>NC_134099.1:10249394-10895377 GCF_000715075.1 Nicotiana tabacum | reverse complement strand
TGTTTCAAGTATACCACACAGTGTCATTGTTACCACTGTTTCAAGTCACTTTATAATCAGTCCAGAAAATAATATAATAAGCCCCTTGGGCATTTACAAAACAGAAGTTCCCAGCCCGGAATACATTTAAAAATATCATTTAAGTTTTCAACACTTAGAATTATGGCTGAGTTTGCAAAACAACATTTAAAACCTTGGACTGAAATTAAATGATATGCAAATCATGCTAAGCAGTAATATCAATCCTCGAAGGATTTTACAAATCGGCACAAGGCCCCAAACATGGCATCAAGCCCAGTAATATCAATGAAGTATGTGTATCAATCACCAGTATAGTATAAACATCACACGGGATGGACCAAGTCACAATCCCCAATAGTATCCGACCACGCACTTGCCATGGAGTGCGTGTCACACCTCAATATAGCGTTACGATGTGAAAGTCCGGGGTTTCAAACCCTCAGAACAGCATTTACATCAATTACTCACCTCAAGACGGCCAAAAGTCTACTCCGCGATGCCCTTTCCTTTCGAATCGACCTCCTCGCGCGTCGAATCTTGCCAAAACCACAAGGAATATATTACAATAGGCTAAGGGAATATAACTCAATCGAAAAGACTCGAAAAATATTGAAAACCACGAAATTTGCAAACCCGAGCCCCGGGTCCACTTCTCTAAAAATTACGAAAGTCACATCATCGGATTCCTCATCTCACCACGAGTCCGTACATATAAAATTTACCAAAATCAGAGTTCATATGGCCCCTCAAATCTTCATTTTAGAATTTCAATCTCAAGCCCTAATTTCTTATAATTTGGCTATGTTTTCATAGATTTCAAGGATGATTCTTCAATAAAATCATGTATTTAACTCATAAAACTTACCTCCAGTCGATCTCAGTTGAAACTCCCTTCAATCCCCGTCCAAAAGCTCTCAACATGACTGAGAATGGTGGAAAAATGACCCAAAATCGGATATAAACTTACTGCCCAGATTTTTCGCAATTACTGTTCACCCGCGCGGTACTGTTAATGCGCGGGTTACTGTTCACTGCTGCTAAAAAAATGCACCAGCAGCCAATTTAAATTGCAGCACAGCCATTTTTCACTAAATAGACTCTAACTCCATCATACGAACTCGGAATTAGATGATTATTGTTCCTATGAGTCACAAATAATAATACGAACACAAATCTTTAATCGAAACTAAATTCGGAGCTCATTTGCCCAGTGCGATATCTATTTCGCTCGTTAAACAATTACTCATGTTTCGCGTCAAAAACCTAATCGCGACTTGATCAAATTAGACCAAAATTTCTAGATCAGTCCTATAATTCATTATCAAAATTCCGGAAGTCTCGGAATCAAATTTGGATCTCTAGAACTAAAAATGAACCTTTAGATCATTACATTTATGCTCAAAACGACAAAAATCTTCCAAAAACTCTTCCAAAATTTATCCGAGCCTCATAGGATCCCAACAAAGTATACTAACAAGTCCCATAATATGACACAAACTTAGTTGTTCCTTCGAATCACCAAAAACAACGCAAAAATACTAAATTCATCACAGATTCAAGCCTATGAACTTTGAAACTTCAAATTTTCACATCCGATATCGAAACACGTCAAAACTAGTCAGAATGATCTCAAATTTTGTAGACAAGTCCAAAATGACATAACTAAGCTACAAAAACTCTCGGAATTCCATTCCGAGTCTCGAATCAAAATCTTACCTATCAACTGGAATTCGCCAAAATACTAACTTTGTCGATTCAAGCTTAATTCTACACCGGTCATCACAAAAATATTCCGGACACACTCCTAAGTCCCAAATCACCTAACAAAGCTATCCGAACCATAAAATTCACATTTTGAGCGCTCTACCACATAAGTCAATATCCGGTTGACTTTTCCAACTTAAGCTTCCTTAAAAGAGACTAAGTGTCTCAAACCTTACCAAAATCATTCAGGAATGACTTCAAATTTTGCACACAAGTCACATTCGACATTAAGGACTTGCCCCAACTTTCGGAATCGTATTCCGACCCCGATATCAAAATTTCCACTTCCGGTCGAATTTTCTCAAAAACCTTCAAATTTCTATATTTAGCTAAACGGCTCCAAAATGACCTACGGACCTCTGAATTCACTTCCGATCACGCTCCCAAATCCAGAATCACCATACGGAGCTACTCCCAGTATCGGAATTCCAAACGGACATCAATAATACTGAAATGCATTTTAAGCCAAACTGATGCAATTTCTTCTAAAATGCTATCTTCCACAATAGGCGCCAAAACACTCCCAGATTATTCAAAACCCGATCCGGGCATACGCCCAAGTACGAAATCATCATACGAACCTGCTGGAACCTTAGGATCCCAATTCTGAGGTCTTTTACTCAAAATTCCAATCCTAGTTCATTTCTTCAATTTTAAGCTTTCAAAATGAGAATTCCCATTTAGATTTGACTCCAAACTTCCTGAATTTTAATTCTGACCATACACTCAAGTCAATATACCTGAGATAAAGCTGCTCATGGCCTAAAACTGCTGAATGACGCGCCGGAGCTCAAAACGACCGATCAGGTCGTTACAATCTCCCCCACTTAAACATGCGTTCTTCCTCGAACGTGCTGAGAACTACACTAAAGTTGTCTGAAATCACTTGTTTAACACCTCATGCACCTTCCCGTGCTACCACCACTCAGTTGAGCATATTAGCTCGACAACTCTGTAGGTATACTCCCTTATTCAAGCAAATAAGCCATTAGGTCCAATTCCAACATCCTGAATTTCCTGCCAAGCCTGTTTCCATCATACGACCACCATATCAATCTCCACACGCTGTACCCAACATGGCTGCATAACTTTGTTGAATTAACACTTTGCATCACTTTACTCATAGGACCACAATAACATTCTTTAAACATAATAGTCGAAATTCCACAAATCTGATGCTCCCATTACATCTCATGACCTACATAGGTCTTGCTCTAGTTTTTACAACACTGATACGACTGAAGAGATGTGCTAAAATTCATAATCAACTGTTGAATCAACAATTCATTGGATCTATACTCCTGACAAGTTCCATTACCTTGTCTCAAACCAAAGAATGATCTTTGCTCTATAATATACTTCATATAATCAGTTTGCACTGACCCCAAATCTAGTAACCTTATCTCACCCAGTACGAACTGCTCAGGTAATAAGTCACCTCGGACATAATCAAAAATCCCACAAGACGCCACAATGTGCCAGTGGGCTACCAATTCGAACGCGATACAAAGAAAGGCGAACTCTGGGAGGAACTTCTCAACTCGCACACTAACATGGACTTCCTCAGAAAACAGGGAAACAGAACACATAAAAGCAAATATAGGCAATGAACTGAACATCACACTGTTGCGGCGCGCAACCCAATCCAAATATAGGACTCACATAAGGAGATACACTTCGAGCTGAATAGCTCACCACATCCAAATACCGAATATCGGTCATAAACACACTAAGGTGCATAATACCATTCCCAAGGAAACATATAGCGTTATAGGCTACAACTCAAGCACAACTGAGGTGCGATACATGATCTAAGTCTCAAGAGCCATCCTGCTCATATAACATCACCGCTGAGCGGAACCTCAACACATAAGGAATTTACCAAGCCGTCTCACAACTCATACATCGCAATATATCTTTACATAAATTATCTGACCACGAAATAAGACCGCGACTATCCTTCCATAAAGAGCGCATTGCTGAAATAAATACAACTGGCCTGACGTAAGGCTCACTTCCATATTTAAATCTATCCCCCAACCTCAAGTCGATCCTTATCGTGCCAAGCTAGGCCAATAATATTTCACAGGTCTATAACCCAATAAGCTGAGTGCCCTCCAGGCATAAATTCTCAAATGGATGATATTACCAAAATCCTCATACTTGGTTTAAATTTCTAATTAATCAAGTGACTACATGTCACACTTATACAATCTTCTCGCGGGACAAGCTCCCACCATCTTCCGAAATAATTAACAGGCCTGCACATTCAAACCACCGGCTGCACTAACACTGAAAAGCGATCAGGAATCCCTAACCAGGATGCAAGGCCTTTCTTACAGAACACCGATCTCAGGTGATACTGACGCCAATACCCATCTTACTCAAAACCTTTGCGGATGACTATACTTTCACAACACCTTATTGCGGAAATGACACTTTCGAAAGAAAAGTCGAGGTTACTACTTTTTACCTTTACAATAACACCTCTATTATATTGAGTAGGCTTTATCTTTCAAAGTTCAGCTTTGTAGAATTTGTTAAGCCAATTGGTAATTATTTTTCATGTGCTTATTTTAGCAGGTTGTTTTATCAAACTTAGCTTTCTGTTAATTGTTCTCTTTACTGCATTGATAGGGGTTTTGTGCAAGTTGTCGATACACTACTGCTTTCTCGGGAGGTTCAAATACATTCTTCTTTACGTGTATCTCAAAAAAAAACTGGCATCTCTTGCCTTAACTGTTCATCTGCATATCTAAGATTCATATGGTGAACTTTAGTCCTTGCCTCAACTGCGGATGCAGCCTTACAGGATTCAGGTAATGAGTGTCAATCTCTATTTTTAAAGTATAATAGGTATTCTTCAAAATATGTACAGTTATAAAGTTTAAGTTCAGGTTTTGTCCCTGCTGTAGCCAATACGGTAAAAAAGGGCAAAAACTATAGGCGACACATTGAACAATAATATCTCTAAATATGTATTTATAAACAAATATTGGAATATCCTTTATTGAAAAGGTAATACATGTATCTTTATCTTTTGTATATGCATTTTGTAATTTTTAACTGTCCATACACTTACTTTTTTTTCTGTACCAGCATAACCTGATACATGCTACAATCAGAAAGAATCAAGTAAATAGGTTCAAGAATTTGTTGAGTAAAGGTTCAACCTATGTTAATGAGAATTTCAAAGTTACTGAGACTTCTGCTGAATATAGACCGCTGACAAGTACTTTTAAAATTACTTTCTTACTCACAAATTCGCTCCAGAAAATACACAAAGAAATTGTTAATATTCCTATACAGACATGATTAGTTCACGGTTGAACAATAATACCATGTTATCAGTTTCATATATTACTATCAATCTTTGCTGCTATATTTTGTTTATTTCAAAAATAGTGCCTGACAGAGGCCATAAAGGAAAAGAGAAAATAACACATAATTTTGGCATCGTTTCTTTTGTTTATTACTTACTAAATATGCCACTGTAGTTGCCGAACAAAGAAGATTGGAGTATAAATAAGAGAATCTTTTCACTAATAATCTATTAAGGTATGAAAACTGTTTTAAGTAAAGAATCAAGGATATTAAACATAGAGTTTTTAAGGCTGGAAGAGACGAGTCCAATCCGATCAGATTAAGCATAACCCTTTTTTGCATACATCTAATGTTAGACATTAGTTAAATTTGTGGTTGCCCTGTTGTTGAACTATCATGGGATTTTCTTGTTCTTTTTTAATTTGGTTACAAGCTACTAAACTAGCATTGCCTTAAGCAGTACAAAGTTGTATATTCCCGGTGAATTGGGGAAACTTTCATAAAATTTTATGCAGGTTTAGCAATACTTATTAAAGGTAAGGTATTAGGAAGCAGTATCATAATTTTGTCTTTCTCTTATTAATCAAAAACGATGTTTTGCTGTTGGTAATGTAAATTGGCCATGGTTATTCTCAATTGCTATTAGCATAATGATTATATTATTTGATAATTTCCTTCTTTAATAAAACATATATGCATTCAATCCTTTGAGAAAGTTAGTATATTGCAGGCTATAGTATCTTTAAAGATAGACGGGTTGGTTAAGCTGTTACATCATAAGTATCCAATTACCCGAAGGAGGTTTGCTAAAACTTTGCAAGTTTCATTAAATTGTCTTTGATATGGCAAGACTTAGAGATGATTTAAGACATGATATATCCTTTAATACGTTGCTCTAAGGAGAGCTTGTGCATCTATGGATGGAAAGCTCACATGTCAATGGTGAAAAAGGTAAAGGTGCATTAAATACTTAGAAGAAAATATTTGGATTGTATTAACTTACTTAAAGAGGCAGTCGGTGTGGAGAAACAATTATGAATGTATTTATTTGTTAAGAAACTCTTCATGTGATCCTCTGGAGAATGTGTTCATGAATTATAGTTTTGGAAGGTGTGTTCTTTTATTATGAAGAATTGTATGCTAAGATGATTATTCGTGTGGTTAAAAAAGTTTGCGGTCGTAGTTGTTCAGCCACAAATGTGAGGTGCACAGAATTCTCTTGCTGCTCTTTTGGTAAACTCGAAAGATATCTTCTATTTAGAAAGCTTATTTGGTTTATGTTCTTTTTCTTGTTTAAATGATTTGAAGTGAACTGAGAATATTGTACCAGATAGTTGTTAAAATAAATACTCGGATGATTCGCAGACAGTCATATTCCTACGTAGCTGTATTTTGTAGAGTGTTAAACGTATTAACACGAAATGAAAGGTGACTGCATGTGCTTTGTGGTAATGTTGCTGCATACGGTGTTTATGAACTACTGAGCTGTATTTCGTTGTCTCTATTTGGGATCTGGTGTTAGGAAAAAAAACAGTGAAGCAAAAACCCTTTCTGATAAATTTGTCAATCAATGTAGCTGTTGAACTTAGCTTTATTAAGGTAAGAGTATCAATATTCTGAAAACAGAAGTTATGAAATGAAACTAAGATGACTTCAGACTTCGTCTTTTTGAACATTCTATTATTAATAATAAAGCGATACCTGCATCGTCCTGCTAAAGTCATAAGAGACTCATCTTCCCTCTTGAAAGAGGTTTAAAGTACCACTTCTATTCTCGACATAGTCTATAACACGATGATTAATTGTGATTGTGTACACAATTGCCTACGCTTCTGCCTCTGTTCAGCTCTGTCTAATTGACTTAATTAGACAAGTTCTTCAGATAAGAGCTTAAATTACAATGCAAAAATAAATACCCACTATTGTTAATCTACTTGAGTACACCCGCTGATAGCTGAAAATTGAATAGTCGCATAAGTGGCTACTGTTCTGTCCTAAATCCAGGGCAACCTACCCACTTCGTTCTTGGACATATGGATATACTCCTCCATCGCCTTTAATAAGGCATCATCATTAGTAGCAGGGTCCAATAGAAATTGTTTCTCCTTTTCTCCGGTAACTAGGTTATGAAAATGATATAGACTGAGTACTTTTAGTAGTTGGAATAGGTTCAGTTAGTAATTTTTAGTTTTGTTTTATGTTTAAAGGGTAAACTATTTCTTTGTTCCTTTTCTGTTTACCAAACTTGAACTAGACTTTCCTTTTTCATTCACCTTGTAATTTTTCTAATAACCTGCTCAATGATTAGACTTGTCCAAATTAGAGCCTTACCCCTGTTTGAAGTTTTATATTCCCTTGAGACAAGTTGGGAATATTTGTTGTACTACCATTTAGGAATTTTGATATGTTTGATGTGTTTCTTTTACTATTAGTCTGATTGGCAGTTTGAGATTCAGGTTATGATAGCGGGAACATCGTTCATTCACAACAAATGCAACAGTTGAATTTTGTGGTATCACTATCAGTATAGTGTAGATAATGAAGGACAACCATGATTCAACTTTATGATGACAGATTAATTTGTGAGAATGAGATCCTAATCGGTTTGATATTACGCCATCCAATTGCTATATGAATTCCCTTTCTACCATGACTGCAAACCACTTGTCCTTCCAAAACTTGATATGTTGACCATTCCCTTCTACAAAGTGTTTGTTCACTGAGAATTCTTCCCATAGCTTACAAATGTTCTTCCAGACTCCAACTCCATGGGGTGCTCTTGATAATTTAGTGCAAAAAATGATTCAGGACTCCATGTTTGGCGTTGACAACTTCCTTCCAAAGACATTGCTCATCCTGTGTGTGCCTTCAGTGTCGCTTAAAGTGCAGAAGTGAGGCGAGGGGGCTACATTTTTCTGCCCTAAAGCGCGACCCAGGTGAATAAGCGCTTCGATTCCAGTGGCTGACTAGGTTTTTTTGTTTTAAAATTTGCTTCTTCCAAACATCAGTTGTTACGCACACTTCTTCCAAACATCTGCTTCTTTGTTGCAAGCGACGACTGCCTTCGACTTCTGCTCTTCAGGTAAATTTCTCTTTTTCTCTTCTTCTCCTTCAGTTCTTTCTTCTCTTCTCTTCTTCTGCGACGACTGCCTTCTACTTCTGCTCTTCTGATTTTCACTTCTTCTCTTTTTCTTCTTCTTTTCTATTTTTTCAGTTCTTATTTCTCTGTTCTTGTTCTGCCCTGTTTTCTCTTCTCTTTTTTTTTCCATTTTCTGCTGTTCGTATGTGCTCTGTTTTCTCTGCACTGTTCTACATTTTTTTTGGGGGTTGTTCTCAGTCATCTGCTCTTCTGATTTTCTCTTCTTTTCAGTTCTTATTTCTTTGTTCTTGCTCTGCCCTGTTTTCTCTGTTCACTTGATTTAAAAATTAAAACATTTGCTTAATATGTTCTTTTTATTGAGTTCTTGGTCATTTATCTATGCCTATTTAATTTTTTCTATTTATGTGCTAAATTGCGCTTCACATGAAAAAAGCGCGTGCTTCACTTCTCGCTTCGGTGAAGTGAGGCCTCCTCGCTTTTTTCCGCTTCTCGTTCTCCAAAACATTGCTTCATAGCCATTTCATTAACAAGCATCTGTTATGAAGGGCTAAGTTTGTTATGCCTAATCCGCCTTGGTGCTTTGATAATTGAACCTTAGACCACTTGACCAGATGAAATTTGTGATCCTTGTTGTTCCCTTCGCACAAAAACATCCTTCTGATCTTGTCAAGTTGTTTCAGGTCCCTACTACTCATCAGATATAGTGACATAGTAAGTGGGATTGCTATCAAGGACACTATTAATCAGGGTCAATTTTCCACCCATTGATATATACTGCAACTGCCATGATGCTAGCCTTTTTTCAAACTTTTCCGTCACCCCATTCCATATAGCTTCTGATTTAAATTTGCCCCCCCCCCTCAGTGGAAGCCCCTTATAGGTAGTTGGGAGAGTCCCTATGGTACAACCCAGTATTCCTGCCAATTCCTCCATGTTGTGCACCTCATTTACGGGGTAAATCACACTCTTGAGCATGTTGATATACAAACATGAAAGAGCTTCAAAAATAAGTAGAGTTAGGTTTAAATAGAGCACCTGATTTCTGTCTACCCCACAAAAACTCAGTGTGTCATATGCATAGAGCAAATGTGAGATGTTTACTGAATTTTTTCTCCCCACATCAAAGCCACTAATCCACTGCATCTGCTTAGCTTTGTCCAACATTCTACTTAATCATTCCATTGCTAGGATGAATAAGAATGAAGATAAAGGGTCTCCCTGTCTCAAGCCCCTTTGTGGAGAGAAGGAACCAACTGGACTTCTATTGATCAAAATAGAGTATTTCACAGTGGACATGCTAAATTTTCATTTGATCCACCTTTCTCCAAATCCCATCTGCCTAAGAATGGAGATGAGATAAGACCAATTTAGTTGGTCAAAAGCTTTCTCTATGTACAGCTTGCATAAGATGTCTGTTCCCCATTACTTCAGTTGCCAATCAAGAACCTCATTTGCTATCAGTGAAACATTTGTAATCTGCCTTCCCTTAATGAAGGCATTCTGCTGATTTGAGACCAATTTTCCCACAACTTTCTATGTTCTTTTTGCCAATACCTTAGCTGTGATCTTGTATACACTGCCAATGAGGCTAATTGGTCTGTAAAATCTAAGCTCCAGTGCTCCAATTTTCTTGGGGATCAATGCAATGAAGGAAGCATTGCATGAGCTAACCATCCAACGTTGCTGATGGTAATGACTCATAGTTGCAAGGATGTCATACTTGATAAACTCCCATGACTGCTGGTAGAAGGCCATTGTATATCCATTAGGTCCAGGTGCTTTGTCTGGAGTACTTGACTGTATAGCTGCTAACACCTCGTCTTCAGCAAAGGGAGCTTCCAGATCACTCCTCTCCTCATCTGTGATGGATGCTATACCTTCAAAATTGACAGAAGGTCTCCAACTTTCTTGCTCAATGTATAGCTTTTCATAGAATTCCAGTGTTTCCTTCTTTATCATCTCTTTTTCCTCTATGATTTCATTACCAACCAGAAGTTTGTCTATGTGATTCTTTCTTCTTTGTGATTTGGCAGTCTTTTGAAAGTATTTCGTGTTCCTGTCTCCTTCTCTTAACCACAGGCACCTGGATTTCTGCCTCCGTAATATCTCTTCTGCTTTGGCTATCTGCTGTATTTTTCTAGTTTCTATCTTTCCAAACTCTTCCTTGTTCCAAGTAGTGATGTCCTTCTTTGAGCTTTTCAGCTTTTGTAGGAGAATGATGTCTGCACTACCTGTGAAAGTGTAACTCTGCCACCAGTTTTCAGCTTGTATAGGAATCCTTCTTGTTGTAGCCACATGTTCTCAAATTTAAAATAGGGAGGAGTTGCATACCAATCTCCGCTCTCCAAGAATATTGGTCTGTGATCTGATATCACCTGTCTCTTAGATCTGTCATTCAGGACAAATACATTTTAGTTTCCTGAGAAAATAGTTTTGTGTTTGCTCTTTTCGTTATGCAATCTTTTTTTTTTGGCAATCCGCTAGGCAAGCGCCTAGGGCTAGTTTTTTATTAATAAAAGAAAGAAAAATACAATAATTAGGAAAAGTACAAATAAGGGGGACAATAACACCGGTATTGTTACCCATATGCCTTGGCTATATAATCCCTCCTCTGCGCCTCACATTGCCTTATGATGGCACCCTCATGTAGAGGATTCATGGTGTAGCTGCCAGCAAAGTCTCACGAGGGCATATAATCTCATAGCCGTGTGGATATTTTCCAAAGGCATTAGACCAAGGCAACACAAACCGGGCTAAACCTTACCTTACTAATCCTATTGAGGCGTAAAAAACTTCACCTATAGCATGCATGTAAAAAATAAGAACTGGAAAGTACCTAATATTCAATGATCATCACAGAGTTTATAACATACTCTGTGATGATATTACAAATGAGAATACTAATATAATGGTAGAATAAAATGATGAAGGAATTAAAATGTTGTCCCTTCTTGTCAGAACTTGTAATTTCTTCAATTTTTAACTCTTTTTCATCACTGTCCCAGCTCTACAAGATGTATTCAAAATTCATGACTTCTTTTCTGAACGATTGGACTTTGTAGATGTAGTTGTGGCGGCCTTCGTTTGTTTGGCAACTCTCATTGGAGGTCGCCTAACATTTAAAAAATCACTAACATTGTCATCCCAACTATTTTTCCTTGTATGAGTATTTTTACCTTTGCCGCTATGCATTGGTGATAGATCCCCTTTTCTTGCTGCCTCTGCTCTACATTGTTGTAACATTGCTTCTTCTTCTCCTTGTTCAAATAACTCTCTCCCTAAATTCACAGGTTGTTGTTCATTTTGAATCGTATCTAGTGACATCAAGGCAGATTCTCCAGTTGCCACCATTGCCTTACTTTGTTGTTGTCCAATGTGTTGTAATTTGTTGTTATTCCTACCTACAGGACTTGTACTAGATGTAATAGGATTTACAGGTATGGAACTTACCATAGCTTCCAAAAGCTTTCTCTCCTCCTCTAAAATAACTGGTTTAGTGGTCACCAATTGCTGCTGCCCAGAATTTGCTCGATCAGCTGTAGGATGTGCAACTTTAACAGTCTGCCTTGTACCTACTGTTTCAGCTTGACTTGGACTTGTAGTTGGGGAACTGCTGTTAGCACCTATAGTAAGCTGCTTGGAAGATGTTGCTACATCTTGAGGCGAAATTCCAGCTGGGGCAATTGGAATTGCAGCACTAGGATACATTCTGGAAACAAATGCAGGAGCATGGAGGTTTAATTTGCTCGTTGGGACTGCTGCAATTTTCCCATGAGACTTTGACTTAACTAGAGAGTCAAGCTCCTCAACTGCACCCTCTTGATCCACCTCCTCGTCAACTTCTTCAGCTGAGTAACCTGCAAAACCATCGCCCCACTCCTCCTCTTCATCTTCCTCTCGTTGATCTTGCCACAGATTTGATTTAATAGCCTTAAGCCTCACGTTTGTTTGTATAACTTCGTTGTTATTCCCCGTTGACAACATAAGCTTCCCAGATTCACCTTCAAAATCCCCAAATGACTCCACAGATTGAGAAGGGATATCATATACAGAGGTGTTCAAGGTTGCCAACGGTTGTTTCAACAAAGTAGGCTTCATCATCATTTCATACTGGGCATCCTTGATTATATTTTTTATATTAGGATAGGAAAAATGCAACTTAGGAGCATTGGAATTGTGTGCTTCTGCCTTTTTCGCATCAACAAGAACAATGTCCTTCGAAATAATTATCCGATCACCTGTGTTTGTGAAAGTTTGCTGATGTGTGTTACTGCCTGGGGCTTGTGGTTGCCCATTTTTTGAAGTTGTGTTCATCAGCATAGCTGCCAGGGCATTCTCTACCATTTTAGTTAGCTCAGAGTGATTATCAACAGTTGCAATCTCAAGTCGAGCACCTATGTCCTTTGCATTTATCTGCTGTTTCCCACTACCTGTAGAGCTAGTTTTTCCAACTATTGATCGTGTGTCATCATCCATCTGTTGCTCCCTATTTTTAGCCTCCTTCGTAACATGCTCACCCTCATTCACCAAAGCATCAAAAGACTTCGAGATCCCAATAACATTTGATGGAACAATTTGATTTTGCGCACCTGTAGTTTGCTTCTTATTAGTCGATTTATTCACCACTGCCCAGTTTTTGCTCTTTGTATCTGAGTTGCATGGAACTGTAGCCTTTTGCCTTGGAGTATTCGATACTTGCCCCTCAACATGTACGACTGTAGCCATTAGACCTGATGATCTTCTAACAATATCAGCTGCAACATTATTTTTAGGATCCCCCACAGTAGCTCGATAACCAGTTGTGTTCAATGCAACAGTAGCCCCCACATTTGAACATATAATATCTGCTTCAATTCTAGATTTTTGTCCTACAAACACATTTGTTGCATGATTCTTGGCATTGGTTGCTCGATCAGCTGTTGGTTCAGCAACCCCATCAGCATCTCGATCACTAGCTCCCTTCAATGCAACAGTAGCCTTCAAATTTTTAACTTCAGCAGCTCCACGATCATCTGCAGCAGTATCATCCAACTTCGAAACAGTAGAAGATGTACCAGTTTGACATGGTATTGCAGTATCATTCAAAGTCGCATCTTTAGTTACACTAACATGAGGCTTAGCATCTGAATTCTGCCCCATATCACCTCTAACACCACCTGCCATAGACTTAAAGTGCACAGACTCACCATCTTGATCAGCAGCTTCCATTAAATTTGCAGCAGTTGACACAACTATTACTGCCGGATTCTTCTTGGCAAAGAGTGCTCGAACAGCTGCAGCTAAATCACTGTCATCCATCAGCCCAGGTTCAAAATCTGAACCTTTAGAAGTTCCAGCTAAAGCTTGATCAACCACAGTATTTTTTGCTGCCTTCAGGTCCTGAGTAAATCTAGCAATGGCTTCAGCAACTGGAACAATTGCACTAGAAACAACATTTCGCCCTGCATCCTCAGAGTCAACATTAACTCAATGTGCTGCTGCTATAAACCCTGCAACATTAACTTCACTTGTACGATTCACCATTCTACAATTGTCCACAATAGCTATTTGTTTTCCTCCTACTGTTTGCACTACCTGCTCCTGTTCAGATCTTTGTTGTTCTACTTCACCATTTAGTTGTAAAACCCTCTTTGAATTAAGAAATTCCCTAGCATCACCCTGTAATTTCTCAACACTGCCCAGATCCTCTACTGGATCTGCATCCCTCTCAACTACATCCTCCTTACTATTCTCAATCCTCCAACAACATGATCTTTCCTCATGACCTTGATGTTTACAACATGAACAATATTTTGGAAGATTATCATACACAATCTCCTGATAATGTTCAATGGTTTTTCCTGAATTTCCATCAACAATATGAATCCTAACTTTCTTAGGATGCTTACCCTGTAAGTCTAGCAACACCTTAACCCTAGCCGTACTTGGTCGCGTTCGTTCTTGTGTCGCTTTGTCCACAGCTAAAGGCTTACCTACTGCTGAAGCTATGGACATTAAGGATTTCTTTGCAAATAAATTTGCAGCAAGATCAGGCATTGAAATCCAAACGACTACCCATGAGGTTTCTTCACGTGGATTAAATCCCATCGTCCATAGGAATGATCTATAGAAGAATTCATCTCCCTTTGACTTAATATAACCTGTAAACCTTGACAAAACTTGAACGAAATCTTCAAAGAGATCAAACCTTACCACGATATGTCGATATTCAAGCTGTCCAACATTGCAGTAACCTTTGACGTCAAACTGTTTTGGAATGAGTTGTCGCAACTCTTGGATATCTGGTTTTCCATAGGAAAATTTGAGAACAACAGCTTGATGTAAACCTTCTTCCATGGTGAAAGCATTCACCTCTTCAATGGTCAATTCTACAGTTGGTTCTCCATGTACAAACGTAACTGGACATAGCTCCAATTTTGAAGATTTTGCGGCAGTTTGTTTTGACAGTAGATGCGATGCATAAAACTGCTTCGTATTATGATTAGGAATTGATTCTTGATTGTTTTGTATTGCCTCTCCCACAGCCAAAGGCTGGGGAGAGATCGCAGCATCCATGAAGATCTTCAAGGCTCCATTGACGTGAAGAAGCAGATGCATTTAGTAAAAATTTCTGCTCGCTACAGTATTCGTGAAATGAAAATTAAGATCTGGAAAAATTGGCTATGTATTTGAGGACGAAACCAGCTGTGGATTGTTCGCAAAGAGAAGGGGGTTCTTTTGAGACCAATTTGGTGAATTTCCACTGTCGGAATATGGAGTTATGGCCAGTGAACTGTTGCGTCGCTACTGTTCATCGCAGCTAGAGAGAGAAAGACGAGATACTTTTCGTTATGCAATCTTAGATGTGCTCTCTGCGATTTTTTCGGTTTTTTTGATACATGCAATGATTTCTCATCAATTCCTCATTGGATTAAGCTTATGGGAATTAGCTTTTCTATAGTTGTCGATGTAGATCTTGCTATTTCTCTATATGGTTATGATTTGGTAAAACTAAATAAAATTGAATGAATAGTAAAAGAAAAGGTTAATTGGGTTTTAGTGGATAAGGTTTTTAGTTATTGGAAGACATGTATAAGCTTGAGAGTAAAGTTGAAATCTTGTTATTAGAAAGTGATCGACTGGTTTTATGACTCAGGTTGTGGAGTGTATTTTGTAATCATATATAATCGAACAATTTTTACCCATTTAGTTAGAATAAATATAATGGTCAAATTTTGATTGCAAAGGTTTTTGAACTGGAGAAGTATAGTTGATGTTGAATTAGTTCGAATTTTGTTCTTATCTAATTCAATAACGTTTTTCTGTCTTTCCAAAGCACCAAGTGGATTGCTCAAATCCCATCAATGTTGTCAAATGTCTAGTTGCAAATTTTAGTATCCTCCTAAATGACGAGGAGGTCCATCTCATTGAAGAAGTATTAGGCATGTGTCTAATAAAAGTTTTCTTTGGTTTGATAGCCAACCTTGTTGACTTGGTTTGGTTGGTAGCCAATCTTGTTGAATTAGTTTGGTTTGGTAGCCAACTTTGTTGAATTTCTTTGGTTTGATACCCAACTTTGTTGAATTGTGAAAAGTGTGTGTAAATTGTCAAATATGGTAGGCTTTAGAGAGTGAAGCTTTGGCTATAAAAAGAGAGCTTCAACTCTCATTTCCACACACCAACAAAGAGAGAAAGAAAAAGTGAGTTTTCACAGACAAGGTATAATAAAACACTCTGTGAAGAAAATAGAGAGTGTGAGCGATATTATAGTGAGGTGAAATATCAAAAGAGGGTTATTTCTTTTGAGTATTGTAGTAGTCTTTGTAGTATTTTACTCGGGCCTACAAAGTGTAAATTCCTTACTATAGTGATATCAGTTGCTCCTCTCGGGGTCGTGGTTTTTTCCCTTATTCAGAAGGGTTTTCCACGTAAAAATCTTGGTGTCATTGTTACTCTTTTATTCTTGTTAATTACCGTATCTCGGTGCTACATTATTATTCCGCTTTTATTACCGTGAATATTATTTTGGCAAGGGGTTTATTCCCAACAAATGATTCCCGAGAAGGTTAGTAAATTTTTTGCTGCTTTGTTTAATTTATCATTGTACCAATTTGAATTCTAAATTCCGATACGAGTTATAGATTCTAACCTTAATTTTTGTTTCAAGTTCATTAAATAAGTACCACAGTCGGCACACACTATTAGGGAGAAAGCAAGAAAATAAATGAGGTCATTATATCTAAACTAATAACTTTTTTGTCTGATTTGGATGTTTACAATACGATCGACACCGCAAAGTTGTTCTTAAAATGAATAAAGAAGAATAGATACAACATATTAAGTACAATTCATTTTATTTGCCATGGTTGTCTCTTTTGAACTAAATTGCAGATTAACTTTTGGTTGATGTAATTAGCTCCCATTTTTTTCTTGAGATGTGTTGAGTTGTATATAATTGAGCCTATTAGGTTTCAAATGTTTTAGATCATATAAGATCAGGAGTCTTACTTGGTTCTAGGTGAGCTGCACTTGATTTCTTTGTTTAGTTCATCAGGTTCAAGATATGACCTTTTATAGGTTACAAATGCGTACACTCCCACCTCCCCAGATCCCACTCGTGGGATCATACTAGGTATGTTGTTGAAAGTACACAGTAAAATTATTTTATATAGTAGTGATCCATGTTCTTTGACGGATAAGGTAACAAAATATTACTGATTATATTATGTTATTGATGTCTTGAGCAGTGATATTGCATAAGACTTTATGTCATAAATTAAACCAAATCAATAGGCAAACAAAGTATTCAGTCATTTTTGATGTCTAGCAACCTTCCTAATATTCTTTTCATTTTCCACCCTCGCACTTCACCGTGAATGTTCCAACAGATCCAATAATTTGACCAAGGTGTTGTGTGTCCTCTTTCACCTGAAGGAAGTTTAAAAATTTGGATGCCATTCTGTTACAAATTCTCATTATAAAATCATTAACTTTGGTGTGTTTGGTGTAAAGAAAAATGTTTTCTGTGGAAAATGTTTTCCAAGAAAATATTTTCTTGGAAAATAAGTAGTAATCTTATTCATTTTCCGGTGTTTGGTACGCAAATTAAGGAAAATAACTTCTCAAGAGTATTCATAATTAATTTAGATACAATAAATATGAAGCCATAAACTTTCGAACCAACAACCTTCCGAACCCACAAATTTTATAAACTTTCGAACCGCTAAACTTTCGAAACCGCGAACTTTCGAACCTGTAAACTTTATAATTTCTAAACACGTAAACTTTCAAACACATAAACCTCAAAACTCATAACTTTGGAACTTGTAAAATTTCGAACCTTTAAACCGAAAGATGAAAAGACTAAAACTGAAAAGATTAAAAAAAGAAATTCCGGGAAGGGGGCAAGGGGGAAGAAAAAAAAAGTCTTTTTGGAGAGAGGGATGGGGTGTGTAGACGTGGGTGTGGGTGTGGGTGTGTGGGGTGCGTTGGTGAGGGTAGGGAATAGGGTGGGGAAGATTGAGAAGGAGTTTTGGTAAATGTTTTTCCTTCTCTTGATAACGAAAACATTTTCCTCCAATTGGAGGAAAATGAGTTCATAAGGAAAATATTTTCCAAAACATTTAAGCCAACCAAACATGGGAAAATCGGAAAATATTTTTCGAAAAATATTTTCCTTCGTACCAAACACACCCCGAGTATGATATGATTTTCTTTTTTGTAACCTTACTCATCTCAATAGCAGCTGGAGAGGTAGTTGACCAAACAAAAGGGACATACTATGACATGCTAATTGTTGCCCTTAAATGCCCATTTAATTTCAAGTCTGTTGGCTCTTTCAAGTTATCTTTATTCCTCTTGCTTTAGTGTTTGACCAATTAATTTAAGTTATGATTCCTAGAATTAAAAATTTCTAAAAACTAGTACTGGATGAGTTTCTAATTTTTAGACTATGCTTTTTTCGTATACTGTCGAGTTCTCAGTTAGCAAAAGAAAACTTTGGAAAATGTGCCCTTACAACCATCATCAGCAAAGGACCTCATTAGATTAACATTCAAAAGATTAAAAACTAAACTCTAGATTAATACCTCATTATGTAGATTTATTCCACTCTTGCTCATATTTTAGGGATCGTTTGGTTCACACAAAAATTATATCGAAATTATACTACGAGATTATAACACAAGAATTAAATAATAACAAGATTATTTAGTTGATATATTTTTATAATAGATGCTTAGCTTCATTGAAATATCAACGTATAATTTAAATGTGGTTGATTTTATACTAGTTAAACTTGAAAAACTTTTAATTCAAATTTTTACCTTCACTTTTTAAGGCTTCCTTGAAACTGATGAGGTCCATTTCATTGAAGAAGATTAGACATGTGCCTAATAAATGTTTTCTTTGGTTTGGTAGCCAACCTTGTTGACTTGGTTTGGTTGGTAATCAACCTTGTTGAATTAGTTTGGTTTGGTAGCCAACTTTGTTGAATTTCTTTGGTTTGGTAGCCAACTTTGTTGAATTGTGAAAAGTGTATGTAAATTGTCAAATATGGTAGGCTTTAGAGAGTGAAGCTTTGGCTATAAAAGGAGAGCTTCAACTCTCATTTCTACACACCAACAAAGAGAGAAAGAAAGAGTGAGATTTCACAGACAAGGTATAAGAAAATAGTCTGTGAGGAAAATAGAGAGTGAGCGATATTGTAGTGAGGTGGGAATATCAAAAGAGGGTTATTTCTTTTTGAGTGTTGTAGTGGTCTTTGGAGTATTTATCTCCAACCTACAAAGTGTAAAATTCCTTACTATAGTGATATCAGTTGCTCCTCTCGGGGTCGTGGTTTTTTCCCTTATTCAGAAGGGTTTTCCACGTAAAAATCTTGGTGTCATTATTACTCTTTTATTATTGTTAATTACCGTATCTCGGTGCTACATTATTATTCCGCTTTATTACCGTGAATATTATTTTGGTAAGGGGTTTATTCCCAACAACTGGTATCAGAGCACAGGTTCTGCTCGTTCACTGAAATACTATTCACTGTCGGTAGTACTATACTTGGTGAAAAATAAAAATGTCCGGAGTAAAGTACGAGGTAGCAAAATTCAACGGAGATAACGGTTTCTCAACATGGCAAAGAAGGATGAGAGATCTGCTCATCCAACAAGGATTACACAAGGTTCTAGATGTTGATTTTAAAAAGCTTGATACCATGAAAGCTGAGGATTGAGCTGACTTGGATGAACGAGCTGCTAGTGCAATCAGGTTGCACTTATCAGATGATGTGGTAAATAACATCATTGATGAAGACACTGCACGTGGAATTTGGACAAGGTTGGAAAGCCTATACATGTCCAAAACGCTGACAAATAAATTGTACCTGAAGAAGCAGTTATACGCCCTACACATGAGTGAAGGTACAAATTTTTTGTCACATTTAAATGTGTTTAACGGACTAATCACACAGCTTGCCAACCTCGGAGTGAAAATCGAGGAAGAAGATAAAGCCATCTTGCTATTGAACTCGTTGTCATCTTCGTACGATAACTTGGCAACAACCATCTTGCACGATAAGACTACTATTGAGTTGAAAGATGTCACATCGGCTCTTCTACTCAATGAGAAGATGAGAAAGAAGCCTGAAAATCAAGGACATGCTCTCATCACACAAGGTAGAGGCAGGAGTTATCAAAGGAGTTCGAACAACTATGGTAGATCCGGAGCTCGTGGGAAGTCAAAGAACCGATCCAAATCAGGAGCCAGAAATTGCTACAACTGTGATCAACCAGGTCACTTCAAAAGAGATAGCCCAAATCCAAAGAAGGGCAAAGGTGAAACCAGTGGCCAGAAGAATGACGGCAACACAGCCGCCACGGTGCAAAATAATGATAATGTTGTCCTCTTTATAAATGAGGAAGAGGAATGCATGCACCTGTCAGGTCCAGAGTCGGAGTGGGTGGTTGACACAGCGGCATCTCACCATGCCACACCGGTAAGAGATCTTTTTTGCAGATATGTAGCAGGTGATTTCGGCACAGTGAAAATGGGTAACATAAGTTACTCAAAGATTGCGGGGATTGGTGACATTTGTATCAAGACAAATGTCGGATGCACATTGGTTCTAAAGGATGTGCGGCATGTACCTGATTTGCGGATGAACTTGATCTCGGGAATTGCTTTAGACCGAGATGGATACGAGAGTTATTTTGCAAATCAAAAGTGGAGACTCACTAAGGGATCATTGGTGATTGCAAAGGGAGTTGCTCGTGGCACGTTGTACAGGACAAATGCAGAAATATGCCAAGGTGAATTGAACGCGGCACAAGATGAGATTTCTGTAGATTTATGGCACAAAAGAATGGGTCATATGAGCGAGAAGGGATTGCAGATTCTTGCCAAGAAATCACTCATTTCTTATGCCAAAGGTACAACTATAAAACCTTGTGACTACTGTTTATTTGGTAAGCAGCATAGAGTCTCATTTCAGACATCGTCTGAAAGAAAATTGAATATACTTGATTTAGTATATTCTGATGTTTGCGGCCCAATGGAAATTGAATCAATGGGCGGTAACAAATATTTTGTTACTTTTATTGATGATGCTTCACGAAAATTATGGGTTTATATTTTGAAAACCAAAGATCAGGTGTTTCAAGTTTTCCAGAAATTTCATGCTCTAGTAGAAAGGGAGACGGGTCGAAAGCTAGAGCGTCTCCGAAGTGACAATGGAGGTGAGTACACTTCAAGGGAATTTGAAGAGTATTGTTCAAGTCATGGGATCATACATGAAAAGACAGTTCCTGGAACCCCACAGCACAATGGCGTAGCCGAGAGGATGAACCGCACCATTGTGGAGAAGGTGAGAAGCATGCTCAGAATGGCTAAACTGCCTAAGTCATTCTGGGGTGAAGCAGTTCAGACAGCCTGTTACCTGATCAATAGGAGTCCATCAGTTCCGTTGGCGTTTGAAATCCCAGAGAGAGTTTGGACCAACAAGGAGGTGTCCTACTCGCATCTGAAAGTGTTCGGTTGCAGAGCTTTTGCACATGTACCAAAAGAGCAGAGAACAAAGCTGGATGATAAATCTGTTCCCTGCATATTTATCGGATATGGAGATGAAGAGTTTGGGTACAGACTGTGGGATCCTGTAAAAAAGAAGGTCATCAGAAGCAGAGATGTAGTCTTCCGAGAAAGTGAAGTTGGAACTGCTGCCGATATGTTAGAAAAGGCGAAAAATGGTATAATTCCTAACTTTGTTACTATTACTTCTACTTCTAACAATCCCACAAGTGCAGAAAGTACAACCGATGAGGTTGCCGAGCAGGTGGAGTAACCTGGTGAGGTTATTGAGCAGGGGGAGCAACTTGATAAAGGTGTCGAGGAAGTGGAGCACCCCACTCAGGGAGAAGAACAATCTCAACCTCTGAGGAGATCACAGAGGCCAAGGGTAGAGTCATGCAGGTACCCTTCCACAGAGTATGTCCTCATCAGTGATGAGGGGGAGCCAGAAAGTCTTAAGGAGGTGCTGTCCCATCCAGAAAAGAACCAGTGCATGAAAGCTATGCAATAAGAGATGGAATCTCTACAGAAAAATGGCACATACAAGCTGGTTGAACTTCCAAAGGGTAAAAGACCACTCAAATGCAAATGGGTCTTTAAACTCAAGAAAGATGGAAATGGCAAGCTGGTCAGATACAAAGCTCGATTGGTGGTTGAAGGCTTCGAACAAAAGAAAGGTATTGATTTTGACGAAATTTTCTCACCTGTTGTCAAAATGACTTCTATTCGAACAATTTTGAGCTTAGCAGCTAGCATAGATCTTGAAGTGGAGCAGTTGGATGTGAAAACTGCATTTCTTCATGGAGATTTGGAAGAGGAGATTTATATGGAGCAACCAGAAGGATTTGAAGTAGCTGAAAAGAAACACATAGTGTGCAAATTGAATAAGAGTCTTTATGGATTGAAGCAGGCACCAAGGCAGTGGTACATGAAGTTTGACTCATTCATGAAAAGTCAAACATACCTAAAGACCTATTCTGATCCATGTGTATACTTCAAACGATTTTCTGAGAATAACTTTATTATATTGTTGTTGTATGTGGATGACATGTTAATTGTAGGAAAAGACAAGGGGTTGATAGCAAAGTTGAAAGGAGATCTGTCCAAGTCATTTGATATGAAGGACTTGGGCCCAGCACAACAAATTCTAGGGATGAAGATAGTTCGAGAGAGAACAAGTAGAAAGTTGTGGCTATCTCAGGATAGAACGGTTCAACATGAAGAATGCTAAGCCAGTCAGCACACCTCTTGCTGGTCATCTAAAGTTGAGTAAGAAGATGTGTCCTACAACAGTGGAGGAGAAAGGAAACATGGCTAAAGTTCCTTATTCTTCAGCAGTCAGAAGCTTGATGTATGCAATGGTATGTACTAGACCTGATATTGCTCACGCAGTTGGTGTTGTCAGTAGGTTTCTTGAAAATCCTGGAAAGGAACATTGGGAAGCAGTCAAGTGGATACTCAGGTACCTGAGAGGTACCACGGGAGATTGTTTGTGCTTTGGAGGATCTGATCCAATATTGAAGGGCTATACAGATGCTGATATGGCGGGTGACATTGACAACAGAAAATCCACTACTGGATATTTGTTTACATTTTCAGGGGGAGCTATATCATGGCAGTCTAAGTTGCAGAAGTGCGTTGCACTTTCAACAACTGAAGCAGAGTACATTGCCGCTACAGAAACTGGCAAGGAGATGGTATGGCTCAAACGGTTCCTTCAAGAGCTTGGATTGCATCAGAAGGAGTATGTCGTCTATTGTGACAGTCAAAGTGCAATAGACCTTAGCAAGAACTCTATGTACCATGCAAGGACCAAACACATTGATGTGAGATATCATTGGATTCGAGAAAAGGTAGATAATAAATCTCTAAAAGTCTTGAAGATTTCTACAAGTGAGAATCCCGTAGATATGCTGACCAAGGTGGTACCAAGGAACAAGTTCGAGCTATGCAAAGAACTTGTCGGCATGCACTCAAACTAGAAGACAGTGCTACCTCCTCTAGATGAATGAGACTGGAGGGGGAGATTGATGAGGTCCATCTCATTGAAGAAGTATTAGACATGTGCCTAATAAAAGTTTTCTTTGGTTTGGTAGCCAACCTTGTTGACTTGGTTTGGTTGGTAGCCAACCTTGTTGAATTAGTTTGGTTTGGTAGCCAACTTTGTTGAATTTCTTTAGTTTGGTAGCAAACTTTGTTGAATTGTGAAAAGTGTGTGTAAATTGTCAAATATGGTAGGCTTTAGAGAGTGAAACTTTGGCTATAAAAGGAGAGCTTCAACTCTCATTTCTACACACCAACAAAGAGAGAAAGAAAGAGTGAGATTTCACAGACAAGGTATAAGAAAATAGTCTGTGAGGAAAATAGAGAGTGAGCGATATTGTAGTGAGGTGGGAATATCAAAAGAGGGTTATTTCTTTTTGAGTGTTGTAGTAGTCTTTGGAGTATTTATCTGCGACCTATAAAGTGTAAAATTCCTTACTATAGTGATATCAGTTGCTCCTCTCGGGGTCGTGGTTTTTTCCCTTATTCAGAAGGGTTTTCCACGTAAAAATCTTGGTGTCATTATTACTCTTTTATTATTGTTAATTACCGTATATCGGTGCTACATTATTATTCCGCTTTATTACCGTGAATATTATTTTGGTAAGGGGTTTATTCCCAACAGAAACATGTGGCCATTTGCAATACGTATATTACTTTCTCTGGCCATGTGAGTGTCTGAGCTTCATTTATATTTTTCAGTTTAATTAGTAAGCTAACAACTTCCTGCTATGTTCCAATGCTAGGATTTGTATTATAAAAATATTCAAACGACAAAGGAAATCCACAGTAGCTGCTATGGAGTTCTCTACCTATTTTGAATATGGAAAAACTAAAATGCTTGTCTTGTTACTCATTTTCCTTCCGCCTCCAATCTTATGAGGATGACATATCCATTGATTTGCTTAAAAATAAAATTTATAAGTCCCAAAATGATGATATAAGAGATTACTTAGTTAAATTATTCTTATATTAATGCTAATTATAGGTGTCAAAATCATAAATGGTACTCTTCTAAACGGATGATAGAATTGCCGGAGAACCTATGCACAACTGTTTTAAATAAATATTATACAAGTTAAGCAAAAATTTACTCATGCTATTTGGTGATTGTCATACAAAAGTTCATTTATAAGAAAAGCTCAAATGTTTAGCATATTCAGAGTCACAACCAAGATTTAAAGTTTATAAGTTATAAATTTCAATCCTTTTAAGTTATTGGAGTTCAAAAATAATATTTTATACATATCCAATAAATTATCGAAGAAAATATAAAATTTGAACCAAAATTTTTGAGTTTAATCCATAATGATATTCTAGCTCTGCCACTAGAATACTGTGCACGGGCTGTCCATACTAGTGTTACTAAGACACGCAAGTGAAGGCTCATCGAGATTCATCAAGTTAATCTTTTATCGTGTTTTCCGTCCAGTCTGCTGAACCCGACTTATGTTTATTATTTTTCTGGTACACTATTATAATCACAATTACAAAAGAAGTCATATCCTATTATTTCGGTTAGAAATTTACTACTATTATATGCGGTAGGTATTCGGTTCTTTTGCAGTAGCAATTGATGTTCTCTGATAGAATTTATTTAAAAGCTTTTCCTATATTCATTAGTTTTCATATGAAAAGCTACCTACTTCCGTATCAAGTTGATAGAATATAGTTAAAACTATAGTCCTTTATTAGTTTTCATATGAAACGATCTTGAGGACATGTCTATAATGTCTATGACCTGATCTATTTATTTTTTAATTTAACTATAGCTCTAGGGGATAAAAGAATAGGCATAAAAAGGTAGAGGAGAAGGATACAACTTTTTATATGTTGTGCTGCTATACTAATGAGTTGAAGGCTCGGACTCTTCACAAATATTGCCGGATGCGTGTTGGATTTCTTTTTTAAGTGTTGGGCGACGGTGTTTATCGCGATCGCACTGTCGCAATCGCAAAGAGCAGCCTCCTAAGGACTTACGCGATCGCGAGATCCTCCACGCATTCGTGAAGGGTAAGCCCCTCCTGGCCTTCGCGTTCGCGGACCGCCGTACGCGTAGAAGAAAGGGTTAATTCCCAGCCCACCCCCATTTTACTTTACGCGTTCGCGTGACATAGGTCAGGTCGGGTTTGGCTAATTATGGGATTTTTGAGTTAATTCGATTATTTTCGCTTGGGCTTTGTTCCTTTAGCATGTATTAATGATGTGGAACTGATTTTGGTTAGATTCGGAGCAATTAGAGACTGATTTGAGAGGCAAGGGCATCACGGGCTAGTTGAGCCCAAGTTAACCAATTATTTTTTTATAGCCCATTCTGACCTATTAAGCAGCCCAAATACAACTCATGAAACTCATCCAAAACAAAGAGATCTTAACCCTACTTATCTAGAAATTTACTTAGTTGCCCCAATTTTACTTTTTAGCCGGGGCACCTCAGGTTCGCATTTGCGAACAATACTTTGCTTTTGCGAAGTGGGATTGGGATAGGCTTGATCGTATTTGCGATCAATTTGGTCGCAATTGCGAAATATCAATGTTCACATTTGCGAACGAATCATCGCAAATGCGATGACAACAGAAATAGGAGGACTTCGCATTTGCGACTGTTTCTTCTCATATGTGAGGTTCGCAAGTCGCCAAATGCGACATCTGCGACTGATCAAATAGCTAAGAAATGAGATTTTCTCTCATTCTTCAAATTTTCAAAACAAGATAACCCTAGAGGCGATTTTCCAAGCACCCTTCTTTCCTGAATCATTAGTAAGTGATGCTAACAAAGTTTCTTTCAATCTTTCATTACATTTCCTAAGATTTCAACCTAAAATCTAGTGTTTTTATGGTGGAAATTGGGGGTTTGGGTAGAATTAGGAATTTTTGTGGAATTAGAATTTAGACCTCAAATTGAGGTTGGATTCCAAAACATATTACATAACCGGGCTCGGGGGTGAATGAGTAATCGAGTTTTGGTGCGAATTTCAGGTTTGAACGAAAAGAAGCGAGGAGGTACACATATAGTAAAGGCCTAGAGCCTAGCCTACTCTCAAAGGTGCTTCCTGGGCAGCAACATCTTCGAGAATCATCTCCTCGGGCATGCATCCTCGACACAATTGAAAGTGTTTTTAAGAATGAAAAGAATTTACAAGATCTGAAATTGCAGTGGTTATGTGATTCATTGCATTCAATGGATTATAATTTTCCTGGATCTAAAGATTGTTTTGCACTTTGCTACTTCATTTGTGTCTTCTTTCAGGAAGGGGATTGATATTCATCAATAAATAGGTACATATAATGTATGGAAAACTAGAAACTAAAACAAATTCTCATACAACTAAACCTCAATGAATAAATATAATGAAAAAAACTAAACATCAATAAATGTTAATGGGATAATATTCTCAACAAAACTGCTAACACGATATAACCTGAAATGATGATCAGCGAATACCAAGGAAGTTGGGGCGCTATTAACACTGCCTGTTGCTAAAACTATGTTTCCACACAATGTAGTTTCATCATCAACGTTTTTTGGTGCAAGCAAGGCAACCTTCTCCTTGTCCAAGTCCGGGTTAGATTTGGATTTCACAAAAACTTTGTTGACCTCATCATATACCAAATTGCAATTTTCAGGTCTGAAGCCACAGCGGATATCCAACTTTCCCAAAAGTGCAGTTTGCATTTTATTCAGTACAAGAGTCCGACTACGCCCTTGTGGGTACGAAGGAGTTCCAAACTTCTCTTCTGTGAAGTTGAAGTAGGCAAATTGACTTTTAAACGCAATCCAATAAACTACCCCATTGAGAAAGATACCTTCATGAGCATAACATGAATAAAATGAATTAAATGGTAGGGGGTACTCATCTTGTTGGATTCTTCTCCAGGAGGTGGTTCCTAGTGTTAGAATCTTGATCATTGGTTTTTTCTCATTCTCGTAGAAAACAAAATGAAGCAATTTGTATCTTTCCGTGGCCGGATCAAATCCCAGAAACAACGTAGGACCCCGTCGTCCTTTCGGAAGCCTCGTTAGAGAAGATGGTAAAGCTTTTATCTCCCCTGTGGTGACATTATACAAGTAACTTAGAGTATCTTTATGGTTATAGAAACAAACAAGGCCATTGCAAGGATTTGAGCAAATAGTAACTTCATCAAAGTCGAAATAATGACGAGGACGTGCGAGCTGTAAAGAGAATCCTTCAACTTGTGTTGGTAAATTGGAAGTGCGGCTTTCTACAACTTCATGATAGTGTGTTCCTATTTCAAATAAGAGGCGGCTGGCTAGAGGACGGGTTTGAAAACGAGCATTGTGCAACTTGACAAAGTCGGGTTCATGTCGTATCAAACTGTTCCAAGCTTTAGAAACACACCTGAATCGCATAAGAGACTTCGCTGGAAGCCATGTTAATATCTCGAATACCATGTCACTTGCAAATTCACGCTTCTCCTCCATCCGCCGCTTTTTGGTGGTAGTAATTGTGAACTCACTGAAGGTTCCTTCCATGTTTAATTTGTGCGTCTCTTTGGTCTCTGCACTCGTAATAAAGTTGAGAAAATTAACCCTAGTAGTATTTGGTTATAAATAACATGGTAACCGGCTGGCCATTAAGTGCTGCCTGGATTTTAGCCCAAGTTTTCCATATATATTTGAGTTGGATTCCTACTAGGGTTTTAGCCTCAAGTTTTCAATATATTTGAGTTAGTTGGATACTTGGATTCCTACGTGTTTTAGCCGCAATACCATATTTGAGTTGGCTACCTATTTTTTCACCCCAAAAAAAAAAAAAAAAAACTAGGAATCTGTAGTGGAGGAGAAAAAAGATTTTCACCCAGATAAAACATGGATTGTCATCACTCATCAATAATAAAAATAAATAATTCTATCTTGATTTGCTTTAATGAACAAGGAAAATTTTATTTTTAATTTATGGACAAGAGTATTTGGGACGTCGCGCTCGGTGAGTCGGTGTAGTTCGAGGGGCTTAGATGAGGTTATGAGTGAGCCTCTGAGTTTGGGGCGTAACATCAAGGGAAACTTACACAAATGTTCCAAATAAATTTCACCTTACCAACCTCTAGCCATTAGTCATATACTTACTAAAACTAGCTAACAAAAATTGAAAAACCAAATAATAGGATTCTTTCTCTCAAAGAATCACATGCAAAAATCACCTTACATATTTTTAAGCGTGATTAGCAACACTAGATACAAGACGGAAAGGAAATTTCATGGATGAGGTAGCAAATAAGGTGATGAAATACAAAAATATATATAATATTCCAAAAATCTAAACAAAAAAGAAACTTTTTCAATGGGTATAGTTGAAATTCATTGAAAATATATGGATATGTCAACTCAATATATAAAATTTGAGGAATATTGGAGGTGATTTGGACTGGTTTTGTATCAAAATTCGTAATACGATGTTTTAATTGTTACTTAAATTTTATTGTATTGTATTGTTTAATCCGTCATTATGAAATAACAAAAAGTGTCATTTTATGTAACGATTGATTTAGTATGATCGCGTCGTTACCTTAATTTTCCCTCTCATCTTACCCTTATTATTAAGTAATTATATTTTATCCTTTACCGTATTTTATATAATTATTCTACCTCATACCTTATCTTTTTTTAATATTGCAAGTTTATTCTTCATATAATTGGTGTGTGATATCATGAAACGACAGAAAATAATACAATCTATCAAACATTATATACACCAAAACAATACAATATAATACATTACAATACTCTATATTATGAAACATTATTTAACAACCA
This sequence comes from Nicotiana tabacum, assembly GCF_000715075.1. Classification (NCBI taxonomy): domain Eukaryota; kingdom Viridiplantae; phylum Streptophyta; class Magnoliopsida; order Solanales; family Solanaceae; genus Nicotiana; species Nicotiana tabacum. The sequence continues at coordinate 10,866,314 of NC_134099.1, read as the reverse complement.
TCCAAACAATCTGTTAATAGTCTCAAGCAACTGAAATCTGGTCAACAACACTAAATATCTTGTTTTTTCCTAATACCAATTGAAAGGCCATATATTAAGGACTAGGATATAACTGCTTCTGAAACCATATAAAGATTTAGTACATCTTTATAACCATTACTGAAAGGCAAACTTTATATGCCAAACCACTTTTTGACCCACATACAATCTCATTCAGTTTTCTTGAGGTTATAAATAGAATTAAGTCATTAACACTCATCAACAATCAAAATCTGCAAGAAGTATGCATATATGCATCAATCTACAAACGGACGAGCCAGAAGAGACATCAAATACACATTCCAATTGTCAGCACCGCGACATATTATAATGATATTTTATGTAATTCTGCATTACCATATTAAGAGTTTCCATTGGGAGTTAATATACTAGAAACATGACCACTATAAAGCTTTGATTGTAGAGTCGGAAGGGCCAAACAGAATGAAGGCGACAAGCCAACGAGACTATGGTCTTGCAAATCCAACTATAAAGCATCTCTTTACGAAATCAACAATAAGAGAACAAAGGTTACAACTTGAAATAGGAACTCCATTTCATGATCTTCATCTAGTCATTTCTTGCCCTACAATATTAAAAGAATATGCATCTTTTTACTTTTCGAGGAGAAAGCGGAATGCAGACAGTAGAAAGAAGCTTATGGTCAGAGCAACAAAAAAAATTGATTGTCAAGACAAAGTTAATTATTAGGGATGAAGCACCAATGATATATAGATATTGTTTTGAAACTCTAGACAGAACTCTAAGAGATATTCTTAGATTTAAAGATGCATCCAATTTAGATCGACCATTTGGAGGAAAAACGGTTGTTCTTGGAGGTGACTTCAAACAAATACTTCCGGTCATTCCAAAAGGTACTAGACAAGATATTGTTAATGCTGCCCTTAATTCTTCATATTTGTATAATCACTGTCATGTCTTAAAGCTAACAAAAAAAAAGGTTGGAAAGAAATCAGGTGGATTCACATTTGAATGATCTAATACAATTTTCTGATTGGATTTTAGCAATTGGTGACAGTATGATTTGAAATTCTGTTGATGGTATTGAAAAAGTTCATATCCCTGATGATCTTATCATAAATAATTGTGGAGATCCAATTTCTGCGATTGTGGAAAGTACATATCCAGATTTTTTAAGTCATTGCAGTGATATAACATACCTACAACAAAGAGGAATTCTTGCTCCCACTCTTGACATGGTTGAATCAATCAACGAATACATGGTTTCACTAAACCAAAGTCAACCAAAAACATTTTGAGTTCCGATACAATTTGTATGTCAGGCAATGCTTTTACAGGTTTGGAACATGTACATACACCCGAATTCCTAAACACTATTAAGTGTTCTGGAATTCCAACTCATGTTATCACTTTGAAAGTGGGTGTTCCAGTGATGTTATTGAGAAATATAGACCAATCTTCAGGGCTATGTAATGGAACAAGATTAATCATCACAAGACTCGGAAATCGGGTTATCGAAGCAAAAGTTTTATCGGGAAATATGGCTGGACAAAAGGTATTCATTCCGAGAATGTCGCTGACTCCATCTGATGCAAGAATACCTTTTAAGTTCCAGCGAAGGCAATTTCCAATAGTTGTATCTTTTGCAATGAGTATCAACAAAAGTCAAGGACAATCTTTATCTCATGTTGGGTTATATTTGAAGAAACCAGTCTTCACACATGGGTAGCTTTATGTTGCTCTATCACGGGTTATAAAAAGAAAAGGATTAAAGATTTTGGTTTATGACGATATGGAGAAATTTCAAATGAAGCAACAAATGTAGTTTACAAAGAAGTTTTCGGTAATTTACTTGGAGAATGAAAGCAAATATGATCTGAAAGTTCATAACTTATTTGCTTCTCATGCTACTGTCTTTGCTAAACCATATTGGAAATAAGTTTCAGAAACAATAGTTGATAACTTCATTTGGTATGCTTATCTGTTATCTCATCAACATTAATTGTTACTATTTTGAGTTTCTCTGAGCTAATAAATTCTTATGCTTTAAATATACTAACAAACAACTTACAAACATCTCTGACCTTTTACAACAGAGTTCTCGCAATGAATGTTGAGGTTTACAAAATAAAACTTGCTCTGCAGCCGAAGGTGGAACAAAAGAAGACAAAGATTCTACTGGTAAAATTAATACTAAATAAACATCAGCTTGATTTTGGTTTCATCACACATTTGAATCTGATTAAAGATTTATGAATTGATAGCTTATAGCTTTTACTTACTCATGCATTACAAATATGAATCATTTATTTCCTTTTTATTTATTTAAATGAAAGATCGTTCATTTCAACTAACACTATTCCTACCATGTTTTCTGTTCTTCAAGCCTTTTATTTTAATTTTGGTCTCATTTCCACTCTGTTATTTTTATTCCTACCATATTTTGTGAATCATTTAGAATTTACGCCATTATCTTGAAATTGTGATAGAAATAGTGGAGAAAAAAAATCTTCTTTTGAACTGGTCATAAATTAAATTCGTCCAAATTATACTTGCATTAGAGTATTACTCTCTAAATGAAAATTTTAACTTTTGTTATGTTCCTTTCGGTGAGTATTAAGTGTTGACTACTCTTTTGTCACGACCCAAATGCCGGTCGTGATGACGTCCAGCACACTACTAAGCAAGCCCGACCATTATTCAACACTTAACCCAATTTATCAAAAATAGCGGAAAGAAATATCAATTAAGCAAGATTAAAGTACTGAAGAATTTAACAAAATACACAATATAATCTCACTAGGACCCGGTGTCACGAATCTGAGCCTCTAGAATACAAAATATCATCCTAATATACGGTATATCCAAAGTTCGATAATGCGGAAATAAAGAGATAGGATAGGAGGGAAGACATCAATGGCTGCGAACGTCGTGCAGCTACCTCGATACTCCCAGAGGCTGGATCTGCTGATCAACTGGATCTACTGAGCCTGAGACTGCCCTGGATCTGCACACAAGGTGCAGGGAGTAAAGTGAGTACTCCGACCCAGTGAGTAATAAAAGTAACTACAGTCCGAAGATAAGAAAATCCAGTAAATACACAAATTAAGCTACAATCCGAATATACAGCAACATATGGAACTGAGCAGCTAAACACCAGTATAAATACAAATACATGAATGCAATGCAATGCATATGATGGTACATTCCAGTACCCACTGCGGCGTGCAACCCGAGCCATCCATATTTATTTATCGTCGACGGTGCTCACTGGGGGTGTGTACAGACTCAGGAGGGGCTCCTACAGCCCAAGCGCAATATCTTGGTCAGTCACTGTTGCCTGACCGGTCAGCCATTGTTACCTGACCAATTTATATCATACAGTTCCATTGCTACCACTGTTCAAGTATATCATCCAGTGTCATTGTTACCACTGTTTCAAGTATATCACACAGTGTCATTGTTACCACTGTTTCAAGTATATCACACAGTGTCATTGTTACCACTGTTTCAAGTATACCACACAGTGTCATTGTTACCACTGTTTCAAGTCACTTTATAATCAGTCCAGAAAATAATATAATAAGCCCCTTGGGCATTTACAAAACAGAAGTTCCCAGCCCGGAATACATTTAAAAATATCATTTAAGTTTTCAACACTTAGAATTATGGCTGAGTTTGCAAAACAACATTTAAAACCTTGGACTGAAATTAAATGATATGCAAATCATGCTAAGCAGTAATATCAATCCTCGAAGGATTTTACAAATCGGCACAAGGCCCCAAACATGGCATCAAGCCCAGTAATATCAATGAAGTATGTGTATCAATCACCAGTATAGTATAAACATCACACGGGATGGACCAAGTCACAATCCCCAATAGTATCCGACCACGCACTTGCCATGGAGTGCGTGTCACACCTCAATATAGCGTTACGATGTGAAAGTCCGGGGTTTCAAACCCTCAGAACAGCATTTACATCAATTACTCACCTCAAGACGGCCAAAAGTCTACTCCGCGATGCCCTTTCCTTTCGAATCGACCTCCTCGCGCGTCGAATCTTGCCAAAACCACAAGGAATATATTACAATAGGCTAAGGGAATATAACTCAATCGAAAAGACTCGAAAAATATTGAAAACCACGAAATTTGCAAACCCGAGCCCCGGGTCCACTTCTCTAAAAATTACGAAAGTCACATCATCGGATTCCTCATCTCACCACGAGTCCGTACATATAAAATTTACCAAAATCAGAGTTCATATGGCCCCTCAAATCTTCATTTTAGAATTTCAATCTCAAGCCCTAATTTCTTATAATTTGGCTATGTTTTCATAGATTTCAAGGATGATTCTTCAATAAAATCATGTATTTAACTCATAAAACTTACCTCCAGTCGATCTCAGTTGAAACTCCCTTCAATCCCCGTCCAAAAGCTCTCAACATGACTGAGAATGGTGGAAAAATGACCCAAAATCGGATATAAACTTACTGCCCAGATTTTTCGCAATTACTGTTCACCCGCGCGGTACTGTTAATGCGCGGGTTACTGTTCACTGCTGCTAAAAAAATGCACCAGCAGCCAATTTAAATTGCAGCACAGCCATTTTTCACTAAATAGACTCTAACTCCATCATACGAACTCGGAATTAGATGATTATTGTTCCTATGAGTCACAAATAATAATACGAACACAAATCTTTAATCGAAACTAAATTCGGAGCTCATTTGCCCAGTGCGATATCTATTTCGCTCGTTAAACAATTACTCATGTTTCGCGTCAAAAACCTAATCGCGACTTGATCAAATTAGACCAAAATTTCTAGATCAGTCCTATAATTCATTATCAAAATTCCGGAAGTCTCGGAATCAAATTTGGATCTCTAGAACTAAAAATGAACCTTTAGATCATTACATTTATGCTCAAAACGACAAAAATCTTCCAAAAACTCTTCCAAAATTTATCCGAGCCTCATAGGATCCCAACAAAGTATACTAACAAGTCCCATAATATGACACAAACTTAGTTGTTCCTTCGAATCACCAAAAACAACGCAAAAATACTAAATTCATCACAGATTCAAGCCTATGAACTTTGAAACTTCAAATTTTCACATCCGATATCGAAACACGTCAAAACTAGTCAGAATGATCTCAAATTTTGTAGACAAGTCCAAAATGACATAACTAAGCTACAAAAACTCTCGGAATTCCATTCCGAGTCTCGAATCAAAATCTTACCTATCAACTGGAATTCGCCAAAATACTAACTTTGTCGATTCAAGCTTAATTCTACACCGGTCATCACAAAAATATTCCGGACACACTCCTAAGTCCCAAATCACCTAACAAAGCTATCCGAACCATAAAATTCACATTTTGAGCGCTCTACCACATAAGTCAATATCCGGTTGACTTTTCCAACTTAAGCTTCCTTAAAAGAGACTAAGTGTCTCAAACCTTACCAAAATCATTCAGGAATGACTTCAAATTTTGCACACAAGTCACATTCGACATTAAGGACTTGCCCCAACTTTCGGAATCGTATTCCGACCCCGATATCAAAATTTCCACTTCCGGTCGAATTTTCTCAAAAACCTTCAAATTTCTATATTTAGCTAAACGGCTCCAAAATGACCTACGGACCTCTGAATTCACTTCCGATCACGCTCCCAAATCCAGAATCACCATACGGAGCTACTCCCAGTATCGGAATTCCAAACGGACATCAATAATACTGAAATGCATTTTAAGCCAAACTGATGCAATTTCTTCTAAAATGCTATCTTCCACAATAGGCGCCAAAACACTCCCAGATTATTCAAAACCCGATCCGGGCATACGCCCAAGTACGAAATCATCATACGAACCTGCTGGAACCTTAGGATCCCAATTCTGAGGTCTTTTACTCAAAATTCCAATCCTAGTTCATTTCTTCAATTTTAAGCTTTCAAAATGAGAATTCCCATTTAGATTTGACTCCAAACTTCCTGAATTTTAATTCTGACCATACACTCAAGTCAATATACCTGAGATAAAGCTGCTCATGGCCTAAAACTGCTGAATGACGCGCCGGAGCTCAAAACGACCGATCAGGTCGTTACAATCTCCCCCACTTAAACATGCGTTCTTCCTCGAACGTGCTGAGAACTACACTAAAGTTGTCTGAAATCACTTGTTTAACACCTCATGCACCTTCCCGTGCTACCACCACTCAGTTGAGCATATTAGCTCGACAACTCTGTAGGTATACTCCCTTATTCAAGCAAATAAGCCATTAGGTCCAATTCCAACATCCTGAATTTCCTGCCAAGCCTGTTTCCATCATACGACCACCATATCAATCTCCACACGCTGTACCCAACATGGCTGCATAACTTTGTTGAATTAACACTTTGCATCACTTTACTCATAGGACCACAATAACATTCTTTAAACATAATAGTCGAAATTCCACAAATCTGATGCTCCCATTACATCTCATGACCTACATAGGTCTTGCTCTAGTTTTTACAACACTGATACGACTGAAGAGATGTGCTAAAATTCATAATCAACTGTTGAATCAACAATTCATTGGATCTATACTCCTGACAAGTTCCATTACCTTGTCTCAAACCAAAGAATGATCTTTGCTCTATAATATACTTCATATAATCAGTTTGCACTGACCCCAAATCTAGTAACCTTATCTCACCCAGTACGAACTGCTCAGGTAATAAGTCACCTCGGACATAATCAAAAATCCCACAAGACGCCACAATGTGCCAGTGGGCTACCAATTCGAACGCGATACAAAGAAAGGCGAACTCTGGGAGGAACTTCTCAACTCGCACACTAACATGGACTTCCTCAGAAAACAGGGAAACAGAACACATAAAAGCAAATATAGGCAATGAACTGAACATCACACTGTTGCGGCGCGCAACCCAATCCAAATATAGGACTCACATAAGGAGATACACTTCGAGCTGAATAGCTCACCACATCCAAATACCGAATATCGGTCATAAACACACTAAGGTGCATAATACCATTCCCAAGGAAACATATAGCGTTATAGGCTACAACTCAAGCACAACTGAGGTGCGATACATGATCTAAGTCTCAAGAGCCATCCTGCTCATATAACATCACCGCTGAGCGGAACCTCAACACATAAGGAATTTACCAAGCCGTCTCACAACTCATACATCGCAATATATCTTTACATAAATTATCTGACCACGAAATAAGACCGCGACTATCCTTCCATAAAGAGCGCATTGCTGAAATAAATACAACTGGCCTGACGTAAGGCTCACTTCCATATTTAAATCTATCCCCCAACCTCAAGTCGATCCTTATCGTGCCAAGCTAGGCCAATAATATTTCACAGGTCTATAACCCAATAAGCTGAGTGCCCTCCAGGCATAAATTCTCAAATGGATGATATTACCAAAATCCTCATACTTGGTTTAAATTTCTAATTAATCAAGTGACTACATGTCACACTTATACAATCTTCTCGCGGGACAAGCTCCCACCATCTTCCGAAATAATTAACAGGCCTGCACATTCAAACCACCGGCTGCACTAACACTGAAAAGCGATCAGGAATCCCTAACCAGGATGCAAGGCCTTTCTTACAGAACACCGATCTCAGGTGATACTGACGCCAATACCCATCTTACTCAAAACCTTTGCGGATGACTATACTTTCACAACACCTTATTGCGGAAATGACACTTTCGAAAGAAAAGTCGAGGTTACTACTTTTTACCTTTACAATAACACCTCTATTATATTGAGTAGGCTTTATCTTTCAAAGTTCAGCTTTGTAGAATTTGTTAAGCCAATTGGTAATTATTTTTCATGTGCTTATTTTAGCAGGTTGTTTTATCAAACTTAGCTTTCTGTTAATTGTTCTCTTTACTGCATTGATAGGGGTTTTGTGCAAGTTGTCGATACACTACTGCTTTCTCGGGAGGTTCAAATACATTCTTCTTTACGTGTATCTCAAAAAAAAACTGGCATCTCTTGCCTTAACTGTTCATCTGCATATCTAAGATTCATATGGTGAACTTTAGTCCTTGCCTCAACTGCGGATGCAGCCTTACAGGATTCAGGTAATGAGTGTCAATCTCTATTTTTAAAGTATAATAGGTATTCTTCAAAATATGTACAGTTATAAAGTTTAAGTTCAGGTTTTGTCCCTGCTGTAGCCAATACGGTAAAAAAGGGCAAAAACTATAGGCGACACATTGAACAATAATATCTCTAAATATGTATTTATAAACAAATATTGGAATATCCTTTATTGAAAAGGTAATACATGTATCTTTATCTTTTGTATATGCATTTTGTAATTTTTAACTGTCCATACACTTACTTTTTTTTCTGTACCAGCATAACCTGATACATGCTACAATCAGAAAGAATCAAGTAAATAGGTTCAAGAATTTGTTGAGTAAAGGTTCAACCTATGTTAATGAGAATTTCAAAGTTACTGAGACTTCTGCTGAATATAGACCGCTGACAAGTACTTTTAAAATTACTTTCTTACTCACAAATTCGCTCCAGAAAATACACAAAGAAATTGTTAATATTCCTATACAGACATGATTAGTTCACGGTTGAACAATAATACCATGTTATCAGTTTCATATATTACTATCAATCTTTGCTGCTATATTTTGTTTATTTCAAAAATAGTGCCTGACAGAGGCCATAAAGGAAAAGAGAAAATAACACATAATTTTGGCATCGTTTCTTTTGTTTATTACTTACTAAATATGCCACTGTAGTTGCCGAACAAAGAAGATTGGAGTATAAATAAGAGAATCTTTTCACTAATAATCTATTAAGGTATGAAAACTGTTTTAAGTAAAGAATCAAGGATATTAAACATAGAGTTTTTAAGGCTGGAAGAGACGAGTCCAATCCGATCAGATTAAGCATAACCCTTTTTTGCATACATCTAATGTTAGACATTAGTTAAATTTGTGGTTGCCCTGTTGTTGAACTATCATGGGATTTTCTTGTTCTTTTTTAATTTGGTTACAAGCTACTAAACTAGCATTGCCTTAAGCAGTACAAAGTTGTATATTCCCGGTGAATTGGGGAAACTTTCATAAAATTTTATGCAGGTTTAGCAATACTTATTAAAGGTAAGGTATTAGGAAGCAGTATCATAATTTTGTCTTTCTCTTATTAATCAAAAACGATGTTTTGCTGTTGGTAATGTAAATTGGCCATGGTTATTCTCAATTGCTATTAGCATAATGATTATATTATTTGATAATTTCCTTCTTTAATAAAACATATATGCATTCAATCCTTTGAGAAAGTTAGTATATTGCAGGCTATAGTATCTTTAAAGATAGACGGGTTGGTTAAGCTGTTACATCATAAGTATCCAATTACCCGAAGGAGGTTTGCTAAAACTTTGCAAGTTTCATTAAATTGTCTTTGATATGGCAAGACTTAGAGATGATTTAAGACATGATATATCCTTTAATACGTTGCTCTAAGGAGAGCTTGTGCATCTATGGATGGAAAGCTCACATGTCAATGGTGAAAAAGGTAAAGGTGCATTAAATACTTAGAAGAAAATATTTGGATTGTATTAACTTACTTAAAGAGGCAGTCGGTGTGGAGAAACAATTATGAATGTATTTATTTGTTAAGAAACTCTTCATGTGATCCTCTGGAGAATGTGTTCATGAATTATAGTTTTGGAAGGTGTGTTCTTTTATTATGAAGAATTGTATGCTAAGATGATTATTCGTGTGGTTAAAAAAGTTTGCGGTCGTAGTTGTTCAGCCACAAATGTGAGGTGCACAGAATTCTCTTGCTGCTCTTTTGGTAAACTCGAAAGATATCTTCTATTTAGAAAGCTTATTTGGTTTATGTTCTTTTTCTTGTTTAAATGATTTGAAGTGAACTGAGAATATTGTACCAGATAGTTGTTAAAATAAATACTCGGATGATTCGCAGACAGTCATATTCCTACGTAGCTGTATTTTGTAGAGTGTTAAACGTATTAACACGAAATGAAAGGTGACTGCATGTGCTTTGTGGTAATGTTGCTGCATACGGTGTTTATGAACTACTGAGCTGTATTTCGTTGTCTCTATTTGGGATCTGGTGTTAGGAAAAAAAACAGTGAAGCAAAAACCCTTTCTGATAAATTTGTCAATCAATGTAGCTGTTGAACTTAGCTTTATTAAGGTAAGAGTATCAATATTCTGAAAACAGAAGTTATGAAATGAAACTAAGATGACTTCAGACTTCGTCTTTTTGAACATTCTATTATTAATAATAAAGCGATACCTGCATCGTCCTGCTAAAGTCATAAGAGACTCATCTTCCCTCTTGAAAGAGGTTTAAAGTACCACTTCTATTCTCGACATAGTCTATAACACGATGATTAATTGTGATTGTGTACACAATTGCCTACGCTTCTGCCTCTGTTCAGCTCTGTCTAATTGACTTAATTAGACAAGTTCTTCAGATAAGAGCTTAAATTACAATGCAAAAATAAATACCCACTATTGTTAATCTACTTGAGTACACCCGCTGATAGCTGAAAATTGAATAGTCGCATAAGTGGCTACTGTTCTGTCCTAAATCCAGGGCAACCTACCCACTTCGTTCTTGGACATATGGATATACTCCTCCATCGCCTTTAATAAGGCATCATCATTAGTAGCAGGGTCCAATAGAAATTGTTTCTCCTTTTCTCCGGTAACTAGGTTATGAAAATGATATAGACTGAGTACTTTTAGTAGTTGGAATAGGTTCAGTTAGTAATTTTTAGTTTTGTTTTATGTTTAAAGGGTAAACTATTTCTTTGTTCCTTTTCTGTTTACCAAACTTGAACTAGACTTTCCTTTTTCATTCACCTTGTAATTTTTCTAATAACCTGCTCAATGATTAGACTTGTCCAAATTAGAGCCTTACCCCTGTTTGAAGTTTTATATTCCCTTGAGACAAGTTGGGAATATTTGTTGTACTACCATTTAGGAATTTTGATATGTTTGATGTGTTTCTTTTACTATTAGTCTGATTGGCAGTTTGAGATTCAGGTTATGATAGCGGGAACATCGTTCATTCACAACAAATGCAACAGTTGAATTTTGTGGTATCACTATCAGTATAGTGTAGATAATGAAGGACAACCATGATTCAACTTTATGATGACAGATTAATTTGTGAGAATGAGATCCTAATCGGTTTGATATTACGCCATCCAATTGCTATATGAATTCCCTTTCTACCATGACTGCAAACCACTTGTCCTTCCAAAACTTGATATGTTGACCATTCCCTTCTACAAAGTGTTTGTTCACTGAGAATTCTTCCCATAGCTTACAAATGTTCTTCCAGACTCCAACTCCATGGGGTGCTCTTGATAATTTAGTGCAAAAAATGATTCAGGACTCCATGTTTGGCGTTGACAACTTCCTTCCAAAGACATTGCTCATCCTGTGTGTGCCTTCAGTGTCGCTTAAAGTGCAGAAGTGAGGCGAGGGGGCTACATTTTTCTGCCCTAAAGCGCGACCCAGGTGAATAAGCGCTTCGATTCCAGTGGCTGACTAGGTTTTTTTGTTTTAAAATTTGCTTCTTCCAAACATCAGTTGTTACGCACACTTCTTCCAAACATCTGCTTCTTTGTTGCAAGCGACGACTGCCTTCGACTTCTGCTCTTCAGGTAAATTTCTCTTTTTCTCTTCTTCTCCTTCAGTTCTTTCTTCTCTTCTCTTCTTCTGCGACGACTGCCTTCTACTTCTGCTCTTCTGATTTTCACTTCTTCTCTTTTTCTTCTTCTTTTCTATTTTTTCAGTTCTTATTTCTCTGTTCTTGTTCTGCCCTGTTTTCTCTTCTCTTTTTTTTTCCATTTTCTGCTGTTCGTATGTGCTCTGTTTTCTCTGCACTGTTCTACATTTTTTTTGGGGGTTGTTCTCAGTCATCTGCTCTTCTGATTTTCTCTTCTTTTCAGTTCTTATTTCTTTGTTCTTGCTCTGCCCTGTTTTCTCTGTTCACTTGATTTAAAAATTAAAACATTTGCTTAATATGTTCTTTTTATTGAGTTCTTGGTCATTTATCTATGCCTATTTAATTTTTTCTATTTATGTGCTAAATTGCGCTTCACATGAAAAAAGCGCGTGCTTCACTTCTCGCTTCGGTGAAGTGAGGCCTCCTCGCTTTTTTCCGCTTCTCGTTCTCCAAAACATTGCTTCATAGCCATTTCATTAACAAGCATCTGTTATGAAGGGCTAAGTTTGTTATGCCTAATCCGCCTTGGTGCTTTGATAATTGAACCTTAGACCACTTGACCAGATGAAATTTGTGATCCTTGTTGTTCCCTTCGCACAAAAACATCCTTCTGATCTTGTCAAGTTGTTTCAGGTCCCTACTACTCATCAGATATAGTGACATAGTAAGTGGGATTGCTATCAAGGACACTATTAATCAGGGTCAATTTTCCACCCATTGATATATACTGCAACTGCCATGATGCTAGCCTTTTTTCAAACTTTTCCGTCACCCCATTCCATATAGCTTCTGATTTAAATTTGCCCCCCCCCCTCAGTGGAAGCCCCTTATAGGTAGTTGGGAGAGTCCCTATGGTACAACCCAGTATTCCTGCCAATTCCTCCATGTTGTGCACCTCATTTACGGGGTAAATCACACTCTTGAGCATGTTGATATACAAACATGAAAGAGCTTCAAAAATAAGTAGAGTTAGGTTTAAATAGAGCACCTGATTTCTGTCTACCCCACAAAAACTCAGTGTGTCATATGCATAGAGCAAATGTGAGATGTTTACTGAATTTTTTCTCCCCACATCAAAGCCACTAATCCACTGCATCTGCTTAGCTTTGTCCAACATTCTACTTAATCATTCCATTGCTAGGATGAATAAGAATGAAGATAAAGGGTCTCCCTGTCTCAAGCCCCTTTGTGGAGAGAAGGAACCAACTGGACTTCTATTGATCAAAATAGAGTATTTCACAGTGGACATGCTAAATTTTCATTTGATCCACCTTTCTCCAAATCCCATCTGCCTAAGAATGGAGATGAGATAAGACCAATTTAGTTGGTCAAAAGCTTTCTCTATGTACAGCTTGCATAAGATGTCTGTTCCCCATTACTTCAGTTGCCAATCAAGAACCTCATTTGCTATCAGTGAAACATTTGTAATCTGCCTTCCCTTAATGAAGGCATTCTGCTGATTTGAGACCAATTTTCCCACAACTTTCTATGTTCTTTTTGCCAATACCTTAGCTGTGATCTTGTATACACTGCCAATGAGGCTAATTGGTCTGTAAAATCTAAGCTCCAGTGCTCCAATTTTCTTGGGGATCAATGCAATGAAGGAAGCATTGCATGAGCTAACCATCCAACGTTGCTGATGGTAATGACTCATAGTTGCAAGGATGTCATACTTGATAAACTCCCATGACTGCTGGTAGAAGGCCATTGTATATCCATTAGGTCCAGGTGCTTTGTCTGGAGTACTTGACTGTATAGCTGCTAACACCTCGTCTTCAGCAAAGGGAGCTTCCAGATCACTCCTCTCCTCATCTGTGATGGATGCTATACCTTCAAAATTGACAGAAGGTCTCCAACTTTCTTGCTCAATGTATAGCTTTTCATAGAATTCCAGTGTTTCCTTCTTTATCATCTCTTTTTCCTCTATGATTTCATTACCAACCAGAAGTTTGTCTATGTGATTCTTTCTTCTTTGTGATTTGGCAGTCTTTTGAAAGTATTTCGTGTTCCTGTCTCCTTCTCTTAACCACAGGCACCTGGATTTCTGCCTCCGTAATATCTCTTCTGCTTTGGCTATCTGCTGTATTTTTCTAGTTTCTATCTTTCCAAACTCTTCCTTGTTCCAAGTAGTGATGTCCTTCTTTGAGCTTTTCAGCTTTTGTAGGAGAATGATGTCTGCACTACCTGTGAAAGTGTAACTCTGCCACCAGTTTTCAGCTTGTATAGGAATCCTTCTTGTTGTAGCCACATGTTCTCAAATTTAAAATAGGGAGGAGTTGCATACCAATCTCCGCTCTCCAAGAATATTGGTCTGTGATCTGATATCACCTGTCTCTTAGATCTGTCATTCAGGACAAATACATTTTAGTTTCCTGAGAAAATAGTTTTGTGTTTGCTCTTTTCGTTATGCAATCTTTTTTTTTTGGCAATCCGCTAGGCAAGCGCCTAGGGCTAGTTTTTTATTAATAAAAGAAAGAAAAATACAATAATTAGGAAAAGTACAAATAAGGGGGACAATAACACCGGTATTGTTACCCATATGCCTTGGCTATATAATCCCTCCTCTGCGCCTCACATTGCCTTATGATGGCACCCTCATGTAGAGGATTCATGGTGTAGCTGCCAGCAAAGTCTCACGAGGGCATATAATCTCATAGCCGTGTGGATATTTTCCAAAGGCATTAGACCAAGGCAACACAAACCGGGCTAAACCTTACCTTACTAATCCTATTGAGGCGTAAAAAACTTCACCTATAGCATGCATGTAAAAAATAAGAACTGGAAAGTACCTAATATTCAATGATCATCACAGAGTTTATAACATACTCTGTGATGATATTACAAATGAGAATACTAATATAATGGTAGAATAAAATGATGAAGGAATTAAAATGTTGTCCCTTCTTGTCAGAACTTGTAATTTCTTCAATTTTTAACTCTTTTTCATCACTGTCCCAGCTCTACAAGATGTATTCAAAATTCATGACTTCTTTTCTGAACGATTGGACTTTGTAGATGTAGTTGTGGCGGCCTTCGTTTGTTTGGCAACTCTCATTGGAGGTCGCCTAACATTTAAAAAATCACTAACATTGTCATCCCAACTATTTTTCCTTGTATGAGTATTTTTACCTTTGCCGCTATGCATTGGTGATAGATCCCCTTTTCTTGCTGCCTCTGCTCTACATTGTTGTAACATTGCTTCTTCTTCTCCTTGTTCAAATAACTCTCTCCCTAAATTCACAGGTTGTTGTTCATTTTGAATCGTATCTAGTGACATCAAGGCAGATTCTCCAGTTGCCACCATTGCCTTACTTTGTTGTTGTCCAATGTGTTGTAATTTGTTGTTATTCCTACCTACAGGACTTGTACTAGATGTAATAGGATTTACAGGTATGGAACTTACCATAGCTTCCAAAAGCTTTCTCTCCTCCTCTAAAATAACTGGTTTAGTGGTCACCAATTGCTGCTGCCCAGAATTTGCTCGATCAGCTGTAGGATGTGCAACTTTAACAGTCTGCCTTGTACCTACTGTTTCAGCTTGACTTGGACTTGTAGTTGGGGAACTGCTGTTAGCACCTATAGTAAGCTGCTTGGAAGATGTTGCTACATCTTGAGGCGAAATTCCAGCTGGGGCAATTGGAATTGCAGCACTAGGATACATTCTGGAAACAAATGCAGGAGCATGGAGGTTTAATTTGCTCGTTGGGACTGCTGCAATTTTCCCATGAGACTTTGACTTAACTAGAGAGTCAAGCTCCTCAACTGCACCCTCTTGATCCACCTCCTCGTCAACTTCTTCAGCTGAGTAACCTGCAAAACCATCGCCCCACTCCTCCTCTTCATCTTCCTCTCGTTGATCTTGCCACAGATTTGATTTAATAGCCTTAAGCCTCACGTTTGT
Organism: Nicotiana tabacum; assembly: GCF_000715075.1. Classification (NCBI taxonomy): domain Eukaryota; kingdom Viridiplantae; phylum Streptophyta; class Magnoliopsida; order Solanales; family Solanaceae; genus Nicotiana; species Nicotiana tabacum. Next base: position 10,850,630 of record NC_134099.1, on the reverse strand, counting down.
TTGTATAACTTCGTTGTTATTCCCCGTTGACAACATAAGCTTCCCAGATTCACCTTCAAAATCCCCAAATGACTCCACAGATTGAGAAGGGATATCATATACAGAGGTGTTCAAGGTTGCCAACGGTTGTTTCAACAAAGTAGGCTTCATCATCATTTCATACTGGGCATCCTTGATTATATTTTTTATATTAGGATAGGAAAAATGCAACTTAGGAGCATTGGAATTGTGTGCTTCTGCCTTTTTCGCATCAACAAGAACAATGTCCTTCGAAATAATTATCCGATCACCTGTGTTTGTGAAAGTTTGCTGATGTGTGTTACTGCCTGGGGCTTGTGGTTGCCCATTTTTTGAAGTTGTGTTCATCAGCATAGCTGCCAGGGCATTCTCTACCATTTTAGTTAGCTCAGAGTGATTATCAACAGTTGCAATCTCAAGTCGAGCACCTATGTCCTTTGCATTTATCTGCTGTTTCCCACTACCTGTAGAGCTAGTTTTTCCAACTATTGATCGTGTGTCATCATCCATCTGTTGCTCCCTATTTTTAGCCTCCTTCGTAACATGCTCACCCTCATTCACCAAAGCATCAAAAGACTTCGAGATCCCAATAACATTTGATGGAACAATTTGATTTTGCGCACCTGTAGTTTGCTTCTTATTAGTCGATTTATTCACCACTGCCCAGTTTTTGCTCTTTGTATCTGAGTTGCATGGAACTGTAGCCTTTTGCCTTGGAGTATTCGATACTTGCCCCTCAACATGTACGACTGTAGCCATTAGACCTGATGATCTTCTAACAATATCAGCTGCAACATTATTTTTAGGATCCCCCACAGTAGCTCGATAACCAGTTGTGTTCAATGCAACAGTAGCCCCCACATTTGAACATATAATATCTGCTTCAATTCTAGATTTTTGTCCTACAAACACATTTGTTGCATGATTCTTGGCATTGGTTGCTCGATCAGCTGTTGGTTCAGCAACCCCATCAGCATCTCGATCACTAGCTCCCTTCAATGCAACAGTAGCCTTCAAATTTTTAACTTCAGCAGCTCCACGATCATCTGCAGCAGTATCATCCAACTTCGAAACAGTAGAAGATGTACCAGTTTGACATGGTATTGCAGTATCATTCAAAGTCGCATCTTTAGTTACACTAACATGAGGCTTAGCATCTGAATTCTGCCCCATATCACCTCTAACACCACCTGCCATAGACTTAAAGTGCACAGACTCACCATCTTGATCAGCAGCTTCCATTAAATTTGCAGCAGTTGACACAACTATTACTGCCGGATTCTTCTTGGCAAAGAGTGCTCGAACAGCTGCAGCTAAATCACTGTCATCCATCAGCCCAGGTTCAAAATCTGAACCTTTAGAAGTTCCAGCTAAAGCTTGATCAACCACAGTATTTTTTGCTGCCTTCAGGTCCTGAGTAAATCTAGCAATGGCTTCAGCAACTGGAACAATTGCACTAGAAACAACATTTCGCCCTGCATCCTCAGAGTCAACATTAACTCAATGTGCTGCTGCTATAAACCCTGCAACATTAACTTCACTTGTACGATTCACCATTCTACAATTGTCCACAATAGCTATTTGTTTTCCTCCTACTGTTTGCACTACCTGCTCCTGTTCAGATCTTTGTTGTTCTACTTCACCATTTAGTTGTAAAACCCTCTTTGAATTAAGAAATTCCCTAGCATCACCCTGTAATTTCTCAACACTGCCCAGATCCTCTACTGGATCTGCATCCCTCTCAACTACATCCTCCTTACTATTCTCAATCCTCCAACAACATGATCTTTCCTCATGACCTTGATGTTTACAACATGAACAATATTTTGGAAGATTATCATACACAATCTCCTGATAATGTTCAATGGTTTTTCCTGAATTTCCATCAACAATATGAATCCTAACTTTCTTAGGATGCTTACCCTGTAAGTCTAGCAACACCTTAACCCTAGCCGTACTTGGTCGCGTTCGTTCTTGTGTCGCTTTGTCCACAGCTAAAGGCTTACCTACTGCTGAAGCTATGGACATTAAGGATTTCTTTGCAAATAAATTTGCAGCAAGATCAGGCATTGAAATCCAAACGACTACCCATGAGGTTTCTTCACGTGGATTAAATCCCATCGTCCATAGGAATGATCTATAGAAGAATTCATCTCCCTTTGACTTAATATAACCTGTAAACCTTGACAAAACTTGAACGAAATCTTCAAAGAGATCAAACCTTACCACGATATGTCGATATTCAAGCTGTCCAACATTGCAGTAACCTTTGACGTCAAACTGTTTTGGAATGAGTTGTCGCAACTCTTGGATATCTGGTTTTCCATAGGAAAATTTGAGAACAACAGCTTGATGTAAACCTTCTTCCATGGTGAAAGCATTCACCTCTTCAATGGTCAATTCTACAGTTGGTTCTCCATGTACAAACGTAACTGGACATAGCTCCAATTTTGAAGATTTTGCGGCAGTTTGTTTTGACAGTAGATGCGATGCATAAAACTGCTTCGTATTATGATTAGGAATTGATTCTTGATTGTTTTGTATTGCCTCTCCCACAGCCAAAGGCTGGGGAGAGATCGCAGCATCCATGAAGATCTTCAAGGCTCCATTGACGTGAAGAAGCAGATGCATTTAGTAAAAATTTCTGCTCGCTACAGTATTCGTGAAATGAAAATTAAGATCTGGAAAAATTGGCTATGTATTTGAGGACGAAACCAGCTGTGGATTGTTCGCAAAGAGAAGGGGGTTCTTTTGAGACCAATTTGGTGAATTTCCACTGTCGGAATATGGAGTTATGGCCAGTGAACTGTTGCGTCGCTACTGTTCATCGCAGCTAGAGAGAGAAAGACGAGATACTTTTCGTTATGCAATCTTAGATGTGCTCTCTGCGATTTTTTCGGTTTTTTTGATACATGCAATGATTTCTCATCAATTCCTCATTGGATTAAGCTTATGGGAATTAGCTTTTCTATAGTTGTCGATGTAGATCTTGCTATTTCTCTATATGGTTATGATTTGGTAAAACTAAATAAAATTGAATGAATAGTAAAAGAAAAGGTTAATTGGGTTTTAGTGGATAAGGTTTTTAGTTATTGGAAGACATGTATAAGCTTGAGAGTAAAGTTGAAATCTTGTTATTAGAAAGTGATCGACTGGTTTTATGACTCAGGTTGTGGAGTGTATTTTGTAATCATATATAATCGAACAATTTTTACCCATTTAGTTAGAATAAATATAATGGTCAAATTTTGATTGCAAAGGTTTTTGAACTGGAGAAGTATAGTTGATGTTGAATTAGTTCGAATTTTGTTCTTATCTAATTCAATAACGTTTTTCTGTCTTTCCAAAGCACCAAGTGGATTGCTCAAATCCCATCAATGTTGTCAAATGTCTAGTTGCAAATTTTAGTATCCTCCTAAATGACGAGGAGGTCCATCTCATTGAAGAAGTATTAGGCATGTGTCTAATAAAAGTTTTCTTTGGTTTGATAGCCAACCTTGTTGACTTGGTTTGGTTGGTAGCCAATCTTGTTGAATTAGTTTGGTTTGGTAGCCAACTTTGTTGAATTTCTTTGGTTTGATACCCAACTTTGTTGAATTGTGAAAAGTGTGTGTAAATTGTCAAATATGGTAGGCTTTAGAGAGTGAAGCTTTGGCTATAAAAAGAGAGCTTCAACTCTCATTTCCACACACCAACAAAGAGAGAAAGAAAAAGTGAGTTTTCACAGACAAGGTATAATAAAACACTCTGTGAAGAAAATAGAGAGTGTGAGCGATATTATAGTGAGGTGAAATATCAAAAGAGGGTTATTTCTTTTGAGTATTGTAGTAGTCTTTGTAGTATTTTACTCGGGCCTACAAAGTGTAAATTCCTTACTATAGTGATATCAGTTGCTCCTCTCGGGGTCGTGGTTTTTTCCCTTATTCAGAAGGGTTTTCCACGTAAAAATCTTGGTGTCATTGTTACTCTTTTATTCTTGTTAATTACCGTATCTCGGTGCTACATTATTATTCCGCTTTTATTACCGTGAATATTATTTTGGCAAGGGGTTTATTCCCAACAAATGATTCCCGAGAAGGTTAGTAAATTTTTTGCTGCTTTGTTTAATTTATCATTGTACCAATTTGAATTCTAAATTCCGATACGAGTTATAGATTCTAACCTTAATTTTTGTTTCAAGTTCATTAAATAAGTACCACAGTCGGCACACACTATTAGGGAGAAAGCAAGAAAATAAATGAGGTCATTATATCTAAACTAATAACTTTTTTGTCTGATTTGGATGTTTACAATACGATCGACACCGCAAAGTTGTTCTTAAAATGAATAAAGAAGAATAGATACAACATATTAAGTACAATTCATTTTATTTGCCATGGTTGTCTCTTTTGAACTAAATTGCAGATTAACTTTTGGTTGATGTAATTAGCTCCCATTTTTTTCTTGAGATGTGTTGAGTTGTATATAATTGAGCCTATTAGGTTTCAAATGTTTTAGATCATATAAGATCAGGAGTCTTACTTGGTTCTAGGTGAGCTGCACTTGATTTCTTTGTTTAGTTCATCAGGTTCAAGATATGACCTTTTATAGGTTACAAATGCGTACACTCCCACCTCCCCAGATCCCACTCGTGGGATCATACTAGGTATGTTGTTGAAAGTACACAGTAAAATTATTTTATATAGTAGTGATCCATGTTCTTTGACGGATAAGGTAACAAAATATTACTGATTATATTATGTTATTGATGTCTTGAGCAGTGATATTGCATAAGACTTTATGTCATAAATTAAACCAAATCAATAGGCAAACAAAGTATTCAGTCATTTTTGATGTCTAGCAACCTTCCTAATATTCTTTTCATTTTCCACCCTCGCACTTCACCGTGAATGTTCCAACAGATCCAATAATTTGACCAAGGTGTTGTGTGTCCTCTTTCACCTGAAGGAAGTTTAAAAATTTGGATGCCATTCTGTTACAAATTCTCATTATAAAATCATTAACTTTGGTGTGTTTGGTGTAAAGAAAAATGTTTTCTGTGGAAAATGTTTTCCAAGAAAATATTTTCTTGGAAAATAAGTAGTAATCTTATTCATTTTCCGGTGTTTGGTACGCAAATTAAGGAAAATAACTTCTCAAGAGTATTCATAATTAATTTAGATACAATAAATATGAAGCCATAAACTTTCGAACCAACAACCTTCCGAACCCACAAATTTTATAAACTTTCGAACCGCTAAACTTTCGAAACCGCGAACTTTCGAACCTGTAAACTTTATAATTTCTAAACACGTAAACTTTCAAACACATAAACCTCAAAACTCATAACTTTGGAACTTGTAAAATTTCGAACCTTTAAACCGAAAGATGAAAAGACTAAAACTGAAAAGATTAAAAAAAGAAATTCCGGGAAGGGGGCAAGGGGGAAGAAAAAAAAAGTCTTTTTGGAGAGAGGGATGGGGTGTGTAGACGTGGGTGTGGGTGTGGGTGTGTGGGGTGCGTTGGTGAGGGTAGGGAATAGGGTGGGGAAGATTGAGAAGGAGTTTTGGTAAATGTTTTTCCTTCTCTTGATAACGAAAACATTTTCCTCCAATTGGAGGAAAATGAGTTCATAAGGAAAATATTTTCCAAAACATTTAAGCCAACCAAACATGGGAAAATCGGAAAATATTTTTCGAAAAATATTTTCCTTCGTACCAAACACACCCCGAGTATGATATGATTTTCTTTTTTGTAACCTTACTCATCTCAATAGCAGCTGGAGAGGTAGTTGACCAAACAAAAGGGACATACTATGACATGCTAATTGTTGCCCTTAAATGCCCATTTAATTTCAAGTCTGTTGGCTCTTTCAAGTTATCTTTATTCCTCTTGCTTTAGTGTTTGACCAATTAATTTAAGTTATGATTCCTAGAATTAAAAATTTCTAAAAACTAGTACTGGATGAGTTTCTAATTTTTAGACTATGCTTTTTTCGTATACTGTCGAGTTCTCAGTTAGCAAAAGAAAACTTTGGAAAATGTGCCCTTACAACCATCATCAGCAAAGGACCTCATTAGATTAACATTCAAAAGATTAAAAACTAAACTCTAGATTAATACCTCATTATGTAGATTTATTCCACTCTTGCTCATATTTTAGGGATCGTTTGGTTCACACAAAAATTATATCGAAATTATACTACGAGATTATAACACAAGAATTAAATAATAACAAGATTATTTAGTTGATATATTTTTATAATAGATGCTTAGCTTCATTGAAATATCAACGTATAATTTAAATGTGGTTGATTTTATACTAGTTAAACTTGAAAAACTTTTAATTCAAATTTTTACCTTCACTTTTTAAGGCTTCCTTGAAACTGATGAGGTCCATTTCATTGAAGAAGATTAGACATGTGCCTAATAAATGTTTTCTTTGGTTTGGTAGCCAACCTTGTTGACTTGGTTTGGTTGGTAATCAACCTTGTTGAATTAGTTTGGTTTGGTAGCCAACTTTGTTGAATTTCTTTGGTTTGGTAGCCAACTTTGTTGAATTGTGAAAAGTGTATGTAAATTGTCAAATATGGTAGGCTTTAGAGAGTGAAGCTTTGGCTATAAAAGGAGAGCTTCAACTCTCATTTCTACACACCAACAAAGAGAGAAAGAAAGAGTGAGATTTCACAGACAAGGTATAAGAAAATAGTCTGTGAGGAAAATAGAGAGTGAGCGATATTGTAGTGAGGTGGGAATATCAAAAGAGGGTTATTTCTTTTTGAGTGTTGTAGTGGTCTTTGGAGTATTTATCTCCAACCTACAAAGTGTAAAATTCCTTACTATAGTGATATCAGTTGCTCCTCTCGGGGTCGTGGTTTTTTCCCTTATTCAGAAGGGTTTTCCACGTAAAAATCTTGGTGTCATTATTACTCTTTTATTATTGTTAATTACCGTATCTCGGTGCTACATTATTATTCCGCTTTATTACCGTGAATATTATTTTGGTAAGGGGTTTATTCCCAACAACTGGTATCAGAGCACAGGTTCTGCTCGTTCACTGAAATACTATTCACTGTCGGTAGTACTATACTTGGTGAAAAATAAAAATGTCCGGAGTAAAGTACGAGGTAGCAAAATTCAACGGAGATAACGGTTTCTCAACATGGCAAAGAAGGATGAGAGATCTGCTCATCCAACAAGGATTACACAAGGTTCTAGATGTTGATTTTAAAAAGCTTGATACCATGAAAGCTGAGGATTGAGCTGACTTGGATGAACGAGCTGCTAGTGCAATCAGGTTGCACTTATCAGATGATGTGGTAAATAACATCATTGATGAAGACACTGCACGTGGAATTTGGACAAGGTTGGAAAGCCTATACATGTCCAAAACGCTGACAAATAAATTGTACCTGAAGAAGCAGTTATACGCCCTACACATGAGTGAAGGTACAAATTTTTTGTCACATTTAAATGTGTTTAACGGACTAATCACACAGCTTGCCAACCTCGGAGTGAAAATCGAGGAAGAAGATAAAGCCATCTTGCTATTGAACTCGTTGTCATCTTCGTACGATAACTTGGCAACAACCATCTTGCACGATAAGACTACTATTGAGTTGAAAGATGTCACATCGGCTCTTCTACTCAATGAGAAGATGAGAAAGAAGCCTGAAAATCAAGGACATGCTCTCATCACACAAGGTAGAGGCAGGAGTTATCAAAGGAGTTCGAACAACTATGGTAGATCCGGAGCTCGTGGGAAGTCAAAGAACCGATCCAAATCAGGAGCCAGAAATTGCTACAACTGTGATCAACCAGGTCACTTCAAAAGAGATAGCCCAAATCCAAAGAAGGGCAAAGGTGAAACCAGTGGCCAGAAGAATGACGGCAACACAGCCGCCACGGTGCAAAATAATGATAATGTTGTCCTCTTTATAAATGAGGAAGAGGAATGCATGCACCTGTCAGGTCCAGAGTCGGAGTGGGTGGTTGACACAGCGGCATCTCACCATGCCACACCGGTAAGAGATCTTTTTTGCAGATATGTAGCAGGTGATTTCGGCACAGTGAAAATGGGTAATATAAGTTACTCAAAGATTGCGGGGATTGGTGACATTTGTATCAAGACAAATGTCGGATGCACATTGGTTCTAAAGGATGTGCGGCATGTACCTGATTTGCGGATGAACTTGATCTCGGGAATTGCTTTAGACCGAGATGGATACGAGAGTTATTTTGCAAATCAAAAGTGGAGACTCACTAAGGGATCATTGGTGATTGCAAAGGGAGTTGCTCGTGGCACGTTGTACAGGACAAATGCAGAAATATGCCAAGGTGAATTGAACGCGGCACAAGATGAGATTTCTGTAGATTTATGGCACAAAAGAATGGGTCATATGAGCGAGAAGGGATTGCAGATTCTTGCCAAGAAATCACTCATTTCTTATGCCAAAGGTACAACTATAAAACCTTGTGACTACTGTTTATTTGGTAAGCAGCATAGAGTCTCATTTCAGACATCGTCTGAAAGAAAATTGAATATACTTGATTTAGTATATTCTGATGTTTGCGGCCCAATGGAAATTGAATCAATGGGCGGTAACAAATATTTTGTTACTTTTATTGATGATGCTTCACGAAAATTATGGGTTTATATTTTGAAAACCAAAGATCAGGTGTTTCAAGTTTTCCAGAAATTTCATGCTCTAGTAGAAAGGGAGACGGGTCGAAAGCTAGAGCGTCTCCGAAGTGACAATGGAGGTGAGTACACTTCAAGGGAATTTGAAGAGTATTGTTCAAGTCATGGGATCATACATGAAAAGACAGTTCCTGGAACCCCACAGCACAATGGCGTAGCCGAGAGGATGAACCGCACCATTGTGGAGAAGGTGAGAAGCATGCTCAGAATGGCTAAACTGCCTAAGTCATTCTGGGGTGAAGCAGTTCAGACAGCCTGTTACCTGATCAATAGGAGTCCATCAGTTCCGTTGGCGTTTGAAATCCCAGAGAGAGTTTGGACCAACAAGGAGGTGTCCTACTCGCATCTGAAAGTGTTCGGTTGCAGAGCTTTTGCACATGTACCAAAAGAGCAGAGAACAAAGCTGGATGATAAATCTGTTCCCTGCATATTTATCGGATATGGAGATGAAGAGTTTGGGTACAGACTGTGGGATCCTGTAAAAAAGAAGGTCATCAGAAGCAGAGATGTAGTCTTCCGAGAAAGTGAAGTTGGAACTGCTGCCGATATGTTAGAAAAGGCGAAAAATGGTATAATTCCTAACTTTGTTACTATTACTTCTACTTCTAACAATCCCACAAGTGCAGAAAGTACAACCGATGAGGTTGCCGAGCAGGTGGAGTAACCTGGTGAGGTTATTGAGCAGGGGGAGCAACTTGATAAAGGTGTCGAGGAAGTGGAGCACCCCACTCAGGGAGAAGAACAATCTCAACCTCTGAGGAGATCACAGAGGCCAAGGGTAGAGTCATGCAGGTACCCTTCCACAGAGTATGTCCTCATCAGTGATGAGGGGGAGCCAGAAAGTCTTAAGGAGGTGCTGTCCCATCCAGAAAAGAACCAGTGCATGAAAGCTATGCAATAAGAGATGGAATCTCTACAGAAAAATGGCACATACAAGCTGGTTGAACTTCCAAAGGGTAAAAGACCACTCAAATGCAAATGGGTCTTTAAACTCAAGAAAGATGGAAATGGCAAGCTGGTCAGATACAAAGCTCGATTGGTGGTTGAAGGCTTCGAACAAAAGAAAGGTATTGATTTTGACGAAATTTTCTCACCTGTTGTCAAAATGACTTCTATTCGAACAATTTTGAGCTTAGCAGCTAGCATAGATCTTGAAGTGGAGCAGTTGGATGTGAAAACTGCATTTCTTCATGGAGATTTGGAAGAGGAGATTTATATGGAGCAACCAGAAGGATTTGAAGTAGCTGAAAAGAAACACATAGTGTGCAAATTGAATAAGAGTCTTTATGGATTGAAGCAGGCACCAAGGCAGTGGTACATGAAGTTTGACTCATTCATGAAAAGTCAAACATACCTAAAGACCTATTCTGATCCATGTGTATACTTCAAACGATTTTCTGAGAATAACTTTATTATATTGTTGTTGTATGTGGATGACATGTTAATTGTAGGAAAAGACAAGGGGTTGATAGCAAAGTTGAAAGGAGATCTGTCCAAGTCATTTGATATGAAGGACTTGGGCCCAGCACAACAAATTCTAGGGATGAAGATAGTTCGAGAGAGAACAAGTAGAAAGTTGTGGCTATCTCAGGATAGAACGGTTCAACATGAAGAATGCTAAGCCAGTCAGCACACCTCTTGCTGGTCATCTAAAGTTGAGTAAGAAGATGTGTCCTACAACAGTGGAGGAGAAAGGAAACATGGCTAAAGTTCCTTATTCTTCAGCAGTCAGAAGCTTGATGTATGCAATGGTATGTACTAGACCTGATATTGCTCACGCAGTTGGTGTTGTCAGTAGGTTTCTTGAAAATCCTGGAAAGGAACATTGGGAAGCAGTCAAGTGGATACTCAGGTACCTGAGAGGTACCACGGGAGATTGTTTGTGCTTTGGAGGATCTGATCCAATATTGAAGGGCTATACAGATGCTGATATGGCGGGTGACATTGACAACAGAAAATCCACTACTGGATATTTGTTTACATTTTCAGGGGGAGCTATATCATGGCAGTCTAAGTTGCAGAAGTGCGTTGCACTTTCAACAACTGAAGCAGAGTACATTGCCGCTACAGAAACTGGCAAGGAGATGGTATGGCTCAAACGGTTCCTTCAAGAGCTTGGATTGCATCAGAAGGAGTATGTCGTCTATTGTGACAGTCAAAGTGCAATAGACCTTAGCAAGAACTCTATGTACCATGCAAGGACCAAACACATTGATGTGAGATATCATTGGATTCGAGAAAAGGTAGATAATAAATCTCTAAAAGTCTTGAAGATTTCTACAAGTGAGAATCCCGTAGATATGCTGACCAAGGTGGTACCAAGGAACAAGTTCGAGCTATGCAAAGAACTTGTCGGCATGCACTCAAACTAGAAGACAGTGCTACCTCCTCTAGATGAATGAGACTGGAGGGGGAGATTGATGAGGTCCATCTCATTGAAGAAGTATTAGACATGTGCCTAATAAAAGTTTTCTTTGGTTTGGTAGCCAACCTTGTTGACTTGGTTTGGTTGGTAGCCAACCTTGTTGAATTAGTTTGGTTTGGTAGCCAACTTTGTTGAATTTCTTTAGTTTGGTAGCAAACTTTGTTGAATTGTGAAAAGTGTGTGTAAATTGTCAAATATGGTAGGCTTTAGAGAGTGAAACTTTGGCTATAAAAGGAGAGCTTCAACTCTCATTTCTACACACCAACAAAGAGAGAAAGAAAGAGTGAGATTTCACAGACAAGGTATAAGAAAATAGTCTGTGAGGAAAATAGAGAGTGAGCGATATTGTAGTGAGGTGGGAATATCAAAAGAGGGTTATTTCTTTTTGAGTGTTGTAGTAGTCTTTGGAGTATTTATCTGCGACCTATAAAGTGTAAAATTCCTTACTATAGTGATATCAGTTGCTCCTCTCGGGGTCGTGGTTTTTTCCCTTATTCAGAAGGGTTTTCCACGTAAAAATCTTGGTGTCATTATTACTCTTTTATTATTGTTAATTACCGTATATCGGTGCTACATTATTATTCCGCTTTATTACCGTGAATATTATTTTGGTAAGGGGTTTATTCCCAACAGAAACATGTGGCCATTTGCAATACGTATATTACTTTCTCTGGCCATGTGAGTGTCTGAGCTTCATTTATATTTTTCAGTTTAATTAGTAAGCTAACAACTTCCTGCTATGTTCCAATGCTAGGATTTGTATTATAAAAATATTCAAACGACAAAGGAAATCCACAGTAGCTGCTATGGAGTTCTCTACCTATTTTGAATATGGAAAAACTAAAATGCTTGTCTTGTTACTCATTTTCCTTCCGCCTCCAATCTTATGAGGATGACATATCCATTGATTTGCTTAAAAATAAAATTTATAAGTCCCAAAATGATGATATAAGAGATTACTTAGTTAAATTATTCTTATATTAATGCTAATTATAGGTGTCAAAATCATAAATGGTACTCTTCTAAACGGATGATAGAATTGCCGGAGAACCTATGCACAACTGTTTTAAATAAATATTATACAAGTTAAGCAAAAATTTACTCATGCTATTTGGTGATTGTCATACAAAAGTTCATTTATAAGAAAAGCTCAAATGTTTAGCATATTCAGAGTCACAACCAAGATTTAAAGTTTATAAGTTATAAATTTCAATCCTTTTAAGTTATTGGAGTTCAAAAATAATATTTTATACATATCCAATAAATTATCGAAGAAAATATAAAATTTGAACCAAAATTTTTGAGTTTAATCCATAATGATATTCTAGCTCTGCCACTAGAATACTGTGCACGGGCTGTCCATACTAGTGTTACTAAGACACGCAAGTGAAGGCTCATCGAGATTCATCAAGTTAATCTTTTATCGTGTTTTCCGTCCAGTCTGCTGAACCCGACTTATGTTTATTATTTTTCTGGTACACTATTATAATCACAATTACAAAAGAAGTCATATCCTATTATTTCGGTTAGAAATTTACTACTATTATATGCGGTAGGTATTCGGTTCTTTTGCAGTAGCAATTGATGTTCTCTGATAGAATTTATTTAAAAGCTTTTCCTATATTCATTAGTTTTCATATGAAAAGCTACCTACTTCCGTATCAAGTTGATAGAATATAGTTAAAACTATAGTCCTTTATTAGTTTTCATATGAAACGATCTTGAGGACATGTCTATAATGTCTATGACCTGATCTATTTATTTTTTAATTTAACTATAGCTCTAGGGGATAAAAGAATAGGCATAAAAAGGTAGAGGAGAAGGATACAACTTTTTATATGTTGTGCTGCTATACTAATGAGTTGAAGGCTCGGACTCTTCACAAATATTGCCGGATGCGTGTTGGATTTCTTTTTTAAGTGTTGGGCGACGGTGTTTATCGCGATCGCACTGTCGCAATCGCAAAGAGCAGCCTCCTAAGGACTTACGCGATCGCGAGATCCTCCACGCATTCGTGAAGGGTAAGCCCCTCCTGGCCTTCGCGTTCGCGGACCGCCGTACGCGTAGAAGAAAGGGTTAATTCCCAGCCCACCCCCATTTTACTTTACGCGTTCGCGTGACATAGGTCAGGTCGGGTTTGGCTAATTATGGGATTTTTGAGTTAATTCGATTATTTTCGCTTGGGCTTTGTTCCTTTAGCATGTATTAATGATGTGGAACTGATTTTGGTTAGATTCGGAGCAATTAGAGACTGATTTGAGAGGCAAGGGCATCACGGGCTAGTTGAGCCCAAGTTAACCAATTATTTTTTTATAGCCCATTCTGACCTATTAAGCAGCCCAAATACAACTCATGAAACTCATCCAAAACAAAGAGATCTTAACCCTACTTATCTAGAAATTTACTTAGTTGCCCCAATTTTACTTTTTAGCCGGGGCACCTCAGGTTCGCATTTGCGAACAATACTTTGCTTTTGCGAAGTGGGATTGGGATAGGCTTGATCGTATTTGCGATCAATTTGGTCGCAATTGCGAAATATCAATGTTCACATTTGCGAACGAATCATCGCAAATGCGATGACAACAGAAATAGGAGGACTTCGCATTTGCGACTGTTTCTTCTCATATGTGAGGTTCGCAAGTCGCCAAATGCGACATCTGCGACTGATCAAATAGCTAAGAAATGAGATTTTCTCTCATTCTTCAAATTTTCAAAACAAGATAACCCTAGAGGCGATTTTCCAAGCACCCTTCTTTCCTGAATCATTAGTAAGTGATGCTAACAAAGTTTCTTTCAATCTTTCATTACATTTCCTAAGATTTCAACCTAAAATCTAGTGTTTTTATGGTGGAAATTGGGGGTTTGGGTAGAATTAGGAATTTTTGTGGAATTAGAATTTAGACCTCAAATTGAGGTTGGATTCCAAAACATATTACATAACCGGGCTCGGGGGTGAATGAGTAATCGAGTTTTGGTGCGAATTTCAGGTTTGAACGAAAAGAAGCGAGGAGGTACACATATAGTAAAGGCCTAGAGCCTAGCCTACTCTCAAAGGTGCTTCCTGGGCAGCAACATCTTCGAGAATCATCTCCTCGGGCATGCATCCTCGACACAATTGAAAGTGTTTTTAAGAATGAAAAGAATTTACAAGATCTGAAATTGCAGTGGTTATGTGATTCATTGCATTCAATGGATTATAATTTTCCTGGATCTAAAGATTGTTTTGCACTTTGCTACTTCATTTGTGTCTTCTTTCAGGAAGGGGATTGATATTCATCAATAAATAGGTACATATAATGTATGGAAAACTAGAAACTAAAACAAATTCTCATACAACTAAACCTCAATGAATAAATATAATGAAAAAAACTAAACATCAATAAATGTTAATGGGATAATATTCTCAACAAAACTGCTAACACGATATAACCTGAAATGATGATCAGCGAATACCAAGGAAGTTGGGGCGCTATTAACACTGCCTGTTGCTAAAACTATGTTTCCACACAATGTAGTTTCATCATCAACGTTTTTTGGTGCAAGCAAGGCAACCTTCTCCTTGTCCAAGTCCGGGTTAGATTTGGATTTCACAAAAACTTTGTTGACCTCATCATATACCAAATTGCAATTTTCAGGTCTGAAGCCACAGCGGATATCCAACTTTCCCAAAAGTGCAGTTTGCATTTTATTCAGTACAAGAGTCCGACTACGCCCTTGTGGGTACGAAGGAGTTCCAAACTTCTCTTCTGTGAAGTTGAAGTAGGCAAATTGACTTTTAAACGCAATCCAATAAACTACCCCATTGAGAAAGATACCTTCATGAGCATAACATGAATAAAATGAATTAAATGGTAGGGGGTACTCATCTTGTTGGATTCTTCTCCAGGAGGTGGTTCCTAGTGTTAGAATCTTGATCATTGGTTTTTTCTCATTCTCGTAGAAAACAAAATGAAGCAATTTGTATCTTTCCGTGGCCGGATCAAATCCCAGAAACAACGTAGGACCCCGTCGTCCTTTCGGAAGCCTCGTTAGAGAAGATGGTAAAGCTTTTATCTCCCCTGTGGTGACATTATACAAGTAACTTAGAGTATCTTTATGGTTATAGAAACAAACAAGGCCATTGCAAGGATTTGAGCAAATAGTAACTTCATCAAAGTCGAAATAATGACGAGGACGTGCGAGCTGTAAAGAGAATCCTTCAACTTGTGTTGGTAAATTGGAAGTGCGGCTTTCTACAACTTCATGATAGTGTGTTCCTATTTCAAATAAGAGGCGGCTGGCTAGAGGACGGGTTTGAAAACGAGCATTGTGCAACTTGACAAAGTCGGGTTCATGTCGTATCAAACTGTTCCAAGCTTTAGAAACACACCTGAATCGCATAAGAGACTTCGCTGGAAGCCATGTTAATATCTCGAATACCATGTCACTTGCAAATTCACGCTTCTCCTCCATCCGCCGCTTTTTGGTGGTAGTAATTGTGAACTCACTGAAGGTTCCTTCCATGTTTAATTTGTGCGTCTCTTTGGTCTCTGCACTCGTAATAAAGTTGAGAAAATTAACCCTAGTAGTATTTGGTTATAAATAACATGGTAACCGGCTGGCCATTAAGTGCTGCCTGGATTTTAGCCCAAGTTTTCCATATATATTTGAGTTGGATTCCTACTAGGGTTTTAGCCTCAAGTTTTCAATATATTTGAGTTAGTTGGATACTTGGATTCCTACGTGTTTTAGCCGCAATACCATATTTGAGTTGGCTACCTATTTTTTCACCCCAAAAAAAAAAAAAAAAAACTAGGAATCTGTAGTGGAGGAGAAAAAAGATTTTCACCCAGATAAAACATGGATTGTCATCACTCATCAATAATAAAAATAAATAATTCTATCTTGATTTGCTTTAATGAACAAGGAAAATTTTATTTTTAATTTATGGACAAGAGTATTTGGGACGTCGCGCTCGGTGAGTCGGTGTAGTTCGAGGGGCTTATGAGTGAGCCTCTGAGTTTGGGGCGTAACATCAAGGGAAACTTACACAAATAAGGTGATGAAATACAAAAATATATATAATATTCCAAAAATCTAAACAAAAAAGAAACTTTTTCAATGGGTATAGTTGAAATTCATTGAAAATATATGGATATGTCAACTCAATATATAAAATTTGAGGAATATTGGAGGTGATTTGGACTGGTTTTGTATCAAAATTCGTAATACGATGTTTTAATTGTTACTTAAATTTTATTGTATTGTATTGTTTAATCCGTCATTATGAAATAACAAAAAGTGTCATTTTATGTAACGATTGATTTAGTATGATCGCGTCGTTACCTTAATTTTCCCTCTCATCTTACCCTTATTATTAAGTAATTATATTTTATCCTTTACCGTATTTTATATAATTATTCTACCTCATACCTTATCTTTTTTTAATATTGCAAGTTTATTCTTCATATAATTGGTGTGTGATATCATGAAACGACAGAAAATAATACAATCTATCAAACATTATATACACCAAAACAATACAATATAATACATTACAATACTCTATATTATGAAACATTATTTAACAACCATCCAAACAATCTGTTAATAGTCTCAAGCAACTGAAATCTGGTCAACAACACTAAATATCTTGTTTTTTCCTAATACCAATTGAAAGGCCATATATTAAGGACTAGGATATAACTACTTCTGAAACCATATAAAGATTTAGTACATCTTTATAACCATTACTGAAAGGCAAACTTTATATGCCATACCACTTTTTGACCCACATACAATCTCATTTAGTTTTCTTGAGATATTAAATAGAATTAAGTCATTAACACTCATCAACAATCAAAATCTGCAAGAAGTATGCATATCTGCATCAATCTACAAACGGACGAGCCAGAAGAGACATCAAATACACAT
The DNA here is from genome assembly GCF_000715075.1 of Nicotiana tabacum. Classification (NCBI taxonomy): domain Eukaryota; kingdom Viridiplantae; phylum Streptophyta; class Magnoliopsida; order Solanales; family Solanaceae; genus Nicotiana; species Nicotiana tabacum. The sequence goes on along the minus strand of NC_134099.1, from coordinate 10,833,595 downwards.
TCCAATTGTCAGCACCGCGACATATTATAATAATATTTTATGTAATTCTGCATTACCATATTAAGAGTTTCCATTTGGAGTTAATATACTAGAAACATGACCAATATAAAGCTTTGATTGTAGAGTCGGAAGGGCCAAACAAAATGAAGGTAACAAGCCAACGAGACTATGGTCTTGCAAATCCAACTATAAAGCATCTCTTTACGAAATCAACAATAAGAGAACAAAGGTTACAACTTGAAACAGGAACTCCGTTTCATGATCTTCATCTAGTCATTTCTTGCCCTACAATATTAAAAGAATATGCATCTGTTTACTTTTCGAGGAGAAAGCGGAATACAGACAGTAGAAAGAAGCTTATGGTCGGAGCATCAAAAAAATTGAATAAGCTAGAAGTTAACATTTCAATTAGGAATAACGTTCTTTTAAACTATAAGAATGGCTAAGAAGATCGACCCCTAAAGAATTCAGTTCATTAACATGAATCATAGTTCTAGAGGACATGCAAGTAAGAAAAGGCTTACCAATCAGAAGCTAGATTACTGTTGCTGCCAATTGGACAGTTCAATTATCGTTGACTTCACCTGTGGCCAAGAAATAACAAATAAGCATGTACTGAGTAAAGAAACGATGACAATGACCTGAACAACCAAGACAAAATGCATATAATATTCTATACATGTAGAAGCATTACACATGCACCAGGGCCACTGATAACAGAGGAAGAATTCTAATAATGAACCAGTTCTACAGAGAACAAATACCCTCCCCTTGTTACCAAGAATGATCTAGAGGTCAAAAGTGTGTTGTTCATGAAAGGCATGTACACACATGATTATCTTCAGAACAGGACTGACGAGTGTACTAGATAACCAATGAAAACCTTGAACATGAATTCATCTTGCCTAGATAAACTAGGTAGCCAATACTGTACATATCAGGGAGCACTGCTGGGATAACAATGTTGGAGATATCAACATACTGAAAGGTGGCACATATCAACATCATACATAAACAATATCGCGCACCTCTATCTCATGCTCCAATTCACAGATGATTAGCATAGCTCATAGTCTGTCAGAGTAATGGGACACCTCAAATCTGTACATGTAATTCCCTGCAATTACACAATTATATTCAACCAAGGGGCTTTTAATATATTATCCATGAGCCATCAAAGTAGTACAGTCTTTGCAATGCAGGTGCGCCATTGTTATGGTGCAAGCTGTAAATAATCTTGGACTAGTCAACAATCTTAGCATGGCGAAAGGCTAGTACATCATTGCAAACAACAAATGAGGGTTCAGGCAGCAAAACCCATTCTTGAAAAAGATTATTGATATCCAGAAACTCAAAGTGATTCTTGATATGATATATCACTAGAAAGCACATAAAGCTGCCCATAAAAAAACACAAATGGCGCGGGCCTGGGAGCTTGCAACTTTCTGAAGCCTTTCATCCATTCCCTAGTATGAATATCATAAACATTGACTTCCAAAGGGTAAATTAGCTCATCATGATCATGCTGCTCATTACCAACAAAGTACGTTAAAGTCATAGGAAGTAATCCCACTTTTCAGTGGAAAAAAAAAAGGCTGGCCATCTGCTCGTAGGACAAAACATAGTACATACAGCAATTGTCACAAGCAAAGGCATATACAGTGATATCTTCATTTTCTTTAAAAGAGATTACTGCAGATGACCAATTCTTGTAATCAAGAGGCAATTCCTCAAATGTCTCACTCTCTGTCTCTATTCTCTTTTCTCTACTTCCTACAACAACAATTTTCATATCATTCACCATAGAATCGAAAACAGAAAGATTGAATGGGCGTGAAGGAAGAAAGAAACTCCATATTTAATCTAGAACACGGTTTAAGGAAATAGCATCTATCAATTACTACTAGTTTTAGCGAACATCAGAAGACAATACATAAACATGTTCCTACTCCATTGAGCATGTCTATTCCAGAATTATTTTTCTAGTGACAATCAAAAATACAATACCGAAACACATTTGGTATAACACATATGTTCACTCAAATTCAGAAGAAACGAACAGAAAAATAAGTGCGAGAGAAAATGGAACAGAAGCCGCTAAAAGGGGTGAGGGAGAGATTTACAGTCTTCAGAAGGGTGAGATACTGAGACTGTGAGCTGTGAGAAAGAGACAATTATTATCAATTTAAGCAATTTCTCTTATCCCAGACAGTTTTATCAATTACAGAGTTTTCAACTCCCTATTAATGATCTTTTTTTTATGTGCATGTTTCTATGAATAAATTAATAAGAACTTTATAAACCTAGGTTGCTTCTTAGCCACATGAAGCACAAAGTATAAGCACATAGACAGATTCTTTCTCTTATGTTTTTCTACATTTATATAGAAGAAAAAGAGAGATGGACGAAGTAAAATCAGAGAGAGAAGCTGGCAAAGATCTTTTGAGATCAATGCTCCAGGTAGATGGTAAGAAGTCTTGTGGGCATTTGAAAAAACCAACATATACAAGTCTAGAAAACTTACGGGCTATGGGACAAACTCGATTACTCGACTAATGAGATATCTCTACCCTTTATATTTTTTTTGCATAAAAGTTTTATCTTTTATTTAGTCATTTTATTAAGCAGTGCTAGTTAGGCATACTCAGAAAGTTTTTCAGCAACAACGCAACTGTTAAGCATAGATGACTTATAGAGAGGTTAACAATAGCTTCACAGAGAACTAACAACAGCAGAGACTTTCCAAATTCAATAAACATCAGGAGAGGAAAACCAGTGGAAATGGAAAAGAGAAGAAAATTTCAGAATTGCAAGTAGTAGTTTGTCTTTCTTCCTTGGTCTGTATAGACATTGACTGCCATCTTAAGTACAATAATCATGCCAAGCATTTATCAACAGCCATTGCCGATTGACGATATATTGGAAATATCCTACCAGCATATGACCCTTTGGCTACTACGCATTATTATGCCATGCTGCCGCAAAGGGGGGCTTGTTTATATGTCTGTTCTTTGTATAGCCTATATCACCAAGAAAAATGCAAGTTTTCTAAAAAGAAGATAATATGAGACAGCCTTAAGGTAGAGCTAGAAATACATGACACACAATACATATCGTAAACACGAGAGCAATTTTAGCTAGTGCTGACCTTCAACTAGATGATTCCATTAGTTGACTCCTTGACAACATGGACAGACCGAAATGAGCTGCTAGTCCGAGCAGCTCCATTGAACTAGATCCATAACAGCTGCTGCAGTCATACGACTGGTATGCCCCTATTGGCTGCTGAAGACTAGATTCCCAAGGACGGCTGGCCCCATAATTTATTATATCTGCAAGATATCATTGAAGAGAGAATAAGATTGATCACAATTTATCTGGAAGAGAAACCACATCTTATGACAAAAATCTCCCCTGCCCCCTACTCTTTTGCCCGAGACAGAATTGAAAAGGAGATTCCAAAATAATAGTGAATAAAAATCCTGAACTTTGATTTTAGAGAATCATTTCACCAGGCAAATGATGATCAACAATGATATAATTATGTAAAAGAAATGAATGATTATGTGTTAGCGGAAACGTAAAAGAAAGAACATAAGATTTAACGTGGTTCGGATCAAAATAATCCTACGTCCACCAAAGAACAGTTGCCTTTTTAATATTAACAAAGGAAGGGGAGAGTTTCCAATTACACTTGAGAGAATTTCTCTCTTAACTCTCTACTCACTACAATGTGTTGTATTATTTTTGGGATGATTTCTACAAGTGAAGGAGTGCATCTATTTATAGAGGTAAAGACCTCCTCTTGATATCATTGGTGACATCAAACTACCTCCTCTTGATGTCATGGGTGACATCAAAGGAGGAAGCTTCCTCCTAGCATCCACACCAACTCTTTCCACCAGCTCTTTCAATTGGCATGCCATTGTTGACTAAACATAAACCAACATTTTCAGCATGCCATTGTTGACTAAACATAAACCAACATTTTCAATCTCCACCTTGGTTTGTGTTTCGAGCGTGTGAACAACTCTGGCCAAAACTTCTAAGCTTACTGGGCAACCCCGTTGTAAGAAACAAGAAGAATCAAACCATTGTTGAACATACCACCTCCACCTAGCAACTGTTCTCTTCGGAGTTGCATTAGTTGATGCACACCCCCGCCAAGTCCTTGCAGTGTGCAAACTTAGCGAGCGGGACTATCTTGGTCAACATGTCTGCAGCATTATCGTCTGTGGTAAACTTCACGACCTTGATAGTTCCCTCATCAATAACATCTCGAATAAAATGAAATCTGACATCAATGTGTTTAGTGCGCTTATGTAATCTCTGATTTTTAATTAGATGAATAGCACTCTGACTATCACATCTAAGAGTTGATTCCAGCTGAACCAAACTCAATTCCGCTACTAAACTTTTCAACCAGATAGCTTCCTTTACCGCCTCCGCTGCTGCCATGTATTCTGCTTTTGTCGTAGACAAAGCGACAATCGACTGCAGAGTCGACTTTCAACTGACGACACTGCCAACGAAGGTAAAGATGTATCCAGTTATGGACCTTCTTTTGTCAAGATCTCCTGCATAGTCAGAATCCACATAATCGAGAATTGAAATACATGTACCACTTTTTCGAAAAGTAAGGCCAACACTAGAAGCTCCTTTGAGATATCTCAATATCCACTTGACAGCTTCCCAATGCCTCTTTCCTGGGTGGGACATGTATCTACTTACCACACTTACAGATTGAGCAATATCTGGACGTGTGCATACCATAGCATACATAATACTACCAACTGCACAGGCATAAGGAATCTTTGACATATGCTCCACCTCATCCTCGGACTGAGGCATTTGTGACTCTGAAAGTTTAAAATGAGGAGCTAATGGTGTACTTACAGGCTTGCACGTTTGCATATTGAATCTCTCGAGAACCCTTTCAATATACCTCTTCTGAGAAAGATGTACAACATCGTCTTCTCTTGAAATCTCCATACCAAAGATTTTCTTTGCAGCTCCTAAATCCTTCATGTCAAATTCCTTACTCAACAGTTTCTTCAAAGCATTTATCTCTGTAATGTTGTTAGCAGCAATAAGCATATCATCAACATACAACAGTAAATAAATCATTGAGTTACCAGACATCTTCTTGTGATACACACAGCTATCAAATGCACTACTTGAGAATTCATGTGTAGTCATGAATGCATCAAACCTCTTGTACCACTGTCTAGGGGATTGCTTCAAACCATACAAAGACTTCTTTAGTTGGCATACATGATCTTCTTTTCCCTCAGCTAGGAAACCTTCAGGTTGATCCATATAGATTGTCTCTTCTAGATCACCGTGTAAGAAAGCAGTTTTGACATCAAGTTGTTGAAGCTCCAAGTCAAATTGTGCAACCAATGCTAGTAGCACGCGAATTGAGCTATGCTTCACGACCGGAGAGAAAATCTCATTGTAGTCAATTCCCTTCTTCTGACTGAATCCTTTTGCAACCAATCTTGCCTTGAACCTAGCATCTTCCACTTCAGGAATTCCCTCTTTCTTTCGGTAGACCCACTTGCATCCAACTGTCCTCTTCCCCTTTTGTCTTTTCACTAAGACCCATGTCTGATTCTTGTGAAGAGACTCCATCTCTTCAGTCATGGCTAACCGCCATTGTGCAGCATCCTTGCAAGAAGTTGCTTCAATATACGAGGAGGGCTCCAGATCTTTAATCTCTTCTTGTGCAGCTACGAACGCATATGCAATCAAGTTTGCTTGATTTATAAGGCGTTCCGGTTCTCGTGTCTGCCTCTTCTCCCTCCCCTTCGCAATTGTGTATGGTTCATTGACAGCAAGTTCTTCAAGGCCTACATCTTCTGACTCATCTTTAACCTGAGTCTCTTGATCCTTTTCCTTGGCAAGCTCCACCGGAAGCTCCACCTGCTCGTTGTTCTTGTTTCCTGAAAACTCCACGGAAACTTTACGGGGATCAAGTATAGAGTATTCATCGAAGGTGACATCTCTACTAACTATAAATTTGAGTAAAGACAAACACCAAAGTTTGTACCCTTTTACTCCATCCACATACCCTACGAATATGGCCTTCTTAGCCCTTGGTTCAAGCTTTCCTTCATTAACGTGATAATAAGCTGGACACCCAAATACTCGTAAGTATGAATAGTTAGAGGGTTCACCTGACCATACCTCATTCGGAGTCTTAAAGTCAATTGCCGATGCTGGAGATCGATTGACAATATGAGCAGTAGTGTGAACTGCTTCAGCCCAAAATACTTTGGACATTTTGGCTTGTAGGAGCATACAACGAGCCTTTTCAAGAAGAGTTCTGTTCATTCTCTCGGCAACTCCATTCTACTGTGGGGTATGCCTGACAGTCCTATATCTTGAGATCTCACGAACCTTGCAGAATTCATTAAACTCTTCATTGCAAAACTCCAAGCCATTGTTTGTACGAAGATACTTGATTTTCCGCTCCATTTGATTTTCAACCAAAATCTTCCACTCTTTAAATACTTCAAAAGCATCACTTTTTGCCTTCAAAAAATACACTCAAACCTTTCGTGAGAAATCATCAATAAAAATGAGAAGATACCTCTTTTAGCCCTTCGATGGAAGTTTAGAAGGACCCCATAAATCTGAATGGATGTAGTCTAGCACTCCTCTTGTCTTGTGTTTGCCAGTGCTGAAGCTGACCTTCTTCTGCTTCCCTAGAACGCAGTGCTCACAGAAGTCAAGCGTGCTGATCTTCTCACCTTCCAAAAGTTTACGATTGCTCAACATCTCCAGTCCACGTGCGCTCATATGACCCAGTCTCATGTGCCATAGTCTTGCCTTGTCATCATTAGATAACTGCACTGTAGATGCATTTGCAGAGCCAACAATGGTGCTTCCGGCCAATGTGTAAAGGCCATTCTCCAGCTTGCCTTTCAGCATGACTAAAGAACCTTTAGTCACCTTCATAGTTCCTGCTTCGCTCATGTACCTGTAGCCTTGTTCATCCAGAGTACCCAAGGAGATCAAATTCTTCTTCAGATAAGGAACATGACGGACTTGTGTAATAGTCCTCACGATTCCATCATGGCAGGGATAGCTAACTGAGCCAATGCCAACTATTGCACAAGTTGCATTATTGCCCATTACTACGGTTCCTCTACTTTTCTCGTAGTTGCTAAACCAATCTTTTCGGAACGTCATATGCAGAGTACAAGCATAGTCTAACACTCATTTATTTTCATAACTACTATTATTATTACACGATGTTGTTAGTACATAATCATTATCAAAATTATGTACCTGTTCAACTGTAGATGCACTCGCCTTTTCCTTGGACTTTGACATTGGGCAATCGCGTTCAAAGTGCCCCTTCTTGCCATAACCCCAACACTCTGTATTCTTCTTGTTCACACGAGACTTTGATCTGTGCTTTGATTTGCTCTTTCCATGTTGGCTAGTCCGGCCTCTTACAAAGAGGCCACTTGCCTGGTCATCTCTATCTCCTTCAATGTGCCTCCGCACATCACTAGAGTTAAGTGCCTGCCGCACTTGCTCAAGCTTGATAGGCTCCTTGCTATACATCATTGAATTCTCAATATCACGATATCCTGAAGTCAATGAAAATAGCAAAGCACATGCAAGCATCTCCTCCTCCCTTTTAATTCCTGCAATTTGTAAGTCCATGATAAGTTTATTAAACGCATCTAAATGATCTTGTAACGAAGTACCTGACCCCATCTTAAATGTGTGAAGACGCCGTTGTAACAACATTCTTGTTGTCACTGATCGGTCTTGGTATAACACTTCTAGCTTTTCCCATAACTGTTTGGCTGTATCTTCGGTACACGTACTCACTTCATAAAGCACGTTAGGTGCAAGGGATAGTTGGATTGCACTCAATGCATACCCTTCAATCTTCTCCTTGTCGGGAGCTGATATATCCGTAAGATACTTTCCGTCAATAACATGGATTGAACCTTCCCTCCGCAGTAACGCCATCATCTAGATCTTCCAGATATTGAAGTTGTTGCGTCCATTGAATCTATCAATTTCAAACTTCATGGAACTCATATTTGCTTGTTCTTCCTCCTTGGATCGTTAAAGAATCTTGTTGCTCTGATACTAATTGTTTGCGGAAACGTAAAAGAAAGAACACAAGATTTAACGTGGTTCGGATCAAAATAATCCTACGTCCACCAGAGAACAGTTGCCTTTTTAATATTAACAAAGGAAGGGGAGAGTTTCCAATTACACTTGAGAGAATTTGTCTCTTAACTCTCTACTCACTACAATGCGTTGTATTATTTTTGGGATGATTTCTACAAGTGAAGGAGTGCATCTATTTATAGAGGTAAATACCTCCTCTTGATGTCATTGGTGACATCAAACTACCACCTCTTGATGTCATGGGTGACATCAAAGGAGGAAGCTTCCTCCTAGCATCCACACCAACTCTTTCCACCAACTCTTCCAATTGGCATGCCATTGTTGACTAAACATAAACCAACATTTTCAGTATGTCATTGTTGACTAAACATAAACGAATATTTTCATTTTGCAATAACTATAAGAACAAAGTGAGTTAACATATAACTCAGAGGACACTTGAGAAATATGATAAGAAATTTCAAGCAAATACATATAGAAAAAATAAACAGGAAATCTACTAAGGAGCACATATGTGCTGGCAAATGGGACGACTACTGTCAAAAGAAGAAAAATGCATTTAGGGTGAGTTAAAGAAAATGGAGAGCACTTAAAACTTGAAAAGGGACGTCAAAAAGGCAAGCAGTACTAGTAAGTCAACCCTAGAATTAAGCGAAGAATTCATAATACTGTAAGGTTAAAGGTAACAAAACAAGATAGATTTAGATTCCAATAAGTAGGGAACACCGCTTTTTCGACAAGTCCACTAAAAAGGATTCAATACCAAAACAAAAAAAGGATTGAAGAAGAGAAACATAGAAGAAACTTTACCTGTTTTAACTTTTCTTACAGATGCTAAATCTCTTTGTCTTTTCTCCATACAAAGATGATGCTGATTAGAGGACATAGTCTCCCTACCACATCTGCAGATATACAAGTTAAGGAGTGAGAATTTCCCCAAAGGTCCTAACCAGTAGATTGCGCATAAAAAAAAGCTTTCTAAGCACCTTAGTTTGCGAGTTAATTAGAACTTACATACCACTTCATGTTATTGTAAGTGATGCTACATGCATGAATATGACTTGACCCCCTTGTCTAGCATAAATCATCATTTCCTAACATGAAATCAGCAGAGAATAAAGAATATGTACTGTTCTCAGGTGCATTACTAGTCATCAGCTTCTTATCTGACCTGATCTATAAGTTCACATTACTGCATAGTTAGTGCAACTTACAAACCTTTTCCACCAAAATTTCTCTTCAAGCCAGGTATGGGATTGAATATTTGAATAAGTTCACATACTTATAAAATCAAGGAATATCTTGTTGGACTTTTCTGGTAACACCTCGTTAACATAGAAGGTCGTGTGTTGCAGCAGAGCACAGTAATCATCATGAACTCGTGTCGTATACACTTAACCACAATTAGAACGAGTGTCTAACCCACACTTAATTTTCAAAGAGAACAGCTGGAACACAGAATTGTGATCACCAATACGACGGAAACTGTTAAGCAACACAGAATACATTTGTAAATCAACAGATATGCCGTGCGACAACATCATATGCAGAAAATCCTTCACATCATCCAGTAAGTTTCTTTTTTTATAAGGACCATATAGTAAGTTTCTTTTGCACAACCTATTAATTACAGCACTATAATCTCTAATAGATATTGCAAAGCCCTTCTCGATCATCTTTTTGAACAGACCCACCGCCTTATTCACATCACCTTTTACACAATGTGCTTTTATAATAATGGTGTAATCACATTTCATCAGGCCAACATCACGATCTTCGAGAGAAGAAAATAGTTTCTCAGCATACTTTAGGTCTCCGTGTACACATAAACCATTAAGGAGAATGTTGTATGTGACACGACTTGGTAGAAGATTGTTGTCTATCATCTCACCATGTAATCGGATAGCACCTTTCATATCTCGAGCTTTGCAGAAACTTTGGATAATGGTGTTGTACGAAACTTCATCAGGCCAAGGACCTGTCGTTAACATATTCTTTAGTATCCGAACAGACTCATACATGTGTTTTGTTTTGCCGTGGCATTTCATTATTACTGTACGAGTAACATGAGTTGGTTCCATTCCCCTTGCTTTCATTTCCGCTTGCAACTCTAAGATGGTTTGAATATTTCCCTCCTCACTATACGCATCCATAAGAGTTGTGTATGTGACCTCTGTTGGTATTAACCCATGTGCAACAATAGTGTCAAACAACTTTCTTGCATCATCTAGCTTTCTGGCTTTGCAGAACCCATATAATAAGGAGTTGAATGTGACTATGCTTGGCATTATTCCTTTCTATTTTACTAGTTCTGTTTAACAAAAAATCTGAGTCTTTGGTCAAAGCTAGAAATAAAGAGAAATTCGGGTTACTGATAATCAGGAGACGAAAATAATAAAAGACTTTTGAGAACAATAATAAAGCAGTAATTAGTTTTGTATTTCAATAAAATCTCAATAGTATTCTGTGTCCCTGCAGATGTTGAGACCTTCTCCTTTTATAGTTGATTCTAGGAGAAGGTGTAATGCCTTTGTCTTAATGAGGCAATTATGAGCAATAATAACATTAAAAGAAACGTTACTCAATCATTCCTATTAAATACAAATTCTCTAACGTATTTAATATTTAATGCTGAATTTGGACTCTTTTGCATCATTCTTCAATCCCTTCCGATCTTCAGGTTTTAAATGACTTGTATAGGTACGAAACTCGTGCCTTTTGAGTAGCGACTCATGCCTATTTAACTGTCTTCTCTTCGTATCTGTTGTCGCCCGTGCCTCTTGGTTGATTACCGTGTTTTGACCATTTGACCAGTCCACGTGTCATGACACGTCATCTTCAGTATATAAATTCAGTTTTTTTCCCAATACAGATAGTCCCCACACTTTCCATTTATTTATCAATAAAATATTTGGAAAGTGGATCTTCATTAAAAAAGGGAATTTTTGCCATAATCAATGCTATGACAGTACTAACGCTTCCGTTATCTTTTCTTTTTAATGCTCTGCACACGTGTCACCTTCTTATTGGCTCTGTAATTCTGCAGCCTTTTTTCAAGGCTTCTTCAACTCCTCTATTCACGAAGTGATAGTTGCCTTTATTATAGGCTTTCCATCATTACACTTATTGATCTTTGACGGTTGCTATCATATACATATTTAACCCTTTTTCCCTTGTCTTCTTCTTCATAGACCTTTAATAACTACTTTACTCTTTACTTCTATTCACTTCTTCTTTAGTACATTCTTTTTTCTGCAATGTCGTTTTCAAACCCTAACCCTAGGGGAATTCCAATTCTCGACAGCTTCCCCAATGCCCCTGTAAGACATAAAAGGGGTAGAGGAGGCAAGCTTCGTAGCCTAGGATCCGTTCGTGGAGGTACCTCTAGTTCCATCACGCATTCTTCTAGCTCTGACACTATTTCTAAAGGTTCTATCACTAAGAAATCCTCTTTTAAAAGCAAAGAATTTTCTGAGCCTCTTCAAGAACCTGTGGTTGAGGAGATAGTTCCAAATGATCTATCTTTTGAGAATGATAGAAGTTCTCTTCATGAACAGGTTGTTAATTTAGAGAAAGCTGACACTTTTCCTTATCTAATAATTGAACCTTTGGTTTCTATTGTTCGAAAAGATTGCAACTGGAGAAGTGATCTTCGTATAGTGATCCCTAATCCAAACCAGAGAATATCTTCTTTTAGGATTGGATTTTCTTTTGTTTATACTTACCCCTTCACTTTGGGATTTATTCCTGCTATTGACCCAATTATACTTGATTTCTGTCGCTTTTTTAAAATTTGTTTGGGATAAATTGGCCCCCTTGTATGGAGAGCAGTGGCTGGTTTGAGATCTTTATCTGTCAAAGCTAATGTTGACTTTTCCTTTCCCCACCTTATTCATCTTTACCACCCCAAGCTATTCCGCAATGGAGTTTTCACTTTAACTGCAAGAAGTAAAAGGGTCTTGGTAAGCCCTGAAGATGACAAGGATCGTGGGTGGTACACTCATTATGTTGCGGTACGCACAGTTGATTTGGTGGGTGAAACAAATATCCCCTTCCCTGAGAAGTAGAACTTTTCACGTAAGTTTTTTTTACTTACCGTTCCTATCTTTAAGAATTTCAACTTATTTTCTAATTTCATCCTTTTTTGCTTTTCTATAGCAACCATGGGAGATGTGGAACCCGTTCCTAATTTCCGTGGTTGGGTAGATTCAATCTTGAAAGTCGTGCCTATGGATGCGAGAACTTGGAAATCCATTTCCAATTTACATGGTTGGAAAGTGAAAACTCACGGTATGCATTTCTTTATGTTTTTTCGTATGTTAAGTCCTTTCTTGTTTCTAACTTTTTTATCCTTCTTTTTGCCAGGATTTGCTATTCGAGGAATGACAGCTGAAGTAGCTATTGCCCTTCGAGCCTCTTTTGGTACTTCACTCTCTTTGGAGAGAACTCAAGCTACACTGTCAAAGAGGAAATTTGTAGAAGAGGATTCTGAGGATGAAGACACCTCTTTGATAGCTAGACTAAGAGCCAGGAGAAGCATCGTTTCCGAGGATGAAGCTGAAGTTACCCCTGTTCGTGCCTCTCTTACCGAATCTGTTCACATTCCTTCTGATGATGAAACCTCTCCAAGAGACACCAATGAGTCTATTCAATATCTCTTCGTTGGTGGTTTTGAAAGTGGAGAACTAGGTCCAGTTTTAAATGAAGTTCCTCTTTCTTCCTCTGTTCACATTCCTTCTATTCCTACGTTGGTTTCAAGTGCTTCCTTGCCCATTGTATCCGTTTCTGCTCCCTTACCTACTTCGAGTCCTTTGACTCCTGTTATTTTCACTTCTTCTACCGCTCCTCCTTCTATAGCTCTCCCTTCCTCTATTCAACATAGAGAGGAGGGTTCCAGTAGCAAAAGCTTGGCTATGAGGAGCGTTACACTTGAAGTTCCTACTAATAACAGTCTTTTAAGTAAGTATGGTGGAGCAGATGCCTGGCTTGGGCCTTTGATTGGAGATATTGAGAAGAAGAAGATGAGCAGTCATAGTTGCTTAACTCTGATGAATGACATAGTTCATTCTACTTTGAAGGTATTTTTCCTTTACTTACTAACAAGTTTTTTTTTTATCTCCAAATTCTTATTTCTATGAGTTGTCACTGTAGGCTAACCTCATTGGTACAGAATTGATGGGAAGAATTTCCCTTCTGGAACTGAAAGCCTATGAGTCTGAAAAGTCTATCCACGAGGCTGAGGAAATAGCCAAGGGAGCCCAGCTAGAAGCAGCTAATTGGAAAGAGTAGTTTGAGAATGCTCAGGGAACTAGAAGAATTGAAAGAGAGTAGAAATCACCTGGAGCAGCAAAAGCGAGGTCTGACTTCTGAGTTAGCAGTTGCCAAAGCTTCTTCAAGTCAATTTGAAAAAGACAAGGAGCGCCTTGAATATTGCTTTTCAGAATAATTATCAAAGTCAAGTGAAGAAATCAGAGAACTTAAGGCACTCTTGGACAAGAAAGAAGAGTATGCAGGGGAGTTAGTGCAAAGCTTGACTCAAGCTCAAGCTGATTTAAAAATCTCTTCTGATAAGGTACGTACCTTAGAGAGTTCTCATGCCTCCCTTGAAGCATCCCTTGAATCCTCTTTAGCTGAAAATCAAGTGTTAAAGAATGATCTTGCTATGTGGGAAAGGGAGTATGAACTTCTTGAGGAGAATTTTAACATAGAGGTGAGTTGGGCTTTTCTAAACTCTCGTCGTGATGCTTTAATGGAGGCCAGTCAAGAAAACTTTGATTTAAACTCAGAGTTGGCCAAAGTTTTAGAGACCATTGAAAGAACCCAATAATCACTTGACTTTCCCTCTTCGGCAATTGAAGCTCCCGTGGCTGAAGAACCTTTAAATGACGAAGTCGTTGCTGTGGCAGTTGAAGTTGAAAATGCTGCAATTCCAGCTCCCGAGGGTGAAACTTCTATGACTCAGTCTGTGGAAGTTGAAGCTTCCGTGACTCTTCCTCCCCTCGTTGAACCTATCACTTCAAGCCCAGCTGAAACCGCTCCTGTTCTCCATCTCCATAAGACCTTTTATTCGGTCGATTGTTATTCTGCTTATGTTTGAATACGTATAGTGATATACATATTTTAATTTGATTAATATCGTCGAATCAATAATGTTTGTGGTTTCCCTGTGTCGTGCAAAATTGTCAAAGACAGTTGATGCCCTATTTGTGTTGTTTGTTTGATCGACTGTTTGTTTCTATGTTATAATTAGTATAGTCGATTCGATATATGTCGTCAATTGGTTTCAGTCTGGAATGGAACTTAATCTGACTCGTGCTGTTTAGTTCTTGATAATAGGCAAAATTTGGGTGATTTAGCTATTGTTTATGCTTATGCTTGATTATATTCCAATGTCATATTATGGATAATTGATGGAAAAATAGGCTCTACTCAAAATATGTATACCTTGCAGGATGAGAAGCCTAATGATGCTTTCTAGAGGAGATTGGAATGATTTATGATCAAGAATAACCCCTAGGAGTCGAGTGTGTGCAAGGACGAGACGGAAAAAAATCACAAAAAATGAAGCTACTGAAGCGCGCTAACTTTGAAACTTCGCGCGATAGTTCGCGCGGGTCTTATCCGGAGAAGACTTTGTTTAGGGGTAAAATCAGAATTCTTTCTTAAATCCCACTCAACTTACATAAAGCAAGAACTCCATTATGGAAAAGATCAGATTTTGGGAGGGGAGTAAGTGCAAAAATACTATTCATCCTTGAGAGAGAAAGTGAAGGAGGAGTTTCATCTTGGAGTTAAGAAAGGAGAAGAAGAACAACATCTTGGAGAAGGATTTAAAGAGTTCTTTCAAACTTTCTTCTTGTTGATTGTTATTATTATGTTTAAAACTTTTATTGTTGATTTTTGTATGATTATGAGTAGTTAATACTCTAGTATTCTTGGGTCATGGATGTTAGATGATCTTGTTGTTTGAAGCTTAGATTGAAGATCTTGAATTTATTGTTATGGGTTGTTTATTTGATTCTGCTTCTAATTATTTTACTGCGTAGCTAACAGTGAAATATTATTTACGAATCTTGAGTTAAACTTGAAAAAGGAAATTCTTGATTGCATATAGAATCAAATAGAGCAAGATCCGGATCCTGGGCATCGGGTGAAAGATTTGCAATTAAGATAGACTATACTTAATTGCCTTATTTGGTTGAAAAATAGGAGTTGTAAATGCATTCTTGCTAATATTAATACCATAGACATATAGGTATTAGTTTAACTTGAATAGATGCATAAGAACTCAAAAGATTCTTATGAATATTATTAACCCTATAATAAATAACCCGGATAATTCAATAAATCAATCTTAAGCTAAAATAGTAGCATGATCTCTAGCAAGTCCAAGACCCGGGAATATCTTTACCCAAATTGTTATCAAAATATTGTGTAATTGGTGTAGTAATTTTGTATTGAATTATTGTTTAATTACTAAGTAAATTGTAAATTGGTTCTTTATATAGTTTGTGATAATTTAGTTTGAATTGATAATTGTTTGAGTCTACATCAGTCGAGAAGTTGATCATAATTCCTCGTGGGAACGATACTTTACTTACTACTATATTACTTGTTGATCGCGTGCACTTGCGTGAGTGTTTTGGTCGCAACAGTTCTCACTAAGGCATTATTTGAATCCAACTACGAAATTGAGTACAACTGTTTATAATATGTCAAGTTAAGTCAGAAGTCACTTAAGGATGGGTTATAGCTGTTAGTTTTGATATAGATTTCAGAGTTCAATTCGAATTGATATAGGATTGTTGTCCCTGTTTGTCTACTTTTGTGGACAGCATGTGCATTGGAACCTTTAAGGGATTAAAATTAATTTGACAGCATGTGCTGTCAGGACATATTCAGGCTGCCCATATTTGCTAATTAGAATAAGGGACAGGCCACTTTAGCAATAAAAAAAGGGGCTGTCAGGGGAATCTCATGGGGGGTACCTTTCTTTTAAACATGTGAGTGGAAAAACAGAAAAGGGCACATGGGGGGAATTCAATTGTTAACAGGCTGGAGAATAGGCTGGATTCTAAGCTATAAAAACAGCAAGAGAAAGAAGAGTTAAAAGGAGGGAGAGACATTAAGGGTTTAGAGGAGGGAAAGGGGCAGAAAAAGAGTTTTAAAAATTAGAAAAGTAGAGGGAATTCTGGATAGAGAATAGAGATATCATTTGAGACTTTAAAAGAGTTTCAAAAAATAGTTGACAGCCAAAACGACAGAAAGACTTTTTCCATTGAATTTTTCGATTCAGTTTCGAGTTTAGTAGTTGAAGTCGACATCTCAAGTTTGATTTCAATTTGCATAAACTTCTTCTGCGATCTATTAGTTCAGCTTTGTTTTAAATTCAAGTTCAGTTGAGTCTTTCGGTTGTTGATTGTGTTGGGTTTTAAGGAAACATTCTAGGCTGCCTTTGAGTGTATTTTTGGGGTATTGGTGCGTTTGAGATTGCTGTTTCTGCTGTTCATTGCCACTGCTACTCTACTGACCTTTCTTCTTCTTCTTCAATTGTAAGCACTTCCAGGTACATACTTCTGAAACCATGTGTTGTTGAAAGCTTGAAGTTTGAAGTAGAAATAAAGAAATGAACGTCGCCTGCTTCACAGTACTTGTATTCAAGATATAGTAATAGGTTGAATGATAGTTAGCCTGTATTTGTTTATGCTCATTCCAACTGCATTTGTTCTGTATGAATTGATACATATCCTAACTGAGATGGACTGTTAAATAGTATGTTGTTCGATCAGACGTATCTCCATGTGCATAACAATTTAGTCTGATTTAGTGATGACAATATAACGTAGAATCATGGCAAGTATCTGTATGTATTCCTGTCTGGATCTTTGAACTGTCAAACTTGTTAAATTCGGTCCAATTTGATTTCAAGAAAAATGTATCCCAAACAAATTCTCATATGGTGTTACGTTAGTACCAACGGGTTAGCCATGTATGTCAACTCTGTTGTTGGATTCTTTGCTTCGACATAGGTTTAATAATAACTGATATTGGCATCGGCCTACCATTTAAACAAAGTGGCTATTAATAGGATCAGCAGGTTTTTACCTATTTCGAAGCACGAAACAACGCAACAATTTTGAGAAACACTAATCTAATAGGCATGAGTTGGGTAAGATGGTCTGACGCTTAGATCTAATAAACTCCCAAATAAGCATTAATAATTAAGGTTAATTTCAGCACTAATAGTCGCGGACGATTATTCGTTTGTTCACATAATTGTGAGGAGTTAATCTATCCATAGGATAATTAATCATGTTCGGATATATTATTTTATCGTTCTCGATTTTGTTTATAATTTCTAGTAATGTTCCTTTCCGTTAATGTTCATCTCAAATCCTCTTTTAAGCCTGTGACATGTTAGGATTTTCTCCCATTTATTTTAGAAACGAATTTAATAGAAATATAGTCGCTTTAGGATATCCTTTTAAAATAACGAGACGAGCCTCACCAAATAAAAAATGCAAATCGTGGGGCCCTCAATAATTGATCATAATAAATACTTATAATTTGGGATGGACTGTTTAGCGAATTTCACTGTCTTCCCCAAAGATAATAACGCGTTAGACTCTTTAGGCGCGACCTAATTAAATTACGTTCTTAAATTCGGGTGCGCATTTATGTGACCCAAATTCAAATCTCAACGGAGTCAGAATGTATTAACGACCACGGGCACATTGATTGTGACGGGGTTCGAGATGCATTTTCACAACGTTGCAATTCCATAATAATAATAATAATAATAAAAGCGGTTTTAATAAAAAAAAACACATACGTTATAACATGTGTTAAAATCAGATATTTAAGCCATTGCAGCAATTTAAGCGACCGTGCTAGAACCACGGGATTCGCGGGTGCCTAACACCTTCCCTCAGGTCAACAGAATTCCTTACTTAGAATTTCTAGTTCGCAGACTTCATTTGGAAAGTCGAAAATTTCCTCGATTTGGGATTCAAGATAAACCGGTGACTTGGGACACCAAAATTCAAACCTTTCCCAAGTGGCGACTCTGAAATAAATAAATAATTCCATTTCGAATATTGTCACTTAAATTGGAAAAACTCCCTTACGCATTTATCCTTCGGGGTAGGCGCGTAAAAAGGAGGTGTGACAACAAGTATACCCCCAGTACAAGATTGAATATGACCATTTATCTAACTACTGCAATGGTAAAACTTCAACTACCAGCACATAGATTGTTCCTATTTTAAATTTGAGAACATGTGGCTACAACAAGAAGGATTCCTAGACAAGCTAAAAACTGGTGGCAGAGTTACACTTTCATAGGTAGTGCAGACATCATTCTCCTATAAAAGCTGAAAACTCAAAGAAGGGCATCACTACTTGGAACAAGGAAGAGTTTGGGAAGATAGAAACCAGAAAAATACAGCAGATAGCCAAAGCAGAAGAGATATTATGGAGGTAGAAATCCAGGTGCCTGTGGTTAAGAGAAGGAGACAGGAACACGAAATACTTTCAAAAGATTGCCAAATCACAAAGAAGAAAGAATCACATAGACAAACTTTTGGCTGGTGATGGAATCATAGAGGACAAAGAGCTGATAAAGAAGGAAACACTGGAATTCAATGAAAAGTTATACACTGAGCAAGAAAGTTGGAGACCTTCTGTCAATTTTGAAGGTATAGCATCCATCACAAATGAGGAGAGGAGTGATCACATTGGAGCTCCATTATGGCAAAAAATGCTCTCATTATGGAGAAATGGGGAGGGTTGGAGATGCCCTAAGCCCCTGAACTTTTATTAGGGCACTAGGAGTTCCATATTTGGCATCTATGATCTCCTTACAAAATCCTGGTTCAGTTTGTCCATGCCTTCATAGCCATTTGAGTAACATACATCTGTTATGAAGCTTAAGGTTTCTGATTCCAGTCCCCCGGAAGATTTTGGCTGTGTGACTTTTGGCCATCTAATCCATCGGAATTTGTGAGTCTCACTATTTCCTTCCCATAAGAACCTTCTGCTTAGCATATCTTGCTACTTAGTACCGAGCTTGGCATATGGTATAGAGTCATATAGTAAGTGGGAATTCTATCAAGGGCACTACTGATCGATGTGAGTCTGCCCCCGTTGAGAGATATTGCAATTGCCAGGTTGCAAGTCTCTTTTCCACTTTTTTAATGACCTCATTCCAAATTCTAATGGATTTGAATTTAGTTCCTAGAGGCAGTCCTAGATATGTTGGGGAGAGGGAGCATGTTTTGCATCAAAGGATTCCAACTCTTCCAGGTTTTGAACCTCTAACTAGGTAGATAACTAGGCGGATTTGAATTTGGCTCCTAGAGGCAGTCCTAGATATGTTGGGGAGAGGGAGCATGTTTTGCATCAAAGGATTCCAACTCTTCCAGGTTTTGAACTTCTAACTAGGTTGCCTCCAAAATGGGGGATGAATAGTGTTACTCCAATTATGGAGTGACACTATTCATCTCCTCCTTTAGGCCATCTCCAATCTTACCCCCATTTCCCCATAATGGGGGCAACTTTTGGGGTAATGAAGCTCCAACCCTCCCCCATTTTTGCCCCCAAAATGGGAGATGAATCGTGTTCCCTCAAATATGGAGGTACACTATTCATCTCCCCCGTTACTATTCATGTATATTTTATTATTATTTTATTATTTAATCTTTTAATTTATCTCTTTATATATACCTAATTATGTTTATGTAATACATTTATAATATTAATTTTACATCTTACCTTTGGCGCATAATTTGATAAATTAATTTCGTGCATTTATTATTTTTATGTAAAATTGTAAGTTATCTAATCTGTTTCTGGGTTGTTGTTGCTGTTGTCTGCTACTGATCTACTAATCCTCACCTTCTTCTTCTGTTATATTATCAGGTATATTACTTTGAACCACCTCAAAGTTTGATTATTAAAGTTGAAATAAAATGGACAGAAGATTTCTGTATTTAATTATAGAATAATTGTATTTTAGTTAGATATTAGTTATGTGTTTCCAGTTATATGAAGGGTAGAGGCATGTTGTATTAAGACTATTTTTGTAAGATCATTAATTAGCAGCTAGATAGGGCATAACGTTAGATTACGGACCTAAGATCCTTAAAATGACGTGAATATATGTCAATACAGTATGTCTGTTTAATTTGAGCAGAATTGTTAGATTGTTGAACTATTGGACGTGTTTCCATAGGAATTGCATAGTTATCAGTTTCAGTTTTGTTAATTCATATGTTTAAAATAATGTAGCTTCGGAATCACATCCAACTCTAAATTGGCAATTAGTTAATGTGGTGAATCGATTTAATTGGTTGGTAAAATTTAGTTTTGAACTCGCGAATATAGGAATAGAAGTAACTTGAAGTTTGTGATTTTTTTTTAATCTTGTTAGTAATAAAGATCCGTAATTATTAGGCAAATATAATTGGTTAGTAAATTTCGTATAATCTGTAGGCTTGATATATTTGAAGCGCAATTCAATATAGTAAGGCTAAGAACACTAATCCCATAGGTTATTTAAATTAATGATCAAGCTTAAGCAAACTTTCGTAATCATTAGTAATTAAAGTTGGTTTAGTTTCAAGTATTTGAAAACAATTAGTTCCATCGGTTCATTTCATCTAACAAGGTGGGTTTAAATTAGTTATAGGATGATTAGTTTTTTTTGAAAATATATTGTTTGTCAATTCCGTCTTTATTTATAATTTCAATTTCAGTAGTATTGGCTTATAGAATAGGGTATGAAATAATCTCATTTTACGCAAGTTTGATTGCAATTTTCTGGTTGCGTTTTGCTTTAATCCGATAAATAAGTGATGGCCTTTTCAAGCATGTAATTAACTAGGATTTTTCTCTTTTATTTTAGAGACAAACTAAAAATAGAAAATGTAGTCACTTTAGGATTGTCCTTATAATAAAGGAGGCGTGCCTCGCCACCTTAAATCACAAATTGCGGGGCCCTCAATAAAAGGACTCAATAACCGGATAGACTTTGGAGTTGGCCGTCTAGTGAATTTTCACGGCCTCTTCCCAAAAATAATGATACGATAGTCTCTTTAAGACGCGCCTTAATTAATCTTACCTTCCTAAACTCGGGTGTACATTTATGCAACCCAAATCCAAATCTCGACAGAGTCGAAATGTGTCGACGACCACGTGTACACTGGTTGTGATGTGATTTGAGATGCATTTCCACAACGTTGCAATTCTCCGTAAAATAACAACAATAATAATAAAATTGATAAAAGCGGTTCAAAGTTAAAATTTGCATATAAGTTTTTAATTGTTAAAAATTAGATAAATAAGCCGAATATAACAGTTGAGCGACCGTGCTAGAACCACGGAACTCAGGAATACCTAACACCTTCTCACGAGTTAACAAAATTCCTTATCCAGATTTCTGGTTCGTAGACTGTTAAACATAGTCAATCTTTTCCTCGATTTGGGATTCGACCGGTGACTTGGGACACCATAAATCTCTCAAGTGGCGAATCTGAATAAAATAAACAAATCCCGTTTCGATTGTTCTTTAATTGGAAAAACTCTCTTGTACCCCCGCGGTTGCCGGAAAAAGGAGGTGTGACAGCTCTGACAACTCTGCTGGGGAACGAACCTAGAATCTCTGGTTCAGGGTTCAGAATTCGAGCTTAGATGAATTGTTATATTTGGCTTTATTTATCATCTGATTTTATTACATGTTTTGTCCTAATGTGCTAAAATGTTGCTTTTTACCACTTTGATATTATCTGAACTGTATATATAAACTACTAAGAAATCCCTCTCTTCTCTCTCTTGAGGAGTGCACTCTGGTTGTGACTTCTTTTTGTTAGTGTCATATCCGAAAATAGAACGAGGAGTCGGAGGAGTTGCAAAACCGGATGATCTTTTGGTTACCGGTACACAACTCCCATCCTCGGCTCGAGTTGTCCGCTCGGGTAAGCTAGGTCTAGAACGAACACCCAGGATAAACCTAGTATAACAAAACCTCATGCCGGATCCCTAGTAGGAACGCTTATTTGCATCATGTGCACTTGACTTAGGGGACTCAACACAGGGGTTGGGGCCGTCTAGGACAAGCAACCTGAAATGAAAAGACCATCCTGCTGCATCCTGTTTGTTTTATGCATTTATTTGCTGCAGACTTACATGCTGACCGGCTTCTGAAAATACTGGAATATTCAAAATAAAATAAAATAAAAAATAGCAGTGTAGAGAGATAATTGACTATTTTTTTATTTTTATTTTTTTAAAAACAGTGTCCAAATAGCAAATTCTGCCAAAATTTTGTGAAAATGAAAAAAAAGTGTTTTTAGTAAACAAGTCTTGTTTTCAGAATTAGTTTATTTTGGTTGCCCGAACTACGCCGGTTTGATTCTCACCGGATGTGAAATACGTAGGCAACCCTCATCGGGTCCAACCTCCCCTTTTGCAAAATAGCCACAAATGTCAAAATTTTTAATCTTTCGTCGTAAAAAAGTTGGGTGATTTCATTCTTGTAAAAAATAGTCGAATGTACCTAAAAAGACGCCGGAAGGCTATTTTTGCGAAAATATCCACTTTTGGTCATTTTCAATGTTTTGTCCGGCTGGTAAAACACAGCCTTTAAATCTTCTTCGAAGTGCCGAAAGGCCGTATTGACAAGACCGAAGTTTTATTTTAATGTGTGTCAATTTTAAGTTTATTCTTTCTTTGAGTCCAATGAGAGTTAATCACCCCAAACAAACATACAGAATGATCCCGGGTCCAAGTTTGCCGGTGACAGTTAGGAGCAAGATCCCTTTGGAGTTGCGCTTTTGTTGGGAGGATTTGGAAAAGTTAGAGCGAGATAAGATCAAACTACTTCTGGGAGGTCTCACCAGTTTGTTGAACGTCAGACCCAGATGTGACATCATAAAGGCCTTGATTACATTTTGGGACCCGACCCACAACGT
Organism: Nicotiana tabacum; assembly: GCF_000715075.1. Classification (NCBI taxonomy): domain Eukaryota; kingdom Viridiplantae; phylum Streptophyta; class Magnoliopsida; order Solanales; family Solanaceae; genus Nicotiana; species Nicotiana tabacum. The sequence goes on along the minus strand of NC_134099.1, from coordinate 10,810,463 downwards.
ATTCCACTTCTCGGATTTTGAACTCACCCCAAACTTAGAAGAGGTAGCAGGATATATGGACATTACTGAGGGGCTAAGGCACAAATATCTAATTACACCAAGAGCCGTCAATTCGCACAAGTTCATGAATCTGCTGAAGATAAGCAAGAGAGTCTCGTACTCTGAATTGGATATGAGTTTTTCTACTTTGCAATTCATATACCAGAGGTATGGGCATATAGAAGAGTTCGACGATCTGGAAAGTGGGGTTTGCAGCAGAGGGAATCAGACAAAATGGGATGAACATAGACGGTTCGCCTTCATGGTAGCATTCTTGGGCATTGTGGTGTTTCCTAGGAAAGACAGAAATATTGATTTAAAGGTGGCTGGAGTCGTCAAGGTCCTAATTACCAACAACAAAAGCACGCTGGTCCCTATGATAGTGTCCGAGATATACCGAGCTCTCACAGCCTGTAAAGCCAGGGCAGATTTTTTCGAAGGGTGCAACTTGTTATTGCAAATATGGATGATCGAGCACTTGTGTCATCACCCTCAGTATATGAGCTGTATATCTACAAATGAAGGTTGTATTGAAGGATATAACACGAGGGTTTCAGGGCTCAAATTGCCAGAAGGGTCTGAAGACTGGGTATCTTGCCTTCGCACCATCACAGCAGCACAAATAGGGTGGACATTGGGTTGGCTTCCTGTTGAAGAAATTGTATACATGCCCGTCACGGGTCCTTACTTCCTCTTAATGGGACTCCGAGGCATTCAGCCTTATGCGCCTTACCGGGTGATGAGACAGTTAGGGAGGTGCCAGGTGGTACACCCAGATGAAGATCTCAGTATTTATGCAGTCGAGGTTGGTATCCACGACCAATTTCATGAAGAAGTCGTTCGTTCTATATGGAATGAATGCCAATATTTAACGGTAAACACTCGAGTGCACGACTTATCCCGAGGTGAAGTCTCACCAATTTATATCGCCTGGTACAGGAAGAGAGATGTTGTAAGAGATGGGCCAAAATGACTAGCCAAAAAAGCCCACATTCAAGAGTTCATTGAGGCGTCGCCAGAACCGTGAGACTGGTTGGCCAAAGAGCGGGAATACCGGGCCGAAATAGGCAAGCTGACATAATAGATTAAGGATTTGAAATTTGAGAAGAAGGTGCAGGTTGCTGCCGATGAAGGAGAAAAGAACAAATTAGCCCGGGAAAGCGCGATCCTCAAAGCTCAAATCCGGAAAATGAAAATGGATGCCGACAACCAATGGAGAAGCCGGTCCGATAAAAGGCTGATAGTTGGGTTAAGGAATCAAGTCATTGAAAGCCGAAAAGACTTGGAAAGTTCCAAGGATAGCATAACAAGAATTCAGACCAGATGGGCAAGAGGTGCAGCAGCGCGAAAAAAGCACCTATGGCAAGTGAGAAGGGATTATGAAGGGAGCATTGCAATATTAAGAGAAACAAATTCCACTCTGAGAGATCGGGTCTTTAAACAAGCCCGAGATGCTAGGATGGACAGGGAGCGCTGCTATGATTCAATAGCCTGAATGGAATAACAAATGGAGAGGTTCCAAGATTAGCTCGTTGACAACACTCAAGTATAGGGATTAAAGAATCAACGAATAGAACAGCTGTGTATGGAAAGGGATAGAATCAGGGGTAGGATCGATGAGATTGGGCACGACATCACCACGAAGTGCCTAACATGTGAGGAAATGCCCTGTGATACCCTTTTTGCCTCAGTCATGGGTTATGTCCACCGGATCATGGAGGAATTAAAAAGCCTGCAAAGAGGCCTGGCCCCAAAGCCCGCGGAAATGCCGAACGATGCCTCGCGGGCACCAAAATTCAAGACCCTAATGTATCCCTAGTTCAAGTCTGCATTTGTTGTTTTCTAAAAGTCTGTTGTCTACCCCTCTGTTCTCTTTTCATATCAAACAATGTTAATAGTGTGGAGTCTGTATTTCGCTTGTTTGTTTTTCTTCAAATGCGTAGCTTGTAATAACATATTTTGGTAATAAAATGCAAAATTGCGTCTTTATTTTTACTAATGGCAGAACTACGCCCGGTCTGATTCATGCGGGGACATGATACGTAGACAATCCACATAAGATTCGACCACCACTAAAAGATAAAAAGAAAAGGCCAAGTGAATAAAGAAAGGACATAAGTCGGAATGACGCATGCAGTCAAAGCAAAAACATGTTAGAAATGGTTAACTACCTAAGAACATTGCATTCCCCAATGTGAAATTGCAATATGTGTTAAACTCTAACGCTAACAAGTTTGTTGTTTATATCAGAGAAAGAGATTTCAAAACTGTTAGCTTGTTAGAACGTTCTGGCAGATTACCATTACCACACAAGATCAAAAGGGCCCATTCCGGAAAGTATGTCGGGTTCGGACAAAAGTGTTGAGGAGGAAAAGTCGGAGATGCAAATGATGAAGGAGGAAGTCAACAGGTTGAGACGAGATATCTGGGATGCACCTAGCCTGGGCTAAGGGACAAACACCACAAATACTTCCCCCTACTCCTACCCTTTCACCAGCTCGGACTCCGGAACACCCTTCCACTGGTCCATCAACGAGCTTCCCCATTGCCCAATACTATCAAGGGGAAACTTCCTATAATCCCCAAGCTTCACCACCAAAACAAAACCCTCCTCCACCAGTTGTTCCTATTTTCGTGGCACCTCCACCCGCCACATTGCAAAAATCACCCAATGAACCAATGTTTCAGGTTCACGACAATCAATACTATCCTCCTGAACTCACCTTCAAAACACCCGAGCCATACACTTACACCCCTCACCTTCAGCTCCCGACAGAAACTGAGAGGCCAGCTAAGAATCCGGAGCAGGACGAAGTGCTTTGTAAAGTGAAAAGCCTGGAGCAATCCTTCAGGAATATGCATGGATTGGGCAGCCAAGTCAGTGTGTCCTATAAAGATCTGTGTCCCTTCCCCGATGTTTAATTACCGACAGGTTTTAAGATGCCAAAGTTTGATTTATATGTGGGACATGGTGATACCATGGCGCATCTACGAGGTTTCTGTAGTAAGATGAGAGGGGAAGGTGGAAAAGATGAGTTGCCGATTGCTTATTTTGGTCAAAGTTTAAGCGGGTCCTCATTAGAATGGTACACAAGGCAGGATCCTAGCAGGTGGTATACCTGGGACGATCTAGCCGTTTGCAGGTCATTTCCAGTATAACCTTGAGATCGTCCCTGACCGTCTCACACTATTAAAACTTGAGAAAAAGCATGGAGAGAGCTTCAGGGAATTCAGATTCCGTTGGAGAGAACAAACGGCAAGAGTCGATCCGCTAATGAGGGAAGGTGAAATGGTGGACTACTTCTTACAAATGTTGGAGCCAACTTACTTTGGTCACCCGGTGACGTCAGTTGGTAAATCTTTCAATGAAGTAGTAAAAATGGGCGGCATGGTTGATGAGGGACTCAGATCCAACAAGATAATGAGTTATTCGGCGATCAAGGCCACAACTCAGGCTATCCAAAGCGACACGGGAGGTGCGCTCGGGAAAAAAAAAAGAGAGGAGGTCACAACAGTCGAAGCAGGTACTTGGTCTAGATCAAGAGGTCCATCCCCTCACTACCAACCCAGACCCCATTACCCAAACTATCAACACACTTCATACAACCCTCCACAACCCTATTATCCACCACAAGAGCCACATTTCTCCGTCCATCACGCCTAAACTTACACCCAGCCTCCGGCTCGCCCGCAATGGCGTGCGTCGTCTCCCCAACATACATATCCACCTCCCCAACACACATATCCTCCTCCACAAAACACATATCCACCACCAAGGGCCTACAGGAATCCTTTAGGGCCAAGCTTCCACGGAAATCAAGCTTTCAGGAACGAAAGGATGCAAAAGCCGAGGACATTTACCCCGTTGGGAGAAACCTATACTACTCTGTTCCACAAGTTGAGGCAGATAGGCCTATTAAGTCCTGTTGAACCCAAATTGCCAAATCCCCTTTCCAAATATCTGGACCACTCAGCAAGCTGTGAATATTGTTTGGGGCTCCCGGGCATGATACTGAGAAGTGTTGGAAGTTGAAGACTGCCATACAAGATCTTATTGACACAAATAGGATCGAGGTTCAGGCACCAGAGGCACCCAACATCAATGAAAACCCGTTACCAGTGCACCATGAGGCCCACATGATCGAACTAGTTCACGAAGGAGGGAAACTTAAAACACCCTCACAAACGGTAATGATGATTCGTGCCAGTCCAAACGAAAATTCGACCAGTGGAAAGGCAGTGGTACAGTTGGGAAAGGTAGATGACAAGCCATTTGTGGTAGTGGGGAAAGGTTCGTCTGTTGCTGCGAAGAAGCCAGAGTCAGCCAAGGCAGTGCTGCAAGGAGTATCAAGCACACCAGTGTTGGTGGTAAAGGGGGTCCACGTAGAACCAGTTGTTATCAGGCCAGTCATGCAATTGCCGATAACAAGTGAGAAAGCTGTGCTGTGGAGCTACAGTCAAGTGACAGGGATGCATAAGGGAAAGGAGGTTGTGGAAGAGGTATACGAGGCTCAGGGGTTAACTCGTTTGGGAAGATGTTTTGTTCCCGCAGAATTGAGAAGGACCAAACTTGTAACAATAAAGAAGCCAGTGATGGAGGAAGAAGTAGAGGAGTTTTTGAAGAAGATGAAGGCACAGGACTACTCAATCATAGAGCAGTTGAGGAAGACCCCAGCCCAGATTTCGTTGTTATCCTTATTGATCCATTCAAACGATCATTGTCAGGCCTTGATGAAGATTCTGAACGAAGCCCATGTCCCGGAGAAGCTCTCAGTGAACCATTTGGAGAAAATAGTGCACAAGATCTTGAAGTAAACCGAGTGACATTCTCTGACGATGAGTTACCGGTAGAGGGTACAGAAGACAACAAGGCACTCTACCTGACAGTGAAATGCAAAGAATTGGTGGTCACTCGAGCACTAATTGATAATGGGTCAAGTGCCAATATCTGTCCTTTGGCCACTCTGAACAAACTAAAGGTTGCTGATGATAGGATCCACAAGAATATCGTCTACGTCCGAGGTTTTGATAGGGGCGGTACTGACATAGTGGGTGATATCGTACTGAAATTAACCATTGGTCCAGTCGAGTTCACCATGGAATTTCAAGTGATAGATGTGGCGGTGTCGTATAATCTTCTGTTGGGACAACCCTGGATCCACGCAGGCAAAGCAGTGCCTTCTACACTGCATCAAATGGTCAAATTTGAATGGAATAGACAAGAGATTGTAGTACACGGGGATGACGGCACACATGCCGTCAGTGATGCTATTGTGCCCTTCATAGAAACCGATGATAACAAGGGCCCATGGGTTTATCAGGTTTTTGACGCAGTCTTAGTAGACAAAATTCATGAGGGTGTGGGCCTTCCACATCCCAGAATCACAGCTGCAACCTTCATGATAGCCTCAGAGATGTTGAATAGTGGGTTTATACCAGGAAAAGGTTTGGGGATTGATCTGCAGGGAATGGTCTAGCCAGTTTCTTTGCCCAAGAACCTGGATACTTTTGGGTTGGGATTCAAGCCTACCGCAGTGGATGTAAAGCGGGCCCGCAAGTTGAAGAAAAGAGTCTGGGTCCTTCCTAAGCCAATCCCACACCTGTCCAGATTATTCGTCAAAGTAGGGTGCAGAAAGTTGCCAGTCCTAGAAGTTCTCGGACCCCTGATCGGGTCAGATGGAGATTTGAATGAGGACTTTGAAAGAATGTTCGCTGATGTCAACACAATAGAAGCTGGAGAGGGTTCCAGTAAGGCAGACATACAATTTGTGGGGCCTAGGGCCAATGTCAACAATTGGACAGCTACTCATCTTCCAACTCTGAGGGAGTCCTGGTAGTTGGCTTTGATTTTCTTTCTTGTTTTCTGGATTATTCCAGGGTTGTAATCTAGATTCCTTTTTATTTTTGTTATTGCTCAGCAAAGTGTGAAACCTTGTTATCCTATAATTCAATAAAATGAAAAGTTTCTTCTTCATTCCTTATTTTATTTTTATTTTTAATTATTGTTTCTTTCTTTTCTTTTTCTGAACAGTTCTTTTCATACTGGTCTTAACGACATGTCATGCACAATGGATCTTCAACCTAGTATAAAAGAACAATCTGATTCCGAACTAACCATACAAGAGGTCGATTATGATAATGAATCGGAATACGATGAGGATGAAGCCTTCGAAGAAATAAACAAAGAGCTCAGCCAGTTTGAAGAAAAATCCAGGCCCAACTTAAATGACACAGAAGCCATCAATTTAGGGGATGCAGTCGATATCATGAAAACTAAAATAAGCATCCACATTGCACCAAATATCAGGGAAGAATTAATCAAAACACTTATTGAATTCAAAGATGTGTTTGTCTGGTCGTATGATGACATGCCGGGGTTAAGCACAAATTTAGTGGTTCATAAATTGCCCATTGACCCGACATGCTCTCCCATCAAGCAGAAATTGAGGAAATTCAAAACAGACATGAGTGTGAAGATTAAATAAGAAGTAACCAAGCAGCTACAAGCAAAGGTTATTCGGGTCACTCGATATCCTGATTGGTTGGCTAATGTGGTTCCAGTGCCGAAGAAAGATGGGAAGATCAGGGTGTGTGTCGATTACCGCAATCTGAACAGGGTAAGCGCAAAGGACAACTTTCCTTTACCCAACATACATATCTTGATCGACAATTGTGCCGGACGTGAGATCGGATCTTTTGTAGATTGCTATGTTGGGTATCATCAGATTATGATGGATGAAGAAGACGCGGAAAAGACGGCATTCATTACGCCGTGGGGATCTTATTGCTACCGGGTAATGCCATTTGGTTTGAAGAATTTTGGGGCAACGTACATGAGAGCGATGACCACTATGTTTCATGACATGATCCACAAAGGAATTGAGGTGTACGTGGACGATGTAATCATAAAATCCAAGCATAAGGAAAACCACGTAGCAGACTTAAGGATGTTTTTCCAAAGGCTTCGAAAGTACAATATTAAGCTCAACCCGGCCAAGTGTGCATTTGGAGTTCCATCTGGAAAGCTATTGGGATTCATCGTCAGTTGGCGAGGTATTGAACTGGACCTGTCAAAGATCAAATCTATCCAAGATTTGCCACCGCCGAAGAACAAAACAGAAGTAATGAGTCTGTTGGGAAGGTTGAATTACATCAGTAGGTTTATTGCACAACTCACAGCAACCTGTGAACCCATCTTTCAACTACTGAAGAAAGATGCCGCGGTAGAATGGACGGCAGAATGTCAGGAGGCATTTGACTAGATCAAATGATATTTATCAAATCCACCTGTGTTGGTTCCACCTGAGCCGGGGAGACCGTTAATCCTTTATCTAACGGTCCTGGAGAATTCGTTTGGCTGTGTGTTGGGGAAACACGACATTATAGGAAGGAAGGAGCAAACCATCTATTATCTCAGCAAGAAGTTTACAGTATATGAGGTTAAGTACACTCAACTCGAGAAGACATGTTGCGCCCTAACTTGGGTAGCACAGAAATTGAAGCACTATTTGTCCTCATATACTACTTATCTCATTTCACGCTTGGATCCACTAAAGTATATTTTTCAGAAGCCTATGCCCACAGAGAGGTTAGTGAAATGGCAAATATTACTCACAGAGTTTAACATCGTCTATGTGACGAGGACGACCATGAAAGCCCAAGCACTGGCTAATCACTTGGCTGAGAATCCTGTTGATGAAAAATACGAGCCGTTGAGGACGTATTTTCCTGACGAGGAAGTGACTCATATAGATGAGTTGGAATTACCTAAGGAACTAGGTTGGAAGCTTTTCTTTGATGGAGCCGCAAACGCAAAGGGAGTTGGAATAGGAGTGATACTTATTTCTGAAACAGGACGTCATTATCCTATTACAGCTCAGCTGCATTTCTATTGTACCAACAACATGGCTGAGTATGAGGCATGCATTTTGGGTCTGCGACTAGCTGCAGACATGGATGTCCAGGACATTTTTGGTCTTGGGAGACTCGGACCTCCTGGTGCATCAGATTCAGGTGAATGGGAAACGCGGTATTTGAAGCTCATACCATATCGACAATTTTTGCACGATCTAAGCAAGTGATTTCGATCAGTGGAGTTCAGACACATCCCAAGAGTTCATAATGAGGTTGCCGATGCATTGGACACTTTAGCATCGATGTTACACCACCCAGATAAAATTCATGTTGACCCGTTGCACATTCAGGTTTGTGATCAACATGCTTATTGCAACATGGTATAGGAAGAAGTGGATGGCGAGCCATTGTTTTATGACGTCAAGGAGTACCTCAGGATAGGTATATACCCGGAGCAGGCCACCGAAGATCAAAAAAGAGCCATTCGGCGATTGTCAAATGGATTCTTCCTCAGTGGAGGAGTGTTGTAGCAAAGAACCCGAGATTTGGGATTGCTAAGATGTATAGACGCCAGTCAAGCCACGACAGTTATGACAGAGGTACATGTTGGAGTTTGTGGGCCACATATGAGCGAATATGTATTGGCGAAGAAGATTCTTCAAGCAGAGTATTATTGGCTCACTATGGAGCGTGATTGTATCAATTTCGTGCGGACAGGCCATCAATGTCAAATACACGGAGATCTGATTCATTCTCCGCCGACAGAATTGCATACAATGTCAGCGCCATGGCCATTTGTTGCCTGGGGCATGGATGTCATTGGACCTATTGAACCGACAGCTACCAACGGTCATAGGTTCATTCTGGTGACCATCGACTATATCACTAAGTGGGTTGAAGCTAAAACTTTCAAGTCGATAACCAAGAAGGCAGTGGTGGATTTTGTTCACTCCCATATAATTTGAAGATTTGGGATCCCAAAAGTGATCATCACGGATAATGGTGCTAATCTTAACAACAATTTGATGATAGAGGTATGTCAACAGTTTAAGATTACACACCGTAATTCCACACCATATCGTCCCAAGGCGAGTGGAGAAGTTGAAGCAGCCAACAAGAACATCAAGAAGATACTGAGGAAGATGGTAGAAGGATCCAAACAATGGCATGAGAAATTACCATTTGCATTGTTGGGTTATCGCACTACCGTTCGGACTTGAGTAGGTGCAACCCCTTATTTGTTGGTATATGGAACTGAAGCAGTAATACCGGCAGAAGTTGAAATTCCATCCCTTCAGATTGTCGTTGAAGCTGAGATTGATGATGACGAGTGGGTCAAAGCCCGGTTGGAGCAGTTGAACCTGATTGATGAAAAGAGATTGGCAGCTGTGTGCCATGGCCAGTTATATCAAAAGAGAATGGCGAGAGCCTACAACAAGAAGGTGTGCCCCAGAAAATTTGAGGTGGGGCAGCAGGTGTTGAAACAAATCCTGCCACATCAGGCCAAAGAAAAAGGCAAGTTCGCCCCGAATTGGCAAGGACCGTTCATTATAACTAGAGGGTTGTCCAATGGTGCTTTATGTTTAAAAGATATCGACGTGAAATGCATCGACATGGCTATCAATTGTGACACAGTTAAGAAATATTATGTATGATTTCTTTTAATTGTAATTATTGTTTGTGGTTGGCATTTATCGTAGAATGAAATGACGGAGGCAATTCTTTCGTCTATCCAAACACTTTAACCTTTGCTTCCCCTTTTGAGCCTTATTTATTCTTTCATATCCCTTTTTTGGAATCAGTAATTAAAATGAAAGAAAAATATAATAATGATAATAAAGACAAAAGAGAAATCACAAAAAAAAAACAACAAAGGAATTGGGAACTACGTTTGACCTGATTCCTCAAAGAAGGATACGTAGGCGCCTCACGGCTCGGTCATAGTGTAACATAGTGTTCATAATGTAACATAATGTAACAAAAAATAAAAATCCCTAAGCAAGAAAAACTGGGGCAGAAGTTTGTGTTTGTAATTATGAGAAGAAAGTTTAATTCCAAGAGTTGTACTGTTTCACCCCTCCAAATTATTTTGAATTTTTGATACCCCTTTTCTTTTGGCCATACACAAAAACCCATATTGATGTCCAAAAAAGACCCCCCGATCAGTATCCGAGAAGTGCCAAGTCAGGCATAACACTCTGATCCCCATCAGAGAAGAGGATCATAAACTTAGCAGAGAGAGTCATATCGGCAGCACTCCAATCCCCAGCTGAAAAATAAAATAAAATGAGAGAGTCTTATCGATGAAAATCTTCACATGCGCCATAAGGTGACGAAAGATGAGAGAAATAAAACGAGAGAGTCTTATCGGTGAAAACCTTCACAGGCACCATAAGACGACGAGAGTTGAGAGAAACGAGAGAGTCTTATTAGTGAAAACCCCTCGAAGGGCACTATGAGGCGACAAGACAAGATTGGCGGAAGGATCCGTATTTGGCAAAGAGTTGAGTGCCTGTTTATCCCCAGCAACATGAGGCCGTCCGAAGGGTTGGTTGATACAAATAGACTGGGTTGATTAATCCAGAATGTGCGACATGATCGTTAGGATCGGTTATATCATTCAGATAAGTTCTTTTCTTTGCTTTTCCCCAGCATTTGTTCAGAAAGACTTCTTCTTTTACTATTTTTTGAAATCATCACTTTTTCATTTCTTGGTTTAAAGACTTTACCTCCCCAGCAGTTTGTTTTTGAAAAGGATTTTCAGAGCTTACTACCAGTTGCCAAAATGGTGCAAAGCAAAATGCGAATAGGACAGGCCAAGGATAAGGCGATAAAGCAAAAAGAAGTTGGTCGCAAGACCAAATGATGAATGGGTCTAGATCCCAAGAGGACCAAATTTCCAGGGGAAGTTGGAGAAAAACGGAAAAGCAACAGTTAAAAGGTTATGGGGATCCCCAGCAGATTTGCGAGATACAGGAACAACTCTGACAGATTCTCGACCAAGTTTCACAATGGTCGGACAACACAGAGCGGGGAAGGAAGAGAAAAGAAAAACCATCCCCAGCAGGAGTATCATCCTCAACAAATAATATCATCCCCAGCAAGTGTTGTAGCAAAGTAGGGAAAGGAAAAAAGGAAAACCATCCCCAGCAGAAGTGGCACGACCACTCACCACGTTTTAAACTAACAAAATTTCTCTTTGATTTTAAGCAGGGAAAGGAAATATTATTGACAGCAGGAAGACAGGGTCACAAAGAAGATTATCAAATTGGGGCAAAAAAATTTTTCTCATTACGAAAATATTATTGAAATCAGATAGCCATTTGGGAAAGAGAGAAGATAACACAAGTTTTGAAGGAAGTAAAATCCCCAGCAGTATACGAGAAGGGAGATATAAGTTTTAAAAGAAAAGCAATCTTGGAAGAAGCAAGATAACCCAAAGGTGTAAAAACAATGACCTTTGAATTAATATCATCCCCACCATTGTTAAAAGGAGGAAGATAATTCCCCAGCAGTGTTATTCCTGGCAAGTTTCAGGGAAGTGAAAGCACCAACTTTAAAGGAAATAGTCTTTGAAGAAGGAAAATGACATATTAATGAAATAAAATATCGGTGTTATCCCCAGCATTTTTTCAGAGGAATAAAACACCAGTTTTGAAGGAAAAAATTGGAGAAATCAGGAGCCCGCCTGGAGAATGGAGGTGTTATTTTGAAGAAATTGTTGAAGTCAGGAGCCCACCTGTAGAACGGAGGTTGTTTATTTTAAGTTGGAGAAGTCAGGAGCTCGCCTGGAGAATGGAGGTGTTATTTTAAGAAGTTGAAGAAGTCAGGAGCCCGCCTGGAGAATGGAGGCTGAATAATTTTGAAGAAATTGTTGAAATCAGGAGCCCGCATGTAGAACGGAGGTTGTTTATTTTAAGTTGGAGAAGTCAGGAGCCCGCCTGGAGAATGAAGGTGTTATTTTAAGAAATTGGAGAAGTCAGGAGCCCGCCTGGAGAATGGAGGTGTTATTTTAAGGAGTTGTTGAAGTCAGGAGCCCGCCTGGAGAATTAAATTTTAAGTTGAAGAAGTCAGGAGCCCGCCTGGAGAATGGAGGTGTTATTTTTAAGAAGTTATTGAAGTCAGGAGCCCGCCTGGAGAATGGAGGCTGAATTATTTTTAAAAAGTTGGAGAAGTTAGGAGCCCGCCTGGAGAATGGAGGCTGAATTATTTTGATGAATTTGTTGAAGTTAGGAGCCCGCCTGTAGAACGGAGGTTGTTAAATTTTAAGTTGGAGAAGTTAGGTGCCCGCCTGTAGAACGGAGGTTGTTTATTTTAAGTTGGAGAAGTCAGGAGCCCGCCTGAAGAACGGAGGTTGTTACATTTAAAAAGTTGGAGAAGTTAGGAGCCCGCCTGTAGAATGGAGGTTGTGTCATCTTTCAAAAGTCAAGTTGGAGTCAGGAGCCCGCTTGTAGAACAGAGGAATACATTTCAAGATCAAATCAGAAGTCAGTAATGAGGAAGGTTACAACAAAAAATCCCCAGCATAACAAGCTCTAATGTAGGAAGCAGTGTCCCCAGCAGACAGAGCGGAATAATAAAACTTGTGTTCAGAAAGTCAAAAGGGCAATATCATCCCCAACAGTTTTTGAAAGAAAAGCACCAGAGGGAACACAAGCCGACCAAAAAGCAAGGCAACTAGAGCAAGTGGAAGATAGATAAGATTTTGTAATTCCTAGTTTAGTCTAACTTCTTGTTTTCTTTTGGCACGGTGTAATAAGGAGATCGGTAAGCAGTAGCAACAACATGCAGCAGCAGTAACAACAAAATTGCAGTTCCATGGTAGTCCCAGCTACCAAAACTTCCCGAACTACATTAACCTGATTCCCTTCTAGCCAGGGATATGTAGGAAACCTTTGAAGCAAAGGTTCGGTTAAATCTTTTTCAAAAATGCTTCACACGAAGTATTCCAACGGGCAAAAATCGCTCGTATACGCTCACTTTATCTTTGCACAAAAACCCTTCGTGTTTTCAGACAAAGAGGGGCAGCTGTGAGCACGTGGTTTTTGTTTCACGAAAACTACTCCAAAAGAAATTAAAAAATAAAAAAAAATTCTCTTGGTGAGCAATTTTTAGGATTTGCGTGGCATTTTTGGATAATTGTTTGTGTTTTTGTCCTTAAATGTTTACTTTGTTGTAGTTAATTGAAAAATACAAAAAAAATACATGTTGAATATCTAGGATTTAATTATGCATTTAAGAATTAATTAAACCATTAATTGGCTCTAAAAGGAAAATCATAAAAATATGCGTTTTATTCTATTTGTTGTCATTGTGTAATTTTATTTTAAGCTTTTAATTTGTGTGTTAGTTGTTGTAAGTGTTAATTAATATTTTTGTAGTTTTATTTTTGATTTTACAATTTAATTAGGAATTATGTTTAAATTAAAAATTAAAGAAGAAAAAGGAAAAGAGTTCAAAAATGAAGAAAATTCGAACTGGGCCAGTTTTTAAAAGAGAAGTCAGGCCCAAAGGTCGCACCCCTACCTGGCCCAAGTCTGTCAACCCAAAGACCACCAAATGACGTAGTATAGGGCAAGAGCTACGTCGTTTTGATGGTTCCCGTCCAGTTAATCTCAAAAGACAACCAAACGACGTCGTATTGGCATTTTCCATCTGGTACGTTGATCAAATAGATCTAATGGTCCAGTTCAGTTCTTTCATTAAACCAAACGACGCCGTGTGATTGTATTTAATCGGGACCGTTCATTGTTTTTGATCTAATGGCTCCCAGGCCTTCCCTCATGACCCGACCCACTCCTGTCTGAGACCGACCCAAAACCCCCTGTTTAAACAAAACGGCACCGTTCCCTTAAGTGAAGAGATCCTGGCCATCAATCTCACATGATCCAACGACCAGGATCCATCCCTCCCCTATGTATATTAGCCCCAATTCTCACCCCACGCCCCAAACCAAACACCCCCTTGCCCTGTTCATCATTGTCTCAGAGACGAAGCCCTCGAAACCCTACCACCCTAGCTTCCCTTCGCCTGAAACCCGGCGACAACTACGTCGCCGGCCACTACCTTAACACCATAAGACCATCTGACCACCCCCGTTCCAAATATGTTACTCGTTTGGTTCGAATCTTCCCCCATCTTCTCGAATTTTCATTTGAAGATTCGATCCAAACGGAAACCTACACCAACCAACCCCAAATTCATACCAGGCAACCCCCAGACCTCCCTCATACCATAAATGACTTTGGTTCCGTTCAAATTTGTCTAGAAATGTTCGAACCTTAAATCGAAAATCAGGAACCCTAGAAATTCCAAATCATGGAATCCGTCCAAATTAAGTGAGGATTTGGGGTCTAATCGACCTTAATCGAAGTGTTCTCAGTTGAGAACACTTAGACTAAGGTCTGTTTGACCTCAAAGTGTCCGAGTCCGAGTTTCGAGCCTGGGTCCGTATAGTTCTGGTATTCTGAGGTGTTTTTCTTCTTTCCTTTTTGTGTGTTCATGTTTTTTATCTATGTATTTGTTTATTTGTTAGTTTAGTTTTATTGTTTTAAAATTCTTTTTGTCAATTGATTCTGTTCATCTTCAGTGGACCTTTTTATTTGGTCCGATTCTGTCATTTATTTATGTTTGCTGTAATTATTATGTGTTATAAATTATGTAATCGATTAATAAGTTGCGTCGATTAATTAGTTTCCTGTTAGTCTATGATTTTGTCAATAACACTGATTGCCTATTGCTTTGTTGCTGATTTGTTCAATGTCAATTGTAATATGTAATCAGTTAATTAAGCTTCGTTGATTAGGTCGTTCGTATAATTTGAATCATTCGACATTCTGTTGTTTATAGTTTTCAAATTGTTAGTTATCCGATTAATTCAGATTCTGTTTTGATTATGAGCATTGTTTTGAATCCCTGGAACCTTTATATTTGATGTATTTTCTGCCTTAAAGTACTAGCTGAATAGGTTATAGCTTTAATCAAATCAGTTTTGGTTAATTGTTAGTTAAACAGATTTGAGAATTAAGATTTTAATACAGTTAAATACTTGTATTGGGAGGCAATAATATTAAGGGGTTTTTAGGGCTGATTTAGGAATGAAATAGTTAGGTTTATATTTTAGTATTAGTGCTTTGTTAGTGGGGTATTAATTGATACACTAATGGGGAAGAAAAGAGAATGGGGTGTTGAAAATAAGGAAAAGCTTCTTTAGTGGGATTTAAAGTGAAAAAATCAGATTTTTAGTGGAAAATTCTGATTTGAATAAGGAAAAGGGTCGGACAGTATGTTTGAGAGGGGGGCAGATTTGTATAAAAGGGTGTTGGGGACTGATTTTTAAGGAGGGAGAATTTGAGAAAGAGAACTAAAAAAAAGGGCCGAAAGAGAACAAAGAAAAAGAGGGAAGAAGACTGAAAAGCCATCTTCTGAATAATATTAGAGGGGAATTTTGATGAGTTTAAGAGTGAACGAAAGCTGAACTTTGAAGAAACAGGAAACATTCATAGTTCAAGTTAAAAATCTGCTGGATTTTATCATTAAAATTCAGTAATTTTAGAGTTGAATAGGCTGAATTTTAAACACCTAAAAGTTCAGTAATTGGAGAAAGTTAAAAGAGAGGGTTGAGAGATAAAACAAAACTGAAAAGTGAAGTCTTTCTTCCACTGTTAAAATTCAGTGCCAGTTTGCTACTGTGTCATTAAAGCTTCAAGCTTTTTTTTCTTTGAGTGTTTGAAAACCAGAAAATCTATTGTTCTATCGCATTCCTGAATACATTCTGTTTCTGCATGTGATTGCTGGTGGTGTTTCTGGTTTTATTCCTGGGTTTGTGGTGTATCTGTGTTGTTGTTTAGTACTTCTGAAATTGTAACTTATGGTCCTGAACTTGCTGTTGGTTAAAACTGTTCCATTGGTTATATTCCTGGATTTCTGCTGGTTCTAATCTGTTTCTGGGTTGTTGTTGCTGTTGTCTGCTACTGATCTACTTATCCTCACCTTCTTCTTCTGTTCTATTATCAGGTATATTACTTTGAATCATCTCAACATTTGATTATTAAAGTTGAAATAAAATGGACAGAAGATTTTTGTATTTAATTATAGAATAATTGTATTTTAGTTAGATATTAGTTATGTGTTTCCAGTTATATGAAGGGTAGAGACATGTTGTATTAAGACTATTCTTGTAAGATCATTGATTAGCAGCTAGATAGGGCATAACGTTAGATTACGGACCTAAGATCCTTTAAATGACGTGAATATATATCAATACGGTATGCCTGTTTAATTTGAGCAGAATTGTTAGATTGTTGAACTATTGGACGTGTTTCCATAGGAATTGCATAGTTATCAGTTTTGTTAATTCATATGTTTAAAATAATGTAGCTTCAGAATCACATCCAACTCTAAATTGGTAATTAGTTAATGTGGTGAATCGATTTAATTGGTTGGTAAAATTTAGCTTTGAACTGGCGAATATAGGAATAGAAATAACTTGAAGTTTGTGATTTTTTTTGAATCTTGTTAGTAATAAAGATCCGTAAGTATTAGGCAAATATAATTGGTTAGTAATTTCGTATAATCCGTAGGCTTGATATATTTGAAGCACAATTCAATATAGTAAGGCTAAGAACACTAATCCCATAGGTTATTTAAATTAATGATCAAGCTTAAGCAAACTTTCGTAATCATTAGTAATTAAAGTTGGTTTAGTTTCAAGTATTTGAAAACAATTAGTTCCATCAGTTCATTTCATCTAACAAGGTGGGTTTAAATTAGTTATAGGATAATTAGTTTTTTTTATTTGAAAATATATTGTTTGTCAATTCCGTCTTTATTTATAATTTCAATTTCAGTAGTATTGGCTTATAGAATAGGGTATGATATAATCTCCTTTTACGCAAGTTTGATTACAATTTTCCGGTTGCATTTTGCTTTAATCCGATAAATAAGTGGTGGCCTTTTCAAGCATGTAATTAACTAGGATTTTTCTCTTTTATTTTAGAGACAAACTAAAAATAGAAAATGTAGTCACTTTAGGATTGTACTTAAAATAAAGGAGGTGTGCCTCGCCACAGTAAATCACAAATTGCGGGGCCCTCAATAAAAGGACTCAATAACCGGATAGACTTTGGAGTTGGCTGTCTAGTGAATTTTCACGGCCTCTTCCCAAAAATAACGATACGATAATCTCTATAGGACGCGCCTTAATTAATCTTACCTTCCTAAACTCGGGTGTGCATTTATGCAACCCAAATCCAAATCTCGACAGAGTCGAAATGTGTCGACGACCATGTGTACACTGGTTGTGATGTGATTCGAGATGCATTTCCACAACGTTGCAATTCTCCGTAAAATAACAACAATAATAATAAAATTAATAAAAGCGGTTCAAAGTTAAAATTTGCATATAAGTTCTTAATTGTTAAAAATCAGATAAATAAGCTGAATATAACAGTTGAGCGACCGTGCTAGAACTACGGAACTCGGGAATGCCTAACACTTTCTCACGGATTAACAGAATTCCTTATCCGGATTTCTGGTTCGCAGACTGTTAAACAGAGTCAATCTTTTCCTCGATTCGGGATTCGACCGGTGACTTGGGACACTATAAATCTCCCAAGTGGCGACTCTAAATAAAATAAACAAATCCCATTTTGATTTTTCTTTAATTGGAAAAACTCCCTTGTACCCCCGTGGGTGCCGGAAAAAGGAGGTGTGACAATGATTTCTTCAATCTTCTCATTTGTGTTGCTAAAATTATCAGACTCAACCCGGACAGCCTGAGTTGCGGCTTTAAAAACTGCTTGACTTATAATTTTGCCTATCTTAAGACCATTCTCTATCATTTCTCCCATTTTGATTGCTTCCGAGAAGGATTTGTCAACTGCGGACATCATGTTTTGAAAGTAATCTGGCTCTTGTGATTGAAGGAACACAGTTATTAGCTCGTGGTCATCCATGGGTGGCTTAACTCGAGCTGCTTGCTCTCTCCATTTAATGGAATATTCCCTGAAACTTTCACTTGGTTTTTTCTTTAGGTTTGAAAGCGAAATGTGGTCTGGGGACATGTCGATGCTGTATTGGAACTATTTGACAAAGGCCTGTGCTATGTCATCCCAGACATACCAGCAAGACGTGTCTTGATCCATAAACCATTCGGAGGCTACTCCTGCAAGGCTTTCCACAAAATAAGCCATCAACAATTCTTCATTTTTTCCCGCACCTCTCAGTTGATTGCAATACCTTTTCAGGTGGGCTATGGGATCTCCATGTCCATCGTACTTTTCAAATTTGGGAGTCTTGAAACTAGGCGGCAAGTGGACATCAGGGAACATACATGGATCTTTGAAGGCAATACTCTTTTTACAAGCCGACCCTTGCATGTTTGTCAACCGTTGTTCTAAGCTTTTCACTCTTTGGGTCATTTCTTCCTGTACCACCTTTCGGGCAGGCTTCTCAATCTTTGCAGGAAGATCAAACGAGTACACGTGGTACTCAGAAGAGTGGTACTGCTCTTGTTGTGTCGCAAATTGTGACTCATGACGAGGCTGTCCTTGACCACTGGACCATGGTTGACACATTTCGGTCATTTGCTGTTTCAGTATTCTATTTTTCTCCAGCACAGTAGACTCTTGTTGAATCCTCTGACCCTGAGTCTCTTGAGCACTTGTAACAGCTTCGATTTCAGTTATCATTTTCCTTGGATCTTGTGTTTCCATCTTACCACAAACCGACTACCTCAGCTTTCTTCACAATTCAAAACATGTTAGAATGGACTCAGTCGGTCCTTATTATTATCAATATTTTTCATTTCTGCTTTTTTTTCACTTCTTTTTAATGGTGATCGAACCTGATGTGGGTTGCCTACGTATCATGTGGGAACATGAATCAGATCTTGCGTAGTTCGGGAAGATTAGGAATAAAGGAAATAAACTAAATTTATGTTTTTTCTGGATTTCGAATTTTCTTTTCTTTTTCACTTTTTTTCAAAAGAAAGACTTATAAAGAAAAAAGAGAATATTTGTGGATTTTGATTTTTCTTCAACATTCTTGCAAAGAAAGACTTCTAAAAAAGAAAGATTATTTTTCCTTTTATTTTGAATTTCGGCTTTTTTTTTTGGAATTTCGATAGAAAAACTTCTAAAGAAGAAAAAAATATTTTGCATTTATGGATTTTTATTCTGAAGTTAGGAAAGAAGTACTTCTAAAGAAAAGGAAAGTATTTTTGAATCTTGTTTTTTTTCCAGTTTTCGAAAGAAGAATGAAAATATTTTTGTATTACAATTTTTTTATTTTGAGAAGCAACTAAAAGAAAATATTTTTTGTATTTTTAAAAATTAGGGTCTCAAAGAAAAAAAATTCTAAAGAAGGAAGTAAAAGAATTTTTTTTTTGAATTGTTTTGAAAATTGGGGGCCGGAACAGATGAGGTTTGCCTACGTATCTCACATCCGGTGAGAATCAGACCCGCGTAGTTCGCCCAACATAAACTAAACTTGTAAACAAGACTCTTTTCTTTTGTTTTTCAAATAAATCAAACTAAAAAAGACAATTGTTTTTTATTTTTTTTAAAATTTCGGCAGGGTTTTGACAATACTTGGACATTGGTTTTATTTTTCTAAAAATAAGTAGTTATCTCCCTACACTGCTATTTTTCTTTTTCTCTTTTTCACAATTTTTCAAAAATTCCCGATTTCAGAAGCCGGTCAGCATGCAGATCTGAAGCAAATAAATGTGCAAAACAAACAGGATGCAGCATGATAGTCTTTTTTCATTTCAGGTTGCTTGTCCTAGACGGACCCAACCCCTGTGTTGAATCCCCTAAGTCAAATGCAACATGATGCAAATAAACATTCCTACTAGGGATCCGACATGAAGTCAAGTTATTCTAGGTTCAATCTGGGTATATGTTCTATACAGTGTACCCGAGCGGACAACTCGAGTTGAGGAAGGAGCTCTTTTCCGGGAACCAAAAGGCCAGCCGACTTAGAAACTTTCCGAGCCTCTTTTATTTCAGGGTATGACACTAATAGAATAGGGAGTCTCAACCAGTAAGCACATCCCCGGAGGTGAGAAGAGAAGGTTTCGGCACAGTTTATATGTACAGTTCAAATAATATCAAAGCGGTAAAAAAGCATCATTTTGCACATTTAGGCCAAAACATGTAATACGATCAAATAATAAATAAAGCCAAATATAACAATTCATCTAAGCTCGAATTCTGAACCCTGAACCAGATATTCTGGGTTCGTTCCCCAGCAGAGTCGCCAAAGCTGTCACACCTCCTTTTTCACCCGCGCCCCCGCAAGAAGGGCGTAGAGGGGAGTTTTTCCAATTAAAGGACAATCGAAACGGGATTTATTTATTTATTTCAGTGTCGCCAGTTGGGAGATTTATGGTGTCCCAAGTCACCGGTTGAATCCCGAATCGAGGAAAAGAATGACTCTGTTTAACAGCCTACGCACCAGAAATCTGGATAAGGAATTCTGTTAACCCGGGAGAAGGCGTTTGGCATTCCCGAGTTCCGTGGTTCTAGCACGGTCGCTCAACTGTCATATTCGGCTTGATTATCTGATTTTATACAATTATGAACCTACGTGCAAATTTTAAGTGTTTACCGCTTTGTTATTATTTATTCAAAGAATTGCAATGTCGTGAGAATACATCTCGAATTGCGCCACATAAATGTACCCCCAATTTTGATACGTTCCAACTTTGTTGAGATTTGGATTTGGGTCACATAAATGTGTACCCGAGTTTAGGAAAATAACATTATTAAATATGCACCTAAAGACTAACGCATTGTTATTTTGAGAAAGCCGTAAAGTTCGTTATGCGGCCTGTCTCGAAATCTAAGCATTCGAAATAACTATTCGTTGAAGGCCCCGCAATTTGTGTATTCTTGTTTGTCGAGGCTCATCTCATTCATTATTTTTTAAAGGAATTTGCAACGTCATGGACATGCATCTCGAACCACGTCACAATCAATGCACCCATGATTAGCGACACATTTCGACTCCGTTGAGATTTGGATTTGGGTCACATAAATGTGTACCCGAGTTTAAGAAGATAACATTATTAAATACGCTCCTAAAGCGACTAGCGTATCATTATTTTGGGTAGGGCCGTGAAATTTGCTAAACGGCCCGTCCCGGAATCTAAGTATTTAATACATACATTTAACGAGGGCCCCGCCATTTATGTGTTTATCCAGCGAGGCTCATCTCATTTATTTTAAAAGGACAATCCTAAAGTGACTACATTTTTATTAAGTTTGTCTCTAAAAGAAAATCTCCAAATTAATTACATGCTTAAAAAAGGGACGTGACTTATTAGTTATTAGTCTAAGACAAATGCAAATGGGAAATTGTAATCGAGCTTGTACAAAGGGAGATTATTTCGTTCCTTATTCTATTAGTTAATAACACTAAAGTTGAGATTATGAATAGAACACGAGATTGACACCCGGTAATATCAAAACAAACCAACTATTCTTTGATTAATTTAAACTAACATTATTAGATGACTTGAACTATTGGAATTGACTATGTATAATACAAAGCCATTTTTTTACTCTTTTTACGACTTGTCGAAGAAATGCGTCAATGCTTATAAAACCGACATTAGGCTAACATCAATCACTAACATTCGAGAATATTAGTTACTAACATTATTCACATGTTTGTAGAAATAGATTCAACAGTCCAATTTATGCATTCCGCAGGCATTTGCATGATATTAATGAATGAGATATCCTAATATACAAATCAGTAGAAAAGCTAGATCAAACTTAAAGCTTCAAATCTTCATGTATATTCATGCTTATGTTTTCGGCTTACAAATGACCAAGGTTACAGCTGTGTACTTGGAAATGGCAATACAAGAAGATGAAAGAGCAGTCAGCAACAGTAATAACACGGTAAGACAACAACAACCTAACATCAGCAATTCAAACCAGATTCGAGGCCCGGGAAAATTTGAAGAAAACCAAACAAGCTCAATAGAACAACCCCAAAAGTTTGTAAAAGACTAAACAACAACAACCAACATAACCACAAACAGACTCAACCACGCGTGTATTAAACCCAAAACTAAACAGTAGACTACTTTGTTTTTGTTTTCTCTTTTTAAACTCTCCAACACTCTCTTAAGATTTTCAGAAAAATGTTCAACCCCTATCCAGATTTCCAGAATGTCTTCCTCTCCCCTTTAACATGTATCAAGCTCTTCTTATTTATAGCCAAACTTGAAGCACTTAAATTAATCCCACCATCTTCTCCCCATCCCCCTTTTGAATCCCACAACTTAATGTTTTGTCCTCCACTATATTAAACAAATATATTAGTTCCCACCACCACATGTTTTGTCCCCCACTATATAAAATAATGCATTATTGCCCACTACCATATGTCTTGTCCTCCATTATGCACTAAATAATGTATTAATTCCCACCATTATGTCTTGTCCCCTACTACGTATTATTTTATGTATTATTTTAATATATTAGCGCTTAGTGGACAGAACACTCAAATTAATCAATTACTAAACAAAATACCCCTGAAACTACTGAAATTACCATTCTACCCCCATCCCTTTCAATCTATACCAAAACCATATCAGCTATAACCAATTCACCTAATCAATTAATCAAACTACAACAGTTATAACCAAATCAAGCCTGACAATTGACAAATTAAACACATGAAACTAACTCCCAATTCAGTTTATCATGGTCAGATTCATATCATCAAACTTAATAAGTAGATTCAAATCACTAAACTCAATCATCAGTTGAACTCAAACTAAGTCAAACAACAATCAACAAAGATGAATAGTTCAAACTAAATAAAAAACTAAGGAACAATACATAAACATATGACATTAAATCAATTGATGAAAAACTAACGAACTTCAAACAAAAATAAACATGAATTATCTCTAATACAAACAAAGACCTGGGTTCGAATTCAAACCAACCCATCGGAACACAAACACAATCATAGAAAGAAGAAAAGGAGCGGAAGATGAATTCGCTGAATGAAAACTAAAAGAAAAGAGAAAGGAAACCTCGACGTACTGCCTCGACGTATGACTGAACATGACCTCGACGTACTGCCTAGAGATGGAGTTGCTGACGAAGAAAAAGAAGAAGCAACAGCAACAGCGCTACTTGATGTGAGGGAGCTGGTGGTTCCGACGACGAAGAAGAAGAAGGCAGCCATATGAGGGTGGTGGCTTGGTGTTGAAGACGGGATGCTGGTCGACGACGATGGCAGTGCTCGCTGAAGAGTGGTCGACGAGGGGGTCGTTGAACTGCCTCACGTCGCTGAAGAGTGGTCGACGAAGAGGTCAACATACTGGTTGAGCTCTACGAAGAAGACGAAGACGGGAGGCTATTGAAGATGACTGTGTGTGACATGGGTGAGCTGCTGGTCGTTCATGGTGGAGCTGGGGTGGTGACGACGAGAGGGCAGCCATGGGAGCTTGAGCTGTTCGTTGGTTGAAAGAAGATGGACAATGGGGCAGCTGCTGCGTCAATGGCGACGTGAACTGAGTGGTCTAGTTTACGACGAAGGTGGAGGGATGGGGCTGTTTGAGGCGACATACTGATGGAGAAGAGGACTGGTAGAGGGGCGACGCTACTGGTTTGGGGAGGGCGGTTCGTGACAGTGGTCGACTGGTACGGTGTTGTCGTGCGACGATGGGAGATGGTCGTCGTTTGGGCGTGATGGTGTTGCTGGGGTGGTCGTGGTGGACGCAAATGGAGATTGGGCTGTTGGTAGAAGCTGTGTGTGTGTGTGTTTTCTTGTTGAAGGAGGAAGATGAAGGGGGGAGGATGTTTTTTAGGGTTTGGGGAAATGAAGAGTGAAAAATAGGAAGGGGGGTAACTCGTTTGGTTATGGGGCGGACCGGGTCGGGTTGACCCGGTAGGGGGTTGGTTAAGGGGTTATCTGGTTTTGGGCTTGTGGTTTAGAATTGAAGAAAAGGTCCAATCCGATTTTCTTCTTCTTTTATTGCTTCTTTTTTCTTCTTTTATTTTTTCTTAAACTAAAACTAAATTCTAAAAATCCTAAATTATCCTATAGAACTAAATTAATTTATAAAAGTGCAAATTAACTCTCAATAACAATTAACACACAATTAAATAGCAATTACGATAAAATTACACAATTTGGATATTAAATGCCAAAAATGCGACGTACATTATTTTTATGATTTTTGTTCTTGTAAAACAAACTTAATTGCTCATAATTATAGAATTAAATCTTAAAAGCAAATGCGACATATTTTTATATTTTTTATTAATTTAACAAATAAACATGCACGGACAAATACAAATAATTATCCAAAAATGCCACAAAAATTCTCAAAATTGCACACAAAGGAAAATTATTTTATTTTCAATTTTTGGGAGTAATTCTCACATAGGGAAAAAATCACGTGCTCACAATCACATTAGGCACATTAAAGGCTATAACGAGGCAGTAAAACCAGTAAACACAGTAAATCAGTAGAAGATATGTGAAAGTCATTTTAGTTCAAATTACGCTTTCAGCTATCTCTGCCAGCATCGCAGGTTACCCCGTCAGGAGCATTGTTGATCACGGGTACATTCGACGGGGATGTAGACCAGTACTTTGCATGCCCATCTACCGCAGCTGAGGATCGACCCACCCAGGATGTAGATGGCGGGCACAGGTTGAGTTATGCCTCATCCCCGGCGGTTGATGCGGATCTACCATAGGCGTAGGTATGTTTGTATTACTTTAAAATTTCATTTTGTTTTCTTTTCCTTAATGATCTGACATTAATTAATTTTTAACTTTCTTATGTAGGTTTTGTCCCAGCCCATCTTGGAGGCCACTACATGCTTGAGGACACCACAGATGCATATACTCAGGCGGCCGACGAGACCACAGTGAGAAAATGTTTTTTGACTCATCACGTACAATACAAATATACTTTTTCACATGCTAAGATTATTACTTGTTTTGTAGGTTGCTGACGGCCCAACGACATATTCTTCCGATCCTACCAGTTGTGGTGTCGATGTTGTTGCACATCCTCACATAAAGAGGCGGCTTGATGACAATGATCCAGATAGTGTACCCGGGTGACAGGGGATGCGACTTAGGCCGGCAGCAGCACTGAAGCACACAGGCTGCGGGACTCGTTGATTTACTTATGATTTTACTTTGTGTAAATAGTGCATTATGTAAATAATGGTAACAATTATCTTTTAACAACATTTTTATTTTAATTGCGTTTGAACAACAATTTTACTTAAACAGTACACAAGAAACACAAACATTGTAAACGTAACACAAAAACAAACAGCGGAACTAAAACCATCACTACACAAAGGATAACTAAAACCATAAAACGAAGTACTATACCACACATTATATTAAATTTTTCTGCAATAAACCAGCTTTTTTCACATAGTTTTTATCTTTTTCAGAACGACAAGACAACTCCATAAAACGCAGTACTATACCTCGCTTTATGTATTAAATTTTTCTGCAATAAAGCAGCTTTTTTCACATGGTTTTCATCTTTTTCAGAATGACAAGACAACTCCATAAAATGCAATACTGTACCATGCTTTATATATTAAATTTTTTCTGCAATAAAACAGCTTTTTCACATGGTTTTCAACTTTTTTAGAACGACAAGACAACTCCATAAAATGCAGTACTATACCACACTTTATATATTAAATTTTTCTGCAATAAAGCAGCTTTTTCACATGGTTTTCATCTTTTTGATAACGACAAGACAACTCCATAAAACGCAGTACTATACCACGCTTTATATATTAAATTTTTCTGCAATAAAGCAGCTTTTTCACATGGTTTTTATCTTTTTCAGAACGACAAGACAACTCCATAAAACGTTGTACTATACCACGCTTTATGTATTTTGTCTCGCCTATAAATAACAGCCTCATTGTAGTTATTTTGTGTGCTCAAAAATTAGTAAAAGCAAATATTTCATTAAAAGTAAGGTTTTTTTTGCTAAAAGCAAATATTTCATTAAATGGCTCAACCTCTTCGTCTACCAAAGTGCAACTGTGGAAAAGAATGCTCGATGCAAAATTATTGGGATGGTGGTGAAGTTGGACGCCGCTACTGGTGCTGTATAAACCAGTTATACAAGGTTCCCGGTGAACTTATTTGTAATTTTGAGGAATGGGTTGATGAACCATGTTATCAGGAATGCTACAAAGAACAACTGCAGTTTCTTCATAATATGTGTTTATGCCAACGGGAAACACAAAGAGAAAGCGATAGAATTATTGTAGAAATGAGGGCGAAACTGAAGGAGGTGGGAGAAGAAAAATTGAAAGCACAATGGAATTGTGAAGCACAAAAGGAACGTAAAAAAATATAAACGGAAACTTGCGGAGGTGAAGGCGAAACTGAAAGAGGTAGAAGAAGAAAAAGAACAAATCAAAGAACGATTTAAGTGGTTGGAGTGGAGAATAAATGGAAACTGGGACGAAACATTGGCATGTATGGGTTTAGTGTATTTTTTATATTTCATGTATTTTTATTATGTTGGCCTGTTATGTTTGTGTTTGTGTTGTAATAATATTTTATTTTAATTATAGTGGCATGTACGTCATGTATGTGTATTAAATTTTATTTTAATTGAAGTGCAAGTTAAGTTTAAGTGCTTGTGTTGTTATATGAAACTATCAAACCACATTTTACATATTACATTTTCCTACAATTAAACAACTTTTTCTTCACTCATTCCAGATTGTGGAACATAATTTTATTTGATATATATTGCAACATACACAAGTACAAACACGTATTACAAAAAACAATACCAAAACAAAAGACTAGGGGTATCCTTGATAGTTGGGTACATTCGACGAACTTGCACCAAGAGCCAAATTACCACCGCCACGCACACCACCTGAAGGACATTTATGACGGTCGTGTTCTGTTTGCGAGCATATGCCACATTTACGCGCATAAACGGTGTCACCAACATCCATTTGGTTCTGTATACGCGTTCTCTTTGCACTTGCAGCTTACACAAATAGTCCTTGTTACACACCATCTTAAAAGGTTCCGGCGGCCAATAATGCTCAGAACCTAATGACTCCAACTCCCCACTATATGTGTCTATGTATGCATCAACACTATATTGCCTATCAATATAGTTTGTTGCCCCATATCCAACTTGTTGAAAGAACTTCAACGCATATGCGCACGACATGTGGTAGATGGTTCATTTCCCACATGAACATAACCTTCTATTTTCATTCACCGTCTGTAGATTATTCCCACGGTGTCCACGGATAGCGGTCTTAACTTCAAAAACACCACATTCATGATCTTACTGAAGAAATGAATGCCACTGTGCTCGCCTCCTGGACCTTTCAAATCTTCTCATGGGTATTGGCATAAATTGAACACCCATATCCATCAATGCTGATGCAGCTGCATGCCTTTCAACAAACCTCTTTGCACTTTATTTGAATGTTATGCGGACCATGGCAGTGACAGGCAGTCCACGGGCAGACTTCAACAAGCCGTTGAATGACTCCGACACGTTTGTAGTGAGGGCTCCCCATCTTCTGACGCCATCAGCATGCAATGTCTACATATGAAGCTCATGCCCCATCAACCAAGTATAGGCTCGTGGTTTTAACTGCCAGATCACTTCCATGTGCCTCGTGAATTTGCACTGCTGGTGCTCAGTTGCGGCCATCCACAGTAAGTCATGCAAGGCCTTGTCAGGATATTTCTTCTGGAAATTGGACTTTAGGTGATGCACACAGTAACAGTGGTATGCATATGGTTCCTGCCATTCAGTCAAGTGACGTACAGAACTTAAAATACCACTATGCCAATCAAATATTAGACAAATACCTGAACGTTGTTTGACAACGTGCTGCTTCAAGTGGTTCAAAAAAAGCGTCCACGTCTCTTCGCTTTCGTTGACACATATGGCAAAAGCTAGTGGAAATATTTACCCATTGGCATCTACTGCAACTGCAATCAAAAGCTTTATACCATACTTTCCATAGACATGAGTCCCGTCTATGAAAATAACATGACGCCAATGCACAAAACCATCAATTGCTGGTTTAAATGACCAGAACACATAGTTGAAAATATATTCGGGTCTGTCCGGACTCCGCTCACGCCTCCATTCAACAACAGTCTCGGGGTTAAAGTGTTGTAGTACGGGCATGTACCTGGGCAGATTTGAAAAAGACTTATCCCGATCGCCATAAATAAGTTCAAAGGCACGTTTGCGACCGAGATATGCCTTTTTTGGTTATAGTACAACCATACTCCTGGTGGACGGCTGTAATACTCTTTAATATTGAACCTAATGGACACTTCCAAATATGGAATCAAGACAACAGAAATCAAGTCCACATCCAAGTTGAAGTGATTCTCATTGTATGAGTCCATTTCACATCTGTGCTCGCTAATAAATTTACCCACTTTCCACAAACCTGATTTCTTCTTGGTGGCACGCAACATCCAGTGACAACCCATAAAGTCTCTATGGCATACAGCCTTGTATTTCTCCGCAGTTGACTCACTTACTATCATCTCACGATACTCTCTTATACTGTAGATTTTTAGAGCCCTAATTAGGCAAGCTTTATCGGGGAAATACATGCCCTTTGTCAGAACATCTGGTGTAGACTCATCCCACATTGCTGACTGAAATTCATCATCATCCTTTGTAAGGGCATCCACATTTGGCATGCTTGGCAAATTATCAAGGTAGGGAATATTCCACTCATGAAATGGCACGTGGGACTCGTACACTCTTGGTCTAGTGGGAGGGGGAGGAACATGCTCCCTCGTCAGCTCAGGTTCAACATTCACTTCCTCCTCCTCATCACCCTCATGTGTCATCCCCAGACTCGTTCGCATTGTTGTCATAATCACTATTATCTTCCTGACTCTGCGCATCTGCCAAATCACGAGTAAATACGTCGTCTATGGGCAACTGTGAGGTCAGGAGCTTCAAGAAGCTCGTTTTCACTGCACAAAAAGAACAAAATAATAAGTTACCCAACTAGATAAATACTTTAGATATAGCTATATCACTTTACTTACAAGTCGTACTGTCTTGACGTTTCATGATGGATATTTTCTTGTTGGTGATGACTCCCGGATGGACCACCGTGGTCCAATACTCCATAACTACGCATATTCCAACTAGGGGCGGGGTCATAACTTGTAAAATTCATATTCGGACGGTACCCCCTATGAAAAATATGAGTGTTAATACAAATCCAATTAAAACATAAAATAAACATCGCTAAAGTGTATTAAAATTGAAGTTTACCAGTTGTCTTGTTGATTATATAAAGTCAAAAAATTATTTTGTGGCTGCTCATTCATCGGTGGTGACAAGTTTAAATCAAGGCAAGCTCTTTCATCAGCAATCTGTCCTGCAAAAACCGCTCCAGAATAACCACCCGATGACTGGGGGTTATCCCTACTATGCACGCCCTCATTACTGGGAACGTCTTCCACCTTGACGTACATTTCTAATAATTTTATTACAATAAATTCCTTGTATTCATCCGGAATCCGCAAAAAATCTCTAAGAGTTTCATCATCCTCGATGTTAAACTCAAAATAATAAGCAAACCCCTGCGGAGTCGCTGAATACGGAAATCTACCGGTTACTTTAAGCTTAACCGAACGCCTCCTATCACTCATTTTTTTACGTAACAACGATACCAATTTATCGTACTCCATAGTAAACGACAATTTAACATGACACTGTGGAGGTGAGCTATACCTCACAGAGTTATTCTCCAGCACAACCTCACCCCCCCCCCCAATATAGTGAAACACTTATTTTTTGCACTTTAGACATTGTAAAAAAATGATTGATAAGAAGAAGAGAGAAGTATGAACGTAAGTCTGAAGTAAATTATTGAATGGATTTTCATAAAATTGAAATGCCTTTAAATAAGGCAAGTTCGAGCTTGGGGTGTAGAATTTTTCTATGTAAAATGCAGTACAATACTACGTTTTATGTATTTAAATTATTGTTATGTCAGTTAATTATTGGTGGGGCTAAAAATCAGAGTAAAACACAATATAATAGTATGTTTCAGTGTAAAACGCAGTATTATACTGCATTTTACAAAAAAAATAAATGTATTGTACTGCTTATAAGTAAAATACAGTATAGTACAGCGAATTAGTAAAAAAAAAAAATATGCAGTACTATACTGCGTTTTACTTTAACGACTAACCTTTTGTTAAAGTAAAATGCAGTATAGTACTGCATTTTACCTAGTTATGTAAATTTGTTTTAGCATTAAAAACGTGTTTTTTGTCCAAAAAAGCATCAAAAAAGTTTTGGACTGATAATATTACTATTCACTTGCATAATTGTTAGTAGTTAGTGAGTTAAACAAGTTTAAAGCATACAATCAAGTATTTGTAAGGCAAAAGCCAAGAATTATGACTAACAGTGGCAGATTCAACCATAGGTTCGTAAGTTTGGCAGAACCCAATGTTTTGACGTCAAACTCTATATATATGTGCTAAAAACAATCTTAGATAGAGTTAGATATGTATTTAAAATCTCACTCTCTCACCTCAGAACTTGCAGTGTCTAAATTCAAGATCTGCCACTGGGACCCAAGGCAACACAAGTACACAACAATTCAAGTTTATAAACCACTATTATTTTCAGCTAGCTTGATCTATTGATGATTGGTAAAAGTGGGGTTTAGCCTCATTTGATTTTTTAAAATTAAGACGTCTGAATCTAAATACACATCTAAATATCGAGATGTGCATTAAGATTAAGACATCTGAATCTGAATATTAAGATGTGTATTAAGATCTGAATACTAAATGATTAAAACTGTTTGTTTTTTAACATCTGAATGTATAAAATTTATCTTTATTTGAAAATTAATAAATATAAAATTCAAATAAAATACTAATTAATCTAATATTCTATCAATAAAATATATACTTTTTAAAATATGGTAGTTAGTAATGGTGATGGCTAACGATGGTGCTTGTGAATACCGACTAAATGCGGTGGTTGGTGGTGATTTTGGTTGATGGTGGTGGTTTTGAGTAGTAGCTAGTGATAATTGGTAGTGATGTTGATTATGGTTGAGAATGGTGGGGGTATGTGGTAATAATTAATAATGGCGGGTGGTGGTGGTGGTTGTGCATAGGCGTATCCAGGATTTTAATACCATGTGTGTACTATTATCTTTAAGATAGATGTTTGGTTCCATTATATAAAATTTTATGATGGCGGCAAGTTGACGAGCAAACTATATTAATACTATATTCGCAAAAAATATCATTCACTTTACAATTGTCCTCGACGAGTTTTTATTGAAAACAGTCAATAATAACATTATTACTTACAGTTTTAAATATCTCACGCTCTATATAGCAAATTAAACAATCATTCAAAAAAGTTTTTAAAAACGACGCTTAATATTGAGAAGGGGTTTTCTTGCTTTGAATCCACTGAGAGCCTCAAAGCCGAGAGAGACGAGTCATGAGTACTTTGCTTTTAGGGATTTCAAAGTTTTTGTACTCAAAAGAATGAATAGGAGAATAAAACAAAAAAGACGTAGGAAAAAGGGATTTTTTTTAAAAAGTAAAAAAAAATATTTGTTTGTTAATTGAAAAGAAAGAAAGGTCATAGGGATATGTTGTTAATCGAAAAGGGTGTGGAAAATTAAAAATTTATTTATTGTAATTAATTATAAAAGGAATTAATCAAAAAGAATTGTATGGGGATCGAACCCCTGACCTTGGGGACAAAAAGAAGATAAGAGGGGAACTTAGTCACCAATGCACCAAACCAATCACTTGAGCATGGGTGACCACAAATATATTTAACTACATAATTGAAAAAAATAGTATTTTATACATAGCCTAGGGAGGGGAGCATGGGTGCATGTACCCCACCCCCTCCACGTAAATTCGTCTCTGTGGTTGTGGTTGTGATTTTGAGAGGTTGTGGTTGTGATTGAGGGAGGTGGTGGTAGTTTATAATGTTGGGCAATGTCGACTATGGTTGTTGATGATGATGGAGTGGTTAGTTGTGGTATTTGAGGTAGATGAGTTTATGGTTCTGATTGAGAATGATGGTGGTGGGGGTAGTAGGGATTCTGGGTGGTGGTTGTCGATGATGGGTTTTCAATGTCTTTGTCTTATACTTTTTATGTTTTGATGATCTTACAAACTTATTGTCAAGAACCAGATAGAGAACCTGACCCACCTGGTATACATTTCGAATGAACAATGTCCAGTCTGATCTTCAGTAAATGAGTGAACAACCACAAGGAAGAACACAACAGGGACCTGGTCCTTTAGGGTTCTCTGACAGAAGTACCAGTCAACTATACCGCTGGAACGCAACTGCAGAAAGTGACTATCTACAACTGTACACATGACAGTGCAACAGTCACTTCTCATTGGGAAGAAGCGTGTACCAAGAATTGACATTACCATTGTGATGTCTTTTGCAGTATAACAACCTGGTGCAAGGCACAACATATTCACTTGTGCATTTAGTGCAAGGCACTTCCTATCTTGCTTTCTTAGAAGCTATGTTTTAGGAAACCCAAAATTCGTAAACTTTCTAAGTTTCTGTTATGACTAGGATTAGTCATAAGTTTACAATCTTTGCAACTAAAGAGTCACAAAGTGGCTTATGGTAAGAGTATCACAAGTTAGTTAAGTTGGAGTCTTTGTCACACCTCTTTTTTTGCCTACACCCCTGTAAAGGGGTGTATAAGGGAGTTTTTTCCAATTTAAGTGACAATCGAAACAGGATTATTTTTATTGAATTCAGAGTCTCCACTTGAGATAATTTTATGGTGTCCAAAGTCACTAGTTCAAATCCCGAATCGAGGAAAATATTGACTCTGTTTTACAGTCTGCGAACACAGAAATCCGGGTAAGGAATTTTGTTAACCTGGGAGAAGGTGTTAGGCATTCCCGGATTCCGTGGTTCTAGCACGGTCGCTCAACTGTTATAACTGGCCTATTATCTGATTCTAATACATGTTTTAGCCTATGGTACAATCTTTAACTTTATAACCGCTTTTATTTATTTAATTTTTTAGGAATATTTCAACGTTATTTAAAACACGTCTTGAACTACGTCACATAAATGCACTCGCGGTCCCCGACATATTTTATCTAACATTGTTGAGATTTGGATTTGGTTTGGGTTACATGAAATGCACACCCGAGTTTAAGAAGGTAATTCTATTAAGATCGCGCCTAAAGAGACTAACTCGTTATTATTTTGGGGAAGGCCGTGAAATTCGCTAAACGGCCCATCCCGAATTCTACGTATTTTATTATAGCCATTTATTGAGGGCCCCGCAATTTGCATTTTTATTTGGCGAGGCTCATCTCATTTTTATTTGAAGGATGACCCTAAAGCAACTGTGATTTTTCTAATTATTCTTGTCTCAAAAATAAAGAAAAGAAATCCTAATTAATAACGACTATATTTGAGGTCAATGGATTCACGCTACTTAAACTGTCAGCCAACTTGGGCCTGAAGCACAACCCGTTTAAATGGACCAAAATCCAGGCACACACGAGAGCAAGCCAGTCTTAAGGCTGAGCCCAGGTTTACACGGGCGTTTAATTAAAACCAAACTTGGGCCACCTGAAATGCGTCGGAGCCCAGTCCATCCGAGATAGGCTGTTAAGCCCTGATCGCCCATTCAAAATGAATTTCAAGTATTCATGGACAGCTTCAAGTTACTCGTATTTCACCATTTACAACAAAGGAAAAACATGATACACCTATTCAGATTGATGAAACAACAAACCTTTCTGATTTCAGCTTAAAGCTCAGATTATTTCTACTTATCTTTTGATGAGCTATTGGATACTATTAAGGTGAAAGAAAACATATATTGAGAATATCAAATCAATACTCAAATGATTCAGGGTCTCATGCAAGTTTACTGTCAGTACACATGAGAATTCAAGGACTCGAAATGATTTCCTATTTCAACTGCCTTCTGACTTTAATAATCAAATTAACAGGAACAAAATTAACTAGCTAAACTGAAGGATAATTTCAGCTCACACTACTACAGTTCGAGAACTCTATACTAAACATACAAACTAAGTTAGCTACAGCTAATTTCATTTCGTACTCATCAATCTAACCAATTAACAAACACGAGATCCTTAAGCTGACTGCCAGTCAGTTGCAGTATATAGCTCAGATTAACCTAGGGCAATCCCAATTAACGGTCCACATTATTACAACCCAGTCTATTGCTTAAATCAATACCATCTTAATCAACTCGCAAGAAGTAACAATTTAAACAACTTAAACTATATCAGATAGTATCCAAAGTGCAGAGATCTGGTAACAATTTTCATTTCAACTTCAACTTGGAGTTACATGGAAGTAAATCGAGGAAGTGTACCTGGAGATCGAAATATAAGTAGAAGAAGAAGAAGTCAGCCACAACAATGCAACAGTAGACCAAGAAATGATCAAACAACAACAATACACAGCCCATGGAATTGAAACACAACCCAGAAAATAGTTTGAAACCAGCCGAAAATGATAGATCAATTCGAATCAGTGCCAAACAGGCCAAATGACCTTGAAAACTACCCAGGATGCACTCACCTTTAGTAAATCTCAAGCTCAATCAGAACCTAGCTTAATTGGACCTAAAACCATTCAAAATCCATTTATATGTCTCTGAAACCTCAAACACCAGACTTAACTAGGAAAAATTGAAATTAGACTAAAAATCCCAATGGAGCAGTAACTGTTTTTGTTTTTTTATTAGATTTTCTCTTGTTTTTGGTTTTTGGAATTTGAATTTTAAATTCTGTATCTGAAAATTAGCATATGCTTTTTTTTGGGGGATGTTTTATGGCTGAAAAAACCCCTAACCAAGGCATTTGAGCACCCTTTTATAGGCACTAAGAAGTGCAACTTCAGATTTTCCTTTTTCATATAAGTCATTCTTTCATTTTAGTTTAGTCCCTCATTTTTAAACTTGTTACACAAGTAACTACCTCTATTTTTGCTAAAACATACACTAAAACCACATTCTAGAATAATCTAAGAGGTTCTGGTACAGTCTGTTATCTTCCTATCCAGTTCCAATTATCCGTATACCCCTGAACATCTTTAGAATCACTAAACTATCCCCCACTCTGATTAATCCATGGTCAACTAACAAAATATGAATTTCAGTAGTAACCATATAATCCTTAACCAACTCTTATTATGCCATCAGTTAACAAACAATAATCAATTCTAACACTTAGCTAAACATTAACACAAACTACTAATCACACTCAAACGATACTGAATTTAGAGCAAAATCAGTGAGCAACAATTTAATTAAGAAAATTACGATACCATGGGAGAGACAATTACTAAAATCATGAACTAACCTAAACATTTTCTCTAATAACAACCATTAGCTATGATTGAACTAAAAGAACATGAATCAAAGTTATATTAGACAATACTGAATTATTAGCACCAAAATATGAATTAAACTCGTAAGAACTGGAGAAAGTAAGAACACAAATAGAAAGAAAAACAAACTCACTGATAAAGAAACTCCGGCCAGTCAACATTTTTTAATTCGCCAATTTCGGGTGACATTTAGGCTCTATTGATGATGAAATCCTTATGAGGGAAGCCCGAGGACCCCATGGTATCATTTTGGGGAAAGGTGGTGCGACTAGGGTTTTGGCCAAAAAAAACTTAAACCGATATTCGAATAGTTCCGGCGGGATTCGAGGGACGGGGTTAAGGGGGTTGGGTAGAGGAGATTAAGGCGGTTCTAGGGTGTAAATTTGGTGGAGTTTGGGACTGGTGGCGTCATGGACGGAATTTCTTTGATCTAAGATTCGAAGGCTTGGGATGGGTTTTGAAGGAAATTAATGGTAGATTTGGACAGAGGAAGGGAAGAGGGGTTCAAGGTGTGATTTTGGGGTTAATCGGAGATGGGCCGTCGCCGTGGACGACTTCCGGCGGCGGCGTTACAGGTTTGGTCTTGGGGTGCTTGGAGACGAAGCTGCGGGGGCGGCGGGGGGGGGGGGGGGGGGGGTGTCTTTAGGACATTTTTATATTAGCAAACCTAGGATCCTCACGTTTGTTCGATCAACAATCAAGGGCCACGATTACTTACAGGAAACGATGTTGTGTGGTGTCCTACTGAGGCAGACCGGGTGGACATTTTCGGGTCGGACTGGGGGGGGGGGGGTTAGGTTTGGGCTGAGACACTTTGGCCCAATTCTGGATAGCTTCTTCTACTCTTTTTTTAATTGTTTTTCTTTTATCTCCTTTATTTATTTTTTGTATTTCATTTTGTATTTTTTTTATACGTTTTCCTCTGGTTTTATAAAAATGCAAAAATTAAAATAAAGTCTTAATATATTTCCAAAATTAAGCTAATTAAAAGAATCTATTTCGCGACAAATTCAACATTTAGCCATAAAAATGCAAAAGTGGGCTGTTTTGTTATTCTCTTCATATTTTGCTCTAAAAAAAACTTAATCACTAAATAATCCTAAAATATGAAATTAGATCCTAAATGCAAATGTTGTGCGTATTTTTCTTAATATTTTTCATGTGAATTAAAATACACAAATAAAAATGCAAACAATTAACAGAAAATAACACAACATTCACAAAAGTGTAAAATAATGAAAGAAATCATTTTGTTTGAATTTTGGGAATAATTCATATATAGGGCAAAAATCACGTGCTCACGGCTGCCCCTCTTTGCTCGAAAACATGAAAAGTTTTCGGGCAAAGATAAGTGAGCAAATACGAGCGATTTTTGCCCTGTTTGAAGATTCTGTGTGAAGCATTTTTTGAAAAAGTTGACCGCACCCTGCTTCAGAGGTTGCCTACATATCCTGGGCTAAACAGGAATCAGGTCAGTGTAGTTCGAGAGTGTCTGGTAGCTGGGACTACCAGGAGCTGTGATTTCACTGCGATTGTTGCTGCTACTGCTCGCTGACCTTCCTTATTACACCATGTAAAAAATAAAAGAAGCTAAACTAAGTGATGACCTATGAATTACAAAATCCTATCTAAATTCTTCAAATTTGTTTTTGTACTTCCTTGTTGCCTTGTTGTCTTGTGTTCTCTTGGAAAAATCCCTTGTTGCCATTGTAAACTACAAACTGAGGTGTTGTTCCTTTCTTCAAATTGCTGAACTTGAATGTATTCCCTTGTTGTACGGGTGGGCTCCCGACTTCTGGACTTGGACTTGAAATTATTCCCTTGTTGTACGGATGGGCTCCCGACTTCAAAGCTCGAAATGAATTCTCCTATTCTCCAGGCGGACTCCTGACTTCACAAAAATAGACAAAATAAAGAAAACTTTCTCTATTCTCCAAGCGGGCTCCTGACTTCCAAAAATAGACAAAAAAAAGAATTTTGAAGGCTAAAACTTTAAATTGTACTCCCTTGTTCTCCAGGCAGGCTCAGGACTGCTGCGATTGAATGTATTCCCATGCTCTCCAGGCGGGCTCCTGACTTCTGAACTTGAAATGTATTCCTTGCTATGCAGGCGGGCTCTTGACTTCACAAAATAGACAAAACAAAGAATTTTGAAAGCTAAAACTTTAAATTGTACTCCCTTGCTCTCCAGGCGGGCTCCTGACTGCTGCGATTGAATGTATTCCCATGCTCTCTAGGCGGGCTCCTGACTTTTGAACTTGAAATGTATTCCCTGCTATCCAGGCGGGCTCCTGACTTCACAAAATAGACAAAACAAAGAATTTTTAAAGCTAAAACTTTAAATTGTACTCCCTTGTTCTCTGGGTGGGCTCCTGACTGCTGCGATTGAATGTATTCCCTGCTCTCCAGGTGGGCTCCTGACTTCAACAAAATATACAAAAACAAAGAAAATTTTCTGCCCCAGTTTGGTAACTGGGCCCATGGGTGAGTGTTACTGAATCATATACCAACTATTACGAAGAATTTGAAAACTAAGTCCTATTACCTAGGGAGGTCCTGACAGTTCCTAACAATTATGAACCTAATTTATATTTTCTAAAGGCATTACTCCCACTACATTATGCCATTTACAAGGGTTTTTAAACTACATCCTATTATCCAGGAAGGTCCTGACAACTCCTAACAATTACAAGCCTAAGGTATTACTCTCGCTATATCATGTTATCTACAAGGGTTTTTGAACTACATCCTATTATCCAGGAAGGTCCTGACAACTTCTACTTGAACTTTATCCTAAACATGCAAACTTTGCAACCAACTTACATTCCCCTATGCTATTCATGATTATTTTGTATTTAATCAACCCACACTTTGCTGTAAAACCTGATTACTGCTTGTTTTTCCCTCTTGGAGGGTCTCTCCAAAACAACCGACTTTTCTGCCCATGTTTCAATCAAAGAAAATTTCGTCAGTTTAAAATGGTGGTTAGTTGATGGCATTCTTGATGAAAATCCTTCCACTGTATTGCTTTATTTTGACCAGCTTCCCCGAACTGGCCCCGAATCGCTTGCCTTTCTTCTTGACTTTCAAACCCCTGACTCTGACAAACCGAGTGTTCTGTACCAATGTTGTTGTTTCACACCTCTGAACCTTTTATCTGAAACTTTGCACTTCCCATGACATTTCCCAATCATCTCACCGATGACACTTCCGGTGATTCCCTATACTCCACTTTACATCAGGTTGTTGCTGACATGTTCTGACCACATTGTGCTTTACCATTTTCGGAAGCAGGTAGTGAGCTTTGAAATCACTTCCCGCTTGCTTTGCACAGAACTAACATTGAACATCTTAGATAGATAAAACCCTAAAAAGAAATGAAATGCAATGATTTTACGAGTTAAGGATAGGAATAATCCAAAATCGGATGACTGCTGAAAAGAAAAGAAAAGAAACTTATCTGACCGGAACAGCTGGTACCAATGGTCATGACATGCATTTCGTATTAATCGGCCCAATTTATCCAACCAATCAATTTTCAGTTGCCGTACTGCGTTGCCTCAGAATTTCCGTGACCTGATTACTTTACCCAAACCTTGACCTTGTTCATCCTGCGGCGACTGGAAAGATTTTCACCAGCATACCTCTTTCATTCGTTCATCTCTCAACTCACTTTCGCCTTACGGTGCTCGTGAGGGTTTTCACCAATAAGACTCTCTCATTTTAATTTCTCTCAACTCCCATCACCTTACAGTGCCCGTGAGGGTTTTCACCAATAAGACTCGCTCATTTTAATTTCTCTCAACTCCCATCGTCTTATGGTGCCCATGAGGGTTTTCACCAACAAGACTCTCTCATTTTAATTTCTCTCCTTGCTTGAACCAGAGTGTTGCCCTTGACATGAATTACTTTTACCTGCTTGACTTGGCATTTCTCAAAGACTGATCAGAAGGTATTTCTTTGGACCGTTTTGTAAGCTTTTAGACAAGGTTAGAAAAAAAGGGTATAAAAGGCTCAAGACAATTAAAATAGGTTCAAAATTACAACTTTCGGAATCAAACTTCTTGCAACAACCACAACTTCTACCCCAGTTTCTTGCTTGGGGACTTTTGGATTTTTATTTTGGTGAGACCGAACCGTAAGGCTGCCTACGTATCCTTAAAAGGAATCAGGTCGAACATAGTTCATGTCATAGAAATTACTTTGTTGTTGTGATTTTCTTTCCTCTCTTTCTTTTCTTTCTCTCTTTTTCTTCTGTTGTTCTTCTTTTCTTCTTTTCCTTTTCTTTTCTCTCCTTTTTTCTTTGCTTTTCTCTTTTCTTTTTCCTTCTCATTTTCCTTTATTATTCATTCTTCCTTTTCTTTTCCCTTACTTATCCTCCGCACTTGCGTTTTTGCATTATGTTGTTGATCCTGAAAGAGGGGTATGAAAGAAAATAAGTAAGGCTCAAAAGGGGTGACAAGGGATAAAGTGTTTAGATAGAAAAATAAAACGCCTTCCTCATTTCAATCTTCAAAATATGCCAAATACAAATAAGCACAATCAAAGAAAGAAATCATACATAATATCTCTTGACTGCATCAGAATTAATAGATATTTCTACACATTTGCCTTCTACATCTGTTAAATACAATGTGCCATTGGACAATACTCTGGATACACCAAATGGCCCCTGCCAGTTTGGGGCGAACTTTCCTTTTGCTTCAGCCCGGTGAGGCAAAATACGTCTCAACACTAACTGACCCACCCCAAACTTTCATGCACATACCTTCTTGTTATACGCTCTCGCCATTCTCTGTTGGTACAACTGGCCGTGACAAACTGCTGCCAATCTCTTTTCATCAATCAGACTCAATTGTTCCAAGCGGGTTTTGACCCACTCAACTTCATCAATCTCTGCCTCAGCGACAATTCGAAGGGATGAGATCTCAATTTCCACGGGTATTACTATCTCCATGTCATACACCAACAAATAAGGGGTGGCGCCCACTGAAGTACGGACAGTAGTATGATAACCCAACAATGCAAACGGTAGCTAATCATGCCACTGTCTAAAACCTTCCACCATTTTTCGAAGTATCTTCTTTATATTCTTTTTGGCTGCCTCGACTGCTCCATTCGCCTTAGGGAGATACGGGGTGAAATTGCGATGTATGATCTTAAACTGTTGACATGTCTCCGTCATCAAATGACTATTGAGATTAGCGCCATTGTCTATGATGATTACCTTCGGAATCCCAAACCAACAGATGATGTTTGAATACACAAAATTGACCACCGCTTTCTTGGTCACAGATTTGAAAGTTTTTGCTTCAACCCACTTGGTGAAATAATCAATGGCTACCAGAATAAACCTGTGTCCATTCGATGCTACTGGCTCGATTGGCCCAATGACATCCATGCCCCAAGCAACAAAAGGCCATGGTGCAGACATTGTATGTAATTCAGATGGTGGAGAATGAATCAAATCTCCATGCACTTGGCACTGATGACATTTACGCACAAAACTGATGCAATATCGTTCCATAGTGAGCCAGTAATAACTTGCTCGGAGAATCTTCTTTGCCAGAACGTACCCACTCATATGCGGTCCATAAACTCCGGAATGTACCTCGGCCATGATAGTTGTGGCTTGTCTTGCATGTATACATCTTAGCAATCCCAGATCTGGAGTTCTTTTATACAACACCCCTCTACTGAAGAAAAATCCACTGGCCAATCGTCGGATCATTCTTTTCTGATCACCTGTGGCCTGCAACGTATATACTCCCATCCTGATGTATTCTTTGATATCATGGAACCATGGCTCCCCATCAAGTTCTTCTTCTATCATATTACAGTAAGCATGCTTGTCACGGACCTGAATCTGCAGAGGGTCCACATGAACCTTATCTGGATGATGCAGCATTGACGCCAAAGTAGCCAGAGCGTCTGCAACTTCATTATGGATCCTCGGGATATGCTAGAATTCTATTGACTAAAACCGTTGGCAAAGGTCATGCAAACATTGTCTATACGGTATGAGTTTCAAATCCCGTGTTTTCCATTCTCCTTGAATTTGGTGCACCAGGAGGTTCGAGTCGCCTAAGACCAAGACTTTCTAGACACCCATATCCACAACTAACCTTAAACCCAGAATGCACGCCTCGTACTCAGCCATGTTGTTGGTACAGTAAAAACGAAGCTGAGCTGTAATAGGGTAGTGTTACCCTATTTCAGAAATAAGTACCGCTCCTATCCCCACGCCCTTCATGTTTGCAGCCCTATCAAAGAAAATCTTCCATCACGGCTTCTCAACTTGCTCCAACTTATCAATGTGCATTACCTCTTCATCAGGCAAATAAGTTTTCAAAGGTTCATAATCGTCATCAACCGAATTCTCGTCTAGGTGGTCCTCCAAGGCCTGTGGTTTCATTGTAGTCTGAGTCACGTAGACAATGTCAAACTCTGTGAGTAGGATCTGCTACTTTGCAAGCCTCCTTATGGGCATAGGCTTCTGAAATATATACTTCAATGGATCCAAGCAAGATATGAGGTAAGTAGTATAAGATGACAAATAGTGTTTCAGTTTCTGTGCCACCCAAGTTAGGGTGCAACATGTCCTTTCAAGATGAGTATACTTAACCTAGTGGGGCATGAACTTCTTGCTGAGGTAATAGATGGCCTGCTCCTTCCTGCCAGTGATATCATGTTGACCCAATACACAGCCGAATGAATTGTCCAATACCGTTAAATATAGAATCAAAGGTCGCCCTAGTTCTGGCGGGACCAACACAGGTGGATTTGACAAATACCCCTTTATCTTATCAAACGCCTCCTCACATTCATTTGTCCACTTGACCGCAATGTCTTTCTTTAACAGCCTGAAGATAGGCTCACAAGTTGTCATGAGCTGAGCGATGAACCTGCTGATATAATTCAATCTCCCCAACAAACTCATCACCTCAGTCTTATTCCTCGGAGGTGGCAATTCCTGGATGGCCTTGACTTTCGATGGATCCAGCTCAATACCCCGGCGGCTGACTGCGAACCCCAACAACTTTCCAAACGGCACCCCGAACGCGCATTTTGCAGGGTTAAGCTTGAGATTATACCTACGAAGCCTTTGGAAGAACTTTCTCAGATCCCTGACATGGTCAGATTGCTTTTTAGACTTCACGATCACATCATCCACGTACACCTCGATTTCTCGGTGTATCTGTCACGACCCAAAATCCCAACCCGGTCGTGATGAAGCCTCTCGTGAGGACAAGGCCAGCCAATCAACAAAACAGTACATCTCTTTATAATTACTTAGCAGGAATAAGTCTAAATCATGGGCAATATAATCTTAAATGCGAAATAAACGTGATAGAACAAGGAAAACCCTCCCAACTCAGCCCGAAATCGGGGTGTCACAAGTCATGAGCTACTACAGAGTTTACTAATATTTTACAAAGTCTGGAATTATCATAAATAACAAAGATAAGGGAGAAAACGGGGCTGTGGACGTCAACAACTACCTCGTTACTCCTAGTCACCGCCTGGTCTGGAAAGAATCAGCACTCAGGAGCAAACTCAGCTCTGCCTGTATCTGCACACATGGTGCAGGGAGTAATGTAAGTACTCCGACCCAGTGAGTAATAAAAATAAATAACGATTGAAAACATGAAATCTCATAACGACACAATATAGCACTATCCCAAGCAGTAAAATCAGTTATACAGTAAAATAGTGAGTATCAGATAATTCTTCTTTTAAAACAGTAAACACAAATAATTTCCACATTAAGGATAAATCAAAAGCTTGCCCCTCGGGCTCAATATGTAAATCTCAGTATAGTATCAGCCCCTCGGGCTCACTCCCAACTCACCAGCACACAACATCAGCCCCTCGGGCTCACTCCCAACTCACCACACACAAGCAACGGCCTCTCGGGCCCACTCCCAACTCACCTGGGTACCCTGCGCTCACTGGGGGTGTGTACAGACTCCGGAGGGGCTCCTACAGCCCAAGCGCAATATCAATAGGCCTGAAAGCCTTCACACATCACACACGAGGCCTGAAAGCCTCCTCATATAACACTCGAGGCCTGAAAGCCTCCTCACATCACTCAACATATCCTCACGTATGGCCCTCAACCTCAATCAGTCCAGAAAATAATCATAAGCCTCTTGGGCATCAACAGCATTATTAATTTCATTAAATCTCGAGTTGAGTATAAATGTAGCTGAGTTCACAAAATAATATAATTCAATTGGACTGAGTTCAAATAATATTTCAATTTGTGAGGAAAATAGTGGTGTAAATTCACAAAAGATTTCAGATAATTGGCACGAAGCCCAAATATGGCAATAAGCCCAATCATAGTGAAAAACAATAAATATTTATCAATTACGCGGTAAAACTATCAATTGGGAAGGACCAAGTCATAATCCCCAATAGTAAATGACCCCACGCTTGTCATACAATGTGTGTCTTATCTCAACATAGCAGTATGTTGTGCAATCCGGGGTTTCAAACCCTTAGTGCATCATTTAAAATCATTACTCACCTCAAGACGGTCCAACATCTACTCTGCTATGCCCTTGCCTCTCGAATTTACCTCTTCGCACGTCGAATCTGGTCAAAACCACAATGAATACATTACAATAGGCTAAGGGAATATAACCCAATCGAAAAGACTCGAAAAATATCGAAATTCACGAAATTCGCACAACCCGAACTCCGGGCACACTTCTCGAAAAATTACGAAAGTCACATAACCGGATTCCTCGTCTCGCCACGAGTCCGTACATATAAAATTTACCAAAATCGGAGTTCAAATGGCCCCTCAAAACTTCAAATCTTATTTTCAAATCCCTAGGCCTAAATCTTCAATTTACTCCTCAAAAACATATAATCTAGTCGGATTATCCAATGATAATTCAATATTATGGAGTAGAAATAATCACAAGTGACTTACCTCAAGATTTCCCAAGATTTCTTGCTAAAAATCGCCCAAAATTCGAGCTTGGAAGTCAAAAACAATGACCAAACTCTGACTGCTGGACATTAAATCTGTCCAGAAATTTTCGGTACTGCTCACGCGGGGGCACTGTTCATGCGCGTGAGGTCACTGTTCACCCGCGCGGTTACTATTCATGCGCGGGTACTGTTCGCTGATGAGAAAATACAGCAGCTTTTAAGAAATTTGCAACACAGTCATTTTTCACTAAAATGGCTCTAACTCCATCATACGAACTCGGAATTAGACGATTCTTGTTCCTATGAGTCACAAATAATAATACGAACACAAACCTTCAATCGAAACTCAATTCAGGGCTCGTTTTCCCATCTCAATACCCATTTCGCTCGTAAAACAATTAACTCACATTTCACGTCAAAAACCCAATCGCGACTTGATGAAATTAAACCAAAATTTCCTGATCAGACCTATAATTCATGATTTAAATTTTGGAAGTCTCAAAATCAAATTTGGATCTCTAGAACTAAAAAAGAACCTTTAGATCATTACATTTATGTTCAAAACGGCAAAAAGCTTCCAAAAATGACCCGTTGGGCATCCTAAACACACCCGAGGCCCC
The DNA here is from genome assembly GCF_000715075.1 of Nicotiana tabacum. Classification (NCBI taxonomy): domain Eukaryota; kingdom Viridiplantae; phylum Streptophyta; class Magnoliopsida; order Solanales; family Solanaceae; genus Nicotiana; species Nicotiana tabacum. The sequence goes on along the minus strand of NC_134099.1, from coordinate 10,765,538 downwards.
CAGGACCCCGACCAATAATACCAACCAGTCCCAAAATACATTACGGACTTGCTCGAGGCCTCAAATCACATCAAACAATGCTAAAATCATGAATCAACCTCCAATCCAAGTTTTATGAACTTTAGAATTTCCAACTTCTATTTCCGATGCCGAAACCTATCAAATCACGTCCGATTGACTTCAAATTTTGCACACAAGTCCAAAATAACATAAAGAAGCTACAGAAATTCTCGGAATTCCATTCCGACCGTCGGATCAAAATTTCACCTATCAACCGGAAATCGCCAAAATACTAACTTCGCCAAAATGAGCTAATTTCTTCAGCGGACCTCCAAAATTAATTCCGATTGCGCTCCTAAGCCTTAAATCATCCCCCGAAACTAACTGAATCATCGGAATTCAATTCCGAGCCCTCTAACTCACAAGTCAACGTCCGGTTGACTTTTCCAAACTAATTCTTCCTTAAAGAGACTAATTGTCCCATTTCATACCAAACTCGATCCGAATTGACTCAAATTTACCAAGTACACATATTGAATCATGAATAAGTATTTAACGGGGAATACGGGACGAAAATACAGGAAACGACGGTTCAGGTCGTTACATTCTCCCCAACTAAAACAAACGCTCGTCCTCGAGCGAGTTAAAAAACAAATGGCATGACCCGATAGTAGTACGTTCCCCACAGAGTGATGAATGCTATCTTTTATGCATCTTCTTCGTCCATTAAAATCTGATGATAACCCGCATAAGAATCCACAAAAGAACCAATCTCATGCTTGGCACAATTATCAATCAAGATATGGATGTTCGGCAATGGGAAATTCTCTTTTGGGCTTGCCTTGTTGAGATACCGATAGTCAACACACACCCTGGTCTTGCCATCCTTCTTCGGCACAGGCACAACATTGGCTAACCAGGTGGGATACCGGGTGACCCGAATAACTTTTGCATCGAACTGCTTGGTAACCTCTTCTTTGATCTTTACACTCATATATGTTTTGAACTTTCTCAGCTTCTATTTGACAGGAGGGAATGTCGGGTCGGTGGGAAATTTGTGAACCACTAAATCAGTGCTTAGACCCGGCATGTCGTCATAGGACCATGCAAAAATATCTATTTGAACAGTGCCTTAATTTTCTCCTCCCTGAGTTGAGGTTCCAGATGGACACTTATTTTAGTTTCGCGGACATTATCTTGGTCCCCTAGATTGACTGCTTCTTTATCGTTCAAATTAGGTTTGGGTTTTTCCTCAAAATAACTTATCTCTTTACTAATTTCTTCATAGGCCTCATCATCATCAAATTCCAACTCGTCATCACACTCGATTTCTTGTATTATTATTTTAGAGTTAGATTGGCTTTTAAAACTGGGCCAAAGATTCCTCATGCATGTCATGTCATTGATATCAGCATAAAAAGAATTGTCCAAAAGAATAAAACAAAAATAAAATTAGAAGGAATGAAGAAAAAGGGATAATTGAATTTCATTGAATTTAAAGATAACAGAGTCTTAACACATCCAACTGGACGGAACATAATATCTGAATTACAGACCCTGGAATAATCCATACAACTAAAAGAAAATCAAAACCCACTACCAAGACTCCCTCCGGATAGGAAGAGGAGTAGCTTTCCAGTTGTTGACTTTTGCACGTGGTCTCATGAATTGCACATTTGCCTTGCTCAACCCTTCCCCAGGCTCAACCATATTAACCTCGGCAAACAACCTTGCGAGTCCCTTATCCAAGTCTCCATCAGCACCAATCAATGACCCAAGAACTTTTGACAACAACTGCTTTTTGATACTCGGCCTGACGAATGATCGGGACAGATGCGGGATTGGCTTTGGCAAGGCCCGTGCCTTCTTCTTCATTTTGCGGGCTTGTCTCACATCTGCAACTGTGGGCTTAAACCCTAGACCAAAAGTATACAGATTCCTTGGAAGAGAAACCGGCTGCACAATACCTTGCAGAGATGCACCCAAACCCTTGCCCGGTACAAAACCATTTTTTATCATTTCAACGGCTACCATGACTGATGTCGCATCCATCTTTGGAGTTGGAACGCACTTTCCTTATGGAACTTTCTCTACCGATACCGTGTTGAAAACTTGATAAACCCACGGCCCCTTGACGTCTCCAACCTCTATGAGCGGAACAATGGCATCATTGGGCACACACAAATTATCTTCACCATGTACAACAATTTCCTGTCGATCCCACTCAAACTTGACAACTTGATTCAGAGTAGACGGGACTACCTTGTCAGCATGAATCCAAGGTCGTCCCAACAACATGTTATAAGAAACAGCCACATCGAGCACCTGGAATTCCATAGTAAATTCAACTGCCCCTATGGTGAGCTCAAGCACTATGTCCCCGACTGAATCTTTCCCTCCACCGTCGAATCCCCGAACGCAGATACTATTCTTGTGAATTCTTTCATCATCCACTTTCAACTTGTTCAGAGTGGAGAGAGGACAAATGCTTGCACTAGACCCATTATCAACCAGTACCCGAGTAACCATGAAATCTTCGCATTTCACTGTCACATAGAGGGCTCTATTGTGCTCGGTACCCTCTACGGGCAACTCATCATCAGAAAAAGTGACTCTATTTACCTCAAATATCTTGTTAGCTATCTTTTCTAAGTGGTTTACTGAGATTTCATTAGGAACGTGGGCCACATTAAAGATCTTTATCAACACCCAATGGTGCTCATCGGAATGGATCAACAATGACAATAATGAAATCTGAGTCGGTGTTTTCCTCAACCGTTCCACAATGGAATAGTCTTGCACTTTCATCTTTTTCAAAAATTCCTCTGCTTCTTCCTCGGACACAGCTTTCTTCACCATCACTGGACTATCCTTTGAAGCCTTATCTTTCCTCAACTCTTTGGGGGCAAAGCATCTCCCCGATCGAGTCAAACTATGGGTTTCACACACTTCTTCTCTAACCTCTTTCCCCATTGTAAGTTACTGTCACTCGTTCATAGTTCCACGGGACCACCTTGTTGCATTGTCACTGTCACTCGTTCTGAACTTGAAATGTATTCCCTGCTATCCAGGCGGGCTCCTGACTTCACAAAATAGACAAAACAAAAAATTTTGAAAGCTAAAACTTTAAATTGTACTCCCTTGCTCTCCAGGCGGGCTCATGACTGCTGCGATTGAATGTATTCCCATGCTCTCCAGGCGAGCTCCTGACTTCTGAACTTGAAATGTATTCCCTGCTATCCAGGCGGGCTCCTGACTTCACAAAATAGACAAAACAAAAAATTTTGAAAGCTAAAACTTTAAATTGTACTCCCTTGCTATCCAGGCGGGCTCCTGACTATTGCGATTGAAAGTATTCTCATGTTGTCCAGGCGGGCTCCTGACTTTTGAACTTGTAATGTATTCCCTGCTGTCCAAGCGGGCTCCTGACTTCACAAAATAGACAAAACAAAGAATTTTGAAAGCTAAAACTTTAAATTGTACTCCCTTGTTCTCCAGACGGGCTCCTGACTGCTGCGATTGAATGTATTCCCTGCTCTCCAGGCGGGCTCCTGACTTCAACAAAACATACAAAAACAAAGAAAATTTTCTGCCCCAGTTTGTTAACTGGGCCCATGGGTGAGTGTTACTGAATCATATACCAACTATTACGAAGAATTGGAAAACTAAGTCCTATTACCCAGGAAGGTCCTGACAATTCCTAACAATTATAAACCTAATTTATATTTTCTAAAAGCATTACTCCCACTACATTATGCCATTTACAAGGGTTTTTAAACTACATCCTATTATCCAGGAAGGTCCTGACAACTCCTAACAATTACAAGCCTAAGGTATTACTCTCGCTATATCATGTTATCTACAAGGGTTTTTGAACTACTACCTATTATCCAGGAAGGTCCTGACAACTTCTACTTGAACTTTATCCTAAACATGCAAACTTCGCAACCAACTAACATTCCCCTATGCTATTCATGATTATTTTGTATTTAATCAAACCACACTTCGCGGTCAAACCTAATTACTGCTTGTCTTTCCCTCCTGGAGGGTCTCTCCGAAACAACCGACTTTTCTGCCCCTGTTTCAATCAAAGAAAATTTCATCAATTTAAAATGTTGGTTAGTTGATGGCATTCTTGCTGAAAATCCTTCCACAGTATTGCTTTATTTTGACCAGCTTCCCCGAACTGGCCCTGAATCGCTTGCCTTTCTTCTTGACTTTCAAACCCCTGACTCTAACAAACCGAGTGTTTTGTACCCATATTGTTGTTTCACACCTCTGAACCTTTGCACTTCCCACGACATTTTCCAATCATCTCACCGATGATACTTCTGGTGATTCCCCATACTCCACTTTACATCAGGTTGTTGCTGATATATTCTAACCACATTGTGTTTTACCATTTTCGGAAGCTGGTAGTGAGCTTTGAAATCCCTTCCCGCTTGCTTTGCACAGAACTGACATTGAACATCTTATATACATAAAACCCCCAAAAGAAATGAAATGCAATGATTTTACGAGTTAAGGATAGGAATAATCCAAAATCGGATGACGGCTGAAAAGAAAAGGAAAGAAACTTATCTGACCGGAACATCTGGTACCAATGGTCATGACATGCATTTCGGATTAATCGGCCCAATCTGTCCAACCAATCAATTTTCAGTTGTCGTACTGCGTTGCCTCAAAATTTTCGTGACCTGATTACTTTACCCAAACCTTGACCTTATTTATCCTGCGGCGCCTGGAAAGATTTTCACCAGCATACCTCTTTCATTCGTTCATCTCTCAACTCACTTTCTCTTTACGGTGCCCGTGAGGGTTTTCACCAATAAGACTCTCTCATTTTAATTTCTCTCAACTCCCATCGCCTTACAGTGCCCGTGAGGGTTTTCACCAATAAGACTCTCTCATTTTAATTTCGCTCAACTCTCATCGCCTTACAGTTCCCGTGAGGATTTTCACCAATAAGACTCTCTCATTTTAATTTCTTTCAACTCCCATCGCCTTACGGTGCCCGTGAGGGTTTTCACCAATAAGACTCTCTCATTTTAATTTCTCTCCTTGCTTGAACCAGAGTGTTTCCCTTGACATGAATTACTTTTACCTGCTTGACTTGGCATTTCTCAAAGACTGATCAGAAGGACTTTCTTTGGACCGTAATGTGACCTTTTAGACAAGGTTAGAAAGAAAGGGTATAAAAGGCTCAAAACAATTAAAGTAGGTTCAAAATTACAACTTTCAGAATCAAACTTCTTGCAACAACCACAACTTCTGCCCCAGTTTCTTGCTTGGGGACTTTTGGATTATTATTTTGGTGAGACCGAACCGTGAGTCTGCCTACATATCCTTAAAAGGAATCAGGTCGAACGTAGTTCATGCCATAGAAATTACTTAGTTGTTGTGATTTTCTTTCCTCTATTTCTTGTCTTTCTCTCTTTTTCTTCTGTTGTTCTTCTTTTCTTATTTTCCTTTTCTTTTCTCTCCTTTTTTCTTTGCTTTTCTCTTTTCTTTTTCCTTCTCCTTTTCCTTTCTTGTTCATTCTTCCTTTTCTTTTCCCTTACTTATCCTCCACACTTGTTTTTCAGCATCATGTCGTTGATCCCCAAAAAGGGGTATGAAAGAAAATAAGTAAGGATCAAAATGGATGACAAGGGATAAAGTGTTTAGATAGCAGAATAAAACGCCTTCGTAATTTCAATCTTCAAAATAAGCCAAATACAAATAAGCAAAATCAAAGAAAGAAATCATACATAATATCTCTTGACTGCATCGAAATTAATATTCATTTCTACACATTTGTCTTCTACATCTGTCAAATACAATGCGCCATTGGACAATTCTCTGGATACAACAAATGGCACCTGCCAGTTTGCGGCGAACTTTCCTTTTGCTTCAGCCTGGTGAGGCAAAATATGTCTCAACACTAACTGACCCACCCCAAACTTTTGTGGATATACCTTCTTGTTATACGCTCTCGCCATTCTCTATTGGTACAATTGGCCGTGACACACTACTGCCAATCTTTTTTCATCAATCAGACTCAATTATTCCAAGTGGGTTTTGACCCACTCAACGTCATCAATCTCTACCTCAGTGACAATTCGAAGGGATGGGGTCTCAATTTCCGCGGGTATTACTGCCTCCGTGACATACACCAACAAATAAGGAGTGGCTCCCACTAAAGTACGGACAGTAGTGCGATAACCCAACAATGCAAATGGTAGCTTTTCATGCCACTGTCTAGAACCTTCCACCATTTTTTGAAGTATCTTTTTTATATTCTGGTTGGCTGCCTCGACTGCTCTATTCGCCTTAGGGCGATACGGGGTGGAATTGCGATGTATGATCTTAAACTGTTGACATGTCTCCTTCATCAAATGACTGTTGAGATTAGCGCCATTATCCGTGATGATTACCTTCGAAATACCAAACCGACAGATGATGTTTGAATGCACAAAATCGACCACCGCTTTCTTGGTCACAGATTTGAAAGTTTTCGCTTCAACCCACTTGGTGAAATAATCAATGGCTACCAGAATAAACATGTGTCCATTCGATGATGCTGGCTCGATTGGCCCAATGACATCCATGCCCCAAGCAACAAAAGGCCATGGTGCAGACATTGTATGTAATTCAGATGGTGGAGAATGAATCAAATATCCACGCACTTGACACTGATGACATTTACGCACAAAATTGATGCTATCCCGCTCCATAGTGAGCCAGTAGTAACCTGCTCGGAGAATCTTCTTTGCCAGAACGTACCCACTTATATGCGGTTCACAAACTCTGAAATGTACCTCGGTCATGATAGTTGTGGCCTGTCTTGCATCTATGCATCTTAGCAATCTCAGATCTGGAGTTCTTTTATACAACACCCCTCCACTGAAGAAAAATCTACTGGCCAATCGTCGGATCGTTCTTTTCTGATCACCTGTGGCCTGCAACGGATATACTCCTATCCTGATGTATTCTTTGATATCATGGAACCATGGCTCCCCATCAAGTTCTTCTTCTATCATATTACAGTAAGCATGCTGGTCACGGACCTGAATCTGCAGAGGGTCCACATGAACCTTATCTGGATGAGGTAGCATTGACGCCAAAGTAGCCAAAGCGTCTGCAACTTCATTATGGATCCTCGAGATATGCTTGAATTCTATCGACTGAAACCGTTGGCAAAGGTCATGCAAACATTGTCTGTATGGTATGAGTTTCAAATCCCGTGTTTCCCATTCTCCCTAAATTTGGTGCACCAGGAGGTCCGAGTCGCCCAAGATCAAGACTTCCTGGACACCTATATCCACAACTAACCTTAAACCCAGAATGCACGCCTCGTACTCAGCCATGTTGTTGGTACAGTAAAAACGAAGTTGAGCCATAACAGGATAGTGTTGCCCTGTTTCAGAAATAAGTACCGCTCCTATCCCCATGTCGTTCATGTTTTCAACCCCATTAAAGAAAAGCTTCCATCCTGGCTTCTCAACTTGCTCCAATTTATCAATGTGCATCACCTCTTCATCAGGGTTCAAAGGTTCATAATCATCATCAACTGGATTCTAGGCCAGATGGTCCGCCAAGGACTGTGATTTCATTGCAGTCCGAGTCACGTAGACAATGTCAAACTCTGTGAGCAGGATCTTCCATTTTTCAATCCTCCCTGTGGGCATAGGCTTCTGAAAGATATACTTCAATGGATCCAAGCGAGATATGAGGTAAGTAGTATAAGATGACAAATAGTGTTTCAGCTTCTGTGCCACCCAAGTTAGGGCGCAACATGTCCTTTCAATATGAGTATACTTAACCTCGTGGGGCGTGAACTTCTTGTTGAGGTAATAGATGGCCTGCTCCTTCCTACCAGTGATATCATGTTGACCCAATACACAGCCGAATGAATTGTCCAATACCGTCAAATATAGAATCAAAGGTCGCCCTGGTTCTGGCGGGACCAACACGAGTGGATTTGAAAAATACCCCTTTATCTTATCAAATGCCTCCTGACATTCATTTGTCTACTTGACCGCAACGTCTTTCTTTAACAGCTTGAAAATAGGCTCACAAGTTGTCGTGAGCTGAGCGATGAACCTGCTGATATAATTCAATCTCCCCAACAAACTAATCACCTAGGTCTTGTTCCTCGGAGGTAGAAATTCCTGGATGGCCTTGACTTTCGATGGATCCATCTCAATACCCTGACGGCTGACTACGAACCCCAACAACTTTCCAGACGGCACCCCGAACGAGCATTTGCAGGATTAAGCTTAAGATTATACCTGTGAAGCCTTTGGAAGAACTTTCTCAGATCTCTTACATGGTCAGATTGCTTTCTAGACTTCACGATCACATCATCCACGTACACCTCGATTTCCTGGTGTATCATATCATGGAATATTGTTGTCATCGCCCTCATGTAGGTTGCCCCAGCATTCTTCAAACCAAATGGCACGACCCGATAGAAGTACGTTCCCCACGGAGTGAAAACACGGAGTGATGAATGTTGTCTTTTCTGCATCTTCCTCGTCCATTAAAATCTGATGATAACCCGCATAACAATCCACAAAAGAACCAATCTCATGCTTGGCACAATTATCAATCAAGATATGGATGTTCGGCAATGGGAAATTGTCTTTTGGGCTTGCCTTGTTGAGATCCCGATAGTCAACACACACCCTGGTCTTACCATCCTTCTTCGGCACAGGCACAACATTGGCTAACCAGGTGGGATACCTGGTGGCCCGAATGACTTTTGCATCAAACTGCTTGGTAACCTCTTCTTTGATCTTTATACTCATATCTGTTTTGAACTTTCTCAGCTTCTGTTTGACAAGAGGGAATGCCGGGTCAGTGGGCAATTTGTGAACCACTAAATCAGTGCTTAGACCCGGCATGTCATCATAAGACCATGCCAAAACATCTTTGTATTCGAACAATGCCTTAATTATCTCCTCCCTGAGTTGAGGTTCCAGATGGACACTTATTTTAGTTTCGCGGACATTATCTTGGTCCCCTAGATTAACAACTTCTGTATCGTTCAAATAAGGTTTGGGCTTTTCCTCAAAATGACTTATCTCTTTACTAATTTCTTCATAGGCCTCATCATCATCAAATTCCAACTCGTCATCACACTCGATTTCTTGTATTATTATTTCAGAGTTAGATTGATTTTTAAAACTGGGCCGAAAATTCCTCATGCATGTCATGTCATTGATATCAGCTAATGTTGTATTCTGGCCCAGGCCCGGGCCTTCGTGGGCCTAACGAGCTGGGTTTCGTGGTCCCAGGCTTCGTGGGCCTGGGCTCTGTCGGTCCCGGGCCTGGCGGTCCCGGGCTTCGTGAGCTCTATGGGTGGAACCGGCCCGTGACGGGCCTAAGCCCACATGGTCCTGTGCTTAACAGGCCGGGTTCGTGGGCTTCGCGGGCCTAGCGGTTTTTTTTTTTAAGGCAATTTCTTGTAGTATCATGGCTATATTAAAAATATATATGTAGTATATATGTAGATCTAATTATTAAAGTGCTTGACGAAAAAGAAAATAACAAAACAATAGTAAAACACTAAATTGTCATGCATAATATATTGTCTTGTAGTATATATATTGTATCTTATGTATATATATTCTCTTATATATTTTCTTGTAGTATATATATTGTATCTTATGTATATATATTCTCTTATATATTTTCTTGTAGTATATATATTGTATCTTATGTATATATATTCGCATAATATATTTTCTTGTAGTATATATATTGTATCTTATGTATATATATTCGCATAATATATTTTCTTGTAGTATATATATTGTATCTTATGTATATATATTCGCATAATATATTGTCTTGTAGTATATATATTGTATCTTATGTGTATATATTTTCTTGTAGTATATATATTGTATCTTATGTATATATATTCGCATAATATATTTTCTTGTAGTATATATATTGTATCTTATGTATATATATTCGCATAATATATTGTCTTGTAGTATATATATTGTATCTTATGTATATATATTCTCTTATATATTTTCTTGTAGTATATATATTGTATCTTATGTATATATATTCGCATAATATATTTTCTTGTAGTATATATATTGTATCTTATGTATATATATATTCGCATAATATATTGTCTTGTAGTATATATATTGTATAATATATTTTCTTGTAGTATATATATTGTATCTTATGTATATATATTCGCATAATATATTGTCTTGTAGTATATATATTGTATCTTATGTATATATATTCGCATAATATATTTTCTTGTAGTATATATATTGTATCTTATGTATATATTGTAGCTTATAAATAATTCTAAGTATAGACAAAGAAATATTGCGAAAAGATATTCATGGGTAGAAGCAATAAATTTTATTACCAAAAATGGCATATCTTTCTTAGTCATCCTTCCCCCAATGGAATGAGCACAACAAGGTACTAATACCACCATTAGAAGGGAAAAAAACTAAGGAAGATGTGCCAAAATACAAGTTACATATTAGTCTATGTATTATCTCTAACAAATCTCATAAATCCTTCAAGGTTCGGAGGAGGTTGCGTTGGTGGTGGTGGAAAAGAAGCTTGTTCATCACCACTTCCGGGCGAAGCCGAATCCTCCGCAAGTTCCGCTATCATTTCTTCATAAGCTTCATCTATCGCCGGTTGTGCTTCTGCAATTCCAAAGTTTCTTCTTTCCGAGCGGATCCAATCTCTAAACAGTACTGATTTTTCCAAGCTATCCCTCATAGACGCTCTATGATCACCTATTTGCAGTCTTGCTTGACTGAAAGCGCTCTCTGATGCAACAGTTGAAGCTTGAATTGATAAAATATCCCGAGCCATCCTTGCAAGAACCGGAAAATGTTTTTCCCTTGCCTTCCACCATTCCAAAAGATCAAAAGAGCCGTCTGGATTCTCCTTTTCAAGTCCCTGAGACAAATAAACTTGTAGCTCATTTAGATGTGAAGTTTCATCATAATTTTCACCTTGAGAACCCCTGAACTCCGTCCAAGATTTAAGAGCTCTTAAGCCCGCAACTCTTTTAGACGATTGTGAGCTAGACGAAGTAGGGGTTGGAATAGTTGGCCTAGCATGCTCTAAGGCAAGTTGATAAGCATTATAAACTGTTTGAGCATTAATTTTAATTGAAGCTTTTGCATCTGCAAGTGTAGCAATTTCCTCATTTGAAAGATCTAAAGCCTTATAAATATTTGAATACCAAAAATGAGGACCTCCCAATTTCATTGTAGGATTTAGCATTGCAGCAAGACCATAAATAGGAGGGATAAGAAAAAAATATTTTTTAAACTTTTGTTTCATTTCATTTATAGCAAGTTCATAAATGTCCCCACCCTCACCAAATTCAACAAACAAATCAGATAGTGCTGCAATATAAACTAAATAGTTTGAAATAGTAGGATAATATTGCCCAGAAAATGCATTTGTAGCAATTTGAAAATGTTCTAAAAAATCTAAAAGAAGTTTAACATTCGTCCAATCTTGAGTAGTAAGCATTTTATCATCATCCTCACCACCTACCCGAGAATTAAACGTTGCATTAATTGGGTTTCTATATTCATATGCTACTACTAAACTTTCCTACATACTAGTAAGCATGTCCACTTGACCGCAGCGTCTTTCTTTAACAGCTTGAAAATAGGCTCACAAGTTGTCGTGAGCTGAGCGATGAACCTGCTGATATAATTCAATCTCCCCAACAAACTCATCACCTAGGTCTTGTTCCTCGGAGGTGGAAATTCCTGGATGGCCTTGACTTTCGATGGATCCATCTCAATACCCTGACGGCTGACTACGAACCCCAACAACTTTCCAGACGGCACCCCGAACGAGCATTTGCAGGATTAAGCTTGAGATTATACCTGTGAAGCCTTTGGAAGAACTTTCTCAGATCTCTTACATGGTCAGATTGCTTTCTAGACTTCACGATCACATCATCCACGTACACCTCGATTTCCTGGTGTATCATATCATGGAATATTGTTGTCATCGCCCTCATGTAGGTTGCCCCAGCATTCTTCAAACCAAATGGCATGACCCGATAGCAGTACGTTCCACACGGAGTGAAAACACGGAGTGATGAATGTTGTCTTTTCTGCATCTTCCTCGTCCATTAAAATCTGATGATAACCCGCATAACAATCCACAAAAGAACCAATCTCATGCTTGGCACAATTATCAATCAATATATGGATGTTCGGCAATGGGAAATTGTCTTTTGGGCTTGCCTTGTTGAGATCCCGATAGTCAACACACACCCTGGTCTTACCATCCTTCTTCGGCACAGGCACAACATTGGCTAACCAGGTGGGATACCTGGTGGCCCGAATGACTTTTGCATCAAACTGCTTGGTAACCTCTTCTTTGATCTTTATACTCATATCTGTTTTGAACTTTCTCAACTTCTGTTTGACAAGAAGGAATTCCGGGTCAGTGGGCAATTTGTGAACCACTAAATCAGTGCATAGACCCGGCATGTCGTCATAGGACCATGCAAAAATATATTTGTATTCGAACAGTGCCTTAATTATTGTCACGACCCAAACTGAAGGGCCATGACTAGCACCCGACCACACTTGCCGAGCACCAACGTACATTTCATCTAACCTTCATTATTATCTTTTAGGGGTGACGAGATCAATATAAATGGTAAACCTAGATCATGGACAACCAGCAATAAAATATGACGGCATGAACATACATAGCAGGGGATGACCAGACAATCAAGAAACTACATATAAGGTATGAGCTACCACACTACTATGAAAGACTATACAACAAAAACTAGCCGACAAGGCATACCAAACTATACATGAGCCGACACCTGTCTATGAGCCTCTAAAAGAACATAAGTGTTGCAACATAGCTGGAATAGGGCCCCGACATACCCATAATGTCTATAAGAAAAATTGCATACCAAGACCAAGGCAAGTCCGGAGAAGGGATCTCGCCAATCACCGCTGAACTAGACAGTCTACTGTGGTGGGGGAGCTGCACCTGCCTGTCTATCAGGACCTACAGCACGACATGCAGCGTCACAAATAAAAGGACGTCAGTACGAATAAAGTACTGAGTATGTAAGGCAAGGAACCATAAATACGATCAGTAATGTAAGCAAGGATAGAGAATATACAACCTGTAACATCTTAGTACCTCTGAGGGCTACTTACATGAAATGCATGATACATATGTATAAATACATAAACCTTTAAAGCATTCGCCTCTGTGGGCATCATCATCATCATATTGTACCCGACCATAATAGGCTCAGTAAAAAAAACGTACCCGGCCACGTGGAGCTCGGTAAAACCCAACTGATCAGTGGTTGCACAATAGGTGTCGTACCCGACCAACTATAGCGTGGCTCGGTAGAGTAAAATAGATACATATATATAATGCATGCTCGACTCATAGAATCACATTCTAAACCTTTCGGAGTGACGTAAGGTCGGTATCCTCTGTACACATTATTAGGACTAACTCTTCACTATGAACCTTATAAGATTTAGGAAGTACGAACAACATTGATAACATAAGAATAAGAGAAGCAACATTAACATCAATCGTTCCATAAGAGGGAAAACAATGTAAGTACTGCTAGCTTCTAAGAGCAGAGTATCTTGGAAGCTCGTTCATTACATTATGTACAATCGGAGCCATGCAAAAGAAGGAAAGGGATAGCCTCACATACCTTGTATATACTGCCCCAATCTCAAGCTATGCAATTGTCAAAACTCCTTAGTCTACAATAAGAGAAACGATACTATCGTTATCATTTAAGCGTCATAACTATTATGTATCGACCACAACCTATTTTACGATGAAACGGATAGCACCTCCCCTATATATATGACCTCACACCATTCAAAACAGTCACCAAACAGCCCAAACAACATCAATAATAAACATATTGGCCTCCCAAAATAGTCCACACACAGCCTAATCACTCCATACATACGACGACCACCGTAGTCGTGTCAAACAACCTGGAAATGTTACGAATAACTATCAGCCCATAACCCTACATATATATGGTGTTTCTCCACACCCTTCCTCCTCCAAAACTCCACAAGATATTATTAAAATACGCATCCCAACAACAACGCAAAACAGTCCACAAAACAATAATATTACTACCAAGCCTTTCGATATATATTTCACAAGTTCTAGCTTCAATGGCTTAGCCGCAACTTGGATAATCTTAAATACATATAGAGTAAGAGGTTCCTTACCTTTATACAGAAAGAACAACTCCAATTTGACCTTAAATTTCCATGAAATATCCCTCCAATGCTGCCACAACAACAAAAAAGCGAAACTAGCGATCAATTAGTGTTTTTCGGCACTAGAATCACTTTAGAAGGCTTGAAATCATCTAGGATTGATATTAAGAACATGAGGGAGTATTTACAGAACATAAACCCTTTAAAACAACCTCCCACATGAGCTGGAACGACACAAAAATGAGCAACAACAAGAAGAACAAGAGACTTACTAGCCCCACGGAATTCCCGACACTTGATTTGTGTTGTTTGCCCTTTTTTGGGTCTTGAATCTTGAGAGAACCTTGAGAGGATGTTCCTAGGGTTCTAAGGTCTGAAAATAGTGAGAAGAAATGACTTAAAACGGGTTGGAGGCATCCTATATAGGTCCAAATATCTTAAACCGCCTTAGTGGGCCCCATAGAGAGGTGCTTGGCGCAGTCTCGCGAAAACGTGAATATCTCTCTACTCCGAGATCGTATCGATGAACGGTTTAATGCGTTGGAAACTAGACTCATAGATATTTAATTTGGTTGGTAGATCACCCCGTAATTCCTTGTAAGTTATGAGAAAAGATTAGAAACATTTGACTTAATGTTTAAGTAAAATTATGAACCTAAGTTGAGACAACTTTTGTCGACTTTTATTTAATAACTCGTTTGACTTCAAGACTTATGATACGGATATTATATGATTAAAATACCTTAATAAATGACCTCTTGAGTGTATTAAGCACCGCTAGATTACCTGAAAATACGAGTTACAACATCCTTGATTCGTTTAACTTCTAATACTAGTTAATCACCCTTATACACTCTTGTATCACTTAAGACCAATAGGATTGACTTCTTATCATCTCAAAGATAATTCCTTCTTGGATTTATGTTAACTAATATATGGCATGAACTAACACATGTGGATATGGGTTGTAACACCCTCCCCCTTAGGAACATTCGTCCTCGAATGTAAGGGTTTATGGGGAGTTTAAATCATCGTGGATTCCAATGGAAATTTCCGATCAATTTTCCCCTATAAAATGGTCACTAGCAAAACTTGCAAGTAATTAAGCCCAACATATGGCTTCACAAGGCTACACAAAGAATTATGCGTATTTACATTATCTACATATCACCATTTTGTATAAAGGAGGAGTATTCTCAAATTATTGCTTACCTCATAGAGCCGTTTCACCTTCCAATGTATCCTGTCTTCCACCAGCATCCTTGTTATCTTCATTCTGGAATAAGTAAGGGTATTTAGACTTTATCTCCTCTTCTGCTTCCCATGTCATTTCTTCCATATTTTTGTTCCTCCACAATACTTTGACGGAAGCTACATCTTTTGTTCTCAGCTTGCGGACTTGCCGATCTAATATCGCCACTGGCACTTCTTCATATGATAGGTCCTTTGTAACTTGTACATCTTTGATAGGGACGACTCGAGAAGGGTCTCCAATACATTTTCTCAACATAGATACATGGAATACCGGGTGGACAAATTCCAATTCGGATGGCAATTCTAACTCATAAGCAACCTGTCCAATTCGTCGAAGAATTTTATACGGCCCGATATACCTTGGACTCAGCTTACCTTTCTTCCCAAAACGCATAATACCCTTCATTGGTGAGATCCTCAAGAAAACCCAATCACCAACCTCAAACTCTAGATCACGACGTCGGACATCAGAATAAGATTTTTGCCTGCTTTGTGTCGTCCTCAATCGCTCCTGTATCACTTTCACCTTCTCAATAGCTTGGTGAATCAAATCTGGCCCATATAATTCTGTTTCACCGACTTCAAACCATCCAACTGGTGATCTACATCTCCTCCCGTATAGTGCCTCGTATGGGGCCATTTTAATACTGGAATGGTAGCTATTATTGTAGGCGAATTCTATGAGTGGAAGATGATCATCCCAATTCCCCTTAAAATCTAGAACACATGCTCGTAGCATATCTTCCAGTGTCTGAATAGTACGTTCAGCCTGTCCGTCAGTCTGCGGATGAAATGCAGTGCTGAGATTTACCTGTGTGCCTAAACCCTTCTGGAAAGACCTCCAAAAGTTAGCCGTAAATTGAGCTCCTCGATCTGATATAATAGATATGGGCACACCATGAAGCCTAACAATCTCCTTGATATACAACTTCGCATAATCTTCAGCCGTGTAAGTTGTCTTCACTGGCAGAAAATGGGCGCATTTTGTAAGTCGATCAATTATCACCTAGATGGAGTCAAACTTATGATAAGAGCGAGGTAATCCAATAATGAAGTCCATATTAATCACCTCCCACTTCCAGGTCGGAATCTCTATATTTTGAAGCAATCCACCGGGTTTCTGATGTTCTATCTTTACTTGTTGACAATTGGGACACTGGGCTACAAATTCTGCAATAGACTTCTTCATATTATCCCACCAATACTGCTCCTTGACATCATGATACATCTTTGTCGAGCCGGGATGGATGGAATATCGGGATTGATGAATCTCATTCATAATCTTCTCTCGCAACCCTGCCACATTAGGCACACACAATCGGCTCTGGTATCTCAGTGCCCCGTCTTTTCCGATCCCTAAAGCCATACTTTTACACTGTTGAATGCTTTCTCTTAATCGTACTAAGATAGGATCTTCATATTGTCGTGCTTTTACCTCGGCTACCAAAGATGATTCTAATGTATTCTGTACAGTAACACCTCCGTCATCAGAGTCTAACAATCTGATTCTCATATTGGCTAGCTGATGAAGCTCTTTAATCAACCCCCATCTACTTGCCTCAATATGTACTAAGCTTCCCATTGATTTACGGCTGAGAGCGTCTGCCATAACATTGGCTTTACCGGGATGATACAATATCTCGATGTCATAGTCTTTCAATAATTCAAGCCACCTACGCTGCCTCAAATTCAACTCTTTCTGCTTGAAGATGTATTGTAAACTCTTGTGATCTGTGTAAATGTCATGGACGCCGTATAAGTAGTGTCGCCATATCTTCAAAGCATATATTACTACAGCCAATTCCAAATCATGGGTTGGATAATTCTTTTCATGATTCTTCAATTGTCTTGATGCATAAGCAATCACATTCCCACGCTGCATCAATACGCACCCCAAACCTATACCTGAGGCATCACAATATACCACATAACCTTCTGTTCCTTCAGGAAGAGTGAGCACTGGTGCAGATGTCAATCGATTCTTCAGCTCCTGAAAACTACGTTCACAAGTGTCAGACCACTGGAATTTGGTAGCTTTTGTGTTAACTTAGTCAATGGTGATGATATAGAGGAAAATCCTTCTACAAACCGCCTATAATATCCTGCTAGCCCTAGGAAGCTGCGGACTTCTGATGGTGTTGTAGGTCTCGGCCAATTCTTTACTGCATCGATCTTCTGAGTGTCGACACTAATACCCTCATCAGATATCACATGGCCAAGGAATGCTACTGAGTTCAGCCAGAATTCACATTTGGAGAGCTTAGCATATAACTTACGATCCTGAAGCGTCTGTAATACTATCCGCAATTGGCCCGCATGTTCCGCCTCCGAACGAGAATATACTAGAATGTCATCAATGAATACAATCACGAACACATCAAGATAGGGCCTGAATATAGTATTCATGAGATCCATAAAAGCTACTGGGGCATTTGTTAGCCCGAACGACATCACCAAGAACTCAAAGTGCCCATATCTTGTCCGGAAGGCCGTCTTTGGAATATCCTTCTCCCTAACCCTCACCTGATGATACCCTGAACGTAAATCAATCTTACAGAAATACTTGGCACCCTGGAGTTGGTCAAACAGGTCATCAATTCTTGGAAGTGGATACTTGTTCTTTATAGTAGACTTATTCAACTGTCGATAGTCGATACACATCCGTAACGACCCGTCTTTCTTCTGCACGAATAGGACTGGTGCACCCCAAGGTGAAGTGCTAGGCCTAATAAAGCCCTTATCCAGCAAGTCCTTCAACTGCACCTTCAACTCTCGCAACTCTGTCGGGGCCATTCTGTATGGAGGAATAGAGATCGGTTGAGTGTCAGGCAACACATCAATGCTAAACTCAATCTCCCTTTCAGGAGGAAGGCCTGGGAGTTCATCTGGGAAAACATCTGGGAATTCGTTGACCACAAGGATTGATTGTAAAGTAGGCGGTTTCGCCTACGCATCCCTAACGCGAACGAGATAATAAATGTAACCTTTTGAGATCATTTTCCTTGCCTTAAGATAGGAAATAAACCTACCTTTCGGTGTAGCAATGTTCCCTTTCCATTCAATGACGGGTTCACCCAGAAATTGGAACCTAACCATCTTTGTACGACAGTCAACATTTGCATAGCATGAGGCCAACCAGTCCATTCCCATTATCACATAAAAATCAACCATTTCTAACTCAAATAAATTTGCCGAGGTTTGACGACTACAAATCATCACAGTGCAACCTCTATATACCCTTCTAACAATCACAGAATCTCCTATCGGAGTAGATACCGTGAGGGGTTTACTTATCAATTCAGGTTCAATGCCAAACTTATTAGCCACAAAGGGTGTAACATATGATAATGTAGATCCCAGATCAATCAGCGCATATACATCATAAGAAAACACAGAGATAATACCTGTAACAACATCTGGAAACGACTCGAGATCCTGTCGACCTACTAGAGCATAGGTTCGATTTTGAGCACCACTCGAACTCGGCACTGCACCTCTACCCCTACCACGACCTGTCGACTGATGAAAACCCCGTGCTGGAGGTCGAACTGATGAGGAAGAACCAGACACAGATCCAGTTGGTTGAGCCATACCATCACCTTCTCTATTAGGACAATCCCACATCATATGGCCAGGCTGTCCGCATGAATAGCATGCATCAGAACCTCGACGACACAGTCCAAAGTGGGCCTTGCCGCACTGATCACAATGTGGTGTTGGGGGTCTCATCTGACTAGTATCCCTGTGATGTTGCGAGCCAGATGCCCGCGAACTCTGACCTGGACCAGAATAGGATCGATCATATCGAGGCCTCTAAAACTGTGGAGGAGCACTAGCTACAGGTGGAGCCGAACTTCTCGAAAACTGTGGCCTGATGCGGCCTCTGAAGTCATCAGAATACCCTACAAATCTCGCCCTCTTATGCTGGCCTCTATCCTGCTCCCTAAATACCCTCTGCTGGCGCTTACGATCCTCTAGGGTCTGGGCATAAGCTTGAATATGGGAAAAATCCATGCCCTCCACCAAGGAGGCTGTCGTACACTCATTTATCAGATGTGGTCCCAACCTATTCACGAACATATGCACCCTATCACTCATCTCGGCCACCATATGGGGAGCATACCTTGCCAAAGAATCAAACTGCATACTGTACTCTCGCACACTCATATTAACTTGTCTAAGGTTCAAGAACTTATCAGCTCTAGCTCGTCGTATCTCAACTGGCAAGTAGTGACGAAGAAAGGCCTCAGAAAATTCCTTCCACACAGCTGGAGGAGGGTTCGGACCCCTGGATCTCTCCCAACTATCATACCAGAGAATCGCTAAATCCCGTAGCCGATAAGAAGCCAACTCTACTGCCTCTGTATCACTAACATGCATAACCCGAAGTGTACGATGAACCTGGTCAATAAAAGTCTGTGGGTCCTCCTTGGGGTCTGATCCGGTAAACACTGGAGGGTCTAAATTAATAAAATCATGAACTCTTGTACTAACTGGTTTCTCAGCAGCACCTGTATTCTGCCTTTGAGCCTGAGCAGCTACCAAGCTAGTCAATAACTGCAAAGCACTCCGCATATCCTGGTCTGGAGTGCCAAACGGAGGAACTGGAGGCGCTGGGTGCCTTCTAATATCCTCTGGAGGAGATGGAGTAGATGAGGTATGAGAGGGCATCTCACTCTGAGCCTCACTTTGTCCTGCTCTGACTTGGGGCACCTGACTGGTACCCTCTCCCGCAGTTGTATCAAGCCGTCTACTAATCGTTTGCTTCCTAGTCGAAGGCATCACTGAAAAAAAAACAAGGTGAATATTAGAGACGAACACTTACGACTCAACTCTACGCACGATCTAGATTCAGGAAGAAGGTAACAACCCTAGATGTCATGTAGCCTCCTGATTATAAATGTGGCGCACTACACATCCATAATCAAGACTCTACTAGACACGGCTCATAGACAACCCCTAGGACAGACTTGCTCTAATACCAAGTTTGTCACGACCCAAACTGAAGGGCCATGACTAGCACCCGACCACACTTGCCGAGCACCAACGTACATTTCATCTAACCTTCATTATTATCTTTTAGGGGTGACGAGATCAATATAAATGGTAAACCTAGATCATGGACAACCAGCAATAAAATATGACGGCATGAACATACATAGCAGGGGATGACCAGACAATCAAGAAACTACATATAAGGTATGAGCTACCACACTACTATGAAAGACTATACAACAAAAACTAGCCGACAAGGCATACCAAACTATACATGAGCCGACACCTGTCTATGAGCCTCTAAAAGAACATAAGTGTTGCAACATAGCCAGAATAGGGCCCCGACATACCCATAATGTCTATAAGAAAAATTGCATACCAAGACCAAGGCAAGTCCGGAGAAGGGATCTCGCCAATCACCGCTGAACTAGACAGTCTACTGTGGTGGGGGAGCTGCACCTGCCTGTCTATCAGGACCTACAGCACGACATGCAGCGTCACAAATAAAAGGACGTCAGTACGAATAAAGTACTGAGTATGTAAGGCAAGGAACCATAAATACGATCAGTAATGTAAGCAAGGATAGAGAATATACAACCTGTAACATCTTAGTACCTCTGAGGGCTACTTACATGAAATGCATGATACATATGTATAAATACATAAACCTTTAAAGCATTCGCCTCTGTGGGCATCATCATCATCATATTGTACCCGACCATAATAGGCTCAGTAAAAAAAACGTACCCGGCCACGTGGAGCTCGGTAAAACCCAACTGATCAGTGGTTGCACAATAGGTGTCGTACCCGGCCAACTATAGCGTGGCTCGGTAGAGTAAAATAGATACATATATATAATGCATGCTCGACTCATAGAATCACATTCTAAACCTTTCGGAGTGACGTAAGGTCGGTATCCTCTGTACACGTTATTAGGACTAACTCTTCACTATGAACCTTATAAGATTTAGGAAGTACGAACAACATTGATAACATAAGAATAAGAGAAGCAACAATAACATCAATCGTTCCATAAGAGGGAAAACAATGTAAGTACTGCTAGCTTCTAAGAGTAGAGTATCTTGGAAGCTCGTTCATTACATTATGTACAATCGGAGCCGTGAAAAAGAAGGAAAGGGATAGCCTCACATACCTTGTATATACTTCCCCAATCTCAAGCTATGCAATTGTCAAAACTCCTTAGTCTACAATAAGAGAAACGATACTATCGTTATCATTTAAGTGTCATAACTATTATGTATCGACCACAACCTATTTTACGATGAAACGGACAGCACCTCCCCTGTATATATGACCTCACACCATTCAAAACAGTCACCAAACAGCCCAAACAACATCAATAATAAACATATTGAGCCTCCCAAAATAGTCCACACACAACCTAATCACTCCATACATACGACGACCACCGTAGTCGTGTCAAACAACCTGGAAATGTTACGAATAACTATCAGCCCATAACCCTACATATATATGGTGTTTCTCCACACCCTTCCTCCTCAAAAACTCCACAAGATATTATTAAAATACGCATCCCAACAACAACGCAAAACAGTCCACAAAACAATAACATTACTACCAAGCCTTTCGATATATATTTCACAAGTTCTAGCTTCAATGGCTTAGCCGCAACTTGGATAATCTTAAATACATATAGAGTAAAAGGTTACTTACCTTTATACAGAAAGAACAACTCCAATTTGACCTTAAATTTCCATGAAATATCCCTCCAATGCTGCCACAACAACAAAAAAGCGAAACTAGCGATCAATTAGTGTTTTTCGGCACTAGAATCACTTTAGAAGGCTTGAAATCACCTAGGATTGATATTAAGAACATGAGGGAGTATTTACAGAACATAAACTCTTTAAAACAACCTCCCACACGAGCTGGAACGACACAAAAATGAGCAACAACAAGAAGAACAAGAGACTTACTAGCGCCACGGAATTCCCGACACTTGATTTGTGTTGTTTGCCCTTTTTTGGGTCTTGAATCTTGAGAGAACCTTGAGAGGATGTTCCTAGGGTTCTAAGGTATGAAAATAGTGAGAAGAAATGACTTAAAACGGGTTGGAGGCATCCTATATAGGTCCAAATATCTTAAACCGCCTTAGTGGGCCCCATAGAGAGGTGCTTGGCGCAGTCTCGCGAAAATGTGAATATCTCTCTACTCCAAGATCGTATCGATGAATGGTTTAATGTGTTGGAAACTAGACTCATAGATATTTAATTTAGTTGGTAGATCACCCCGTAATTTCTTGTAAGTTATGAGAAAAGATTAGAAACATTTGACCTAATGTTTAAGTAAAATTATGAACCTAAGTTGCGACAACTTTTGTCGACTTTTATTTCATAACTCGTTTGACTTCAAGACTTATGATACGGATATTATATGATTAAAATACCTTAATAAATGACCTTTTGAGTGTATTAAGCACCGCTAGATTACCTGAAAATACGAGTTACAACATCCTTGATTTGTTTAACTTCTAATACTGGTTAATCGCCCTTATACACTCTTGTATCACTTAAGACCAATAGGATTGACTTCTTATCATCTCAAAGATAATTCCTTCTTGGATTTATGTTAACTAATATATGGCATGAACTAACACATGTGGATATGGGTTGTAACAATTATCTCCTCCCTGAGTTGAGGTTCCAGATGGACACTTATTTTAGTTTCGCGGACATTATCTTGGTCCCCTAGATTAACTACTTCTGTATCGTTCAAATTAGGTTTGGGCTTTTCCTCAAAATGACTTATCTCTTTACTAATTGCTTCATAGGCCTCATCATCATCAAATTCCAACTCGTCATCACACTCGATTTCTTGTATTATTATTTCAGAGTTAGATTGACTTTTAAAACTGGGCCGAAAATTCCTCATGCATGTCATGTCATTGATATCAGCATAAAAAGAACTATCCAAAAGAAGAAAACAAAAATAAAATTAGAAGAAATGAAGAAAAAGGGACAATTGTATTTCATTGAATTTAAAGATAAAAGGGTTTTAACACATCCAACTGGACGGAATATAATATCTGAATTACATACCCCGAAATAATCCAGACAACTAAAAGAAAATCAAAACCCACTACCAAGACTCCCTCCGGATAGGAAGATGAGTAGCTTTTCAGTTGTTGACTTTTGCACGTGGTCCCACGAATTGCACATCTGCCTTGCTCGACCCTTCCCTAGCCTCAACCATGTTAACCTCGGCAAACAACCTTGCGAGTCCCTTCTCCAAGTCTCCATTAGCACCAATCAATGACCCATGAACTTTTGACAATAACTGCTTTTTGATACTCGGCCTGACGAATGATCGGGACAGACGCGGGATTGGCTTTGGCAAGGCCCATGCCTTCTTCTTCATTTTGCGGGCTTGTCTCACATCTGCAACTGTGGGCTTGAACCCTAGACCAAAAGTATCCAGATTCCTTGGAAGAGAAACCGGCTGCACAATACCTTGCAGAGATGCACCCAAACCCTTGGCCGGTACAAAACCATTTTTTATCATGTCAACGGCTACCATGACTGATGTCGCATCCATATTTGGAGTTGGAACGCACTTTCCTTCTGGAATTTTCTCTACCGATACCGTGTCGAAAACCTAATAAACCCACGGCCCATTGTCGTCTCCAACCTCTATGAGCAGAACAATGGCATCATTGGGCACACACATATTATCTTCACCATGTACAATAATTTCCTGTCGATCCCACTCAAACTTGACAACATGATGCAGAGTATACGGGACTGCCTTGGCAGCATGAATCCAAGGTCGTCCCAACAACAGGTTATAAGAAATAGCCACATAGAGCACCTGGAATTCCATAGTAAATTCAACTGGCCCTATGGTGAGCTCAAGCACTATGTCCCCGACTGAATCTTTCCCTCCACCGTTGAGTCCCCGAACGCTGATACTATTCTTGTAAATTCTTTCATCATCCACCTTCAACTTGTTCAGAGTGGAGAGAGGACAAATGTTTGCACTAGACCCATTATCAACCAATACCCGAGTAACCACGGAATCTTCGCATTTCACCGTCAGATAGAGGGCTCTATTGTGCTCGGTACCCTCCACGGGCAACTCATCATCAGAAAAAGTGAGTCTATTTACCTCAAATATCTTGTTAGCTATCTTTTCCAAGTGGTTTACCGAGATTTTATCAGCAACGTGGGCCTCGTTCAAGATCTTCATCAAAGCCCAGCGGTGCTCATCGGAATGGATCAACAATGATAATAATAAAATCTAAACCGGTGTTTTCCTCAACTATTCCACAATGGAATAGTCTTGCACTTTCATCTTTTTCAAAAATTCCTCTGCTTCTTCCTCGGACACAGCTTTCTTCAACAACATTGGACTATCCTTTGAAGTCTTAGCTTTCCTCAACCCTTCGGGGGCAAAGCATCTCCCCGATCGAGTCAAACCATGGGTTTCACACACTTCTTCTCTAACCTCTTTCCCCTGGTAAGTTACTGTCACTCGTTCATAGTTCCACGAGACCGCCTTACTGCTGATCACTGAAAGTTGAGTTACTGGTTTTATAATAACAGGCTCTGTGCGAGAACCCTTCACGACTACAACAGGTTTACTTGCAACCCCTGTTACCACCACTTTAGCTTTCTCTGGTTTCACTGCAACAATGCTTGACGACCCTTTCTCGGCTATCATAGCTGGCTTACTGTCTACCCCTTTCGACTGGACCGCTGATTTCCCGCTGATTATCTTTTCCTTGGGACTGGTTTCACTGGAACGGATCATCATCACCGTCTGCGAAGGTTTCTTAGGCTCCCCTCCCTTGTGTATCAACTTAATCATATGGGTCTCATGGTGAACTGGCAACGGATTCTAGTTGATATTTTGTGCTTCTGGGACCTGAACCTTGATCCGATGAGTATCAATAAGCTCTTGCACAACCATTTTCAATTTCCAACACTTCTCTGTGTCATGGTCCAGGGCCCCCGAACAATACTCACAACTCAATGAGCGGTCAAGATTTCTGGGAAAGGGATTCAGCAATTTGGCCTCGATTGGATTCAACATACCCAACTGTCTCAGCCTATGGAATAGACTAGTATAGGATTCTCCCAATGGAGTGAAAGTCTTCTGCTTCTGTAACCTCTCATTCTTAAAAGCTTGATTGGGTCGAAAACCTGCTCCAGGAGGGTTTCTATAGGCTTTTGGGGGTGGATAGTTATTTTGTGGAGCTTGGTATGGATTTTGGGGGGCTGGCGCACGCCATTGAGCATGAGCGGGAGGTTGGGTGTAGGTTTGTGCATGATGGACAGAAAAATGGGGATCTGGCGTGGGTAATAGTGTTGTGGTGGGTTATATGGAGTGTGGGGGTAGGTTTTCGGATAGGGTCGAGGTTGATTGTAGTAATGTGGAAGGTTCCTGGATCCACCCCAAACTGCCGACTCGATCGTCGCAACTTCCTCTTTCTTCTTCTTCCCGAGCACACCCCCGGTACCATTTTGAATGGCTTGAGTGGTCACTTTGATTACTGAATAACTCATGATCTTGTTGGACTTGAGTCCATCCTCAACCATAACACCCATTTTTACAAATTCATTAAAGGACTTGCCCACTGCTGACACCAAATGACCAAAATAAGTGGGCTTTAAAGCCAGCAAAAAATAATCAACCATCTCACTCTCTTTCATCTGAGGGTCAACCCTCGCTGCTTGCTCTCTCCAACAGAACAAATATTCTCAGAAACTCTCACCGGGCTTCTTCTCGATCTTTGTCAATGACAGATGGTCTGGGATGATTTCGAGATTGTACTAAAAATGATAGGCGAAGGCTTGGGCCAAATCGTCCCATGTGTACCACCTACTGTGATCCTGTCTGGTGTACCATTCTAATGCCGATCCACTCAAACTTTGGCTGAAATACGCCATCAGCAATTCATCTCTTCCGCTTGCTCCGCTCATCTTGCTACAAAATCCCCTTAAATGTGCTACTTAGTCGCCATTCCCGTCGTACAGATCAAACTTGGGCATTTTGAACTCGGCTGGTAACTGAACGTCTGGGAATAGACATAAATCTTTATAAGCCACACTTACTTGGCCCCTTAACCCCCTCATGTCTCGGAATGATTGTTCTAAGCTTTTGTCCTTTCTGATCATCTCTTCCTGCTCAGGGTTTTTGGGCGGCTTCTCGGTTTCTGCCGCGAGATCAAGATGAGGGGTGTATGAATAGGGTTCTGGAATTTTGAAGGTAGGTTAAAGGGGATAGTACTGGTTGTCGTGGGTCTGGAACAGAGGTTCACTGGAGGATCGGTGTAATGTAGCAGCTGGAGGTGCCACAAATACATGAGTGACTGGTGGAGGAGGGTATGGGACTTGTTTGGGTGGAGGAGCTTGTGATGAATGCGAACTGGTGTTGTGGCATTGTTGGTAGAGGGGAAAGGCTGGAGATGAGTTCACAGTGGGAGGTTCCTGAGGTTGAGCCAATGGTGGGATATAAGCAGGGTTTGCGGGATAAGCCGGTGGTGGATGCCCCTTTGCCCAGGCTTGGTACATTTCTGCCATCTGATGTTTCAACTTATACATCTCTTTCCTCATCGTATTAACATCCAATTCTTCCACCTTGTTTGACGGGTCAACAATACTTGCTTCCAATTCTTGGTTGGCCATATTCAGCCTGTCTTTTGATCGGGTATTGTATGAGTGAGTTGCTAGAATGCCAATCAACTAATCACCTATCTGGACTCAATACATCAACAACAACCTTGTTAGTGGTTAAGGCTTTAACAAATTGGTAATCTCACATTTAGGGAATGAATGCACCTAAGCAGTTAACTGTTTCTATCATGCATTCGTTCGACTGCTTGCGTCATCTCGGCTTGTCCATTTGCAACTTTCTTTCTTTTCTTCCTTTCTTTTTTATTCTGACCTTTGCTTTTCTCTGTTTTGTTTTCAACCTCTCATTCCCCTCTTGTTTTGCTATTGTTTCTTTTCTCTTATTTTCTTTCTTTTTCTTTTCTTTTCTTTTGTTTGTCCTCTTTTTCTTTTTTTCTCTCTCTTTTGTTTATGGTCGAATCCTATGGATATTGCCTACGTATCATGACCCCGCATGAATCAGACCGAGCGTAGTTCTGGGAGATAGATGTGAAATAAAATATTTTTTGGGATTTTTGGTTTTTATAAAAAACAAATGCTTCCATTGAAAAACTCAAAACTGACAAATTCCAAAAGATTAACAGACTTTGACGCAAAAATGAAATACAAATATCATACTCCAAAGAAATACAGACTCAAAAACATAAAGAAAATACAAACCCAACATGACTTACAGACTCTAACAGAAAAGGAAATACAGATTCAAACGAAAATTATGAGTACATCAATGCTCCTGGTGCCCGCGGGACATCATTCGGTCTCGCCGCGGGCCTATATGCAAGATCCCTTTGAAGTTGGTCCAAATCATTCATTATCTGTTTAACAAAGGTCATCATTGCTACAAAGAATGTAATACGAGTCATATCTTCAAAGATGTGGCACTTCATAACGATGTAGTCGGCGATGTTTCTAATTCTCTCTCCTATGACACCCTTTTCTTGTAACAAACGCCCAATCTGCTGGACCCTGGCCTCCAAAGTTTGCTCAGCCACATGATTTTGTTCCTGAAGTTGTTGCAAGTTTATTTCTAATTGTGCTAATGCCGTATAACAGTGTTCCATTTCAACCTTGAAGTCTTTTGCTTGCTTGATCATTTTGTTTTCCGTGGCGATGACCCTTTTCTTCAACCCTGCGACCTCATCGTCGTACCTTTCTCTCAGCTGCTTAACCAGGCGTACCCAATCGTCTGCGTTTTTAGCAAATTGTTTTTGAGCTTTGGCTAGTTCACTTTCTGCTTTGTTCAAATCAAAACTATAGTCACTCACTTTCTGCCTTAGATTAGCTATGAGCTTTTCATCCCTGTCACTCCGGGCTGGATTTTCTGCTGCTACTTTCATCTTCTGAATTTGAGCTAGAAGGGCTTCATTTTCTTTGGCTAGCCTTTTCTTTTCCCCTTAATCCGCCGCAACCTGTAAGCTACTCTCGAATTGAAGCTCCCTGATTTGCTTTTCCAGTTTTCCTATTGTGGCCCTGTACTCATTCTCCTTAGCCACCCAAGCCCACTGTTCTTGTGACGCTTCAATGAATTTCTGAACATGAGGCTTTTTGGTTGGTCTTTCTGGTTCAACCCTTGCAGTGTTCTTCTTTCTATACCAATCAATATAGGTGAGTAAGACTTCGCCTCTAGATAAATCACGCACTCGAGTGTTTACTGTCAAGTACTGGCATTCATTCCAAATAGAGCGAATTGTCTATTCATGAAATTGACCGTCAGAACTAACCTCGACCGCATGCACACTAAGATATTCATCTGGGTGCATCACCTAACACCTTCCCAACTGTCTCATCGCCCGATAAGGAGCGTAAGGCTGAATACCTCGCAAACCTATAAGGAGGAAGTAAGGACCAGTGGCAGGCATATACACAATTTCTTCAACAGGAAGCCAACCCAATGTCCACTCGATTTGCCCTGCAGTAATGGAGCGAAGGCAGGATACCCAATCTTCAAAATCCTCTGGCAGCTTAAACCTTGCAATTCTTGTGTCAAACTCTTCAATACAACTTTTCTCTGTGGATCCATAACTTATATACTGAGGGCGATGGCATAGATGCTCGGTCATCCACATCTGAAATAACAAATTGCACCCCTCGAAGAAATTTGCCCCAGCTTTACAGGCTGTGAGAACTTGCTATATCTCGGACACAATCATAGGGGCGAGAGTGCTCTTGGCATTGGTGATCAGGACCTTGACGACTCCGGCCACCCACAAATCGATATTCCCGTCTTTTCGGGGAAATACCACGAGGCCTAAAAAAGCTACCATGAAGGCAAAACGCTGATGCTCATCCCATTTTGTTCGATTTCCTTTGCTACAAACCCCGTTTGCTGGATCATTGAACCCCCCTACATGCTCGTATCTCTGGTATATAAAACATAGAGTAGCAAAACCATCCTCCAACTCGGAATACGGGACTCCCTTGCTTATCTTTAGCAAATCCATGAACTTGTGAGAGTTAACGGCTCTTGGAGCGATAAAATACTTATGCCTTAGCCCTTCAGTACTTCCCATATAACCTGCTATCTCTTCCAAGGTTGGGGTGAGTTCAAAATCCGAAAAGTGAAACACGTTATGGGTTGGGTCCCAAAACGTAACCAAAGCCTTTATGACATCTTCTGTAGGCCTGATTTTTAACAACTTGGTGAGATCTCCCAAATGTAAATTGACCTTATCTTGCTCCGATTTTCCCAGATCCTCCCACCACATATGCAACTCCAAAGGGATCGTGTTCATGACTGTTATCGGCAAACTTGGACTCGTGCTCATTCTGCACATTTGTTAGGGTGATTAAGCAAAAATCAAGACTCATTTGACTCAATGACAAAATTGACATTTTCTTTTCTTTTTTCAAAAATAAAATCCGGTTTTGCAAATACGGCCTTTCAGCACCTCGAAGACGAAGATTTTAAGGCTGTGTTGGCTAACCGGTGAAAACCTTGACAAATGACCACATGTGGCTGTTATTGCAAAAATAACCTTCTAGTGCCCTTTTAGGGACATTCGACTATTTCTGACAAGAATGACATCACCTTAATTATTTTCAAATAAAAGTAAAAGTTTTTTTTAAAAGGAAAGTTGGACCCGATGGGGGTTGCCTACGTATCCCACACCCTGTGAGAATCAAATTGGCGTAGTTCGGGCAAATAAAACAAACTATTTTTGAAAACAAAGCTTCTTCTTTTTTTCCTCTTTTTTTCACTCCATTGACAAATAAAACTAACTTTTTTTTGGAAAACAAAACTCCTTTTTTTTATTATTCCAAACAAACTAATTTCTCAAAAATTCGGTAGAGTTTCGACATCATTTGGACATTAGTTTTTTTCCAAAACAGGCGATTATCTCTCTTTACCCCTCGTACTGCCAATTCTTTCCAAATTCTCTCCTTTTATTAAAAAGTCGGTCAGCATGCAAATCCGAAGCAAATAAATGCACAAGTAGCAAGTAAGATGCATCAGGATGGTCTTTTTATTTCGGGTGCACTTGTCCTAGGCTGACCCAACCCTTGTGTTGAGTCTCCAAAGTCAAATATGCATATGATGCAAACAAACGCTCCCACTAAGGATCCGGCATGAGGTATTGTTATACTAGGTTTAAAACCCTGAGTTTATTTGTTCTAGACCTGGCTTACCCGAGCGGACAACTCGAGCCGAGGAGGGGGATGCGTACCGGTAACCAAAAGATCATCCGACTTTGCAACTTATCCGAGCCTCGTTCTATTTGGGATTTGACACTAACAGAAAGAAGTCACGACCAGCGTGCACTCCTCAGGAGAGAGAAGAGAGGGATTTCGTAGCAGTTTATATATACAGTTCAGATAATATCAAAGTGGTAAAAGCAACAATTAGCACATTAGGCCCAAACATGTAACAAAATCAGATAAAGCCAAATATAACAATTTATCTAAGCTCGAATTCTGAACCCTGAACTAGAGATTCTATGTTCCTCTCTCCAGCAGAGTCGCCAGAGTTGTCACTCCTCATTTTTTACCTACACCCCCGTACAGGGGTGTATAAGAGAGTTTTTTCCAATTTAAATGACAATCGAAATAGGATTATTTTTATTGAATTCAGAGTCGCCACTTGAGATAATTTTATGGTGTCCCAAGTCACCAGTTCAAATCCCGAATCGAGGAAAAGATTGACTCTGTTTTACAGTCCGCGAACATAGAAATCCGGGTAAGGAATTCTGTTAACACGGGAGAAGGTGTTAGGCATTCCCGAATTCTGTGGTTCTAGCATGGTCGCTCAACTGTTATAATTGGCCTATTATCTAATTCTAATACATGTTTTAGCCTTTGGTACAATCTTTAACTTTATAACCGCTTTTATTTATTTAATTTTTTTAGGGAGATTTCAATGTTATTTAAAACACGTCTTGAACCACGTCACATAAATGCACCCGCGGTCCCTGACATATTTTATCTAACATTGTTGATATTTGGATTTGGTTTGGGTTACATGAAATGCACACCCGAGTTTAAGAAGGTAATTTTATTAAGATCGCGCCTAAAGAGACTAACGCGTTATTATTTTGGGGAAGGCCGTGAAATTCGCTAAACAGCCCATCCCGAATTCTATGTATTTTATTATAGCCATTTATTGAGGGCCCTACAATTTGCATTTTTATTTGGTGAGGCTCATCTCATTTTTATTTGAAGGCTGACCCTAAAGCGACTATGATTTTTCTAATTATTCTTGTCTCTAAAATAAAGAAAAGAAATCCTAATTAATAATGACTATATTTGAGGTCAATGGATTCGCGCTACTTAAACTGTCAGGCAGCTTGGGCCTGAAGCACAGCCCGTTTAAATGGACCAAAATCCAGGCACACACGAGAGCAAGCCAGTCTTACGCCTGAGCCCAGGTTTACACGGGCGTTTAATTAAAACCAAACTTGGGCCGCCTGAAATGCATCGGAGCCCAATCCATCCGAGATAGGCTGTTAAGCCTTGATCGCCCATTCAAAATGAATTTCAAGTATTCATGGACAGCTTCAAGTTACTCGTATTTCACCATATACAACAAAGGAAAAACGCGATTCACCTATTCAGATTGATGAAACAACTAAACCTTTCTGATTTCAGCTTAAAGCTCAGATTATTTCTACTTATATTTTGATGAGCTATTGGATACTATTAAGGTGAAGGAAAACATATATTGAGAATATCAAATCAATACTCAAATGATTCAGGGTCTCATGCAAGTTTACTGTCAGTACACATGAGAATTCAAGGACTCGAAATCATTTCCTATTTCAACTGCCTTCTGACTTTAATAATCAAATTAACAAGAACAAAATTAACTAGCTAAACTGAAGGATAATTTCAGCTCATACTACTATAGTTCGAGAACTCTATACTAAACATACAAACTAAGTTAGCTACAGCTAATTTCATTCCGCACTCATCAATCTAACCAATTAACAAACACGAGATCCTTAAGCTGACTGACAGTCAGTTGTAGTATATAGCTCAGATTAATCTAGGGCAATCCCAATTAACGGTCCACATTATTACAACCCAGTTTATTGCTCAAATCAATACCATCTTAATCAACTAGGAACAAGTAACAATTTAAACAACTTAAACTATATCAGATAGCATCCAAAGTGCAGAGATCTGGTAGCAATTTTCATTTCAACTTCAACTTGGAGTTACATGGAAGCAAATCGAGGAAGTGTACCTGGAGATCGAAATATAAGTATAAGAAAAAGAAGAAGTCAGCCACAGCAATGCAACAGCATACCAAGAGATGATCAAACAACAACAATACACAGCATAGGGAATTGAAACACAACCCAGAAAATAGTTTGAAATCAGCAGAAAATGATAGATCAATTCGAATCAGTGCCAAACAGGCCAAATGACCTTGAAAACTACCCAGGATGCACTCATCACCTTCAGTAAATCTCAAGCTCAATCAAAACCTAGCTTAGTTGGACCTAAAACCATTCGAAATCCATTCATATGTCTCTGAAACCTCAAACACCAGACTTTGAACTAGGAAAGCTTGAAATTAGACTGAAAATCCCAATGGAGCAGTAACTGTTTTTGTTTTTTTATTGGATTTTCTCTTGTTTTTGGTTTTTGGAATTTGAATTTTAAATTCTAGATCTGAAAATTAGCATATGCCTTTTTTGGGGATGTTTTATGGCTGAAAAAAAAACCCTAACCAAGGTATTTGAGTATTCTTTTATAGGCACTAAGAAGTGCAACTTCAGATTTTCCTTTTTCATATTAGTCCTTCTTTCATTTCAGTTTAGTCCCTCATTTTTAAACTTGTTACACAAGTAACTACCTCTATTTTTGCTGAAACATACACTAAAACCACATTCTAGAATAATCTAAGAGGTTCTGGTATAGTCTGTTATCTTCCTATCCAGTTCCAATTATCCGTATACCCCTGAACATCTTTAGAATCACTAAACTACCTCCCACTCTGATTAATCCATGGTCAACTAATAAAACATGAATTTCAGTAGTAACCATATAATCCTTAACCAACTCTTATTATTCCATCAGTTAACAAACAATAATCAATTCTAACACTTATGCTAAACATTAACACAAACTACTAATCACACTCAAACAATACTGAATTTAGAGCAAAATCAGTGAGCAACAATTTAATTAAGAAAATTACGATACCAGGGGAGAGACAATTACTAAAATCATGAACTAACCTAAACATTTGCTCTAACAATAACCATTACCTATGATTGAGCTAAAAGAACACAAATCAAAGTTATATTAGACAATACTGAATTATTAGCACCAAAAAATGAATTAAACTCGTAAGAACACAAAAAAAAACTCACTGATAAAGAAACTCCGGCCAGTCAACATTTTTCAATTCGCCCATTTCGGGTGATATTTAGGCTCTATTGATGATGAAATCCTTATGAGGAAAGCCCGAGGACCCCATGGTATCATTTTGGGGAAAGGTGGTGCGACTAGGGTTTTGGCCGGAAAAAGTTTAAACCGATATTCGAATAGTTCCGGCGGGGATTCGAGGGACGAGGTTAAGGGGGTTGGGTAGAGGAGATTAAGATGGTTCTAGGGTGTAAATTTGGTGGAGTTTGGGACTGGTGGCGTCATGGCCGGAATTTCTTTGGTCTAAGATTCGAAGGCCTGGGGTGAGTTTTGAAGGAAATTAATGGTGGATTTGGACAGAGGAAAGGAAGGGGGTTCAGGGTGTGATTTTAGGGTCAATCGGAGACAGGCCGCCGCCGTGGACGACTTCTGGCGGCGGCGTTACAGGTTTGGTCTTGGGGTGCTTGGAGACGAAGCTGCGGGGGCGGGGGGGGGGGGTCTTTAGGACATTTTTATATTAGCAAACCTAGGATCCTCACGTTTGTTCGATCAACAATCAAGGGCCACGATTACTTACAGGAAACGATGTTGTGTGGTGTCCTACTGAGGCAGACCGGGTGGACATTTTCGGGTCGGACTGGGGGGGGTTAGGTTTGGGCTGAGACACTTTGGCCCAATTCTGGATAGCTTATTTTCTTCTCTTTTTAATTGTTTTTCTTTTATCTCCTTTATTTATTTTTTGTATTTCATTTTGTATTTTTTTATACTTTTTCCTCTGATTTTATAAAAATGCAAAAATTAAAATAAAGTCTTAATATATTTCCAAAATTAAGCTAATTAAAAGAATCTATTTCGCGACAAATTCAACATTTAGCCATAAAAAATGCAAAAGTGGGTTGTTTCGTTATTTTCTTCATATTTTGCTCTACAAACAACTTAATCACTAAATAATCCTAAAATATGAAATTTGATCCTAAATGCAAATGTCGTGCATTTTTTTTATATTTTTCATGTGAATTAAATGCACAAATAAAAATGCAAACAATTAACAGAAAATAACACAACATTCACAAAAGTGTAAAATAATGAAAGAAATCATTTTGTTTGAATTTTGGGAATAATTCATATATAGGGCAAAAATCATGTGCTCACAGCTTTTGTAATAGAGTTATGACAAAGTGGCTTGTAATAGTGATATTACAAGTTAGTGAAGTTGAAAGCCTACAAGTGTAGGTCGTGCTTTTTGTCCTCTTGTGTGGAATTTTTCCACGTAAAAATTCCTTGTCTCTATTACTTACTGCTTTGATATAGGTATCAAAGCAGGTTATTTCTAAAAGGTTAACACCTAGAAAGGATCTCAATGGCTGCTCCATCCAACTTTGAGGAAGGACAATCAACCTACAAACCTCTTAGATTCAATAGTCAGTACTACGGCTGATGGAAGACTCGCATGCATGATTTTATAATGGCCGAAGATTCAGAATTATGGGATATCATCTGTGATAGTCCACATGTTCCTCTAAAGAAGCTTGAAGAAACTGGACCAATGGTGCCGAAAGAAAGAAAGGAGTACAGTGATATTGACAGAATAGTCGTAGAAAAGAACTATCGCGCCAAGAAAATCTTAGTATGTGGTATAGGACCCGATGAGTATAACAGAGTCTCAGTTTGTGATACTGCCAAAGAAATATGGGAAGCGTTGCAAACCGCACATGAAGGAACTACTCAAGTTAAACAGTCCAAGATTGACATGATCACCACAGAATATGAGCTCTTCAGGATGAAGGATGATGAGTCTATACAAGATATGCACACCAGATTCACATCCATCATAAATGAGCTTCATTCCCTTGGAGATGTTATTCCCAGAAATAAGCTTGTAAGGAAAATCCTCAGTGTTCTACCTGGTTCATGGGAAAGTAATGTAAATGCCATCATTGAAGCTAAAGATCTACAAACTCTAACCATGGATGACCTGATTGGTAATCTGAAGACATACGAGATGAAAAGAAAGAAAGACAGAGAAATGAGAAAGCCAAAGATGGAAAAGAACCTGGTACTCAAGGCTGAAAGCAGTGACTCAAGTGAAAAAGATAGTGATATGGCCTATCTTACTAAAAAAATTCAAAAGATAGTTTGAAGGAATAGTGGTATACCAAAGAGGTGCAGTTCAAGTAAGGCAAGGAACAATGATCTCTGTCACGGGTGCGGAAATCCAGAGGATTTCATCAAAGACTGTCCACTTGTGAAACAGGAGCAATACAAACAAAACCCTAACAAAGCAGCAAAAAGGAACCTGGTTCCACACAAACGATTCAGTCGAAAAAGTGCAGCTGACAATATTGTGAAGCAGGCTTTTGCTGCTTGGGGATACTCCTCCAGTGAATCAGAAAGGGAACCAGATGTAGAAAATAGCTCCATGATGGCAGTGAAAGTTGAAGCAACAAAGTATGACTCACTATTCGCGCTAATGGATAAGTCTGATGATGATGGAGAAGAAGAAGATGAAGATGATGAGGTAAATTTTAGGGATGTTCAGAGAAATCTGAAATCCTACTCTTCTAAGAAGTTAAAGTCATTAACAAATGTTCCAATTGATGCTTATTATAACCTTGATAATAATAAGGAGATCCTGACCATAGAACTAGGAGAAGCTAAACAATCTAGAGATGATCTGGTGGTCTGTGTAGTGGACCTAAATGAGACCATAACTAATCTTGAAAAAGAAAAGGAAGCTCTAAATGAAAAAATAACTAGTGTAGAAAATGAGAGAGATGACCTGATGGTAGTGGTTGTTGACTTGAAGGAAACAATAGAAGGTCTTAGCAATGAGAAACACACTCTAGAAGAAAAAATTGCAGCTACTGAGCAAGAGAGGGATGATTTTTTAGTGATAATCACTGACCTAGAGGAAACCATTGAGGGACTCAATAGAGAACATATGACTGTGAGTCCTGGGTAAGGGAAGGAAGTAGCTAGTGAGACACACATCAAGCTTGAAAAGGAATTAACTTATGTGAAGACTAGTCTATGTGGTGAACTTGAGAAAAATCGGCAACTTCAAGCTGAATTGGAGAAAGTAAAATTTGATCTTGAGAAATCTCTAAAGTGGACCTGGTCCTCAGATGTTGTCATTGCCATGTATTTCAACAATAGTGGAAATAGGCAGGGAATCGTGTTCCAAAGGGAGAAAACACCTTACAACCCTCACAGCAAGTACGTCACTGTTCCTGATAATTAGTTGTGTACCCACTGTGGGAACAATGGGCACTTTAAAGAAAATTGCCAAGCCGGGGTTCAATCTGTTAAGAAAAACAAAGTGTTTACTGACAAAGTGACTACTAACAAGGGACCAAGTATCGGTCGTAAGAAACGAATATTGCCTGCATGGACTAGAAAAGCCCTTATACATCCCTTTTATCATAACAAGGGACCCAAACTAGTTTGGGTTCCTAAATCTAACCCATAATTTGCATGTGCATGGAACAGTGAGAGGAAGCAGACTGTAATGGACCATGGACAGTGGATGCTCAAATCACGTGACTGGAAGCACCATGGATTTCTTCTCACTGAAAGCCCTACAGGAAGGGAATGTATCCTTTAAAAAAATGAGGGGTACATTCTCAGTGTTGGAAAAGTTGGAAAGTCTACTTGACACTCAATTGAGAACGTGTACTATGTGGATGACCTGAAGTACAATCTCCTAAGTGTTTCTCAAATATATGATAAAGGGAATGCAAAGTGGTCTTAGTGGCAAAAAGAAACAAGAACATCTACGTTGCTGACTTTGAATCTCTACAAGCTGGTGATATGAGATGCTTGAAGTCGGTTGATGATGACGCAAAGCTTTTGCATGGAAGATTGGGGCATGCAAGCTTCTCACTTCTGAATAAATTAATTTGCCAAATTCAAGATTCACCTGGACACTGGTTCTTAGAACAGAGGATGAGACTTTCGAGGTATTTATGGCATTTGTCAAGAAGATACAAGTGAAGATAAAATTGAAGGTAGTATGCATCAGATATGACCATGGGACAGAATTTGACAACGCCAAATTTGATGAGCTTGTAACAAAAATGGAATCACACACAACTTCTCAGCACCAAGGACTCCCCAGCAAAATGGTGTTGCTAAAAGAAAGAATAGAACTCTGGAAGGCATGGCATGGACAATGCTCATCGACGGTGGAATCGCCAAAAATTTCTGGGCAAAAGTAATAAACACTGCTTGCTACTTGGTGAATAGGTGTATGATCAGGTCCCTCCTGAACAAACCCCATTATGAGCTGCCAAATGGAAAAAAACCAAAGACAACTCATCTGAGAGTCTTTTGAATAAAAATGCCATGTTATCAACAATGAGAAGGATCAGCTTGGGGATTTTAATGCAAAAGGCGATGAAGTAATCCTTCTGGGATACTCCCCACAAAGAAAAGTCCACAAAGTCTACGACAAAAGGGCACACTAGTGGAAGGAAGTGTTCATGTGCTATTCAACAAGACACATTCCTCTAACAAAGGAGGAAACAATGATAATCAATATAATGAACCATCTCTGGTCCCTGGGAAATAAATGAGGTTTCAAATGGGAAGGCTGATATGATGAGTAAGATGAAGGAGATAGGTGAAAGACAATGCAACATCCTCTTCCACTTCTCACAAGGAACGTGGTACTTCAATTACTACCACTAAAGATGAAGAAAGAGTAGAGATGCAGTGTAAGCCACTCCAAGTAATAGAACAAGGAGTGCAGGGAAATCTAATTAACCTACCAAGTTCATCTACCAATCAAACCTACGTCCCAAATTGGAAACACAAAAGCTCTCATCTGCCTGATAATATAATCACTCCCCTTCATTCTGGATTTAGACAAGAATCAAAAATTCAAAAATTCCCTAGTCCCTTCTGTATTTCCACTCTAGAATAGAATCCAAAATCAAGTCTCAAGGAATCCTACTTGAAGGCTGCCAAAAGAAGTTTGAGATACCTTAAGTGAACACAAGACCTGGTCCTGTATTACCCCTCAGGTGACAGTTTTAACCTTATTGGGTATGCTGATGTTAACCATGCAGGTTATCTTGTGGACAGGAAAAGCATTTCTGCAATGGGTCACTTGCCATGATCATGTCTCATATCTTGGGGCACAAGGAAGCAAAACTCAATGGCTTCGTCAACAACTAAAGCAGAATATGTAGCGGAAGCATCCTGCTGTGCTTAAACCCTATGAATTAAGTAGCAAATGAAAGATTTTGGGGTATTTTCTGATGGTACACCTTCTCTATCCAGTTCAAGACAAGAGGACCAAGTATATTGGGGTGAAGTATTATCTATTGAGGGTCAATATGGAGAAAGGGTTGATCTGTGGAAAGTCCTGCAACACAAAAAGACCAAATTTCAGATATCTTCACCAAAGCCTTGAGTAGGGAACATTTTGGAAGAAACAATGTGAAGCTGGGGTTATTAAAATCTAATGGAGAACCTGATTCTCCATTTGTTGGCTATGTAAAACACCTTCAGGTAAAATTAGCTAAAGTGTTTTCTGGCCAAGCCTAACTCACATCGATACCATTGCAGGTAAACGCGCATGACAACCATAGAAGCTAAAGGTACAGTTATGAACTGCGAAAGAAGAGCTGCTAAAATCTTTTTCAAAAAAGTGTTTAGGCATCAGGTTAGTAGTAATGTGCTTGTTCTGCATGCCTTCTCAAAAATGTTAACAAAATTAACTCAACTGCCACATCATCCGACTTTTCAAAGTCTGCATGTCATGTCTTGTCTTTCAAATCCCTTCATCCCCTCTACACGATAATATTTTCCCACAAACCTACCGCCGTTTTCAGAACTGTTCAGGACCCGTTTCTCTCTCTTCTCATCATTAGCCCTTCTTCCAATAAAACTTTCTTTCTCCCTCACAGCAAGTCATGGACCTTCATCTCTTTTGTATATATGTGATCCTCTTCATCTCTCTCTCTCTCTCTCTCA
This sequence comes from Nicotiana tabacum, assembly GCF_000715075.1. Taxonomy (NCBI): domain Eukaryota; kingdom Viridiplantae; phylum Streptophyta; class Magnoliopsida; order Solanales; family Solanaceae; genus Nicotiana; species Nicotiana tabacum. Next base: position 10,725,598 of record NC_134099.1, on the reverse strand, counting down.
CTTTACTTACCTACCAAATACTCCTATAATGGCAATCGAACGATCGCTTCCTTCTCCCACCATTAACACCACTCCCACTTCCCTATCATCCTTAAAATCATCCCCAGAAATTTTATTCCACTCATTCCAATACTACTGTATCCACACCTGGTTCCTTCTTTTTTCCTATAGTTTTTCCTTTTTCTGACAAACCATGTTTCCCTTCCATGTATTGAAAACCCTATGTCTTGTCATTCCTCTGATCTCATCAAAGAACACTCAGGAGGTTTTACCTCTCAAGTGTCAGAGGTCTCTGAGGAAGATCCTGATCAATATCTGAACTCCTCCATTTTGGACTCAGTGACTCTCACAGAGTCACTAGAAAAGGAAGCAGCACACAACATCATGGTTATCACTGCTGAGTGTCTGATGAATGAAGAAGCATATCTCTTGTCTGAGTATCAGGGAGAAGAAACTCCATTCCTAGGCGATGTAAGAACCATAGTACTCCCCGAGTCTTTGGCTCATGAGACGTTCCCAGACAAACCTACTAAAAACCTAATTCTCTTCCAAGCAAACCCACTCAGGCATCTCCTTATCATCCTAAGCTCTTAGAATCCTCCTCTAAGTCACCCATTATTAGGTCCCAACAAAAATAGGGCTTCGAGTCTACATTGCAGAAAAGTAGGAGGAGTGTCAAGACAAGGAAAAAGAGGTTGATGAATCAATGGGAATTTGTTACTGGCAAGAGCGTTCCAGTAGGTGGGGTTGACAAAAATGCTCTAAAAGAACCTGGTTCCTCAGTGAAACAATCTATAAAAGCTCAAAAGTCTATGGATGAAGCTTCCGATGAAGCTATTGAGAAACAAAATGGTGCATCAGCTTGATGCCGCTATCTGTGTTCAGACAGTTGAGGTTGGGTGAGCCTCCCACCCACGGTGATTTTATAGTTGGTTGATCTCTCCATTGCACATCCTAAAGGAGTGATTGAAGATGTGTTAGTTCAAGTGGATTCTTTCATATTCCCTGCTGATTAAATTATCTTGGAATATGAGCCTAATCAGGAAGTCCCATTTTTTTAAGGCGTCCATTCTTAGCCACGGTCCGAGCTATTATTGATGTATGTAAAGGAAAGATGACAATAAGAGTGGGTAATCGAGTGGAGGTATTCAATGTATATAAATCACTCAGATTGTCAGCCCCCTATGAAGAGATATCCATGATTTCTGTGGTGGAAGGTGATATGAAGTCATTGGTACCTTATATGAGCCTTATAGATCCTCTTGAACGAGCCTTGGTTGGGGATGAAGAAGACAGTGAAGATGAGATGACGGAAGAAATTGAGCAAGTACTTAATATGTCTTGCAATTATGTCTATGGGTTTTGGAGATTTGAGGAGTTGGACAGGTCTGTTACTTTGACCCCTCATAAGCCATCTATTGAAGAAGCTCTAAAGCTAGATCTTAAGCCCCTTCCAGCGTTGTGCTATGCTTATTTGGAAAACTCTAAGACATTCCCGGTGATTATCTCATCTAGCTTGACCGATGTGCAAAAAGAAAAATTGCTCACAATGCTTCGTGAGCATAAAAAGGCTATTGGGTCGACAATTGCTGACATCAAAGGAATCAGTCCATCATTTTGCATGCATAAAATCTTTCTAGAAGATGGACACCGCCCCAATGTTTCCTCTTCTCCATTATTTTTATTTTGTAAATAAGTTCCCCATTCCCCCTCCCAAACGTCCCAAACCCCAATTCCCCATTCGTGGTTCTTTCGAACTCTTTTCTATAGCGGGTGGTCTATTGTGCACTGAAATTGGTTGAAACAATTTGGTTGTTGTATTGTATATGGAGTAGTAAACTAAAATTCCTTCTACTTTGTTAAAATTTGGTAGGGACACCATGTAACACAATTGTTGAATTAGTTGCACACATTTAATGCCTACCATATGTTTGATAAAATATTTGAATGAGTATTTTGTGCATCGGTGAAGTATGAGTAACCGAGTATAGTTGTATGTGATATCAGGCTAAGTGTGGGGTGTTTTGGGGGTGGTTTTACATAATTCGGATCTTGGATTTAATGTGCACATGTCACCCACACCACGTATCTTGTACGTATGTTGTAGTACTTTGTTAGAATTAGCTAGTGTAATGTATTAGTTGTAGAGATTACAGACCATGTGTCATTTGCTTGCATTAAGGCTAAATCACTTCTCATGATCAACCACTTGATTTGTGTAGCATAGTTAGTGAATTATAATTGAGAGGCATGGGGAAGTCTTGAGTACCCATTGTTTTATAGTGTAACACCTGTGCGTTTTAAACCATGATTATGAGTATAATACATTGAGCCTTCGATTTTAAGTATGGGGTTATCTTTGACTCTCACGATAACCTTAGGTGGATTTTTTGATTCATTTTCACATTCATGTTTATTTGTGTTGTAGGCTGCTATGGCTCGTGATAGTGCGAACAAAGGCAAAGGAGAGGGGAAGTCCTCAGCCACTGCTCCCACTCCCAAAAAGCGCAAGCAAAGGGAAGGATCATCTAGCTAAGCGAAAAGGAAACAAATTGTCGACGGATTGAAGAAAACACCATTGGGACCAAGACCTCATTTGGATATCGTTCGTGATGATACCATACAATGGCATAGGGACTTCGTGCCATATGGGTAGTACGTCTCCGAGATGGGTATTAATGTGAAAACATTGGAAAAAACTTTCCGGACATGCTTGCCTGGTTGCGAGAAATAAAGATGGATAAATTCCTAGAGTGTCCCGGCCATGCAAATTTGAGCATGGTGCGAGAACTGTATGCCAATTAGAATGCGAGACTTGTTCACGTCATGGGTCCGTGGAAAGGAGGTTCCCATGTATAGGAAGTCTTTAAGTGACTTTTTGGGAGTCGATAACTCTATCTCACGGAGATTACAAAAATTTGTCAAATGCCCAAGCTACCCGGCGATACGTCACGCTCTTTGTGGCATCAATTCGAATGCCAAGTGTCATACCTCCTTTTTACCCACCCCGAGGGGTATATAAGGGAGTTTTTCCAATTTAAGTGACATTATTCAAAATGGGATTATTTTATTCATTTTCAGAGTCGCCACTTGGAATAATTTATGATGTCCCAAGTCACCGGTTTATTTTAAATCCCAAATCAAGGAAGTTTTTATTTCTAAAGTCTGCGAACCAGAAATTTTAGATAAGGAATTCTGTTAACCTGGGAGAAGGTGTTAGGCATTCCCGAGTTCCGTGGTTCTAGCACGGTCGCTTAGAAATTTATACTTGGTTTAATTATTTAACTACTCATTTTTAAAGCCTATGTGCAATTATCTTTTTACAGCTTTAAAATCACTTTAATTATTCGTAATTAAAGAATTGAGTTATGCGTACATATACTCTATTCTTTTGGCGCGTCAAAATCGTGTCACTCGAACATGTCCACGATTAATAACGTTTTTGTTGATTTATTAAGAAATATTTGGTTGAAGTTGCGTGAACGCATCCCTCAAGTCACTTTTTAGAATCAAATTAGCAATTATGTTACGCGAACGTATACGTAATCACAATACTAGTCTAAATTGAGCCTCAAGCAAACTACGAGTGTTCATTTTTTAAAAATCGTAATCGTGTCACGCAAATGTGTACACAATTGAATTAATAACATTTTATTATTATTAAAATTGTGTCGCTCAAAGTTGCGCAAACACATACTTTGACTTATATTTAGAAACCATAATTACGTCACGCGAACATCGAAAATCCTAAAGATTGCTTATCTGGGTGTTGGCGGCCTAAGCATGCCCCTAGCAATAAGCAACAATGTACAGTAATAAAATGTTTCAAATCCAAATTGTCACTCACGCTTAAGTCTAATCCTTCTGTAGAAGCCTATAGTTCATAAAATACTAAAAATTACAACTGATGGTTAATAAAGAAAATCAAAGAGAACATTTTAACGCTCGATATGCTTCTGCTAGGATGAGAATTGCTAACTAGTGTTCAAATAGTCCTTTTAGCATTAAAAGTTTAAGAAAGAGATTAAATGTATCATTTGCTTGAATTAACAAAAATGGCATACGAACAATAAAAAAATATACATGTACTAGTATTTTGTCTACAGAAAAATCAATTCTAGAAAAGGGGAAAACCTGTGTATGCTGGTTTTATCTAAAGCTGCAGTTCTTTTCATTTGAGTTTACCAATAAAGACTAACTCTTAACCCAAAAAAATCAAAATCTATACAAACACACACAGACCATTTAAATGCAAAATTGTTAGATCAATTCTGTCCGTGAGTCTTATAACCAAGATAAAAGTTTAACCACAAATCTATATAGCTCAATATTCACTGTTGTTGACATTGCTAATTTTTATTCAATATAAGATCCCATTTGAGATTTCATACAACTAAAATAAGATTAACTTCAACCATAGACCCAATTAACAATTAACAACAAAAACAATAATCAAATTAGATGAACAGCATCAATCAAACAACTAAAATTTCATGCCATCTATTCATCTACGCAAGAAAATACCATACGCACATATGAAATAACCAGTAAAAAAAATGAAACAGACCTTTTGTTGTTCGAATTATACAGTGGGTACAATGAAAGAGAAGCTCCAAAACAATAACTTAGATCGAGCTACTCGACAAACACTCGAACTGGAAACCTCAGGCGATCGACTACAGTTCTAGCGAAACCCGCTTGTCGCCCCGAACTCGAACCCGACTCAAGAAAATCGACCAAGCTCCAGTAGTTTCAGAGGTGGTTTTTTGGACAGAGAAGAGGGCTGGTTTTGGGGTAGATTTTCAGCTCTTTTTTGGGTTTTAAAATGGAGCTGAAGTTGTAGCTCCTTTAATGATGCTAGAAGCTGATTTTAGGACCTCTCTTTTGCCCTTTGGTGATAGATTTGAGGGGCTTTTTATGGCTGTTTTTTGGATGGCCGAAAATGGAGTTCATGGCTGTCACTTTTCTTGATTTTTCAACCCCTTTTTTATTTGTGGAGTGTGAGTTGTTTTCTCATATGGTGGAGGGGATCATGGGAGTTAAAGTATAAAGGTGGAATGTGAGTTGGAAAGTGTAAGGGTGGAATGTGAGTTGTGAGGGAATAATTGTGTTGATGGTAAGTTATGTGCTAAATGATGTGAGGGAATTGGGAAAAATTCAAGCATGGTCAAAAATTAGGTACTCACAGCATGCCCCTCTTTGCTTGGAAACATGAAGAGTTTTCAAGCAAAGATAATGTGAGCCGTGACTAATTTTTGAACATATCTTAATTCAAAAAAGAAAGAAATAAGGATAAGAAAGAAAAAAAAAGGTGCAACCGAGTCCTAGTTTTGGACAACCTACATATCCCGGGTTATAAGGGAATCAGGTCGCATGTAGTTCAAGGAGAATTGTGGAATGATAAGTTGAGAAGTCGAGTGAGGTTCCGTGGAAGGTTTTTCAATTGTCATCCTCGCATAACTGCAATATTTTCTTTATAGTTGCAGATTTATTCTTCAAAAAGGAAACAAATTTGTGCCCTTCTCTCGGTTAGCTTCGCCCTTGTAGCCGGTGAGTTTTCATTATTTTTCCTCTTTATTCATTTCATTGTTTCAGTATTTTTTTTATATAATTTTTAGTGGCTATTTGTTATTATTATTTTAGATGGGTCATTTATGTGAAACAAGGTTGTTTTATGGCATCTCAAAGCTTTGGAAAAGATTTATTCTTGACAAAGATTCTCTGTCTATGTTTAATTTTCTTAAAAATATATTTTTTAATGAGCATTTGCTCTTGTAATTCTATGTGGCTCCACTTATGTTAAACAAAATTGTTTTGGTAGCTCAGAAATTGAGGAAATTCAGTTCTTGAAGAGTCAAAATTCCTTTTTATTTTATTTTATATTTTGAATTATGAAAGTTTATGTGGAATGATTTACGTGAAAGAAGAGTATTCTGGTAGCTCAGGTGGTGGGAAGATTCCGTTCTTTAAGAATAAAATGTTTATCTAGCTTGTGCTCTTAGTTGTCGCGTGCACATTGGCTACTATGTTCGACCGTATGCAATTTTACTATGTCTTGTAGCTGTGTGACTACATGTAGTAGAATCAAAGAGTTTCTTTTCTTTAGCATTGGATGTTGTCAAATTCTAATTTCATGTCGAGGTGAAAAAGAAAAATAATTGTTGTTTTTGGTGTGACATTCAGAGCAGAATATCAAATAAATAAATAAGTAAAGCCGCAAATGATTTATGCTTGGTTGCACACACTGAATGATTATTATCTTGAATAATATATGATTACCATGGTATATCCGTAATTTCTAAATATGTTGTTGAAAAAATTGATGCGCTTTTTTCATGTTATTAATTTGTTTACACCTAAAGTCTCAAATTCTAAAGTTTAATGCTAAGATAGAAATAGATATCTTGAGAATTCCTTTGCCATGGAAGAGTTTTCGAATTTATAACTTTTAGGTTTCATCTATTTTATTATGTGTTGCTTTAAAAATACTTGATTACTGATTTGTAACTTTAGTAAGTGTTTAACCAAAAATCTGAGTCTTTGTCAAAGCTAGAAATAAAGAGAAATTCGGGTTACTGATAATCTGGAGATGACAATAATAGAAGTCTTCTGAGAATAATAAAGTAATAAGTAGTTTTGTATTTCAGTGTAATCTCAATAATATTTCGTGTTCCTACAGATGTTGAGTCCTTCTCCTTTATAGTTGATTCTAGGAGAAAGTGTAATGCCTTTGTTTTAATGAGCCAATTATGAGCAATAAATGATATTAAAAGAAACGTTACACAATTATTTCTATTTAATTCAAATTCTCTAACGTATTTGATATTTAATGCTGTATTTAGACTCTTTTACGTCATCAGATTCGTATCTTCAACTTCTCCCGATCTTCGGTCTTTAAACGACTCGAATAGGTACGAGACTCATGCCATTTGAGTAACGGTCCATACCTATGTTGCTTTCTTCTCCCCATATCTGTTGTCGCCCGTGCCTCTTGGCTATTTATTGCGTTTTGACCTTTTGACCAGCCCATGTGTCATGACACGTCATCTTCAATATACAGACTCAGTTTTTTTCCCAATACAGATAGTCCCCCCACTTTTCATTTATTTATCAATTAAATATTTGGGAAGTGGATCTTCACAAAAAGGGAATTTTTGTCGTAATCAATGTTATGACAGTACTGACGCTTCAGTTGTCTTTTCTATTTAATACTCTGCATACATGTCACCTTCTGATTGGCTCTGTAATTCTGCAGCCTTTTTTCAAGGCTTCTTCATCCCCTCTATCCACGAAGTGATAGTTGCCCTTATTATAGGCTATTCATCATTACACTTCTTTGTTTGACGGTTGCTATTATATACATATTTAACCTTTTTTCCTTAGTCTTCTTCTTCATAACCCTTAACAGATACTTTACTCTTTACTTTTGTTCCTCTCTCCTTTAGTTCATCCTTTCTCTGCAATGGCGTCTTCGAATCCTAACCCTAAGACAGTCCCAATTCTTGATAGCTTCCCCAAAGCCCCTGTAAAACATAGAAGGGGTAGAGGTGGCAGACTTTGTAGCCTAGGATCCGTTCGTGGTGGTTCCTCTGGTTTCATCACTCCTTCTTCTAATTTTGGCACTATTTCTAGAGGTTCTATCACTAAGAAATCCTCTTCTAAAGGTAAAGAACTTTCTGAGCCTCTTCAAGAGCCTTTAGTTGAGGAAATAGTACCCAATGACTTATCCTTTGAGAATGATAGAAAATCTCTTCATGAACAAGTTGTTAATTTAGAGAAAGCTGACACTTTTCCTTCTCTAATTACTGAACCTTTGATTGCTATTGTTCGAAAAGATTGTCGCTGGAAAGATGATCTTCGTATGATGATCCCTAATCCAAATCAGAGAATTTCTTCTTTTAGGATTGGATTTTCTTTTGTTTATACTTACCCCTTTACTTTGGGATTTACTCCTGCTATTGACCCAGTTATATTTGATTTTTGTCATTTTTTCAAAATTTATTTAGCACAAGTTGGCCCTCTTGTATGGAGAGTAGTGGCTTGTTTAAGGTATTTGTCCGTAAAAGCCAATGTTAGCTTTACCTTTCCCCACCTTAATCATCTTTACCACCCCAAATTATTCCGCCATGGAGTTTTTACTTTAACTGCAATAAGTAAAAGGGTCTTGGTAAGCCCTGAAGATGAAAAGGATCGTGGGTGGTACACTCGTTATATTGTGGTACGCACAGTTGATTTGGTGGGTGAAACAAATATCCCCTTCCCTGAGAAGTGGAACTTTGCACGTAAATTTTTTTTTACTTACAGTTCCTATCTTTAAGAATTTCAACTTCTTTTCTAATTTCATCCTTTTTTTCTTTTCTATGGCAACCATGGGAGATGTGGAACCCGTTCCTAATTTCCGTGGTTAGGTAGATTCAATCTTGAAAGTCGTGCCTATGGAGGCAAGAACTTGGAAATCCATTTCCAATTTACATAGTTGGAAAGTAAAAACTCACGGTATGTATCTCTTTATGCCTTTTCGTATGTTAAGTCCTTTCTTGTTTCTAACTTTTTTATCCCTCTTTTTGTCAGGATTTGCTATTCGAGGAATGACAGCTGATTCGAGCCTCTTCTGGTACTTCTCTCTCTTTGGAGAGAACTCAAGCCACGCTGTCAAAGAGGAAAGTTGTAGAAGAGGATTCTGAGGATGAAGAAGATGAAGACACCTCTTTGATAGCTAGACTAAGATCCAGGAGACGCATCTTTTCCGAGGATGAAGCTGAAGTTACCCCTGTCCGTGCCTCTCTTACCGAACTTGTTCACATTCCTTATGATGATGAAACCACTCCAAGGGACTCCAATGAGTCTATTCAACGTCTCTTCGTTGGTGGTTTTGAAAGTGGAGAACTAGGTCCAGTTTAGATGAAGTTCCTCTTTCTCTGTTCACATTCCTTCTATTCCTCTGTTGGTTTCAAGTGCTTCCTTGACCATTCTATCTGTTTCTTCTCCCTTACCTATTTCTGTTTCCCTTACCTTCTTCTACCGCTCCTCCTTCTATAGCTCCCCCTTCCTCTGTTCAACATGCAGAAGAGGGTTCCAGTAGCAGAAGCTTGGCTATGAGGAGCGTTACACTTGAAGTTCCTGCTAATAACAGTCTTTTAAGGAAATCTGGTGGAGCATATGCTTGGCTTGGGCCTTTGATTGGAGATATTGAGAAGAAGAAGATGAGCATTCACAGTTGCTTAACTCTGATGAATGACATAGTTCATTCTACTTTGAAGGTATTTTTCCTTTACTTACTAACAAGTTTTTTTTATCTCCAAATCCTTATTTCTATGAATTGTCACTGTAGGCTAACCTCATTGGTACAGAATTGATGGGAAGAATTTCTCTTCTGAAAAAGAAAGCCCGTGAGTCTGAAAAGTCTATCCACGAGGCTGAGGAAATAGCCAAGGGAGCCCAGATAGAAGCAGCTAATTGGAAAGAGCAGTTTGAGAATGCTCAGGGAACTATAGAAGAATTGCAAGAGAGTAGAAATCATCTGGAGCAGTAAAAGCGAGGTCTGACTTCTGAGTTAGCAGTTGCCAAAGCTTCTTCAAGTCAATTTGAAAAAGACAAGGAGCGCTTGAATGTTGCTTTTCAGAACAGTTATCAAAATCAAGTGAAGAAATCAGAGAACTTAAGGCACTCTTGGACAAGAAAGAAGAATATGTAGGAGAATTAGTGCAAAACTTGACTCAAGTTCAAGTTGATTTAAGGATCTCCTCTAACAAAGTGCGTGCCTTAGAGAGTTCTCATGCCTCCCTTGAAGCTTTCCTTGATTCTCATTTAGCTGAACATCAAGTGTTAAAGAATGATCTTGCTATGTGGGAAAGGGAGTACGAACTTCTTGAGGAGAATTTTAACATAGAGGTGAGTTGGGCTTTTTCTAAACTCTCGTCGTGATGCTTTAATGGAGGCCAGTCAAGAAAACTTTGATTTAAACTCAGAGTTGGCCAAAGTTTTAGAGACCATTGAGAGAACCCAACAACCACTTGACTTTCCCTCTCTAGCAATTGAAGCTCCCATGGCTGAAGAACCTTTAAATGACGAAGCCGTTGTTGTGGCAGTTGAAGTTGAAAATGCTGCAATTCCAGCTCCCGAGGGTGAAACTTCTATGACTCAGTCTGTGAAAGTTGAAGCTTCCGTGACTCTTGCTCCCCTCGTTGAACCTAACACTTCAAGCCCAGCTGAAACCGCTCATGTTGTTGCTTCTTCAAAGGTTACCACCGTACCTATGGTTGTTCTTGAAAGTGAAGCTTATATAGCAATTTCTGACATTCCAGCCCCTCAGTGACCAGTTTATGTTTCCAGATCTTTGTTTTTATTTGTTTTGTTTGATTGGTGGTTTATCCCTTGGCAGTTTTTAAGGAATTTTTTGGAAAAGTCCCCAGTTACAATAATGGTGCACTTGTAAAAATATTTTGCTGACTAAGTTTTTACTTAGTCTTTTTAATTATATTGAGAAATTTTCTCAGTACTTTTATATGTTTTATTCTTGCCTTTTTTATTTATTTAGGACTTATAGAATAGCTTAGCATTTTTATCCTTTGAAAATGCTTTATGATTCTTCTCATGAATTATTAACATGAGGTTTATAAAAGAAGGCCCTTTTATATATATCGACACTTAATGAAGAAGACGTCTCAACTTCATAATGGTGTTACAATACGATGAAATAAATAGGAATACACATGTTTTGTTTGAAACAACTTTGACAAGTTTTTATTCATGAACTTGGACAAGCTTTTGAATATTACATGTATTAAAATACATCTATAACTTTCTCGTAACTGTTTTTCTTGTAACAAATTTTTACAAAATAAATATAAAATAAACAAGGTTTTTCTTCATAACCCGTTTCAGTACATAGTCATGACCCTATCTTCATGTATTAAGAAGGGTTTAAGAGGTGACTCCGTTGTTCACATGGAAAAAACACTATGATGATATAAATCTCCCTTTGTTCTAATGGGAAAGAACACTATGATGAATGTCTTATATCTTCATTTGTTTTGATGGGAAAGAACATAATGATGAATGCTGAAAACTCTGTAACTTTTCCTCAACACTTGTCACTTTGTAGCTTGATTTTTCTCTTAAATCTTGCTCAATCTTGTTCGATTTTCGTATCTGTTTTTTTTTGCACGTATCTGTGTATAATATGTAGTCCCCAAAGTATTTGCGGTAAAGTATGAAGTCTCGAGCACTTGTTTGTTTCTCTCAATTTTGATCCTTTTCCTGGAACAGAAAAACATACGGGACTCGGAGGTGCGATTAGAGATGAAGACAGCCTAACCCGTGTATATTTCCATCAGATTAATTTGTAACCCTGGGCTGGGAATTTTAGAATTTTCCATTTTGCCGTGCAGGTCGTGACTCATCATTTGGCACGAGTTATGGTTTTTGCCTAGCATCTAAAATCGTTAGTAAAATTTTAACAATTCAAAGAAAAATTCTAATATAGCAATACCTGATCGTAGATACTTTCTCAGAAATAATATCTCTTTAGGTGGATAGCATTCCAATGTGAGAGTAGAACCTTGCCATCCATTGTGTCCAACTCGTATTCTCCTTTTCCCGCAATGTCACGAACTCTGTAGGGTCCTTCCCATGTTGGACTTAGCTTTCCTGAATTAGCAGCTTTTGTAGATTGGAACACCTTTTTAAGCACGAAGTCCCCAATTTTAAAGAATCTGAGGCATGCTTTCCTATTATAATACCATTCAATTACTTGCTTTTGTGCTATCATCCTTATTAATGCAGCTTCTCTTCTTCCTTCGAGCAAATCAAGGTTCACCCGCATCTCTTCATCATTTGATTCCTCTGTTGCTTGAACGTACCGTGTGCTTGGTTATCCTATTTCAACTGGTATTAAGGCCTCCTCACCATAAGCCATTGAAAATGGTGTTTCTCTCGTGCTTGTTTTTGTCGTTGTATGATAAGCCCGTAATACCCCAGGCAATACGTCAGGCCAGTTACCTTTTGAATCTTGTAACCTTTTTTTAAAATTATTGATAATGACTTTGTTTGTGGATTCCGCTTGTCCATTACCTACTGGATGGTATGGTGTAGATGTTATCCTTTTAATTTGCCAACTTTGAAAAAATTCTGTGATTTGGGTTCCTATGAATTGCGGACCATTATAACACGCGATTTCCTTAAGTACTCCAAAGCGGCATATTATATTCCTCCAAATGAAGTCTTTAACTTCTTTCTCTCGTACCTGTTTAAATGCTCCTGCTTCTACCCATTTAGTGAAATAATCTGTAAGTACAAGTAGAAATTTCACCTGACCTTTTGCTTGTGGCAATGGACCTACGATATTCATTCCCTATTTCATAAAGGGCCACAGGGCTATAACAGGGTGCAGTAACTCAGCTGGTCTATTCATATTATTGCCGTATCTTTGACATTTATCACACTTGGACACGAAATCGTTTGCTTCTTCTTCCATTTTAGGCCAATAATACCCTACTTGAATCAGCATTTTTACCAGCGACCTTCCTCCTGCGTGATTTCCACAATGTCCTTCATATACTTCCTCATCACATATTTTGTTTGGGATGGTCCGAGACACCTTGCTAATGGTCCACCGAACATCTTTCGATAAAGATTTCCTTGATGTAAACAATAACGAGCAGCTTTTTTGCGAAGTGCATAAGCTTTTCTTTTGTCATCAGGCACGGTTCCGCGCTGTAAAAAAGCAATAATTTCATTTCTCCAATCCCATGTTAAATGATTAAAATTTACCTCGTTCTTATCAGGTTCGAGAACAGAATGAAATAAATGTACGACTGAAGCATTTGCGTCGTTTGCTACGTCTGTTGCAGATGCGAGATTAGCTAAAGCATCTGCCTCCACATTCTCATCTCTTGGGATCTGCATTACCTTCCAAGTTTGGAATTACTTTATTAGTTCTCGTACTTTTTCGAGATATTCTTGCATTCGTGTCTCCCTGGCTATATAAGTCCCCCGCATTTGATTGACCATGAGTTGAGAATCACTCTTGATTATAATCTGTGTTATGCCGAGTTCTCGTGCAAATTCTAGACCTGCAATTACAGCCTCATACTCTGCTTCATTGTTAGTTATAGAATGACATTTTATAGCTTGTCTAATAATCTCACCCGTAGGTGGTATGAGAACTATCCCTAGGCCTGCTCCTTTTAAATTAGACGAACCATTAGTGAATAAAATCCAAGTCCCCGGGTTTGCACCATTAAAAACTTGTAATTCTTTTTCTGCTTCTAAATGCATCCCCTGGCTAAAATCAGCTACGAAATCGGCTAATACTTGAGATTTTATAGCAGTCCTAGGTTGATAAATGATTTCGTATTCACTTAATTCTATAGCCCATTTTGCTAACCTCCCTGACAATTCATGTTTATGCAAAATGTTTCGTAATGGAAAAGCAGTAACTACAACAATGGGATGACATTGAAAATAAGGTCTTAATTTTCTAGATGCCATGATCAAAGTTAATGCTAATTTTTCTAGTTGTGGATATCGTGTTTCAGCATCTAGTAAAGACTTGCTTACATAATAGATAGGATATTGTTTACCTCGGTCCTCACGGATTAAAACAACAATTACCACAACTTCTGACACGGCCAAATAGATGAGTAGCTTTTCTCCTTTCTTTGGTTTTGCCAAAAGTGGTGGATTTGACAAGTAAGCTTTTAAATTTCTAAAGGCTTGTTGGCAATCTTCGTTCCATTCAAAATGATCTTGCTTTTTGAGTGCGAAGAAAAATTTAAAACATTTTTCTAAAGAATTGGGAATAAATCTCCCCAAGGTTGCGATTCTTCCCGTTAGCCTTTGGACTTCTTTTTTACTCGTAAGGATATCAGGGATCTCCTCTATTGCTTTGATCTGAGAAGGATTTACCTCAATACCACGGTTAGAAACGAGAAAACCCAAAAATTTGCCCGAGGCAACCCCAAATGCACATTTTTCTGGATTGAGTTTCATATTAAATTTTCGTAAAATTTCAAATGTAACAGATAAATGAGAAATATGATAATGAGAATGCTGGTGTACCTCCATGGTTTTTCCTAAATGTTCTTGGAATATTTTGGTGACCAATCTTTGATAGGTTGCTCCAACATTTTTGAGACCAAAGGGCATTACTTTATAATAGTAAGTCCCCATGTCTGTGATGAAAGAAGTTTTTTCTTCATCACTAGGGTCCATTTTAATTTGGTTGTACCCCGAATATGCATCTAAAAAACTCAAAAGTTCATGTCGTGCAGTTGCATCAATTAACTGATCTATATTCGGTAAAGGAAAAGAATCTTTTGGGCAGACTTTGTTAAGATCTGTATAATCCACGCAAACCCGCCATTTACCGTTTTTCTTAGGTACAACAACTGTGTTTGCTAACCAATTAGGATACTTTACCTCGCAGATTGACCCAATTTTCAATAGCTTTTGGACCTCATCTTGAATCACTTGATTTTTGAAAGCTCCTTGCTTTCTTTTCTTTTGCTTTACTGGTGTGAAGGATGGGTCTTCATTTAGTTTGTGAGTCATCACATCCGGTGGTATCCCTGTCACGTCGGAGTTCAGAGGTAGAGTTTCCAATGGTTTTCTATGCGCAAAATGTAGTTGGAAGATTGGGGTAGAAACGATGAACAAAAAGATTATATAGTAATTTCATTTGCTTTTGACTTACTTTTTGAATTTCAATTTTTTGTTTCAATTGATTAGAAAGGTAATTTCAGCCAAGTGTAGGTCAACCAAGGGCAAAAGAGATATTTATCCAAATATGCAATGGTAAAATGGTGATATCATAAAAGTTCTTTTTTATATACGTGGTCACGCATGCTCAAATCAAGCAGCTTTACATAAAGAATTTCCCACTGAATAGCACTTTTTACTTTGTAACCGGTTGAGATGAACTGCTATTTGGGATATCACTCACTTCATTTATAAAAATAATGTGTTGTTCATCTTTAGTCTTAGGGAGATGTCTACAGTATTTAGTCTTTTTAATTCTTATCTTAGTGAACTGCTAATTTTCTTGTGTCTCTTAAATAGCTACACCAAGATTCACAAATAATACGAGTTAATTATGGCAACAAACTAATAAAGATGATACGATGAAACTTTCTGTTAACAAGAACAGTCTATATGAAAGAAGAATGTGAAGCTTGATAGTTTTAGTATCTCTAATTCAAAAGATAAAGTGAAGAGAGAAGTACTCATACAAAGTGGAAGGAGCCACCTAAATAGAGGCAAAATATTGTCTGAAGTTATCTTTAACGTCAATTATTTGTTAGAAAATGAAAATTTTATTTGAAAATAGAGTTTTTCCTTCTTAACTTAAAGCACACATAAACAAGTGGAAGAAACAATGGACAATATTATTTGAGAGGTTTATGATGAACATGAATTTGAAAGGAATAAAGACCAATTTAGAGCAAAAAATATTGGAGCATATGTTGAGAATGTCCATGAATACCAATGAAAAAGCATTGAAAGAGTTCTTCCTTCTTAAAATCACACATGTCATCTGTCTCTACTAAGGAAGTGGTGTTGATTTCATGTAATCACGTCTAGCTTGTAACATAAAGTTCAAGACCTGTTCTAAATAAAGATATCTTCAAGGGTGGTGCATATAATTAAGGTGACAGATATATCTTTGAAAATAACCTGGATTTATGCCTTTTTTTTTAAATCAAGTTCATGGCTAACACACCCATGTTGGGTGTTTTAAACTGCATGTATATACATTTAAGCGCAACAGTATTTTGTTGGACATCTTTATTAATGTAATTGGAGAAGAGAAAGAAGACCGTTCACTGCTTGAATGCTCCGATGTCGAATCTCTTTTGAAAGCATAGTCATTTTATTGTGTCACTTAGTATTGTTTAAGAATTTCAATTGTGTTTCAGTTGATGCAAAGCAACGCAAATCTCACTTGCTCGCGGGCCAACATTCATCTAGTCTATAATATAGAAAAGCGAATGGTCAACCATCTGAGGGCAGTTTTGACTTTTCATAACTTATAATAGACGTGTCCTTTTATTGGCTGGCAGCCTGGCACCTCATCGAACTCTCAAATTCTTTATCGTTCTTCTTCATCTAGAATTCTCTAGCGTCTCTGTTGGGTCTCACAATGTTCAGGTTAGTATTTACTCTCTTTTTAATTTGTTTTTCTTTTTTTGTTGTTTGTTGCACTGGAATTTTGCTTCTATTTTTTTCCCCTTTATTTGTGATGCGTATTTCATATTTCTTTTAGTTTTCTTTTTTCCTGCTTTACGATTTCACTATTGGTTGTGTTGTAGCTTTCTTGCCGTTTGTTTGCTTTTCTTAACTTTTTAGTATAGTTGGTCTCTTCTGTATTTTCCTTGTATCTCTTTTACGATCATTGGAGTTATATTGTTTTGTGTTTACTTTGATTTTTTGGCTGAATTCCACACGTGTTATTTTTTGCTTGATTTGGTGGAGAAGGGTAAAATTTCTTGTTTTAAACTCTATGCAGAACTATTCCATTTAGTCTGCTATATGTTTTGTGGATCAGCACTAATTGAAGATCTTCTCTGTTAAATAAATTTTGCATGTGAGATGGATCTTTCATTCTAAAAAAGCCTAAAAGAAAGAATATATGGGTCAAAGAGAAATAGATGTGCAGGCACACAAAAATTCATCAATACTTTATTAATATCTGATACATTCAAAGGGACCTTAATTTTTAATAGTTTGTTTAGTGATTGAACATTGGACATTTGCGATTTGTGATCGATATGCCGTGAATAACAATCGTAGAAGCTAACTTGTGAAAAATATATAACGAAAATAAATGCAGTTAGAAGCTAAACAAAAGGGACAAGGAATATCCCAATGTATGACTATGACAACTGTTGATACTGATAGCACTGAAATAGCTATTAGCTTCATGGTCTTCATCTTAAATTCATACTTTGATTATTATAGTTTCGTTATTCTATATTTGCATTTGTATTTTTGTTTGTTTTTTGCTTCATATTTTACCTTTTTAATTAAAATGGAGATAATAGCACTATTGTAGGCTCACCTAGAGGCAAGATATAGATATGCATCTTGAATTGAGCTGTTCATTTGGTTATCGTTTTCATCCTTTACTTGCTTATGTTGCTGCCACTATGAATAGCAAGAATGCATTATTAACATATTATATCAGTTATCTTAATTTTCATGCCTGCTGTATGGTTAACTTCATGCTGCATTTTAATGTAAGCATTTCATTTTTCTACTTTGTTTGCCTCGTTACAGTAAAAAAGGCAAGTATTGCACTTTCTTATTAATCATGTTTTAATGTTGTTCTACTCTGTTTGCCTCATTAAGGTAAAAAGGATTGAAGTGAAATAATTCCAGGTACGATAAGTAGTTGACTCCCTCAAAGAACTCTCATGTGCTATAAAATTGCAGACTATGATTTCATCTTCCCAACTGTGAACTTTAATTTGATTAAACTAAAAATTACCTTAATTACTAAGATAAGTTTTAATACTGGAGCATTGGACATGGTATATTTCCCTCGGTATTAATTACAGGAAATATGAAACTAGGCTCTCTAAATTAAAGAAACCATATCTTATTTTTGGAACTGCAATCTGTTAATAATTTTCTTTCAGTACTTTAGATGTCAAGAACGTTATCTAGCCTCTTTCTCCTAAAGTTATGAAATTTCCTAATGTTAATTTTCCAAATTAGGTGCCTAGTTATGAAATTTCCTAATGTTAATTTTCCAAATTAGGTGCCTAGAATCTGTCTTGGTTTCAATTGAAGAGGACATGACTTATTCTACTTGAAAGGATATCAATTCTCTCCCTTCTTTTTTTTTTTTAGATATTTCCAACTGCTCATATTATGATTTAGCCTTAGTTGAGAAGGAAATAATTGGAAGAAATGGTACAATCTTTTTGATGCAGAATCGAATTTTACATGCACACATCTTGATCTAGTCCTCACTGTGGTTATTTTTTGTATTGCTTACAGTTTCTAAGATAACAATAGTGTTGGGGATGCATTAACCTATCATGTTTATCAGATTTCCCATAAGACACTTAAAAAAGAAGTAGGATATACTCTTTGTGCAGAGAATGCAACTGACACAAACTTATTTTTGTCATTTATATGGACATGTCAACTCTTGCTTCTCTTGCCCAAAGTTGATGCACGATGGGTTTCCGCTAATATAATAGCTCTTGTCATTTAGTGAATGACCAGACCTCAACAATATGTAGCAAAGAAACAAAATTGCTTCTCATTTCTCATATTTGATGATTAGTTGTCTAGATTGCTGCTTTTATGTGCTACATATAGGACCACTACATTTGCTTTTAATAATTGCAAGGACTGGATCAACTCATGCACTTTCCAGGAATAAAACCAATGGAACAGTTTTAACCAACAGCAAGTTCAGGACCACAAGTTGCAATTTCAGAAGTACCAAACAGCAACACAGATACACCAGAAACCCAGGAATAAAACCAGAAACACCACCAGCAATCACATGCAAAAACAGAATGTATTCAGGAATGCGATAGAACAGTAGATTTTCTGGTTTTCAAACACTCAAAGAAAAGAAGCTTGAAGCTTTAATGACATAGTAGCAAACTGGCACTGATTTTTAATAGTGGAAGAAAGACTTCACTTTTCTGTTTTGTTTTATCTCTCAACCCTCTCTTTTAACTTTCTCCAATTACTGAACTTTTAGGTGTTTAAAATTCAGCCTATTCAACTCTAAAATTACTGAATTTTGATGATAAAATCCAGCAAATTTTTAACTTGAACTATGAATGTTTCTTGTTTCTTCAAAGTTCAGCTTTTATTCACTCTTAAACTCATCAAAATTCCCCTCTAATATTATTCAGAAGATGGCTTTTCAGTCTTCTTCCCTCTTTTTCTTAATTCTCTTTTTGCCCTTTTTTTTAGTTCTCTTTCTCAAATTCTCCCTCCTTAAAAATCAGTCCCCAACACCCTTTTATACAAATCTGCCCCCCCCCCCCCTTAAACATACTGCCCGATCCTTTCCTTATTCAAATCAGAATTTTCCACTAAATATCTGATTTTTTTCACTTTAAATCCCACTAAGGAAGTTTTTCCTTATTTTCAACCCCCATTCCCTTTTCTTCCCTATTAGTGTATCAATTAATACCCCACTAACAAAGCACTAATACTAAAATATAATCCTAACTATTTCATTCTTAAATCAGCCCTAAAAACCCCCTTAATATTATTGCCTCCCAATACAAGTATTCAATTGTATTAAAATCTTAATTCTCAAATCTGTTTAACTAACAATTAACCAAAACTGATTTGATTACAGCTATAACCAATTCAGCTAGTACTTTAAGGCAGAAAATACATCAAATATAAAGGTTCCAGGGATTCAGAACAATGCTCATAATCAAAACAAAATCTGAATTAATCGGATAACTAACAATTTGAAAACTATAAACAATTTGAAAGCTTAATTAACCGATTACATATTACAATTGACACTGAACAAATCAACAACAAAGCAATAGGCAATCAGTGTTATTGACAGAATCATAGACTAACAGGAAATTAATTAATCGACGCAACTTATTAATCGATTACATAATTTATAACACATAATAATTACAGCAAACATAAACAAATGACAGAATCGGACCAAATAAAAAAGTCCACTGAAGATGAACAGAATCAATTGACAAAAAGAATTTTAAAACAATAAAACTAAACTAACAAATAAACAGATACATAGATAAAAAACATAAACACAGGCAAAGGAAAGAAGAAAAATACCTCAGAATACCAGAACTATACGGACCCAGGCTCGAAACTCGGACTCGGACACTTTGAGGTCGAATAGACCTTAGTCGAAGTGTTCTCAACTGAGAACACTTCGATTAAGGTCGAACAGACCCCAAATCCTCACTTAATTTCGATGGATTCCATGATTTGGAATTTCTAGGGTTCCTGGTTTTTGATTTAAGGTTCGAACATTTCTAGACAGATTTGAACAGAACCAAAGTCATTTATGGTATGAGGGAGGTCTGGGGGTTGCCTGGTATGAATTTGGGGTTGGTTGGTGTAGGTTTCCGTTTGGCTCGAATCTTCAAATGAAGATTCGAGAAGATGGGGGAAGATTCGAACCAAACAAGTAATATATTTGGAACGGGGGTGGTCAGATGGTCTTATGGTGTTAAGGTGGTGGCCGGCGGCGTAGTTGCCGCCGGGTTTCAAGCGAAGGGGAGCTAAGGCGGCTAGGGTTTGGGGGGCTTTGTCTTTGAGACGATGATGAATAGGGCAAGGGGGGTGTTTGGTTTGGGGTGAGAATTGGGGCTTATATACATAGGGGAGGGATGGATCCTGGCCGTTGGATCATGTGAGATTGATGGCCATGATCTCTTCACTTAATGGAACGGTGTCATTTTGTTTAAACAGGGGGTTTGGATCGGTCTCAGACGGGAGTGGGTCGGGTCATGAGGGAAGGCCTGGGAGCCATTAGATCAAAAGCAATGAACGGTCCCGATTAAATACAATCACACGGCGTCGTTTGGTTTAATGAAAGAACTGAACTGGACCATTAGATCTATTTGATCAACGGTCTAGATGGAAAATGCCAATACGTCGTTTGGTGGTCTTTGGGTTGACAGACTTGGGCCGGGTAGGGGGTGCAACCTTTGGGCCTGACTTCTCTTTTAAAAACTGGCTCAGTCCGAATTTTCTTCATTTTTGAACTCTTTTCCTTTTTCTTCTTTAATTTTTAATTTAAACACAATTCCTAATTAAATTATAAAATCAAAAATAAAACTACACAAATATTAATTAACACTTACAACAATTAACACACAAATTAAAACCTTAAAATAAAATCACACAATGACAACAAATAGAATAAAACGCATATTTTTATGATTTTCCTTTTAGAGCCAATTAATGGTTTAATTAATTCTTAAATGCATAATTAAATCCTAGATATGCAACATGTATTTTTTTTGTATTTTTCAATTAACTACAACAAAGTAAACATTTAAGGACAAAAACACAAACAATTATCCAAAAATGTCACGCAAATCCTAAAAATGGCTCACCAAGAGAATTTTGTTTTATTTTTTAATTTCTTTTGGAGTAGTTTTCGTGAAATAAAAATCACGTGCTCACAATCATGATGACATCAGGGTCGAGAAGAGGTCCCAGGAGAACATCTCGAAGGTATGAGCAGCCTCCTCAAGTTTTCCATGACTCCCCTGAGCAGTATTAGCCACCTCAGAACCCTCAATACTTTGTCGCTCCACCTCAGTATGTTGTCCAGCCACCAAAACGCACCAGAAGGCGAGCACGAGCATCACGAAACCTCCAACAGACTCCACAAAATATTCAGGTGCCCTATAACCCACATTCAAGCCAGAGGTATAAAGGGGACCAAAGGTTGAAAGATAATTTTACGCCAATAGGAGAGTCTTATGCAAGCTTGTCTGAGAAGTTAAAGTATCATGACATGATTGCACATATTCCTCCAAATCATGTGGACCCCCGTGCAAGAAGCTTTGACCATTCTAAAAGGTGTGAATACCATTCCAATGCTTAGTGGCACAATTTTGAAAGCTGTCGGGATTTGAAAAGAGAAATAGAAAGGAAGATCTAGGAAAATTTGATTGTGATCCAAGATAGTGACATCCAGAATATCGCGCAGAATCCTTTACCTACACATCATGATGAACACTTTGTGGGGAAGATGCCTGGTGACATGGAGTTTGAGAATCCTCTCGAGAGCTTTCTGACTAAAGTTAATGATGTTGAAATTGGAGAAGGCTTTGTTAATTCTGATGAGCAAATTGGTGGCTAAATGTCAAGTCTAGCAATTGAAAAGTCATTCCCTCCTCACTAGGAAGGAATCTTGGTAGTTTGTTTTTATATTTTTTTTCTATTATCTGGGTTATTTCAGGGTCGTGATCCAGATTTTATTTGTTTATTGAGTCAAACTCTTCTATCCCTCCATTCTATTTTTATGAGTCTTGTCTGTCTGTTCTGTTGCTATTTTCTTTAGCCGGGTTATTTTAGGGTTGTACTCGGATTTTAGGTTGCTTGTTTAGTTGTCAAACCCTTCCATCCTTATTCAATAAAATACAGTTTGTCCTTTTGTGTCATTCTATTTCTAGTTCTTTTCTCGCTAGTTATAATGACATGACATGTATGCGGAAATTTTGGCCAGATCTTAGAAACTGATTTAATCTGGAATTGGATAACAAAAAAATTGAACTTGAGGAAGAATCAATTGAAGTTTGTTGGAAAGTTTGACATTAAGGGATGGAAAGTGTCTTGTGACCACGACACACCAAGAAGACAGACATGTTCGTCAATGCTGGGATCGCGAAAAGATAGCATGATTGGCATTCTCGAGGCTAGGAGGCCCTTTTTCCGCTACCCAAACACTTTATATCCTTTGCCACCCCTTTAAGCATGTGTTATTTTCTTTGACCACCCTCTTTTGGAATCAAGTTTAGAGTCGGAAAAAAAATGAAAAAAAAGAAAAAAAAAAGAAAAGAAAAAGATAAAAAAAGAGTTCATGTCCCAAGAGTGCAAACTGGGGCAATTCTTAGAAAGTTCAAGAAAAAAAAAAGGATTGTCTGCCTCCAAAAATAGAAGCTGGGGCAACTTGTTTTGAAAAAAAAAGAATGATGAAAATTATAGTTAGGTCAGACGTTTGAACTACGTTCGACCTGATTCCTTAAAAAATAAGGATACGTAGGCAGCCTCACGGTTTGGTCCAACCAAATAAGAATTTAGAAGAAAAGAAAAGAAAAAAATAGAAAAATCCAAAAATCCCCAGCATCTGAAACTGGTGCAAAAATTTTATTTCACTTTTGAAAGAGTCGATTCCAAGAGTTGTAAGTCTACAACCCCTTATTTTGAGTCTACTTTGAGCCTTCATGTCGACCCTTCTTTCCAACCCTATCCAAAACCTTCCAAATAAAGACCTCCCGATATGCCTTCAAGAATGCCAAGAGAAGCATGCAATGAGCAAGGGTTGTCACACAACATATAACATTGTTAGGATGTTTGCGCAAGAAAGTAAAAAAAAATAGAGAAGAAAAATGAGAGAGTCTTACTAGTGAAAACCCTCACGGGCATTGTAAGACGACGGTAAGAAGAGATGAATAGATGATAGAGACTTGTTGGTGAAAACCCCTCGGGCGCTACTAGTCGAAAGTGAGTCGTGAAGCTGATGCAAAGGATTGACACAAATAGGCCCGACTTCAAATATCATAAGAATGGTAAAAGGGAAGATTGGATTAGTTTGATAGATCAGGTCATTGAGTCCAAAATGCATGTCATGATTATTAAGGCTAGTTATTGGGAAAAAAGATTCTTCCTTCTGTCCTTCCGACAGGGGAATTTCTTGTTAATATTTTTCTTTGCGTCATTGTGTCCTTCACCCTGAGTCAGTCCTTCTCAAAACAAGCAAGAAAAGATTTCAAAATTTGCTACCAGTTTTTCAGTTGTACAAAGTAAATTTGGCCAACAAACTCAGTTGTTAATATCAACATGCCTTGAGGATTTATACAAAGGCTCCCCCAAAAGACTCTTCTCAACCTGTTTGGTGCAAACAAAGATAACTTGTGATTCTCTCTGGCAGACAAAGTGCTCAGAATCAGAAAAGATCATCTAAGAAAAGATCTTCAGTTGGGATAACGTTGATTGAGCCAGAAATACAAATGGTACTGGGTGTGAAACAGTCAGAGTTGGTGCAGAACAAAAGTTTCTTGAGACTGACTCAAGATGATCGAGCAAAAGCCAAGCTGCTCAAGACTCTAGTCCACAAACCGACCACCATTTTCAAAACTGACAAATTTTTCTTTATGTGAAATAGGAACAAAGCAGGGCAAGGAAAATGGTTCAAAAAAAAGAGAAAAAGAAAAGAAGAAAAGAGTCGACAAAGGGAAGTTTCTCAAAATATTTGTCTTTATTTGTCTTGCTATTGTGCATAAAATCATGCCATTTATCTTCACATTTTTCCTCCTAGGATAAAAGTCTTAGTCTGATGAATTTTCTCCTAGGATAAACGTCTTAGTCTGATGAATTTTCTCCTAGGATAAACGTCTTAGTCGGATGAATCTTCTCCTAGGATCGAAGACTTAGTCTGATGAATTTTCTCCTAGGATAAACGTCTTAGTCTGATGAATCTTCTTCTATGATCAAAATCTTAGTCTGATGAATTTTCTCCTAGGATAAACGTCCTGGTCTGATGAACTTTCTCCTAGGATCAAAATCTTAGTCTGATGAACTTTCTCCTAGGATCAAAATCTTAGTCTGATGAATTTTCTCCTAGGATAAACGTCTTAATCAGATGAATCTTCTCCTAGGATCAAAATCTTAGTCTGATGAATTTTCTCCTAGGATAAACTTCCTGGTCTGATGAACTTTCTCCAAGGATCACAATCTTAGTCTGATGAATTTTCTCCTAGGATAAACGTCTTAGTCTGATGAACTTTCTCCTAGGATAGAAATCTTAGTCTGATGAATTTTCTCCTAGGATAAACGTCTTAGTCTGATGAACTTTCTCCTAGGATAGAAATCTTAGTCTGATGAATCTTTCTCCTAAGATAGGAAACCTAG
The DNA here is from genome assembly GCF_000715075.1 of Nicotiana tabacum. Taxonomy (NCBI): domain Eukaryota; kingdom Viridiplantae; phylum Streptophyta; class Magnoliopsida; order Solanales; family Solanaceae; genus Nicotiana; species Nicotiana tabacum. The sequence continues at coordinate 10,700,980 of NC_134099.1, read as the reverse complement.
TCTCACGAATTTTCTCCTAGGATAATTTGGAAAAAAAAGGAAGTTTGATTTTGAAAAAAAGGGGAGCCATTTTTTAGTTTTCTTAAGATTATCAATGTTCAGTTTTCCTAAAATCAGGGGGGGCCGCCTGGAGAACGGAATGGCGATTTATTTTTTGAAGTTGTTGAAATCTCGCCCGCCTGAAGAAAGGAAGGCGATTTATTTTTCGAAGTTGTTGTTGAGGTCAGGAGCCCCCTTGTAGAACGGAATGGCGATTTATTTTTCGAAGTTATTGTTGAAGTCTCACCCGCCTGAAGAAAGGAATGGCGATTTATTTTCGAAGTTGTTGTTGAGGTCAGGAGCCCCCCCCCTGAAGAACAGAATGACGATTTATTTTTCGAAGTTGTTGTTGAGGTCAGGAGCCCCCTGAAGAACAGAATGGCGATTTATTTTTCGATGTTGTTGTTGAGGTCAGGAGTCCCCTCGAAGAACGGAATGGCGATTTTATTTTCAAAGTTGTTGTTGAGGTCAGGAGCCCCCCCTGAAGAACAGAATGGCGATTTATTTTTCGAAAGTTGTTGTTGAGGACAGGAGCCCCGCCTAAAGAAAGGAATCGCGATTTATTTTCGAAGTTGTTGGTTGAGGTTGGGAGCCCGCCCATATAACAGAGGAATACATTTCAGTCTTTACATTTTTTAAAGAAGTTGGGAGCCCGCCCATATAACAGAGGAATGCATTTCAGTCTTTACATTTTTTGAAGAAGTTGGGAGCCCGCTCATATAACAGAGGAATACATTTCAGTCTTTACATTTTAAGTTGAATAAGTTGGGAGCCCGCCCATATAACAGAGGAATACATGGAAGTTTGAAGTCAGTAAAGCAGAGGAATACAACTGAAATCCCCAGCGGGAAACGACAAAAATCCCCAGCAGAGGAAGGAAGTTCAAGATTCGATTGGAAAATAATGCAAAGCTCACGAGAAGGAAGTAAGCAGTTCGAGATTGGCAGTCAAGGGAGAATACAAAACAAATCAGAAGTAAAGAATTACCCGAAGAGTCACCGAGACATCAAAGCAACAAGAGACACAAGAGCACGACTGAAGATCTAGATAAGATTTTGTAATTCATAGACTATAGTTTAGTCTAGCTTCTTGTTTTCTTTCAGCATGGTGTAATAAGGAGGTCGGCAAGCAGTAATAACAACATGCAACAGCAGTAACAATGCAGTCTTATGGTAGGCACATCTACCAAAACTTCCTGAACTATATTAACCTGATTTCCTTCTAGCCAGGGATATGTAGGAAACCTTTGAAGCAAAGGTTCCGTTAAATCTTTCAAAAAATTGCTTCATACGGAGTACTCGGGCGGGCAAAAATCGCTCGTATTTGCTTACAATTTGCTCAAACTCAGCAATTGCATAGTGTAAGCACATGATTTTTGCCCTATGTGAGAATTATTCCAAAAAATTCAAAATAAAACAATTTTCCTTTGTGTGCAATTTTGAGAATTTTCGTGGCATTTTTGGATAATTATTTGTATTTGTCCGTGCATGTTTATTTGTTAAATTAATAAAAAATACAAAAATATGTCGCATTTGCATTTAGGATTTAATTCTACAATTAGGAGCAATTAAGTTTGTTTTACAAGAACAAAAATCATAAAAATAATGTACGTCGCATTTTTGGCATTTAATATCCAAATTGTGTAATTTTATCGTAATTACTATTTAATTGTGTGTTAATTGTTATTGAGAGTTAATTTGCACTTTTATAAATTTATTTAGTTCTATAGGATAATTTAGGATTTTTAGAATTTAGTTTTTGTTTAAGAAAAAATAAAAGAAGAAAAAAAAAGCAATAAAAGAAGAAGAAAATCGGATTGGGCCTTTTCTTCAATTCTAAACCACAAGCCCAAAACCAGATAACCCCTTAACCAAACCCCTACCGGGTCAACCCGACCCGGTCTGCCCCATAACCAAATGAGTTACCCCCCCTTCCCATTTTTCACTCTTCATTTCCCCAAACCGTAAAAAACATCCGCCCCCCTTCATCTTCCTCCTTCAACAAGAAAACACACACACACACACAGCTCCTACCAACAGCCCAACCTCCAATTGCGTCCACCACGACCACTCCAGCAACACCATCACGCCCAGACGATGACCATCTCCCATCGTCGAACGACAACACTGTACCAGTCGACCACTGTCACGAACCGCCCTCTCCAAACCAGTAGCGTTGCCCCTCCACCAGTATGTCGCCTCAAACAGCCCCATCCCTCCACCTTCATCGTAAACCAGACCACTCAGCTCACATCGCCATTGACACAGCAACTGCCCCGTCGTCCATCTTCCTTCAACCAACGAACAACTCAAGCTCTACCACCCCGTCGTCCATCTTCCCTCGTCTTCACCACCCCATCTCCACCATGAACGACTAGCAGCTCACCCATAACACACACAGTCGTCTTCAACAGCCTCCCATCTTCGTCTTCTTCGTCGAGCTCAACCAGTCCGTCGACCTCCTCATCGACCACTCTTCAGCGACGTGAGGCAGTCCGACGACCCCCTCGTCGACCACTCTTCAGCGAGCACTGCCATCGTCGTCGACCAGCAGCTTGTCGACTAGCGGCCCGTCTTCAACACCAAGCCATCACCCTCCCATGGATACCTTCTTCTTCGTCGTCGTCGGAACCACCAGCTCTCTCACGTCAAGCAGTGCTGCTGCTGTTGCTGCTTCTTCTTCTTCGTCAACAACTCCATCTCCAGGCAGTACGTCGAGGTCATGCTCAGTCATACGTCGAGGCAGTACGTCGAGGTTTCCATTCTCTTTTCTTTTAGTTTTCGTTCAGCGAATTCATCTTCCGCTCCTTTTCTTCTTTCTATGATTGTGTTTGTGTTCCGATGGGCTGGTTTGAATTCGAACCCAGATCTTTGTTTATATTAGAGATAATTCATGTTCATTTTTGTTTGAAGTTCGTTAGTTTTTCATCAAGTGATTTAATGTCGTATGTTTATGTGTTGTTCCTTAGTTTTTGATTTAGTTTGAACTATTCATCTTTGTTGATTGTTGTTTGACTTAGTTTGAGTTCAACTGATGATTGAGTTTAGTGATTTGAATCTACTTATTAAGTTTGTTGATATGAATCTGACCATGATAAACTGAATTGGGAGTTAGTTTCATGTGTTTAATTTGTCATTTGTCAGGCTTGATTTGGTTATAGCTGTTGTAGTTTGATTAATTGATTAGGTGAATTGGTTATAGCTGATATGGTTTTGGTACAGATTGAAAGGGATAGGGGTAGAATGGTAATTTCAGTAGTTTTAGGGGTATTTTGTTTAGTAATTGATTAATTTGAGTGTTCTGTCCACTAAGCACTAATATATTAAAATAATACATAAAATAGGGGACAAGACATAATGGTGAGAATTAATACATTATTTAGTGCATAATGGGGGACAAGACATATGGTAGTGGGCAATAATGCATTATTTAATATAGTGGTGGACAAGACATGTGGTGGTGGGAACTAATATATTTGTTTAATATAGTGGGGGACAAAACATTAAGTAGTGGGATTCAAAAGGGGATGGGGAGAAGATGGTGGGATTAATTTAAGTGCTTCAAGTTTGGCTATAAATAAGAAGAGCTTGACACAAGTTAAAGGGGAGAGGAAGACATTCTGGAAATCTGGATAGGGGTTGAACATTTTTCTGAAAATCTTAAGAGAGTGCTGGAGAGTTTAAAAAGAGAAAACAAAAACAAAGTAGTCTACGAGTTTAGTTTTGGGTTTAATACACGCGTGGTTGAGTCTGTTTGTGGTGATGTTGGTTGTTGTTGTTTAGTCTTTTACAAACTTTTGGGGTTGTTCTATTGAGCTTGTTTGGTTTTCTTCAAATTTTTCCGGGCCTCGAATCTGGTTTGAATTGCTGCTATTGGGTTGTTGTTGTCTTGTCGTATTATTACTGTTGCTGACTGCTCTTTCATCTTCTTGTATTGCCATTTCCAGGTACACAACTGTAACCTTGGTCATTTGTAAGCCGAAAACATAAGCATGAATATACATGAAGATTTGAAGTTTTAAGTTTGATCTAGCTTTTCTACTGATTTGTATATTAGGATATCTCATTCATTAATATCATGCAAATGCCTGTGGAATGCATAAACTGGACTGTTGAATCTATTTCTACAAACATGTGAATAATGTTAGTAACTAATATTCTCGAATGTTAGTGATTGATGTTAGCCTAATGTTGGTTTTTTAAGCATTGACGCATTTCTTCGACAAGTCGTAAAAAGAGTAAAAAAAATGGTTTTGTATTACACATAGTCAATCCTAATAGTTCAAGTCATCTAATAATGTTAGTTTAAATTAATCAAAGAATAGTTGGTTTGTTTTGATATTACCTGGTGTCAATCTCGTGTTCTATTCATAAAATCAACTTTAGTGTTATTAACTAATAGAATAAGGAACGAAATAATCTCCCTTTGTACAAGTTCGATTACAATTTCCCATTTGCATTTGTATTAGACTAATAACTAATAAGTCACGTCCTTTTTTTTAAGCATGTAATTAATTTGGAGATTTTCTTTTAGAGACAAACTTAATAAAAATGTAGTCACTTTAGGATTGTCCTTTTAAAATAAATGAGAAGAGCCTCGCTAGATAAACATATAAATAGCGGGGCCCTCATTAAATATATGTATTAAATACTTAGATTCTGGGACGGGCCGTTTAGCAAATTTTACGTCCCTACCCAAAATAATGATACGCTAGTCGCTTTAGGCGCGTATTTAATAATGTTATTTTCTTAAACTCGGGTGCACATTTATGTGACCCAAATCCAAATCTCAACGGAGTCGAAATGTGTCGCTAATCACGGGTGCATTGATTGTGACGTGGTTCGAGATGCATGTCCATTACGTTGCAAATTCCTTTAAAAATAATGAATGAGACGAGCTTCGACAAACAAGAATACACAACTTGCGGGGCCCTCAACGGATAGTTATTTCGAATGCTTAGATTTTGAGACAGGCCGCATAGAGAATATTACGGCTTTTCTCAAAATAACAACGCGTTAGTCTTTAGGCGTGTATTTAATAATGTTATTTTCCTAAACTCGGGTGCACATTTATGTGACCCAAATCCAAATCTCAACGAAGTTGGAATGTATCAAAAATTACGGGTACATTTATGTAGCGCAATTCGAGATGTATTCTCATGACGTTGCAATTCTTTGAATAAATAATAACAAAGCGGTAAATAGTTAAAATTTGCACGTAGGTTCATAATTGTATAAAATCAGATAATCAAGCCGAATATGACAGTTGAGCGACCGTGCTAGAACCGCGGAACTCGGGAATGCCTAACGCCTTCTCCCGGGTTAACAGAATTCCTTATTCGGATTTCTGGTGCGTAGACTGTTAAACAGAGTCATTCTTTTCCTTGATTCGTGATTCAACCGGTGACTTGGGACACCATAAATCTCCCAAGTGGCGACTCTGAAATAAATAAATAAATCCCGTTTCGATTATCCTTTAATTGGAAAAACTCCCCTCTGCGCCCTTCTTGCGGGGGCGCGGGTGAAAAAGGAGGTATGACACTGGGGACTACCTCCTCGCCGTGCCCCGCGACCCCGTGGGGCACCCCTCCCTCGTGCCCTACCTCTTCCTCGTGGGACACCCCTACCCCGATGGTAGTCCTCTAGCGCCGCATACTGAGCCTCGTGGTCCAACCTCGCGGCATCTCTTGCCTGAAACAGGGTCTGACGAGCCAACTGTGCCACCCGCCGGCCATAGTCAATGACTGTAGGATGTCGGTATGCTGTTGCATGTCCTGTCCCAACTGGTAGAGGTGATGATGCCCAATAGCCTGTGAAACATTTAAAATATTAATTAAATAACGCTATATCACAATTATACGATATTAAGAAGCCAACAAATACCAGTGCCTCGTGCCTCCCGGCGTATGGTCTGTAGCACTCGCCAAGTACATGAATGGGGTTCCCGATAATCAGTCGGGTGTGACGGCGGTACCATGACGCATACAGATGAATAGTGGCCTCCTGGGTAAATGTAGGTGCTGGCGGAATACGGTGAGCTCGCTCCTCCCAAATATGGACCTGCTGCTCTAGCCATCCTATATATATAACGTCCAGGTGGCACGGTCATCCCGCTGATAGTGTGTAGCCACCCATCCAGGCTCCCCCGGTATAGGTTGGGGACGGTGGAACTGGCGAAGCACACGCTCTGTGGCATGATACTCAACCATATCGAAGAAGATCATCGGGACGGAGGTGCTCCAAAGCAGTCGATCGATTGAGCAATAAACGGCAGCTGAGCTAGCAACTCGTCGTTGTATGACGTCTAGATGAACTACCAAAAAATAACATAAAAGTGAGTATGCGCAACAAAACTCAATTTAAAACAAGTAAGTGTAGGTACATATTTACCTGTCCGTCCACCAGCATATCTATCACATCCCTGATAAGGAGGAGATTATGATGAGCATCAGTCTCTCGATAGTTCCCACGCCGGAGAATCCACCTAGAAGCTAGAGGAAGAAACGGATAAGCCTCACCATGCGCAAGTGGTGGTAGAGGTGGCTGCAACGGCATGATCCACTACCAGGCCCAAACCTAATATAAAAGGTTGATGTAAAATTTATGAGTCATTTCGACCATATAGAATTCGGAGTAATGAACAAAGTATTCGAAAATATTGTCACCTCTAGGAGGGGAATAAAACCATATATGTCCACCGCTGGGCCCATGCTCGCCCAACACATGCTCCTATACAGGTATGCGAGAACAACAGCACCTCAGCTGTACTGGGGTAAATCATCCAGCTGCTGAAGATGATGGAGAAAGCGCATACTCACTTTACTCCCCGAAGTGTTCGGGAACAAGACACACCCGAAAAGCAGGAGCAGCGCCAACCGCGTGTACCTCTCAATATGGAGATCCTCCGTCTCGCCGGTAATGTCTGGGTGCAAAAACGCCATATGATCTCTAATGGCTGACAAAGCAACGCGACTGCCCCCAGCGTCACCCTGAGGTCTATAACCAGTAAAATGCATTATCATATCCAAAAATTGTGCACGCGTCATGGATCTAATGTACTGGGGCAACGCCACGGCCCGTCCATCTACGCATAGCCCGTACAAAACCCGAACATCCTCCAGCGTGATGGTGGCCTCTCCAGTGGGCAATGAAAAGTGCGTGTCTCCGGTCGCCACCGCTCTACCAAGGCCGTGATGAGAGACCAATCAAGTTGCATCCGTCCAAGCTCAAAAATCGCATAGAAACCCGTAGCCTGTAGGCGCGCGACTACGCGGGCATGGAAAGGATGCTCCACGATGAATTCCCACAAATCGTTAGGTCTCCTGGGGCGTAGAGCCTGCATCGATAGTTGTCCCTCCCATACAAAGGAGGACCTATGGTCGCCCTGCAACACTAGTAGCTGATCCTCGGCAGGTCCAGGATGCGCAGGCGGAGGAAAGTCCATGTCGTCTACTATAATTTAAACAAAATTAATTGTGTGTGTTAGTTTAAGGAATTAAATAATTAATTATGTTTAATATTGGACTGAATAATTATGTATGGATTCCAGGCTCGATATTTGAGGCCCGGTAGCACCAAGTTATCCTTAATTATTATGCGTGTCAAGTTCAACATTTTTTATAATTTTGTTAGCTTAATAAATTAAATAATTAATTATGTTTAAAATTGGACTGAATAATTATGTCTGGGTTCCAAGCTTGATTTTTGAGGCCCGGTAGCACCGAGTTATCCTTAATTATTATGCGTGTCAATTTCAACATTTTTAGAATTATGTTAGCTTAATAAATTAAATAATTAATTATTTTTAAAATTAAACTGAATAATTATGTATGGGCTCCAGGCTCGATATTAGAGTTAATTTTACAACATATATTAATTTGTTACTTTTGTAAGTTTATTGTTATAAATTAAATAATTAATTTTGTAAAGTGTAATTGGATAGAGTTTAAGTTACTACATACTTAAACTACATAGACTCTACGCTAAAAGGTTCTACATTTTACTACGCTAAAAGGCTCTATATTTTACTACGCTAAAAGGCTCTATATTTTACTACATAAAAGGCTCTATATTTTACTACGCTAAAAGACTATTTATTTTACTATGCTAAAAGGTCACTATTACATATAAAAATAATTAACATAAAATACAAATATGAACAACAAACAAAATAAATAATATTAATTTTTTAACAATACAAATAATTTATCAAATTTTAACAATTTTTTTGTACCAAAGCTAATAAATCAATCCGGGTATAAATAAGATACAAATTTAAACACAAACATAACACAAATTAACATGGAAACACATTAAACAATACAAATATGCATGTACTATACGAGTTTCGACATAAACAAAATCGAAATACCTCGATTTAAGTTTTTTGAATTTGATTGAAATCGAATTTTTGCACCCGAAAGAAGGAATCCAAATCTTGTCTTGTGTGTGGGACCTACACTCCTTGCTCTTTAGGTGACGGGTGGGGCCTAAAAAAAAATTTTAAAACTTTGACGCGGGGGAGGGGGGACCAGCAGAATCCGAAATTTTTTAATGGGGTGCGTCGGTTCTGTGGTCCAAGGAAGAATAAGGGGCTTTATTTTATTATAGCAATTCGCAGTATTATACTGCGTTTTAAGAAGATGAGGCTTTATTTTATTAAAGCAATTCGCAGTATTATACTGTGTTTTAGTTAAAACGCAATATAGTACTGCGAATTATTTTAATAAAATATAGTTGGGCCCAGATTTTAAGTAAAACGCAGTATAGTACTGCGAATTAGTAAAACACAATATTACCTAGTTATGTAATTTTTTTAGCATTAAAAATGTATTTTTTGTCCAAAAAAGCATAAAAAATGTTTCAGACTCGTATGGGATGGGGGTACACCTTATCCTGGGAAATGCTAACCAAGCTATCAAATCAAAATCATGGTCAAATGTTTGTTATAAAACAAGATTTTGGAATATTGCATTGATAAGATCTCTCCTTTGCTTTTTCTTTGTCAATGGATAGTAAATGTGCTACTCCATTTAGGTTGTCCCCAACCCATTCCCCAACGTTGAAATCATGATCTTTGTGGCCCCCTTTAAAAAGCAAATTCTGGAGTATAAAAGCATATTCTTCTTCTATTTATAATTAAGAACCTCATTTACTAGCTCTTTAATCACTTTGTCTTGCTTTTGCTTCTTTATTTTAGATCTTCTAATCTTAAAAACAAAGTTTAGAACAAAAATTATGTAAATCATGTAAGGAGGGGGGTCCAGAAATCATTTGCATGATAAAGAATGTGAAGAATGTTTCCAAAAGAAATAACAATCTTAAAAAATGGACTGCAAATGTAGGGACCAATACTAAAATTCGAAAAAAGAAGACAAATTCAAATCACAAACATGTAGGTAATGAAATAATATTCAATGTGGACCATACATTATGCAAATGGCTTCAATTTCACCTTTCTATCCTTTACATACCTCTTCTTCTTTTCCCTTTTCCTTTTGCTTTTGTTGTAGCGTGCCACTCACAGTTTACACAAGAAAGGAAAAGAAAATGCACCAAGCATCCCGTATTTATGTCAATGAAGAACTGTACCTCAAAGGGTGTGATGTAGACAGTCTACCCTAAAGCAAACATTAATGGTTGTTTCCATAGCTCGAACCCGTGACCTATAGTTCACACAGAGACAACTTAATCGTTGTTCCAAGAATTAACAGAAATTCAAACAAAGGGAAAGAAAAGGCAAATATTGCTTTTCCAGACACTAACAGGAATAACAATTTAAAGACACCAATTGGATTAGTCTTCCTTAGATAGTGTCTGCTTCAAACAGTCAATATTGCAATATGCTACTGATCTCATCATATCTCCAAACCTGCAATCAGTCCAAATCAATAGTCAAAATACAGCATGATGATATTGCTAATCATATTGTAAGACCATAAGTAAACGTGCCGCATGCAAAAGAATTTTACACTATCAGCCTATCAGGTCAAGATAATTATAAGTAAACTGAAATTACTTAACGTGGAAAATAAAGTAGGTCCACTGCTATAACATGTTAATATATATTGATAGTGTAAAAATTCTTTACCGGTCGATGTTGTTCCTCCCTCTCTCAGCTAGATCAGTGCTAATTCTTGATTTCCAAAGTAATCCATACTTTTTCTTAGTTTTTCCCTCTTGTCAACACTATTTCTTGGCTTTAGTACTCTTCTGTCTGTGCTAGGCCTTATTGCAATGATCTCTTTATGTTCAGTACTGATTCTTGACTTCTCTATCTCTTCAATCCTTGGTCTGCACTTAATTTCATTTGTAATATCAAGAGTATAATTTAAGTCAATTATACTTTCCTCAATAGTTTGGCGATCTGATTGTCTTTCCACTGAAGTTATGAACTTTTTGAGATGAGTAAAGAACTGAGGAAAGACTTGTAAGTCACAATGATTTCCTCCATTTATCCACAAGGGTTCATACTTCATTTTACTGAGCTCCCAAAGTTTTTTACCATGTGAAAAATCAACTACTTCATCTTCTGTTCCCTGCAGACCAAAATGAACATGTCCAATGGTATATTCTAAGAATTTATTATAAGTTGCAAATACAAAATAAATGGGAGACACTCAATAAAATCTTATCCATGATTTAGTCATAAGCCTGAAGGTGAGCTTCGACGTAAGTAGTAAAATTGTTGGCATGTGATCAGGAGGTCACGGGTTCGAGCCGTGGAAACAGCCTCTTACACAAATGCAGTGTAACACCCCAAATTATTTTACAATATTTGCATTCTTGATTGAGCATTTTTTTTATAACGAGGAAATGTTTTACTTTGCACTTCCTAAATATAGAATGGTCAATATATGAAAATTTCTTACTTTAGGTTGTGTTAATATTGGCAATGAAGTTCCATGGTGTTGCTATATGTAACACTTAATATTATTTTGACGAGTTGTTAGTAAATATAGTATATAATTAAGTTTTGAGTTTCCAACCTTTTGTATTTAGCTAAGAATATTTAGTAGTTGGAGAACCATTTTATTTCATATCTGTCCATAAACTCCCTATTCTTCTACTCTTCAGAAACAAAGAAGAATAACTATCTACCTCTCTCTCTCTTTCTATCTCTATCTTTCTATCTCTATCTCTCTATCTCTATCTCTCTCTCCTCCGTAAGAACAAGAAGCTGAAGTTTCATCAAAAAAAAACCATGGATTTCTACTAAATCAACGCACAAAATTCGTTTTTGGTGAAGATCAAGTTGCTCCTCTTGGTAAGTTTCTAAACTCGTTTTTATACTAGACACCTACTAGTATTTTCTACATATTATTTTGTACAGAGCTCCGATTTAAGTGATCCAGGATTTTCTGGAAAGGTATTTCATAAATCTATAATTTTTATGAAGGAATCCAAATATAGTTTTGTTGGTATATACCTGAAAAAGGGTCAAAAAGTACAGGACAGGTGCTGCCCAGATTTTCAGTTCTTGAAATACTTCATGTACTGCTGTTAGTAATTTTAGCATAACTGTTTGTTCAAAATTGATATGTTGGTGATTCAAGATGTTTAGAAACGGTAAGACATAGATCTACAACTTTTGTGAATACTATAAAGTCTAGTTTGTCCGTATAGATCTTCAAAACTGAGTCACAACTCGTAACAGTGATACTGTCCAGAATTTCTGTTTCAAACGTTTTTGGGTAATTTTCACCAATATCATGTTTAGTTGACTTGTTAAATCATTGAACTTATTTGGATATTTGATTATGTATTTAAGGTATATAAATCCTTGAAAAAAATCAACGGGGAAGTGTTTGAGGAAGTGGACAGATTTGGTTTGTTTACGGCGTAGACGATTCGAACGTCCCCAAGTTATGATTGAACTGTTTTGTGGTAAAACACCAAGGTTTGTGTATAAACTTGTACTCTTTTTGCTTGCTGGAAATATGTTGAAATAACCTGATATTTTATTTTTCTTGTCTTCGAATTATATTGTTATATTCGGATTATATCAAGTCTTGTAAGAAATTTGCTTAATCGCCCATTCCTACGGATTGTTTGATCATTTTGCATTCTTATTGGGACTTTGTCCTTCTTGTGGCAGTGACTTGGTCACTCACTTGGCATGCCTCTTGATTCGGATCTTTTGCCATCTTGACTTTGGATTTGTAGTTCGTCTTGAATTATGGAACTTGTCCGTGTTAAGTACGAACTAGGAAGCCATTTTTAATATGGTTCTTGATTCTCTTGTCTATTGGGTTTTGACCCTACTTGATTTGGGGCTTCGGTCCATCTTGATATCTGATTATGCTTAGTGTGATGGCATGACGTACATATTGGGCGAAAAATGTATATTTGGTATACTTTCTTAAATTGATAGTATACACTTTCTAGACTCTTGAACATTGTTATTGATATTTGGAAACACTTCAAAGTTTGTTATTGGTATGTTTGATATATTTGTTCACTTATTTTAATTATGTTAAATTGAGCTAACTATGACTGAAAAGGGGAATTGGAGAATTTAATGATTCCAAGCCTAAAGTTTATACACCACTAAGCTTTATGCTTAGCGATAGTTGTTTTCTATCGTAGGAAATGTTCGTGATGAAATCTGAAGATGGCCAGGGTGAAGTAGTCTCTTTGGGAGAATTTATGGAGATCACATTTGCATATGCACCTTAGTTTGCATAGTTTTGGGACATGTACATGATATACATGATATATACATACATATATATATATATATATATATGTACATGATATACATGATATATATATATATATATATGTCACACTTATGTTATTTGGAGGCTTGTTGGATTTTAAAGACCAAAATCTTGTAGCTTGAATTTGTAACCTATTTTATTGTATTAGGGTGTTTTAATAACTCAAGTCTTGTAATATGCTGAATTTACACTTTCTCTTGTAAATATGTAGAAAAGGAGAAAACTAGTTTCCTTTGTTTTTATATATACCTGTCACACCTCATTTTTCCGCCCCGCGAGGAGTGAAGGAGTTTTTCCAATTAAAGGACAATCGAAACGGGATTTGTTTATTTATTTCAGAGTCGCCACTTGAGAGATTTAGGGTGTCCCAAGTCACCAATTTAATCCCGAATCGAGGAAAAGAATGACTCCATTTTACAGTCTGCGAACCAGAAATCCGGATAAGGAATTCTGTTAACCCGGGAGAAGGTGTTAGGCATTCCCGAATTCCGTGGTTCTAGCACGGTCGCTCAACTGTCATATTCGGCTTGTTTATCTAATTTTATACAATTATGCGCTCTTATGCAAGTTTTAACTCCTTACCGCTTTTATTATTATATTTTTAAAAGAATGTGAACATCGTTTAAAAAATATGTCTTTGGATTGCGTCACATGAAATGCACCCGCAATCCGGAACACAGTTTTATTCAATGTTTTGGGATTTGGATTTAGGTCGCATGAAATGCGCACCCGAGTTTAAGAAGGTAAGATTAATTAAATCGTGCCTAAAGCGATTAGCGTATTTATTATTTGGGGACAGCCGTGAAGTTTGCTAAACGGCTCCTCCCGAAGTCTAAGTGATTAAATGTACATTTATTGAGGGCCCCGCAATCTGTGCGTTTTATTTGGCGAGGCTCGTCTCATTTTTATTTAAAAGGATGAACCTATAGTGACTACATTTTTTTTCTATTAGGTTCGTCTTTAAAATAAAAGAAAATCCCTCAATTAATTACATGCTGAAAAAGACATAACTTATTAGTTATTAGTTTACAGCTAATGCAAATGGAAAACTGCAATCGAGTTTGTACAAGGAGAGATTGCTTTCGTTCTATATTCTATTATTTAATAACACTAGAACATGAGATTGACACAAAATAATATCAAAACAGATTAACTATTCTTTGATTAATTTAAACTAACATTATTAGATGAAGGAGTTATTATACATGCGACCCCATTATTCATTAATCAATCAACTACATTTTTATACAAAGAAAGAAAAATTCTATTCAAACACAATTCTAAACAGGAGGAATTCAACAGGAACAAAGCCTGGTCAATATTTCATTTTGCCTCAAGCCAAAAGTGTACAAATGTGTACCTGGAAATGGCAGTACAAGAAGAAAAGAAGGAGTCAGCAGCAGTAATAACACAGCGACAGCAGGTTCAGCAACACCGCAAAACCAGTAACAACCAGTAAAATAACCCAGTAACATATTGAAAAATCAGCAATACCAAAGTGCAATCGCAGTCAAAGCAGAAGAGAGACGGATACAAGATGCAGTAGTTTACTGATTTGAATAACACTCGAGGAAAGTCGAACGGAAATTATTCAAGTGAAAGTTCAAATTGTCTTTCTCTTTTACTCTCAAATTCTGATTTCTCGAAATTCAGTCAACTCTCTCAACTTTTTTTTTTCTTCTAAAAGTCTCTTCCTTTCTCTCTCTCTAAGTCAAAGTCTTTCTCCTCTAAGTCCCTCCTCCAGAATGTGTCAAATGACCCTATATATAACAAGACTCTTGTCTTGAACCCCTAACCCAAAATATTCCCATCATTGCATGCTTTGCTTCCCACTTTCTTAAACAAATGAATTATTCCCCATTATTTTGTGTCTTGTCCCCCACTATAATAAACTAAAGAATTATTCTCAGCCCATTATGTCTTGTCCCCCATGCCTAACATAAACAATTATATCACTCACACCCCATTACATTTTGTCCCCCACGCTTAACATAAACAATTATATCACCCACACCCCATTACATTTTGCCCCCCCATGCTTAACATAAAGAATTATTCAAAATGTTCAATTACCAAACTACCCCTCCGACCTTATTGCAATTACCATTTTACCCCTGAACGTACTGCAAATTACCAAGCTACCCCCATCAGCTATAACCAATTCACCTAATCAATTTCAACCAAAATACAGCAAATGTGACCAATTTCTAAACAATTTTCAACAACAAATTCAAACTAAATGATGAACAACAAAGAACAACTAAAATTATTTTGATTGAACAATATCTTTTAACAACAAACAAACCTACTTTCAGATTCAACAATCAACAAAACAAACAAGTATATTCAGATTTCTAAATTCAATAATCATTTGAACTTAAAATTAAATCTAACAACATTACAACCAACAATTTCTATATTAAAACTAAACAAGATCATGAAGCAAGCTGAAGAAATAATCATAAATGATAAACAACAAACAAGAAAATCAAACTTATGCTAATTTCGGATTCAAGAACAATCAAACAAAGTATGAACATAAATGAAAAGCTTCAACAACAATAACAAGCAAGTTTTATTCAAATTCGAATTAAGCTTAAACAAAACAAATAAACATATTCAAATCACTAAACTTCAAATAATCAATTGATCTTTTTAATTAACTCCAATAAAATTATAACAAAGATACATGATTCAAAAAAAATTAAAAACCAAAACATAACTTCTCATTAAATAACTAAATTAAAGACGAACTTTAAACAAAATGAACACGAATTTAATCTACAACAAACAACGGATTCAAACGATTTAAACTAACATCTAACAATATTAAAATTAAACTAACAATTTCTTTTACAAATACAAAATAAAAGCACATGAAATAAACTGAAAAACTAATTAATCAAAGTTCCATTTGAATCTGAAAATTAAATCAACAAACATATGAACAAACTAAAAAATTAATTCAACGATGAACAAAACAAGAATGTTAAACCCAAATCTTAAACCCACTAACCGGATCGAAACGACGATCGAAGAAGATGGTCGTTTGGCATCATTTGAAGACGATGCAACAGCTACAATAGCAGTTCCAGGAGCAGCAGCACAACATGTCGGAGCAGGCAGCAGCGCGGCACAGTAGCAGCAGTGCGAATGGAGAAGATGCAGCGGCAGCAATGGGAGCTCGAGTTCGAGCTCGATGAAGCTCGTCCATGGCTGGACGTAGCAGAAGGAGCAGAAGAAGCAGACGATGAAGCAGCAACACAGCTGAAGCAGAAGCATGCGCAGCAGTCATCAAGCAGTTCTGAGGGGTCGTTTGGGCGTGAAGGTGGCGACTTGTGTGAGCTGAAGCTGCTGGACATTGAGCGACGATGGTGGTCGTTCACGTCGCTGCTGGAACTTGACGAAGAAGAGGGCAGCCATGGACGAGCTTTTTGAGCTCGCCATGGAGAAGACGAAGACGCGGCAGTGGCAGCGCTAGCCATGGCAGCCATGGTCGTTGGGTGCTGTGGTTGGTCGACGGAGGGGCTGTGCGTGTGTGCGAAGGTGAGGCAGAGGGGGAAAGGGTAGCTGCCATGGTTGGGGAGCTCGGGGAGTTGGAAAAGAAGAAGAGAGAAAGAGGGGGGGGCGGATCTCTTTAGGGTTTTTTAGGTTTTTTTTTTTTGTTTTGTTTTGTTTTTTGAAATGCAAGATAGGGGGTGTTGGGTCTTTGGGGTTGTGGACCGGGTCGACCCAGTTGAAATGGACCGTTTCATGGAAAAGGTTGGGCAATTTTTTGGGCTTGTAGCTTGAATTTGAAGAAGAGGCCCAATTCCGATTTTCTTTATATTTTTGCTCTCTCTTCTTCTTTTATTTTTCTAAAAACTAAATTCTAAAAATCCTTAAATTATTATTAAGAACTAAATTAAGTTATAAAAGTGCAAATTAACTCCCAATAACAATTAACGCACAATTAAGTAATAATTAAGCATAAAATTGTACCATTGGACATTAAATACTAAAAATGCAAAAGATGCCTATTTTTGTAATTTTCAATTTTTGTAAAATAAACTTAATTACTAACAATTGTAGAATTAAATCCTTCATGCAAAATGCGACATATTTTTGTATTTTGTTATTAATTTAACAAATAAACATGCACAGACCTACTTTCAGATTCAACAATCAACAAAACAAACAAGTATATTCAGATTTCTAAATTCAATAATCATTTGAACTTAAAATTAAATCTAACAACATTACAACCAACAATTTCTATATTAAAACTAAACAAGATCATGAAGCAAGCTGAAGAAATAATCATAAATGATAAACAACAAACAAGAAAATCAAACTTATACTAATTTCGGATACAAAAACAATCAAACAAAGTATGAACATAAATGAAAAGTTTCAATAACAATAACAAGCAAGTTTTATTCAAATTCGAATTAAGCTTAAACAAAACAAATAAACATATTCAAATCACTAAACTTCAAATAATCAATTGATCTTTTTAATTAACTCCAATAAAATTATAACAAAGATACATGATTCAAAAAAAAATTAAAAACCAAAACATAACTTCTCATTAAATCACTAAATTAAAGACGAACTTTAGACAAAATGAACACGAATTTAATCTACAACAAACAACGGATTCAAACGATTTAAACTAACATCTAACAATACTAAAATTAAACTAATAATTTCTTTTACAAATACAAAATAAAAGCACATGAAATAAACTGAAAAACTAATTAATCAAAGTTCCATTTGAATCTGAAAATTAAATCAACAAAACATATGAACAAACTAAAAAATTAATTCAACGATGAACAAAACAAGAATGTTAAACCCAAATCTTAAACCCACTAACCGGATCGAAACGACGATCGAAGAAGATGGTCGTTTGGCGTCGTTTGAAGACGACGCAGCATCTACAGTAGCAGTTCTAGGAGCAGCGGCACAAAACGTCGGAGTAGGCAGCAGCGCGGCACAGTAGCAGCAGCGCGAATGGAGAAGATGCAGCAGCAGCCATGGGAGCTCGAGTTCGAGCTCGATGAAGCTCGTCCATGGCTGGACGTAGTAGAAGGAGCACAAGAAGCAGACGATGCAGCAGCAACACAGCTGAATCAGGAGCATGCGCAGCAGTCATCAAGCAGTTCTGAGGGGTCGTTTGGGCATGAAGGTGGCGACTTGGGTGAGCTGAAGCTGCTGGACATTGAGCGACGATGGTGGTCATTCACGTCGCTGCTGGAACTTGACGAAGAAGAGGGCAGCCATGGACGAGCTTTTTGAGCTCGCCATGGAGAAGACGAAGACGCGACAGTGGCAGCGCTAGCCATGGCAGCCATGGTCGTTGGGTGCTGTGGTTGGTCGACGGAGGGGCTGTACGTGTGTGCGAAGGTGAGGCAGAGGGGGAAAGGGTAGCTGCCATGGTTGGGGAGCTCGGGGAGTTGGAGAAGAAGAAGAGAGAAAGAGGGAGGGGCGGATCTCTTTAGGGTTTTTTAGGTTTTTTTGTTTTGTTTTGTTTTTTGAAATGCAAGATAGGGGGGTGTTAGGTCTTTGGGGTTGTGGACCGGGTCGACCCGGTTGAAATGGACCGGGTCATGGAAAAGGTTGGGCAATTTTTTGGGCTTGTAGCTTGAATTTGAAGAAGATGCCCAATTCCGATTTTCTTTATATTTTTGCTCTCTCTTCTTCTTTTATTTTTCTAAAACTAAATTAAAAATCCTTAAATTATTATTAAGAACTAAATTAATTTATAAAAGCGCAAATTAACTCCCAATGACAATTAACGCACAATTAAGTAATAATTAAGCATAAAATTGTACCATTGGACATTAAATGCTAAAAATGCAAAAGATGCCTATTTTTGTAATTTTCAATTTTTGTAAAACAAACTTAATTACTAACAATTGTAGAATTAAATCCTTCATGCAAAATGCGACATATTTTTGTATTTTCTTTTTATTAATTTAACAAATAAACATGCACAGACAAATACAAATAATTATCCAAAAATGTCACAAAAATTCTCAAAATTGCACACCAAGGAAAATCATTTTATTTTGAATTTATTTTTGGGAATAATTCTTTCATAGGGCAAAAATAACGTGCTTACAATACCCGATAGTTTGAAATTTATGTACAATATAAACTTGCGGTGATTTTGAATGATTGTATAAATCAGTTAGGAAGTTGTTTTAATCTGTTAATGTTTTGACATTGTATTTCATTTAAAATAAAATTATGGTGGATTTTCAAAAAAAATATATATATTGCACTTTGAACCTTTTCGCATGGGCCTACTTCCGCTACTAAAATTATTCTAAATATTTTTATTAATATCTCTTTTAATATTTTGTAAGTAGGAAATTAGATTTGTTTTCCTAAGTAGTACCCTCCCAAAGGGGTTGCTACAAGTTTTGGTATCAGAGCCACGGTTTGTGATTCTAGGATTTGTTTTGTTGTGATAGTATCTAGTATTTGTTGTTATTTCCTTTCTTTAAAATGACTTGGAGTTTATAAATTTTTGCATACTTGTTTAATTTAATTTATTGTATTTTGTGTGCATATGCATCATGTACATGTCCCTAATGCAGTGTGATCTTATCTTTTATAGGACTTTTAATATGGCCACTTCTTCGAATAGAGTTGTTGAATCCGTTGATGAAAGTCAGGCCCAGTATAATGTCATGCCTCACCTTCAAGGAGGAAATGAGGAATCCTTTCCTGACCTAAATCATCCTCGTCTTAGTGGAAATGAAATGGGCAGAAATCCAAGAGCAATGAGTCATAATACTCCATTTATGACTCCCCCATTCCAGCAGATGGCTGAATTCTTTCGTCACTTAGCTGGGACAATGTCAGAACCAAGTGAAATGAATTTTGAGAAGATGAGAAAAATGGGCGGCGTTGAATTTGAAGGCACTACAGATCCCACGGTAGCTTAACAATGGCTTGAGCGCATGGAGAGGGTCTTTGAACAACTGGAGTGTACTAATGCTGCCAAATTTAAGTATGTTATCTCTCTTTTACAAAAAGATGCCTATGATTGGTGGGTAAGTGTGCCAAATGCAAAAGCAAAACCTCTGGTGCTGACTTGGGATGACTTTGTGAAATCATTTCGTGCAAAATATGTTCCCCTTGTCTATTGTTATGCTAAAAAGAAAAAGTTCCTGAATTTAAGACAAGGAAGTATGTCTATTGCAGAGTATCAACAAAACTTTCTCAGGCTTTCTCGCTATGCTAAAGGTATTATTGATGGTGAAAGAGACAAGTGCAGAAGATTTGAAGAAGGTTTGAATGGTTACATTCGAAAATCAGTGGCAATCTTACAACTTGATGATTTTTCCAAGCTGATTTCAGCTGCACTTACTTGGGAAAGAATTGACAAGGAAGAAGCTAGTAGGAGAGAAAACAAGTTTAGGAAGGGTAATTCAGAATATGGCGGTCCATCCAAAAAGGGAAAGTTTGACTATTCCAAGACCGAGAGTACACATAAATCATTACATCATAAGCAGAATAAGTCAAATTTTTCTACTGCCAGTACTCCAAGTTATGGCCAAGGCAAAACTCATACACCTACTTGTGCACAGTGCGGGAAGAATCATTATGGTGCATGTAGACCAGCTTCTGGTGCTTGTTTTAATTGTGGAAGTATAGATCATAAAGTGAAGGATTGTCCTAATCCTAATCCTCTTTCTTATACCCATATAGAGGGATTAGTTCAAAAGCCTGTCACTACTCATTCTCAAGCTAATAGCAGTGCTAGACCTCGAAATATGCAAGCAGCGGGTTCGAGTGGAGCTAATCAGGCTGGTGGGTCAAGAGCTACTGCACGAGTTTATGCTATGAGACCGAAGAATGACCGGGATGGCCCAGACGTGGCTGCTGGTAAATTTCACTTATTTGGCATATCTGTTGTTACACTATTTGATCCTGGATCTTCACAATCTTATGTTTGCTCATCACTTGCATTTCCTGATACTGTTAAATCTGGGAGACTTGACTTTAATGTGCTGGTCACGAGTCCATTAGGTCAGCAGGCTGTTATTAACAGGATTTACCGAGATTGTCCATTCATGATTCAAAATCTAGTCTTCCCTGCCGACTTACTTGAAATGCCCTTCCAAGACTATGATGTTATTGTTGGCATGGATTGGCTCCATAGGAACCATGCAGTGGTTGATTGTAGGTTGAAGTAAGTGACATTTAGAACTCCTGCACATTCACACATAGTAGTTCAAGGAGAAAGATCATTGACATCTAATATTATTTCGGCAGTCTTGGCAAGGAAGATGATTTGTCAAGGTTGTGATGTCTATCTTGTTCATATAGTCGATACACGAGTGGGGAGTCCAAGTCTTAAGGACATACCAACTGTGTGTGACTTTCCTGATGTATTTCCTGATGATCTTCCTGGGTTGCCTCCAGAAAGGGAGATTGAATTTCCTATAGATCTTGTCCCTGGAACTACTCCTATTTCTATCGCTCCGTATAGAATGGCTCCAGCTCAATTAAAAGAGTTGAAGGCTCAATTTCAAGAACTTCTTGAGAAAGGTTTCATCCGTCCCAGTATTTCACCTTGGGGACCTCCTGTTTTATTTGTGAAAAAGAAAGATGGCGCTCTTAGGCTTTGTATTGATTACCGACAGCTGAACAAGGTAACAATCAAGAACAAATACCCACTACCTAGAATCGATGACTTGTTTGACCAACTAAAGGGTGCCAGCTTATTCTCAAAAATTGACTTGAGGTCTGGATATTATCAGTTGTGTGTGAGGGAGCAAGATGTTCCTAAAACTACTTTTAGGACCAGGTATGGCCATTATGAATTTTTGGCAATGCCATTTGGTTTGACAAATGCTCCTGCTGCATTTATGGATCTAATGAACCATGTATTCAAGCCTTATCTCGATCAATTTGTGGTGGTATTAATTGATGACATTTTAGTCTATTCCAAGAATAGAGAAGATCATGATAAGCATATCTGAATTGTCATGCAAATTCTGAAAGAGACACAACTCTACGCGAAGCTTTCCAAATGTGAATTCTGGCTGAATGAAGTGGCTTTTTAGGGCACATTGTATCATCTGAAGGTGTGAAGGTTGATCCTAGTAAGATTCAAGCTATTGTTGATTGGAAACTCCCTAAAACTCCAACTGAGATAAGAAGTTTCTTAGGTTTAGCAGGATACTATAGAAGGTTTGTGAAGGGCTTCTCTATTATAGCTTCTCCCTTGACCAAACTTTTGGGGAAAGACGCCAAATTTGTATGGGATGACAAGTGTCAGGAGAGCTTTGAAAAGTTCAAATCCTTATTGACACAAGCTCCAATACTTTCTTTGCCAGCTGAAGGAAAAGATTATGTGGTATACAGTGATGCATCTCATCGTGGCTTGGGTTGTGTTTTGATGCAAGAAGGGAAAGTAATTGCTAATGCCTCTCGAAAGTTGAAATCACATGAGTTGAATTATCCCACTCACGATCTTGAACTTGCTGCCATTGTTTTTGCCTTAAAAATTTGGAGGCATTACTTATACGGAGAGAAGTGTCACATATTTACTGATCACAAGAAGTACTTGGGTACACAAAAAGAGTTGAACTTGAGACAGCGTAGATGGCTTGAACTCATCAAAGATTATGATTTCACGATTGATTATCATCCTGGTAAAGCCAATGTGGTTGCAGATGCGTTGAGTCGCAATTCTCTTGAAAGTTTAACTCTAAGTCCTTTGTCTTTGCTTCTTGAATTAAGAGCCATGAATGTTTGTCTTTCATTTAATTCTAATGGTTCTATCATTGCTAATTTGCAAGTCAAGCCAGTCTTACTTGAGCAAGTCCAAGAAGCACAGAAGTTAGATGAGAAGCTGGTGAAACGGGTTGAAGAAGTCCAAAATGGAAGAGAATCAAATTTTTCATTAAGGAAAGATCGTACCTTATTTTATAAAAATAGGTTGTGTGTTCCTAATGATGATGAATTGAGAAAGTAGATCTTAATTGAAGCACATAGTTCACCTTATGCAATGCATCCTGGAGGTACTACAATGTATCGTACCATTAAAGAGCACTATTGGTGGAGTGGTATGAAGAAAGACATTGCAGAGTTCATTTCTAAATGCTTGGTATGTCAACAAATAAAGGCTGAACATCAAGTCCCAGCTGGTCTCCTACAACCTTTGTCAATACCTGAATGGAAATGGGAAAGGATAACGATGGACTTTGTTTCTGGACTTCCACGCACTCAAAGAAATCATGATGCAATTTGGGTCATTGTAGATAGACTGACTAAGAGTGCTCATTTCTTGGCAATCAGAATGGACTACTCACTGGAACGTTTAGCAGGAGTGTACATTAATGAGATTGTGAAGTTGCATGGAATCCCTATTTCTATTGTGTCTGATAGAGATCCGAGGTTTACATCCAGATTTTGGTCTAGCTTGCAAGAAGCTTTGGGTTCCAAGGTGAATTTTAGTACCGCTTTACATCCACAAACAGACGGCCAGTCTGAAAGGGTAATACAAATCTTGGAGGATATGCTTCGAGCCTGCATTATTGAGTTTAAGGTTAGTTGGGACAAACATTTGCCCCTAATAGAATTTGCTTATAATAATAGCTACCAATCAAGTATAGGCATGTCACCTTATGAATCTTTATATGGGAGAAAATGTAGAACGCCTCTTTGTTGGAATGAGGTTGGTGAAAGAAAATTTGTGGGTCCTCAGATTGTGCAACAAACTGAAGATAAGGTAAAAATAATCAAGGATCGTTTGAAAATTTCTTCAGACAGACAAAAGTCCTATGCTGATCTTAAAAGGCATGAAATTGAGCATCAGGTGAGCGATAAGGTATTTTTAAAGGTTTCTCCATGGAAGAAGATTATGAGATTTGGCCAAAAAGGTAAACTTAGTCCTCGATTCATTGGACCTTATGAAATACTTGAAAGAATTGGTCCGGTTGCATATAAGCTAGTTTTGCCACCTGAATTAGGTAAGATCCACAACGTCTTTCATGTTTCTATGCTTTGAAAATACCGCTCAGATCCATCTCATGTTCTTCCTATTGAATCTATTGAGGTTAATCCTGATTTGACATATGAAGAAGAACCAATCCAAATCTTAGCGCATGAGATAAAAGAGCTTAGAAATAAGAGAATCCCATTAGTGAAGATTCTTTGGAGAAATCATTCAGGCGAAGAAGCTACCTGGGAGCGAGAAGAGGATATGCGAGTCCAATATCCACATTTGTTTCGGGACTAGTACAAGGTAAATTTCGAGACGAAATTTTTTTTAGGGAGAGAGAGTTGTAACACCCCAAAATTTTTTACAATATTTGCATTCTTGATTGAGCATTTTTTTTATAACGAGGAAATATTTTACTTTGCACTTCCTAAATATAGAATGGTCAATATATGAAAATTTCTTACTTTAGGTTGTGTTAATATTGGCAATGAAGTTCCATGTTGTTGCTATATGTAACACTTAATATTATTTTGACGAGTTGTTAGTAAATATAGTATATAATTAAGTTTTGGGTTTCCAACTTTTTGTATTTAGCTAAGAATATTTAGTAGTTGGGGAACCATTTTATTTCATATCTGTCCATAAACTCCATATTCTTCTACTCTTCAGAAACAAAGAAGAATAACTATCTACCTCTCTCTCTCTTTCTATCTCTATCTCTCTATCTCTATCTCTCTCTCTCCTCCGTAAGAACAAGAAGCTGAAGTTTCATAAAAAAAACCATGGATTTCTACTAAATTAACGCACAAAATTCGTTTTTGGTGAAGATTAAGTTGCTCCTCTTGGTAAGTTTCTAAACTCGTTTTTATACTAGACACCTACTAGTATTTTCTACATATCGTTTTGTACAGAGCTCTGATTTAAGTGATCCAGGACTTTCTGGAAAGGTATTTCATAAATCTATAATTTTTATGAAGGAATCAAAATCTAGTTTTGTTGGTATATATATGAAAAAGGGTCAAAAAGTACAGGACAGGTGCTGCCCAGATTTTCAGTTCCTGAAATACTCCATGTACTGCTGTTAGTAAGTTTAGCATAAATTTTTGTTCAAAATTGATATGGTGATGATTCAAGATGTTCTGAAATGGCAAGACATAGATATACAACTTTTGTGAAGACTATAAAGTCTAGTTTGTCTGTATAGATCTTCAAAACTGAGTCATAACGCGGAATAGTGATATTGTCCAGAATTTCTGTTTCAAACGTTTTTGGGTAATTTTCACCAATATCATGTTTAGTTGACTTGTTAAATCACTGAACTTATTTGGATATTTGATTATGTATTTAAGGTATATAAACTCTTGAAAAAAATCAAAGGGGAAGTGTTTGAGGAAGTGGACATATTTGGTTTGTTTACGGCGTAGACGATTCGAACGTCCCCAAGTTGTGATTGAACTGTTTTGTGGTAAAACACCAAGGTTTGTGTATAAACTTGTACTCTTTTTGCTTGCTGGAAATATGTTGAAATAATCTAATATTTTATTTTTCTTGTCTTCGAATTATATTGTTATATTCAGATTATATCAAGTCTTGTAAGAAATTTGCTAAATCGCCCATTCGTACGGATTGTTTGATCATTTTGTATTCTTGTTGGGACTTTGTCCTTCTTGTGGCAGTGACTTGGTCACTCACTTGGCATGCCTCTTGATTCGGATCTTTTGCCATCTTGACTTTAGATTTGTAGTTCGTCTTGAATTATGGAACTTGTCCGTGTTAAGTACGAACTAGGAAGCCATTTTTAATATGGTTCTTGATTCTCTTGTCTATTGGGTTTTGACCCTACTTGATTTGGGGCTTTGGTCCATCTTGATATCTGATTATGCTTAGTGTGATGACATGACATACATATTGGGCGAAAAATGGATATTTGGTATACTTTCTTAAATTGATAATATACACTTTCTAGACTCTTGAACATTGTTATTGATATTTGGAAACACTTCAAAGTTTGATATTGGTATGTTTGATATATTTGTTCACTTGTTTTAATTATGTTAAATTGAGCTAACTATGACTGAAAAGGGGAATTGGAGAATTTAATGACTCCAAGCCTAAAGTTTATACACCACTACGTTTTATGCTTAGCGATAGTTGTTTTCTATAGTAGGAAATGTTCGGGATAAAATCTGAAGATGGCCAGGGTGAAGTAGTCTCTTTGGGAGAATTTATGGAGATCACATTTGCATATGCACCTTGGTTTGCATAGTTTTGGGACGTGTACATGATATACATGATATACATGATATATATATATATATATATATATATATATATATATATATATATATATATATATATATATATATATGTATGTATGTATGTATGTATGTATATGTCACACTTATGTTATTTGGAGGCTTGTTGGATTTTAGAGACCAAAATATTGTAGCTTGAATTTGTAACCTATTTCATTGTATTAGGGTGTTTTAATAACTCAAGTCTTGTAATATGCTGAATTTACATTTTTCTTGTAAATATGTAGAAAAAGAGAAAACCAGTTTCCTTTGTTTTTATATATACCCGATAGTTTGAAATTTATGTACAATATAAACTTGCGGTGATTTTGAATGATTGTATAAATCAGTTAGGAAGTTGCTTTAATCTGTTAATGTTTTGACATTGTATTTCATTTAAAATAAAATTATGGTGTATTTTAAAATAAATATATATATTTCTATATATTGCACTTTCAACCTTTTCGCATGGGCCTACTTCCGCTACTAAAATTATTCTAAATATTTTTATTAATATCTCTTTTAATATTTTGTAAGTAGGAAATTAGATTTGTTTTCCTAAGTAGTACCCTCCCAAAGGGGTTGCTACAAGTTTTGGTATCAGAGCCACGGTTTGTGAAGCCTGAGGGGAGCCTCGGCGTAAGTGATAAAGTTACTTCCATGTGACCAGGGGGTAACGAGTTCGAGTCGTGGAAACAGCCTCTTGCAGAAATGCAGAGTAAGACTGCGTAAAATAGATTCTTGTGGTCCGGCCCTTCCATGGACCCCGCGCATAGTGAGAGCTTAGTCCACCGGGCTACATTTTTTTGTAGTCATAAGCCTATTTAATCCCACTAAATATTGTGTGCCAGCTAATTAATATGTTTAAACTAATTATTGTTCTAAAAACTAATCAAAGTCTGTGTGCCTAAGGCATGCCACAAAAACAAGAAAAATTGACAGTGCATCAGAAATTAAGATCAAAACCACTAATATTACGAACCGAAAATTAAAAATGGGTAGCCCGGTGCACTAAACTCCCGCTATACGGTTCAAGGAAGGACAAAAATCACAGGGGGCTAATGTACGCAATTTTATCCTGCATTTCTATAAGAGGCTGTTTCTACAGCTCGAACTCGTGACCTCTTGGTCATATGACAGCAACTTTACCAGTTACGCCAGAAGTAGGTAGAGAAGGAAGGAAAGATCCCTTTAAAAGCCGCAAGCAAGCTGCATATCTTTCTTCTCTTTTCAAAGATGGGGCTGATGGGCCCCTGCTGAGATTCATTCCTCGTATCATCTAGGAGTGAATAGGGCTTACGGAACAGCAACTGAATATCTACTTTTTTTAAGCGAGTTGACCTGAGTACCTCTTTTTTACTATGTATAAAAAAGAATTTCATCGTAATAAAGTGGGTTTGGCTGCTAATAACTAAGGAGGTCATCCCTTCTCGAACCGAAAATAGTAATTCTATTATACTAGTTGAGTGTTTGGAAACTTACATGAATCACAAGAATGGGACAACTGACATATGGTATTTTGTCAATATTCTGCAGAAATCAGATAAAAAAAACTGTACTTTAACAAATAAATTAGGAAACTTAAATAAATCTTGAACTGAAAATTTGACTAACCTTGTATATGTCAAGCCAAAGAGAATACTTTATACGGTACATAACTCGAAGTCCAGAAAGTATTGCACTTTGCAGAATTACAGCCTTAATTTTAGGCAATTTTGTGGCCAATTCAAGAGTTGGACCACTTCCAATTGATTGTCCATATAATATAATGTCTTCCCCCTTCACTTCATAAATCTCTTTTAAACATTTGTATACAGGTTCTATATCAGCATATGTATTTTGCTCACTTGGCTAGTTATACAAAAACAACACAAAAAAAAATTAGATCTCACTTAAATTTCTGCGTGCACTAGGGGGGAGGAGGGAGGTGTGTGACACC
This sequence comes from Nicotiana tabacum, assembly GCF_000715075.1. Classification (NCBI taxonomy): domain Eukaryota; kingdom Viridiplantae; phylum Streptophyta; class Magnoliopsida; order Solanales; family Solanaceae; genus Nicotiana; species Nicotiana tabacum. The sequence goes on along the minus strand of NC_134099.1, from coordinate 10,673,039 downwards.
CTAGGCGAATCTCACATCGACAAAACACGGGAAAGATGCTGGGTATATAAGTAAATATGACTTAGACTCTAGTGACGCATTTTAAAGCCGTGCAGGTCTAGGTCCAAAGCGAACAGTATCACTAGTGGTATGGGCTGCTGCATAAAGATCGAACAAAATATTTGAGGTGTGCATAAGATTATCCGGTCGGTGGTCACCACTATTTGTTTTTTAAAATTACTTAATGCTGTTTAATTTACAAACTCTTATGTAATAGTGATGTCTGCAAGTTAACCTCAACAAAGATTATGAATTAACCACTTTGGTGTCTGATGGTTTGTGTGAATGATTTTAAGTGAAATCAAAGTAATAATCATGAGGTTTTAACATGGTATAGCCACTAAAGGCAAAAATAATTAAGATGCGTTTAGAACAGTAATTAAATGTTAGTCAAAGGAAGCAGAAGGATCTTTGATATTTGAGAAGATCAAATCAGTTGATTGCATTTGAAAAGAGATGAACAATATAATCACACTGAGCACAAAATTAAAGAACTTATTGATTGACAATTTCTAAAACAGAATTCATAAGTCAGAAAAGAACCTAAAAATGGCCCCATTCTAAAGCAAATATTCATAACATTGTGGGCCTAAGTAGTTAAGTTAAGGGGGAACCAATTTATAATCTTGCATCATGACATTTTTTTCCCTTTTTGACCTAGGTGTTAGTGCACTTGTGAATGTTATAATTTTATTGTTTACATTTTTCAAGTATATTTTTATATTTTTAGAGCTTTTTCTTTTCAGTTTCATGTGAATAGTTGTTAGAGAAATTCATGAACTAATTTCTATTTCATCTTACAACTAATTGATGGGGATTTGAAAAATTACAAACAACTAGAAATTTCGCGAAGAATACTCAAGATATAATATATATGTACAAAAAATAATATTTGATCTATATATATGTATAAAAAGTAAAATTAATGTTTTACCTTTTGTTCATTTTTTTGTGGTAATTTTTTATTCGGTGTCGGATATTTATATTGGGGCCTGACTAAATTCGGATTGGCACCGGAAATCTTTTGTTCATTGTCATCTTGAAGTAATCTCAACCTTTTCTTATCCCTTTTTGTCCTTCCACATGTTGTGTGATTTTTCATTTTATTCTCATTCTGTTTGTTTGCATGGAATGTTGTCAAAGTATAATTTTCTTTACTGTTTCTTGTATAACTATGTGATATTTGGAACTTATTGTCCCTAGTTTTCGATTAATTCAGATTTGTACCACGTGTGATATTTAATAAGAAACTGCTTTCTACCGGGAATTCCTCCATTTTTCAGATTCCAACCGAAAACCTCTAGTTGATGATGGAGGCCGGAGGATTCTCACTACATTTCTTGATTCTGGGAAGTTGTCTACCTTCTAATGTTCACTTTTTAAACTATCATTCATATTTTACTTATACGTCTAGTATGTTATATAAAGAGGCGGATCTAGAATTTTAGTTTTAAGAATTCAGTTAGTGGCGAAGTTAGAAATTTCCTTAAGGGTATTTAAATTTGAAAGAAATGAAAAATTCCCGACAAAGGGTGTTCAATATGTGTTATATATTTCTAAAACGTAATATTATACCTATTTACACAATGCAATTTTTCGACGAAGGGTGGTCAATTGACGACCCTTATGACCATGTGGCTTCGCCACTAAGTACAACATTTAAAATTATGGATTCATATCTATCATTTATTATAACTTTAGTAATTTCTTATTCGTAAATTAATGCCCGCGTCGAAAGTACTAGGTTCAGTTGAACCCGATAGTTCTATATTGAATCCGCCCCTGGTTATATATGTTTTATTCCTAGAGTGTTAGTGTATTCTTTCTTTTACAGTATTTTCCCTTCCATTTCCTTTTGACTACTTCTGTCATTTTCCAAATTTTTGTTGTCAACCATTATCGTCTCACTATCATATCGTGTCAAGAAAAAGAAAAACGTGAGTCACATTATCTCTAAGACTATATGAAGGGGAAAATATAGAAGTTTTTTCAACAAATGCTTACCCTTTGAAGTTTGTTGTTATCTTTATAACATATAGTCAAATTAGTTAGATGCATGGCATGCTATACAAACGGCCAAAAAAAAAAAAAAAATTCAACTCCATTTGTTTATTCTTTTCTTTACTTTCTGCTAAAAGTCTTTTAAGAGTCAATTTGGACTAGGGGTGGGCATTCGGTATTTCGGTTCGGTATTTAAGAATTTCGGTTCGATATTCAGTTTATCAATTATGTATACCAAATACCATACCAAAATATTTCAGTACGGTTCGATATTTCTTATTTTGGTTCGGTACAGTTTCGATTTAAACCAAATCTATGTTATAAGGCTTCTGCATAAGAGATTGTGATTGTGAAATATCTTGATACAAATTTATTAGATTAACTATATCAGCTAAACCAATAACTAATTTCGAATGATATGGCTTGTTAAGTCATCAGCCTCATCTATCCCTGTATGGCAATAATATTCATGTTTCATGAGATTGGAAAAGTTTCTAGGCTGAAACCACAATTAGATCAAGTTCAACAGTGAGAAAAACTACTGTTGAAAAGGAATAAATAAGTCTTATAATGAACATTCACCTGGAAAGAACATCTCATTTCAAATAAATGGTAGATAGAACTCAAAATACTTAGGGAAACATGCTTCAATAGTTTTCAAAATCTACAAACTAACACAATACCGCAACCATTTACTGGCTAATTATTTCGGTATTTCGGTATACCGAAATACCAAAAATCTAATACCGTATACCAAACCGAAATATCAAAATTTTTGTATCGAAATACCGAAAAAAACCGAAACCGAAATACCAAATTAATTCGGTTCGGAATTCGGAATTCGATTTTTCGGATTTTATGCCCACCCCTAATTTGGACCAATACTAAAGCTCACCTAACATTTGAAAGTGTTGATTTTGTGCAACATCTATTTAAACTCTTGAAATAGACCACTCACTCAATCTACCCAACTTTGGGCAAGTTAGACAAATCACACATTTACGAGCCAAAGTCTTTTGTGACGTATGAGAAATGAAGTGAACTTGACCAAAAAGCGATAATGTATTTGTAAAGGGCCATAGAAGTTAAATTTTTGAATCTACTATACAAGCACATGGCTGAAACACAACCTATATAAATAGAATGCTCCGTAACAACATAGTTTTCGTACTACAAAGTTCATTGCTTTCCAAATTCCGCGATCTACAAATTGAACTTTTAACACTTTAAAAGAAATAATGAGATATCTTGATAATATGGACAATATCAACTTGTCTCATTTTTCTCCATCACATACAATTACATTGAAGTTTAAGCAGGCACATAAGTGTGAGACATAGGCCCATCCAAATTGATTAAGAGTTGGCCCAACTACACATTTTTGGTACATTGGCATGAATTTTCAACTTTGAAGTTGGGACAACTCTCTCACTATCCCATCTAAAGCCCTTCTAGAGCTTCCTCCAATTTTAACGGCTTCAAGTGCTTCATCTCTCAATTTTTTTGCCATTTCCTTAAACAAGTCATTACCCATTGCATAACTAATTCTCCGGCCCAACTCTATCGGGTCGGGGACCGAATCTGCGCCCTCACAAACTCGGACCGATGTTTTCATGTTCTCCACCAACAACCATGCGTTAATGAATTGGTCCGCCTCCATGGGCCAACCCAATATTTGTACACCCGCCACTATCGCTTCCAATACAGAATTCCATCCACAATGACTCAAAAACCCGCCTATAGCTCGATGGCCCAAGATCTCCACTTGTGGGGCCCAACCCTTTATAACTAGGCCTCTCCCTGAGACTCTATCCTCAAACCCCTCTGGCACTGATCCATAACCCTCTTCCAATTGTTGGGCTGTCAATTGTTTAGCTACCAAAATGAACCTCACTCCACTTTTCTCAAGCCCAATAGTTAAAGACTCCATTTGGGCCTTTGTTAGCAATTTTTGACTACCAAAAGCTACATAAAGAACAGACCCATCATCACATTCATCAAGCCAAGTGAAAATTCTCTCATTTACACCAACATCCACATTGGACTTCACAATTCTACCAGGCCCACCAACCAAATTTATAGGCCCAATTGAATACACACGCTCATGGCCCATTTCCTTCTTTAAAAAGCCCAAATACTCACTCTCCAAAGCCTCAAAAGTATTGAAAACTGACCCAAAACTCTTATCATTAGCAATAAACCCATTTCTCACAATCTCCCAAGTTGGGTCACCCTCTTTGTACTTTTGAAACACTGAAGGCATATGTTCCCTCACAAACCTTGGACTTTTAGGCAGCCCATTAAACTCAATAAGGCTCAAATCTCTATAAGCCCCAAAATTCCTCCAAATTTCACTCAGTATAAAAACCAATAAACCACCAGAAGTGTAAAACACAATACCAGGTACACCAAGTTCTTGGGCCAAATCTTGAGTCCAGCCCAAGAAGAAATCATAGACAATAGCCACAGGAGGATTCGATTGGGCCTTAAACCATTCCAAGATTGGGCCACGAAGCTTACTGAGCCCAGCAATGATCGGAGCATTGCCGGAGTTACCAACGTCTTTAACGTTTTCAACGCCGGCGGGAAGTGAAGGGTGGCCGGGAAATGGAAAGACAAGTGTTTGAACAGAAGGGTGGGTGGATAAAAGAGGATCAAGAATTGGGAGGTTTTTAGGAGTGACTAAAATGGTGATTTTAAAACCATGGAGAAGAAGTTGATGTGTGAAATCAAGAAGGGGTAATATGTGACCTTGTGCTGGAAATGGAAAAATTAAGACATGGACTCCATTTTTAGAGCTTGACATGTTTGAGTTTCAGATCAGACAAGAAGTTAAATTGATGTTTGATATTTGGAAATGAAAGAGGAATATTAGTGGTGCAAAAAGATAGAAATTTCTTGGTAGGTACCAGTGGTTATTGGTATGAAAATTCTGCAATAGAAAAAGAGTAGATTCCGACATAAATATGTGGGGTTTAGCCGTTAGACGATATACGTAGATGCTGACCTCAAATGTCATGTGTAGGATATTTGGCGGAGAAATTAAAAAATATCCAAATTTACAAGTGGTCACTAAATAATAGTCATAATTTCAAAAGTAATTAAGATTTAATTACTTTTCATGTAAAGATAAATATGAATGAAAATACGGTTCAAAATCAAGAAAATATTCAAGTATAATATACCGGTCCAACATAATATGCTGGAAATTCGTACACAGGTGCTCCAATCTCCAGTATATTATATTGGAACTTTTCGCGTGTTGGAGTTACAACATAATATGCTGGAAATTCATATACATGTGCACTAATCTCCAGTATATTATGCTGAAACTTTTCGTGTTGCAGCAAAATAATGGCTATTTTTAATAACTTTGCAAAAGCTGACTATTTTTCAATTACCAGTCCGAAAACTGGCTAGGGAATTGAGCCCAAATTGATATATAGGGAATTGATAAAGGAAATTGATATTGAAATAGATGGTCTTGATTTTTTCATGAACAAACTATTAAGGTAAGAAATAAGAAATATTGCTCATATGGTAAGCGAGGGGCACAGGTAACACTTATTAAACTTGAAGGTTTACCCACGAAAAAAAAAAAAATCAAGAATGACACAGAAGTGTCCTATTTGTGCAGGCATATCACCTGAATTCATATATACTACCACTTGACATGTTTAGTGAAGATCAAGCGATCAACACCTAGATTCAGTACTATGGTATTTTATCAAGTAAGATTTATTAAAATAAGTGAACTACTTAATTTTACATTTAATAAAGGATGATTCAGAAGGAGAGCCTTGGAGCAATCGTCAAGTTGTCTTCATGTGGCCTATAGATCACGGGTTCGAGCGGTGGAATCAATAGGTTGCCTACATGACACCTCCTTGGAGTGCGATCCTTTCCCAGACCTTGCGTGAATGCGAAATGCTTGTGCACGGGGCTGCCTTTTTTTTAAAAATAATAATGGATGATTTATTTCATTTATTTTGGCATATGTCACATTCTTTATGAAATCTCTGCGCTTCTGATATACTATGTTGAATTGTATGAATTCTAATAATCAAATCATAGTCTAGCCTTATTAATTACAAGATAAAATCATTTCAACATATGAGAATCATGATGCATGAGCACATATCTATAATAGTTCACCGTTCGATCAAAATTTGTTTTCATACAAAGAGCACTAGTATTTTAGTATTTAAGTGTATAGAAAATAAAAAGAAGCTATAATAGAGAAAACAAAGATATGTATATTAGCTGCAGAGGTAGTTAAACCATATTGTATATCATAGTAACATCATATTCCTAATTATTTTTAGGAGGATGATGCCTTGGTAATTTGTAATCTGCAGTAAATACTACATATCCACCCATCTTTTTCTGATCTCCAACCAGTGAAATCAAACGTCTTGTTCTTGTAATCTCTTGGCCTTTTACATTTGCAATATTTTCTGCTTGCTTGCTTTCTACAGTGATATTTTCTTTCACTTTCTCGGAAAATGCCAAATTTCGTCCACTCAACTTGTTTTCTCTTATTATATATAGCCGCTGCATGCATCCCATCAAAGGGTAATTAGAAAATGAGTTTAACTTTTATACACCGAGTAAAATCAATCTTTTATAACAAAATCAGGTCATTTAAAAACTTCTACACTATTAGGTCATCTAAATATTAACCACATGTAACCGTCCATAAAAAACAAGATTAGTAACCTGTAAATAAGTCATAGCTTTAGAAAAGAATATTTACATAACCTAAAAATATGCAGATACTTGAAACATTGAAGAGCTAGTAGTTAAAAGTAATTTCATTATGATATACAAAATGGAAAATGATTTAAACCGAATGAAAATTACGTATACAAACAAACCTCACTGTTTGGGATGAAGTTGCATCTTTTGGTTGCAAAATTGCTACCTACACAGAAAAATCATAAAAAAATATATTTTCTTCTTAGTTTTTAACTAATGACAAGGCATAAAAACTTATTTTTCCCGCAAAAGCTAGCTAGGAAATAGAAAAATACAACAACAACAACGACCCAGTTAAATTTCACTAGTGGGTCTGGGGAGGGAAGTGTGTACGCAGACCTTACCCCCACCCCAAGGGGCCGGATAGAGATGCTGTTTTCGAAAGATCCTCGGCTCAAGAAGACGAAAAGAGACAATATGTCAGCGCCATAGAAAGAAACCATGAAACAAATAACAACATCACCAAAATTAAAAAATAGATATATGAACATATATCAAAACAATAACCAGCAGAGGATATAGAAAAATAGTGAAAGAAATTACCTTGGTAGGAAGTTGTGTAAGAGAGACTTTGAGCAATGAGGATTAGGAGCAACAATAAAGTTATAACTCGAATAGGTACTGACATTGTAATTACTTTCTCCGATTTAGGGTATGTTTGTTTTTCTTTTCCAAATATCCAAAGAAAACAGAAAGTCGATTATATAGGGAAAGCACATGTACACAAGTCAAAGATTTGGTACAAAGTACACAAACATTAAAAACTTCTACCATTCCCAAGTCAAAGTAATAAGATTAGGGTTCCCAAGAATAATTTTAACCTTCAAATCCAAGTTTAACAAATAAATAAGTTTTACACAAGGGGACCAAGTTTACTGGCATGCATTCCCATGGTAAATTTTTGTTTAAAATAAAAATTGGTGTTGATCCATGTGGCAGTCATATTTGTAGTACTAAGATCTCGAAACTCTTGAAATATTGAAGGAAAAAAAAAAACCTCTCATAATATTCATTAGATATTTAGTGCCGCCGAACAGTAGTCATTTTTCGACGACCTGAATTTTCGACAATTAAATATTGACAAAAAGTGTGAAATCATATGATCAATTTGATTTTGTGTGGGTAAGAGCTTATTTGTTGTAAATATTTTTTCCGGATTCAAATATTAATGATTTAGTAAATTGAACTAGTTTATTTTGAAATATATAACGTTTTCATTACTTTTTTTGCCCAAAATATATTATTACTGTTCCAATGAATGAAATGTTAATTAGTGTCACATATATTTAAGGAGAAACATGATGAGTAATTTTAGACAATTTATTTTTAAAGTTAAAGCTATTAAATATCTTTCTTAAGAACGCAGAAAAATCTAATTATATGGATAGGAGGAAGTAATTTTTAAATGAAGAAACTTACAAATTAATCCCTCTTCCATTGTACTCTGAGGTCATTTAATTTTATACTTTTTGTTAACAAATCGTCTCATATTTGTTCTTGATTTTAACGGAGGTTCAACATTGACTAGGTGAACTCTACTGTCAAAATAGTACTTCGAAACAATGGTTCAAATTTACCATTATACTTTTGATTATGGGGTAATTAAAATTATCATCCGTTCATACTTTAAATTGGAATTTCGTTAGGGTTAAGAACAAAATTTGATATACTCTCTATGTTCATTTTTAGTTGTCCACTTTTGACTTTACATTTCCCTTAAAAATAAATAAATGAAATATATATTTTACATTTTTATCCATAATAACGATAGCATTTCAAAAAATATTGAAAAATAATTTGGGGAATGAGTAGTTAATGATAAGGGAAAAAGAAGAATTTTATTTGTCTTTCTCTTGATTTATTAAAATGAACAAAAGTAAAAGTAAAAATATATTTTTAGTATAATGAACAAGGAAAAATGAACGAATGAAGTATCTACTAGCAGTAAGGGTGTATAACATGAGTTCATTACATTTTCTAATGTAATTATGTACTTCTTCCGTTCACTTTTATTATTCAATAAACCCTTTTTTACCAACGTACAAAAAAATATTTTGTTGCAAATGAAAATATATTTTCATATTTACTTGTTTACTGTATTAAATCAAGAGAAAGACAATTTCTTTTTTCTGTTTTACCCTTAACATTAATTACTCATTCCTCGTATCTTTCCCAAAACTTTTGAAAATGCTATTATTATTACGGATAAAATTGTAGTAAAATTTATGTTTTATTGATTATTTCTGAAGGGACGTAAAAGTCCAAAGCAAACAATTTAAAGTGTACGGAGGAAATAAACAGGCAGTTTAACCATTTTCAATGCAGTTTTCAAGATCGAAGTGACGAATGGTTTGAAGTGGAGATTTGTACTTTGGGGTATGGGAAATGTGTACTATATTAACGTGGAGAGTAAGATATGAGTGTTTCGAGCTTGTCTGCAATTCCATGCATATATTCAACGAGAATTTAACAATCTTTTTTTTCTTATATTGCCGAGGCAAGGCCGCCTAATGGTCCAACTTACCTTTTTCGATGTGTTTTCTCTTTATGAATATGAATTCTCCCCTTGGTAATTACTAAAGCAAGAGAGATGAAAAGAGATTACGCTTTTGTTTTTCTTTTCTTCTCTCATCTATTCACCATTGGGAATATTAATACCAAAAATACGAATATTGTGGTGTTCATAGAGGAATTTAAAGTCGTATCAAGACTTGCAGGTTTTTGACACCATAGAAACAGTGGCAGAGGCACAATTTTCGTTAAAAAATTAAAAAAAAAAAAATTAAAAACTAAAAGAAACTATGGCCAATGAAAATTGAACCAACAACCTAACAAAGATTTTGAACCTTTTTGACCACTGAGCTATGATTTTGGGCTATGTCAAGGGGATTCAAAATACAATATATATAGAGGTACAAACTAAATTTTGCCTTATTTATACACTGTAATTTTCCAGCGAAGGAAGATTCGGATGAATCTCTTTCTGCCCCTAAATCTGCTCTTGTATATATAAGACAAGGCGCTAGCGTGTAATGATTTTCTTTGATAGAGGGTCGCTTCGTCAAGTTTAAGTTTCACTTACTGCTTTTCATTTTGATATGAGTAGGTGTTTGCAGCTCGCTCAACAGCTTCCCGATTGACGCCACTATCTTTAATCTCAAGTATAAAGTGAAATCAAATCAATAAAGTGAACAACCCAATCTCTTTTTTTGAAGTTTAATTTTGTCAGAAAATTTTTATTTGTTGAAGTTTCATTTTTCCTAAGTTCGGAACACAACAATAAACTTGCCACTATAGTTTAGGAAAAAATTTCTCTTTTATAAACGGTCATAGGAGAGTTCAAAAAGGAGTAGATAGATATTTCAAACTGTGTGGGGATAGAAACAAATATAGCCTAGTGAATCAAGATAGTGGATTGTGAATCCACCATTTATTTATTTTGAGTTTAAACGATAGTGTTAAAGATTCTTACACTGGCAATATATAAAACAAAAAATTATTTACTTTTTGGTCTAACTTTTGAGGGTAATTAGATGGACTCAATATTTTATTTTTAATTATATGATATCAGACCAATTCCATTTTTTCTTTAGCCAATGCTTGGTGCCACATTAAAGTCATAAAGTTTATACACGTACCAAATAATTAATCAGTCTTTGACGTACCAAATATATGAGATTGAATTTGGTCTAAGATCTTTTTTTTACTTTTTACATTAACTAATATGCAGATCTTTTTATGTACTTAAGAAATCAAGGTGTCACTAGATCGAGTCTAAAGCCTGTCTACTTATATAGCCAGCATCTCTTCCGTATTTTATTGATGTGGGATTCGCCTAGGGTGTCACATATAACCCCCTTAGGGACTCAGCGTCGGTCCTCGTTGAGGTTTGCCCCGCCATTGTTCAAGGTTGCACGGGAAGTGACTTTAATACCATATGTAACATCACAATTCACTTGTAATATTGTCCGCTTCGGGTCTAGGCCCGCACGACTTTAAAATGTGTCACTAGAGTTTAAAACATGTATACTTATATACCCAGCATCTTTCGTGTTTTATCGATGTGAGATTCGCCTAGGGTATCACAAGCAAGTTAAAATAAAACTATACAATGGCGAAATATCATTCGCGAGAATATTATACAATACCAAATGAATGCAAAGGTTCATATTACAGTCATACAATAATCCAAAACAAATGGGGCAAGTGCATAGATAGTCATTCTCAAAAATACTATTTAGAGATTTTTCAGTATTTATTTTGTCCTGAAATTATAAACTAAAAATTTTAATTTCAAGACAATTCAGAATATTTGTCCTGAAAATTTGAACTGAAAAACTAAAATCTAGGATGCACCGGCTAATTTTTAAATATAGCCCAGTACATAAATCCCTTTCTTGGCAGCATTCCTAGAGAAGCAAAAAATCTTCTTTTCGACAAAAAATAGTCCTTAAGTGGCATAATTAAAAATCCTTCAAACGGAAAATTATTGCCGCAACAACGGTAGCCTCACTCGCCACCTTTTTATTTAATTACTTCAACCTAAACTGAACAAAAGATAATAATAATAATAAACCCAAATGATTAGATATTTAAAGACCTAATACTTGAATTCAAAATGATTAAACTTCAGCAAAACAAATGATTAGATATTTAGATTATCGTAAAGGAGATTTGAAATTTATGGGTTTGAGACTTTGAGATTTTAAATTCTTTAAGTTATTGGGTTCTAAATTAATACTATACATATTATTTGTCACACCTACTTTTTGCGCGCCCGCCCTGAAGGGTAAATGCGCGAGGGAGTTTTTCCAATTTAAGTGACAGTATTCGAAATGAGATTATTTATTTAATTCAGAGTCGCCACTTTGGAAAGGTTTGGCTTTTGGTGTCCCAAGTCACCGGTTTATCTTGAATCCCAAATCGAGGAAAATATTCAACTTTCCAAATGAAGTCTGCGAACCAGAAATTCTAAGTAAGGAATTATGTTGACCCGAGGGAAGGTGTTAGGCACCCCCGAATCTCGTGGTTCTAGCACGGTCGCCTAATTTGTTATAATGGCTAAATATCTGATTTAATACATGTTATAACTTATGTGCTTTTATTAAGTTTAAACCGCTTTTATTATTATTATTTTTATAGAATTGCAACGTCGTGAAAATGCATCTCGAACCACGTCACAATCAATGCACTCGTGGTTGTTAATACAATCTGACTCCGTTGAGATTTGAATTTGGGTCGCATAAATGCGCACCCGAATTTAAGAATGTAATTTAATTAAGTCGCGCCTAAAGAGTCTAACGCGTTATTATCTTTGGGGAAGGCAGTGAGATTCACTAAACAGTCCATCCCGAATTCTAAGTATTTTATTACGACCAATTATTGAGGGCCCTGCAATTTGCATTTTTTATTGGCGTGACTCGTCTCATTTTTTTTGAAAGGATAAACCTACAGCGACTACATTTTTTTCTATTATGTTTGCCTCTAAAATGAAAAAAAAAATACACGCTAATTAAATTAAACATGTTTGGCCAGCTCCGGCCTCTTATTGATTATCAGATTAATTATTTATGAGACGGGGAATTGTTTCATGCCTTATTCCATGAGCAAACATGCTTTTAATTTAATAAAGAAAATTGCATACAAGATTAATAAAATGCTAAGCTCACGCTAAACATTCTTCAAGTTGAATTTAAACTAACTTATTTAAACTAGATTAATGGAATTAACTACTAGAGGGTACTACTAACGGGGTTCGAACACTGCCTAATGGAATCCGATTTTGACAGAGTTAGCTCAAATGATTTAAAACTATATTGTATTTTTTGCCAAATTAGAAACAACCTGCCTTACGTATTTAGAATAAGAATAGAGATGAGATTTAACTATCGATATACTAAACACCTGTGCATTCCATGTCATACAGACAACTAAATAACTAAGATCACAGTATTAAACAAACTAAGTTTTAATTAAGTACAAACTACCTAATGTATTTTCTATTGAGTTACAAACTAAAGAATTACACAAATCTAACAACATTTTATAAAGCTGTAATTACGGCAGCAAATGATTAAACTCCTTCGCATCTTTCATTTCATGCTTTTACTGTTACATCAATGTGAAATTCTAGTGTGTACCTGGATGTTGGACACAAGAGGAGAAAGGAGTGATTAGTGCAGCAGCAGTGATAAGAAGCAAACGGCAACAACAGCTCAACAATGATTTAACACCCAGAAATGTTTGACAACCAGACGGAAACCAACAAAACAAACAACCAACCACTTGAAATGCCCCCAAACAAATTCGACAGTGAGCTTAAAATGCTTGATGAAACTTCTTGGAATAGCACTTAATCAAAAACCAGACCAGACAGATCCAAATGTACTCAATCAGACTGCCGAATATTCCTAAACGTTGCTGAAATTAAAGGGAGATAGGTGGCTGAAACTTTTGGAGTTTACAGGGGTCTTTTCCTCCTTTTTCTAATCCGATCCTGTCTTTTTTAAATTCTTGATCTCCTGATGTTCTGCCCTCTTCGCCTTTTATTTTTCTGATTCTTAAAACTCTTTCTTGTCTGAATGTTTATCAAAACTCTCTGCCCAAAACCCCCTCTATTTTCTGATTGTTCTTGTTGCTCAAAATTACGAGGGAAATAGATTTTAGAGAGGTTTTGAAGCACTAAACCTTTTTTTAGTTTTTCCAGGGATCCCTCCTTATTTTTTGATTCCCTCCTCCTTTTTATCCTTATAGAAAGGAAGAAAATCCCTTTAAAGACAGGCTGCCCAGGGCTTAAAATAAGCCTTAAAGACTGTCATCTCCACTTAGGGTTGTCTAGGCATGGGGTTTCTTCTACTTTAAACTGCTGAACTTTAAAAATGCAGTGGATATCCTACTGTACAGCAGGTTCCACTACTATTCTCATGTGCATTTTTAACTTTTTATCATCAAGCCCATGTTGTTACCTGATTTTCAGCTGCTAAAGGTGCTTAACATATCATCAATCCCACTATTTGTCAATTAACTTCATTAGTTTAATTAATATTTTAGTACCTTACTGTCAACTCACTTGCCTTTAAGCAATTCAGAACCTTTAAAACCCCAGAATACCCTTGAAACTCCTGTGATTTATTGTATTACCCTTAAGCTTAGAGGTTTGAGGTTATAGTCTATATAAACTTACACTAAACACTGATTTCAGGTTGAACTATCAGATTACTACAGCTATATCCAATTCTCAACTTAGGTTCAAACACATCATAACACAGAAGGGGTGTTAATCAAATGGCATGAGTTGGTCATATTGGGAACCAATCCTGACCAACTCAAAACCAAACTTGATCAACAAAGAGTTGATAATGCAAACTAAGGAATGAGGCAGTATCAATCAGGTCTTAGCACAGACAAGAGAAACATGCAAGTAATTACACTGACATGAGCAAACTCATGTTTCTCTAGTTTTTCAGATGATTTTAGTTAACGACATTTATATAATCGACTATACGAGCTATAATAGATAGCAAACAATCGATAAACATCTAGACAAACTAGGTTATCACGAGGCTTCAGTGACTTTAGACATAACAGGGACACTATATGAACTAACTATTCGACGACTCTGAACAGGTTAAACACATAACTCACAACAGGTACAATTAACAAACAAACAGAAGGATCAAATAAAAAGGTCTTATGAAGACAAGCAGAATTAATTAAAAAAAAAGAAAAATCATATAATCTAAACTAAACACGTAAAGAGATATAAACATAATCACTAACAGAACAGAAGGAAAGGAAAAATTACATTGGAAGCTTAAGAACGAAGAAGACCCGGACTCGAACTGGACTTGACTTCTTTGAGGTCGAACGGACTTCAATCGAAATGTTCTCAACTGAGAACAACTCGATTGAGGTCTATTAGACCCCAACTCCTCTTTTAATTGGACAAACCCCCAGGATCTTGAGTTCTAGGGTTCATACAAGCTGATTTGGGACTCGGGGTTTTCTAGTTAGATTCGGACCAAACCAAGCTTGGTTTGGTCACGAGGGGAAGTTAGGGGAGTAACTGGTGTGGATTTGGGGTGGTTTGGCATAGGTTGAGGTTTAGCTCGAATCTTCAAATGAAGATTCGAGACGATGGGGGGAGGTTTGAGACCAACGGTTTGCAGATCCGTGTTCAGGTGGTCGAGGTGCACTAGGGGTGTTAATCTGAGGGTCACCGGCGTTGTTGCCGCCGGGTTTACAGTGAGGGGAAAGGGGGGCGGCGCTAGGGTTCTAAGGGGTTTGGGTTCGATGAGGGAGACGAAGAGAGGGGGGGTCTAGCTTAGGGCGCAGGGTGAAGAGAGGCAGGCTTATATACAGGGTGAGTGGTTTGATCTGGGCCGTTGGATCATCGATGATCAATGGCCTTGATCTTTCCACTTAAAAGGGATGGTGTCATTTTAGTCTCTGTGGGGATTGGGTCGAGGATGGTGCTGGGTCGGGTTGGCTGAGATGGGTTAGGGTTTGTGATCTTGGTCGTTGATCATTCTGAGATCAATGTCCCTGATCAAGCATAATCAAGACGACGTTGTTTGGACGTCCTTGAGGCCAACTGATCTGGACCGGGCAACACAAATGCTTTGGGCCCAATTTTGGGTCTAATTTGAAATGACCCAAACCCAATTTTATCCAATTCAACTTATTTCTTTTCCTTTCCTACAAAAATCCGAATTTACAAAATTCTAAAAATATTATAAGAAATATAAAAAAATCAAAATTATATCACAAGATACCGATTGATTTTTAGTAGTAATTAACACACAATATCAGATATTAATTAAACAAAAATCAACCTTTAAACGATAAAACGAAAAAAAAATTAACAAGACAAATATTTTTGTGATTTTTTATTCATTCAAAAACCAAATATGACTTTAATTAATTCCTAATAGTAGCACAAGATCCCAGCTTTATGCGCGACATATATTTTGTATTTTCAATTGATAAAACTAAACAATCACAGATAAAAACTACAAAAATGCCAAGCAAATTCACAAAAATTTGTACAACAAAACCATTTATTTTATTTTTCGATTTTCTTTTGGAGAATTGTTGCGTAGACAAAAATCACGTGCTCACAGCTGCCCCTCTTTGCCCGAAAACATGCGAGGTTTTCGTGCAAAGATAAAGTGAGCGGATATGAGCGATTTTTGCCCGTTGGATTACTTCGTGTGAAGCGCATTTTTGGAAGATTTGACTGAATCTTTGCTTCAAAGATTTCCTACATATCCTGGGCTAAACAGGAATCAGGTCAATGTAGTTCGAAAAACTTTGGTAGCTGGGACTACCATGGGATTGCAAAGCTTGCTGTTACTACTGTTGTTGTTGCCGCTACTGCTTTACCGACCTCCTTATTACAACCAAAGGAAATTG
Organism: Nicotiana tabacum; assembly: GCF_000715075.1. NCBI lineage: Eukaryota > Viridiplantae > Streptophyta > Magnoliopsida > Solanales > Solanaceae > Nicotiana > Nicotiana tabacum. Next base: position 10,656,827 of record NC_134099.1, on the reverse strand, counting down.
AAAACTGAACTAACTACTTATGTCTGTCAACCGCTAGTTACAAGATTCCTATCTATAATTCTTTTGCCACTTGATCTTGGGTCTTAGCTGATTCTGCTAGTAGACTTCGATCTGAATTTTGATGCTCGCAAGTTGTAGGTTCTTGTTTATTTCTGCAGTATTGAGTGAAATGGGATTGGCGGAGCTCGGGAATTTGATCCAATTTTTTTTTGAGAGATCTGCCCTTTGTTTGTTCCAATATTTGGGAACATCATTTTTTTTTGTTCTTTTTCTTCTTTTCTTTATTCTGGATTGAGACTCATCCCGTAGGTCGTCTCGATCCATGCACCTCGAGGTCAGACCTGCTGAGACAACAAAACAAACGAACAAAATTTTCTATCCCAGTTTCACTAGGAAAATTTCGTGAGTTAATTGTCATGAAAATTTACAGAACTGATGAGGGAATTGGAAAACTCTAGTCTAAAAGGCGCAACTCAAGGATTGGAGCCCTAATGTTTGATAAAAACAAACTGGTTAACTCAGGGATTGGAGCCCTAATGCTGGCTAAAGGAAAAATCGCTCAACTCAGGGATTGGAGCCCTAATGTCGGCTAAAAGAAAAACGCGCAACTCAGGGATTGGAGCCCTAATACTGGCTAACAGGAAGAACTTTCAACTCAGGGATTGGAGCCCTAATGTCGGCTAAAGAAAACTGCTCAACTCAGGGATTGGAGCCCTGATGTTGGCTAAAGGAGAAACGCTCAACTCAGGGATTGGAGCCATAATGCTGGCTAAAAAAATGCTCAACTCAGGGATTGGAGCCCTAATGTCGGCTAAAAGCAAATTGCTCAACTCAGGGATTGGAGCCCTAATGTTGGCTAAAGGAAAAATGCTCAACTCAGGGATTGAAGCCCTAATGTTGTCTTAAAGAAAAAAATGCTCAACTCAGGGATTGGAGCCCTAATGTCGGCTAAAAGAAAAATGCTCAACTCAGGGGTTGGAGCCCTAATGTTGGCTAAAGAAAAAATGCTCAACTCAGGGATTGGAGCCCTAATGTCGGCTTAAAGGGAAAAATGCTCAACTCAGGGATTGGAGCCCTAATGTCGGCTAAAGGAAAAACGCTCAACTCAGGGATTGGAGCCCTAATGTCGGCTAAACGAAAACTGCTCAACTCAGGGATTGGAGCCCTAATGTCGGCTAAAAGCAAAACGCTCAACTCAGGGATTGGAGCCCTAATGTCGGCTAAATGGAAAACTGCTCAACTCAAGGATTGGAGCCCTAATGTCGGCTAAAAGCAATTCGCTCAACTCGGGGATTGGAACCCTAATGCTGGCTAAAGGAAAGTTGTTCAACTCAGGGATTGGAGCCCTAATGCTAGCTTTAAAGGAAAAACGCTCAACTCAGGGATTGGAGCCCTAATGTCGGCTAACAGGAAAAACGCTCAACTTAGGGATTGGAGCCCTAATGCTGGCTAAATGGAAATTGCTTAACTCAGGGATTGGAGCCCTAATGCTGGCTATAGAAAATTGCTCAACTCAGGGATTGGAGCCCTAATGCTGGCTAAAGGAAAAATGCTCGACTCAGGGATTGGAGCCCTAATGTTGGCTAACAGGAAAAACGCTCAACTTAGGGATTGGAGCCCTAATGCTGGCTAAATGGAAATTGCTCAACTCAGGGATTGGAGCCCTAATGTTGGCTTAAAGGAAAATGCTCAACTCAGGGATTGGAGCCCTAATGTCGGCTAAAAGCAAAACGCTCAACTCAGGGATTGGAGCCCTAATGCTGGCTACAGAAAATTTCTCAACTCAGGGATTGGAGCCCTAATGCTGGCTAAAGGAAAAATGCTCGATTCAGGTATTGGAGGCCTAATGTCGGCTAAAAGCAAATTGCTCAACTTAGGGGTTGGAGCCCTAATGCTGGCTAAAGGAAAAACGCTCAACTCAGGGATTGGAGCCCTAATGCTGGCTAAAAGGAAAAACGCTCAACTCATGGATTGGAGCCCTAATGTTGGCTAAAAGGAAAAACGCCCAACTCAGGGATTGGAGCCCCAATGTTGGCTAAAAGGAAAAACGCTCAACTCAGGGATTGGAGCCCTAATGCTGGCTAAATGGAAAAATGCTCAACTCAGGGATTGGAGCCCTAATGTTGGCTAAAGGAAAGACTGCTCAACTCAGGGATTGGAGCCCTAATGCTGGCTTACAGAAAATTGGGGATTCTAACTAACCCTCTTTTTTGAGTTTTCGTCTTACTTCTTTTTTCATTTTTTTTTATTTTTTTTGTTTAGTAAAATGCAGGAGAGAATTTTGGGGAAACTTCCCTTTTGGGTTGATTCCTTATTGCAAAGTTGTTTCTTGCATTCACGTATTTATTTTCTTTTTGGGTGACACCTGCTTCTTCCACGGTTGCTTTGGATCACACCTGTTTCAATTTTCCAAACAAAGAACAATTGTCAGTTTGAAAATGGTGGTTGGTTCGGTGGCCTTGATTGTTCCAATTGCTTTGTCCCGTCCTTATTCCTGTTGAGAAACTCTGTCATTGATTGGATTCACAGGCGAAACCCTTTTAAACTGCTCAGACTCGCATTCCCGGATTTTGTGATGATTTGCCCGTGTAAGGCTTTGGTTTTTCCATCCTATTCTGCTTGGGGATTTTTACCGAGGCAGACTCAGTGGGGATTTTTATTGGGGAGACTCTGTGGGGATTTGTACAAGGCAGACTCGTTGGGGATTTGCTGGGGCAGACTCTTTGGGGGATTGTACAAGGGGAGACTCTGTGGGGATTTTTACAAAGGGAGACCCTGTGGGGATTTGTACAAAGGGAGACCCTGTGGGGATTTGCCGGTTCTTTTTTTTTTGGATGTGTGTGTGGCTTTACTTTGAAAGCAATCAGCATCATGATCAATCGGGATTGGACAGACGTACCACTGAAGCAGGGTATTTTCTTTACTTCTTACTAAATGGAGCTCCGTGAAACCGGCCCTGCCACCTTTTCCTTCCAACATACTCAGGGTTGAAATGAAAGGGATTCAAGGAAAGGTAAAACAAAGAGCAGAGAAAAAGAATTTAAAAGAGTAGTGTCCCTTTCGGGACAAGAAAGATTTATCTGATGCAAAAATGCTGACTTTAAATTGACATGACATGCTTTTTGGACTGGATGCCCGATCTTCGCGAACTTGCATTTCCTCATGAACCAAAAAAGGATTTATTTTCTCAAACCAGTGGAACCTTGCCAAAACTTTCTGAGGTGGAATCATCTTTTCGGGCGACAGCGCCCTTTGCGGGTTTTCGCTAGTCGACCTCTCTCATTTCTCTCCTTGTTGTCGCTTGATAGCACTCTTTGCGAGTTTTTACTAAACAAGCTCTCTCATTTTCGATTTCTCTGCTCCCGTCGCCTCACGGTGCCCGAAGGTTTTCACCAACAAGACTCTCTTATTTTATTTCTCTCAATTTGAATGTACCGGCCTCCAATCATGATATCTCTTGGCTTCCCCTGCCTTTGGCAATTGATCCGAAGTACTTGTTCTTGGTAAAAGAATTGTAGATGAAATTACAACTTCTAAACCATTTGGTGTGCCCCGATTTCAATTTCAGGGTAAATTGGATTTTATTTTTGGTGTGACTGAACCCTAGGGAGAGGCTGCCTACGTATCCTTTCGGAATCAAGTCAGACGTAGTTCAGGCTCAATCAATTTTTTTTTTACACGGTAGCCAAAGAAATGTAACCGACTCAAAAGGGCTTGTAAAGAGAGTTGATAGTGTTTGGGTAGTGGGAATAAACTCTTCATCATCTAAAACATGCCAAGACCACTGAAGTAAAACTCAGACATAATACCTTTTGACGGCATCCGCATTCACTGCTGTTTCAGGATCATTTCCTTCAATATCACCTAGATACAATGCTGCTCTCGGCAATATTTTCCTGATGATGTATGGGCCTTTCCAATTAGGAGCAAATTTTTCTTTCGCTTCCTGGTGATGTGGCAGAATGCGCCTTAATACCAGCTGCCCTACTTCAAAATTCCTGGGTAGTACTTTCTTGTTGTAAGCATGGGCCATTCTATGTTGGTACAACTGTCCGTGACAAACCGCGGCCATTCGTTTCTCATCAATCAAATTGAACTGCTCCAATCGAGTCTTAACCCACTCGCTATCTTCAATTTCTGCTTCGAAATTGGTTCGGAGCGAAGGAATTTCCACCTCTGCTGGTATCACAGCCTCGGTCCCATAAACCAACAAGTAAGGGGTTGCCCCTACTGATGTGCGTACTGTAGTGCGATATCCCAGCAATGCAAAGGGTAACTGTTCATGCCATTGTCGGGAACTCTGGATCGTCTTCCTCAAAATCTTCTTGATGTTCTTGTTTGCTGCTTCAACAGCGCCATTGGCCTTGGGCCGATAAGGAGTGGAGTTCCTATGCATTATTTTGAACTGTTCGCATACATCCCCCATCAAGTGACTATTCAGGTTTGCCGCGTTATCTGTGATGATAGTTGCAGGAATACTGAAACGACATATGAGATTTGAATGTACAAAATCCACCACAGCCTTCTTAGTGATCGATTTGAGAGTGACAGCTTCTACCCATTTCGTGAAGTAGCCGATAGCGACCAATATGAACATGTGCCTATTTGAAGCTTTCGGCTCAATCGGACCAATGACGTCCATGCCCCAAGCAACAAATGGCCAAGGTGACGACATGGGATGCAGTTCTGTGCGAGGTGCATGAATCAGATCATCATGCACCTGACACTGATGACACTTTCGAACGAAGCTAAAATAGTCCTTTTCCATGGTCATCCAGTAATAACCCGCTCGAAGGATTTTCTTTGCCAAAATATACCCATTCATGTAGGGCCCGCATACTCCCGCGTGTACCTCATACATGATTCTTCCTGCCTCCTCAGCGTCAACACATCTTAACAAGTTGAGGTCCGGGGTTCTTTTATACAATACCTCTCCGCTCAAAAAGAAACCACCTGGATTCCGCCTAATAGTCCTCTTTTGATCTCCAGTAGCATGTTCGGGGTATTCTTGTGTCTTCAAGAACCTCTTGATATCATGGTACCATGGTTGGGTACACGATCCTACCTCGATTACATTACAGTAACCGTGTCTTTCCTTGATTTGGATTTCCAAAGGATCGACGTGGGCGTTGCCTGGGTAGGGTAACATTGAAGCTAAGGTGGCAAGTGCATCCGCTAGTTCATTGTGACACCGCGGGATATACCTGAACTCTATTGATTTGAATCGCTTGCCTAGATCCTCCACGTGTTGTCGGTAAGGAATGAGCTTGACATCCCGAGTTTCCCATTCACCTTGGGCTTGCCGGATAATCAGGTCAGAATCACCCATAATCAATAAATCTTCAACATCCTGATCGATCTCCATATGTATGCCCATGATGCAGGCTTCATATTCAGCCGTATTATTCGTGCAAAAGAAGCGTAGCCTAGCTGTAGTAGGATAGTGCTGACCAGAGGGTGAGATCAAGATTGCCCCAATTCCTACACCTTTGGCGTTTACGGCCCCATCAAAGAACATCTTCCAAACATGAGTGTTTTCCGAGACTACTTCTATGGTGTTTATTTCTTCATCTGGAAAATAAGTACTCAATGGTTGGTATTCCTCATTAATCGGATTTTCGGCCAAATGATCTGCTAACATCTGGGCTTTCATTGTCGTGCGAGTGACATAGACTATGTCAAATTCCGTGAGCAAGATTTGCCACTTGGCCAGTCTGCCAGTAGGCATTGGTTTCTGAAATATGTATTTCAAAGGATCCAACCTGCTTATGAGGTAAGTAGTATGAGCTTGGAGATAATATCTCAATTTTTGAGCCACCCATGTCAAAGCACAACACGTTCTTTCCAACAAAGTGTACTTGGCCTCATAGCTGGTGAATTTCTTGCTCAAGTAATAGATCGCCTGCTCTTTCTTTCCGGTTATGTCATGTTGCCCGAGGACACAACCGAAAGAATTTTCCAAGACTGTCAGATACAAGAACATGGGTCTCTCTGGATCTGGCGGGACCAAAACTGGAGGATTTGAAAGATATTCTTTGATCTTGTCAAAAGCTTCTTGACACTCAGCCGTCCATTTGATTGTTGCATCCTTCCTCAATAGCTTGAATATGGGCTCACATGTGCTAGTCAGCTGGGCAATGAATCGACTGATATAGTTTAACCTGCCCAATAGACTCATCACGTCTTTCTTCGTTCTTGGAGGAGGTAGATCTCGGATAGATTTTATCTTTGTTGGATCTAACTCGATACCTCTCCTGCTTACTATGAAACCCAAAAGCTTGCCTGATGGGACTCCGAAGGCGCATTTAGCCGGGTTCAGCTTCAAGTCATACTTTCTCAGTCTCTCGAAGAATTTCCTCAAGTCTTGGATATGATCGTCCTGAGTCTTGGACTTGACTATCACGTCGTCCACATACACCTCTATCTCTTGATGCATCATGTCATGAAAAATGGCAGTCATGGCTCTCATGTAAGTTGCCCCAGCATTCTTCAGACCGAATGGCATAACCCGATAACAGTAAGTACCCCAAGGTGTAGTGAAGGCAGTTTTCTCGGCGTCTTCTTCATCCATCAACACCTGATGATATCCAGCGTAACAATCTACGAAGGACTGTATCTCATGTTTGGCACAATTATCAACAAGGATGTGGATATTGGGCAATGGGAAATTGTCTTTGGGACTCGCCCTGTTCAAATCTCGATAATCCACACACACCCGAGTCATTCCATCTTTTTTCGGCATTGGAACTACATTCGCCAACCACGTGGTGTACTGGACTACCCGAATTACTCCTGTTTTCAACTGCTTGGTGATTTCTTCTTTAATCTTATCACTGACATCAGTTTTGAACTTTCTCTGCTTTTGTTGAACTGGAGGACAATCAGGGTGAATTGGCAATTTATGCACCACTAGATCAACACCTAATCCTGGCATGTCATCGTATGACCAAGCAAACACATCTTTAAATTCAAAAAGGAGTTGAATTATCGCGTCTCGCATTTTCTCGTCCATGTGAATGCTTATTTTGGTATCTCGGATTTCTTCAGGAGTTCCCAAATTAACTGGTTTAGTGTCATTCAGATTTGGCTTAGGTCTATTCTCAAAGTGTTCCAATTCTCGATTTATTTCCCTAAAAGCCTCTTCTTCGTCATATTCCGGTTCTTGGTTCATTATTTCACAATTAAATAGCTCGTTGTGATCTGGGCGTGAAGTCCGCAAGCATGTCATATTATTTAAAGCCGCTTTATTATAACTGAAAGGAAAAGATAAAGGAAAAATAGCAAAAATCAGAATAAAGGAAAAAAATGAGGAAATACTAATTTTTATTCCTTGGAATTTGGAAGATAACAAGGTTTATAATTCAAGAACTCAAAACAAGAAACTAAATAAAAAATCCGAGTTACATCCTTGGGATAACTCGTGATGCAGGAAAGGTGGCAGGATAGGTCTACCTGGACTCCTGCCTAGTTGGGAACAGCGTGGCCTCCCAATTTCGAAGCTTGGCATTTGGCCCCACATATAGCATCTCAGCGGTGCTTGTGCCTTCTCCCGGTTTAACCATGTGAGCTTCGTAGAGCATTCCTCTCATTGCCCCACATATTTCTTCGATCTCTTCGTCCGTAAAAACCTCGTCGTCCTCTTCTTCGATGTATTTCGGTCCGACGAAAGTCTCGTATAAATTTGGCAATGGTCGAGGCAGCTTCCAACCCTCATTTTTCCTCTTCCTTGCCCACTCTTCATCTTTTGGAGTGGGTTGAAAACCTATCCCAAAAAGTTTCCTAGTGGAAGGCAAGGTGATGGGTTCCGTTATTCCTTGCAGCGTTCGTCCAAGCCCTTTCCCTGGCCTGAATCCATGTCGGATCATTTCTTTAGCCACCATGATTGAGGCGTTGGACAGGAAAGGTTGGGGGCAAGGTCTTCCTTCTTCATACTGCTCCGCTAGCACAACTTCGAAAGCCTGATAAACCGTGTGCTCGCTCCCTTCCCTTGCTTCAAGATATGGGATGGATGGGTCCCAATAAATAGACTGTTCGTCTTCTCCGTGGACCACAATTTCCCGATCTTCATATTCAAACTTCACCATTTGGTGAAGAGTGGAAGGTACAGCCCCTGCCGCATGAATCCAAGGTCTGCCGAGGAGAAAATTGTAAGACGTATCCATATCAAGCACCTGGAAAGTTATTTCGAACTCCACCGGTCCTATAGTCAACACCAAGTCTATTTCCCCGAGGGTGTCCCTCTTGACGCCATCAAAAGCCCTTACGTAGACATTATTGGGGCGAATTCTTCCAGTCCCAATTTCCATTCTCTGCAGCGTGGAGAGCGGAAAAATGTCAACACATAAACCTCCATCTAACATTACCCGCTTGAAGTAGTAGTCTTCGCACTTAACTGTCAGATGTAAAGCTTTGTTGTGAGCCGCTCCCTCTGGAGGTAAGTCGTTCTTGCTGAAAGAAACCTGATTAACTGCGAAGAACCTTTCCATCATCCGTTCCAGTTGTTCAACTGAAGTCTCAGCCGGTATGTACGCTTCGTTCAGGGTTTTGAGCAAGATCTTCTGGTGTTCGGCGGACTTCATCAGCAGAGATAGCATAGACACTTGATCGGGGCACTTGCGTAACTGATCCACCACATCGTAGTCGGGAATTTTCATCTTTTGGAAGAAAACTTCCGCTTCTTCAACGCTTAGAGGCTTCTTGGGTGGGAAGCGTTTCCATGTGGCGTTGTTTAACTCTTGAGTGTTTGAATATCTTCCAATGAAAGTATTCTCCGGAAGTTCCCCCGTGACTTCTCTGCCTTTGTACGTAACCAATGTTCTTTGATAGTTCCACGGTACTGCGGACGGGTCTTTGGCTTCTGTGGTACGCGTCCGATAACCATTGGCTCATTCAGCCGAGGTGGTTGAATCGTCCCCCGGACCACATAGGCCCCTTTCGATACGTACATTGGTTTTGCCCTTTTGACTTCGAATCTCTGCAGCTTCTATGCTCGACCTCGTGGAACATAAAGAACTTCATTCCTCGCAGGCACCATCGTTATTGTCTTTGTCTCGACCTTCTCTTCGAGCTCAACCTTGACAGCACTAGTCTTCTTTTCCCCTTTCTCTAGCTTCGGGGCGGTTTTAGGCTTTTTCCCTACATCGACGATGGCGATTATAGCTTTTAAGGCAGGATCAAACTCTTTGTCCTCACAAATCATTCCAATCAACGGCCCGTTATTGTGAGCGGGCAACGGATTGTTAGTCACATTTGGGACCTCCTCGTCCCTCAGTACTATCTTCCCCTGCTCCATTAAGTTCTCAACCACCCTTATCAAAGTCCAACAATCATTTGTATCGTGCCCTTCTGCTCCCGAATGATAAGCACACCTAACACCGGCTTTGTAAGCAGGTGATGCCGGATTGTGCCTTGTCTGAGGGACTGGCTGCAGGAAACCCATCTGGACTAGCTTTGGGAACAAGGTAGAATACGGTTCACCAATGGGTGTGAAAGTCCGTCTTCTGGGTGGTTCTTGAGGGCAGAAGTTATTTTGAGGTGGCTGTGGATTATAGTGGTTCCGGTAAGGAGGATGATTTCTGGGGGGTAGAGCTTGGCCTCGATTGGCTTGTTGTGGCGGCTGGACATAAGGTTGGGTATTCATGACCATGTAGGGTTGAGGATCATAGGTCACATTTTGGTGGGGGTAATAATGTTGTGGGGTTCTTTCTGGAAAAAGGAGCCTGGGATTACGATATTCCCTCGCTTCTGATGCTGCCATGGACGTTTCTTCCTTTTTCTTCCCTCTTGCTATTCCTCCGTACCCGCTTTGGACGGCTTGGGAGGTTGCCCTTATGGCTGCCTGACTTAAGATCCTACCCGTTTTCAAACCATTCTCTATCATCTCCCCGATCTTGATTGCTTCCGCGAAAGGCTTTCCCATGGCTGACATCATATTCTGGAAGTAGTCTGATTCTTGAGCCTGGAGGAAAGTAGTGACTATTTCTATATCGTCCATGGGAGGTTTTACCCTTGATGCTTGCTCGCGCCATTTAATAGCATATTCTCTGAAACTTTCCGAGGGTTTCTTCTTCAAGTTTGACAGAGAATTTCTGTCCGGTGCGATGTCAATATTATACTGAAATTGTCTCACAAAATCTCTGGCGAGATCATCCCATATATGCCATCGAGATTTGTCTTGGTCCATAGACCACTCTGAGGCTATTCCTACCAGACTTTCCCCGAAGTATGCCATCAACAATTCTTCTTTGTCGCCGGCTCCCCGCAATTGGTTGCAATGCTTCTTGAGATGAGCAATGGGGTCGCTGTGCCCATCATACTTTTCAAACTTTGATGTTTTGAAACCCACGGGTAGGTGCACGTGAGGGAACATGCATAGATCGGTATAGGAAACACTCTTCTGTCCGCTTAAACCTTGCATGTTTTTCAAACTCTGCTCGAGGCTCCTCATTCTTTTTGCCATCTCATCTTGTTCAGCAGCTTTGGGGTTTTGATCTTTCCCAGGTGCAAACTCGTATTGAGGCTGTTGAGGATGAGTGCTGTTGGTGAACCGAGTTGGTTCCAGTGAGAAGGATGGTGCTTGAAATGTGAATGAGGACGAGTCAAAATTCGGCATGTGTGTAGCGCGAGTTGTGCCACGATTGGACAGGGCGGTGCAGTGAATATGTTCGTAGCTACATCTGTTATTGACATCCGGGGATAAGAATCAGAGGGTGATCCAGCAGAGTGGGCTGAAATGGCCGGGTACCCTAATGGGGTAGTTGGATAGCTTATGGGGACGTTGGAAGTCCCACTTGTCCTGGAGAACAACTCAGGGAACCCAGGGATTACACTCGGTGGCTCTTTTCTGTTATTCCAGTCATCCAACATTTCCAACATACGGAGCCGCAGGATTCTGTTTTCCTCAGCAGTTGCTGACTCGGGAGTTAGGACGGCCGAGATCGAACTCTCCTCGGAGATAGGAATTGTCGGCAAAGGAATTTCTGTAGACATCTCTATACTTCCCTTTGATCTCGTGAAGTAAGTGTGAATACTCCCTCTCGACTTAACGACGGGCAACTGAACACTTCCTTTCGACCTCGTGAAGTATGAATGTGAGGCCAGACCTCCACCAAACCAAACCAACTTTTCTAAAAACCTGCAACTTAGCAGCAAGCAAACGGTTAGTTTGAAACAAATAACAGATAGGTAATCTCACGTTGGGGCGTGATGCACCTATACAGTTAAGTGAATTTCTACATGTTTGCAATGAAGACATGCGTCATTCCGGCTTCTCTTTAGGCTTTCCTTTATTTATCATGTATATTTTTTATTTTTATTTTTATTTTCTTCTTTTTATTTTATTTTATTATTTCCTATTATTATTATTTTCATTATTTGCAGTTAACAATGTGACCGGATTCGATGAGGATTGCCTACGTATCACGATGCCGCGTGAATCAGATCATTACGTAGTTCAAAATAGACGAGTGTAAAAGAAGCACTCATTTTATTATTGAAACAATCTATTACAAACAAACTTTTTTGAAAAGGGGGAAAATAACAAGCCTAAGTACAGACTCAACAAACTAATACACCCTGGTGCGAAAAGACGGACAGAAGATGCTAAGATGGAAAATACAGACTCGACCTATGAATATATGAAAATACAGACTCGACCCGTGGGGCATCGTTCGGCCTCGCCGCGGTCTTAGGTGTGAGGTCCCTTTCAAGTTGTTCCAGCTCATGCATGGTCTGTTTGACATAAATCATCACTGCTGAGAGAACGGTAATGCTGGTCATGTTTTCACATCGTAGACACCTTCTGATGATGGCATGGGCAATGGTCTTAATCTTATCCCTGGTTTGCCTTTTTTCTTTGAGTAGGTGCTCTATTTGATCATTACGGGCTGTCATAATCCGAGAATCCTGGAGGCATTGATTTTGCCACTGCTGAATTTCTACTTCCATTTGGGCTAAGAGCTTGTGGCAATGTCTATTTTCAGCTCCAAGGGTTCGGGTTTGCTCAAACGCTCTGTCCACCTTTCCTTTCAGATTGGCAATGGTTTGCTCGTGATCCCTTTTCAACTGTTGCAGGTACCGATTACGCTTTTCTGTCCTTCTTGCCCAGTGTGCTTCGAGTCCTGCTATGGTATTTTCAAGATTTTCTGACTCACTCCGGCACTCCCTAATTTCCATCCTTAAACCTTTTATCAATCGTTCATCCGACCGGCTCCTTTGCTGGTTATCAGCGTCTATCCTTATCTGTTTGATCTGGGCCCTGAGCATCTTGTTTTCCTGAGTCAACCTGTTCTTTTCTCCCTGATCAGTAACAACTTGCACGTTGTGCTCATATTTCAGACCTTCAACTTGTTGCTTCAATTTGCTGATTTCGGCACGATAGCCTCTTTCTTTTGCTAACCAATCCCACTGCTTTTGCGACGACTCGGCGAAATTCAGGATGTGGGGTCTTTTAGCCGGCCTTTCGTGTTCAAGTTCTCTTCTGTACCATGCAAGGTAACCTGGCGCCATTTCACTTTTGGCCCGATCCTGCACACAAGTATCCGCTTTCAAATATTGACATTCATTCCAGATCTGGCGGATTTTTGCTTCAGGAAATTGTCCGTCAGGGCTAATCTCAATTGTTTGAGCACTAAGATCTTCCTCGTGTGGCACTATCTGGCATCTCCCGAGTTGTCTCAAGACTCGGCAGGGCGCGTAAGGTTGAATGCTCTTAAGTCCCATCAGTAGAAAGTGAGTTCTAGCTGCTGGCATATACATGACCTCATCAACAGGCAACCATCCCAGTGTCCACTGTATTTGGCTGGCAGTGAGAGTCTGAAAGAATGAAGTCCATGCCATAACTCCTTTGGGCAGACTGATCTCTTTGGTTCTCGTGTAAAACTATTCTATGCAAGTTTTCTTCAAGGAACCATGGCTCAAAAGCTCAGAACGATGGCAGAGATGTTCAGTCATCCATATTTGTAGCAGCAAGTTACACCCTTCGAAGAAATTCCCCCCGGCTTTGCAGGTTGTGAGAGCTCGAAAGATATCAGATACCACCATAGGCGCGAGAGTACTATCATTCTGAGTGGGCAAAGTACTGACGACCCCGGATATTTTCAGATCAATATTTCCGTCCTTCCTTGGAAATACCAGAAGGCCCAAAAATGTTATCATGAAAGCCACCCGTCTGTGCTCATCCCACTTCTGATGACTACCTTTGATGCATAGCTTGTTAATCGGATTATCGAATCCTCCTACATGATCATACCTGTCGCATATGAAGCATGGATTATAAAAACCGGCGGCCAAATCTGGGTTATGGACCGTCCTGGATATTTTTAGTGAGTCTAGAAATCGATGCACCGTGACAGCTCTTGGGGCAACCAGGTATTTTTGCCTTAATGGAAGTTCAGCATTTCCGATGTACCCAGCCATTTCCTCCAAAGTCGGGGTGAGTTCAAAATCGGAGAAGTGAAAAACATTGTGCACTGGGTCCCAGTAGGTGACCAAAGCTCTTATGATATCTCCCCGAGGTTGGATTTCCAATAAACCCGTGAGACCTTTCAGATATTTCTTGACCTCATCTTGCCCTTCAACACCTAGATCATTCCACCATAGTCGTAACTTGACAGGGATTTTAGTCATCATCGAAAAGTTTTCATTTTGCATTGTGCTCATCCGGCACATTTATTAAGGTGACTTTAAGCAAAAATGATTTGACTCAAAAATGTTTTGATTATATTTTTTAAAAAGAAGATCCGATTTTCGAACACGGCCTTTCAGCACTTCGGGGATGAAGATTTTAAGGCTGTGAGGGTCAACCGATCAAAAACTCTAAAAGATGACCGAAAGTGGCCGTTTATGCAAAATCAGCCTTCCGCCGTCCCTTTCGAGAACATTTGGCTATTTTTAACAAAAACAATCACTTGATTTATTTATGACTCTTTTCTTTTTAGTAATGAACCAACATGGGGAACACGACCTCACAGAGCCTCGGGGACGAGGATCCTAAGGCCGTTGGGCAATTTGGTCAAAAAAAAAAGACCAATAATGGTCGTTTGTGCAAAGACAGCCTTCCGGCGTCCCTTTCGGGAACATTCGGCTATCCTTGACAAAACGGCATTACCCGACTCATTCATGACGAAATTAAAATTCTAACATTTTGGCTATTTTGAAAAGGGGAGGTTGGACCCGATGAGGGTTGCCTACGTATCTCGCACCCTGTGAGAATCAAACCGGCGTAGTTCGGGCTGATCAGAAATAGGGGAAACAAACTAAATCCCTTTTTTTTTGAATAAAATCTGTTAAAGGAAAGGAGAAAATATTTTTTGGATTTTTATATTTTTTTTTATTTTTTTTTTGAAAAGAGACGAAGACTAAGGAAATATTTTGAATTTTAAACTTCTTTTCACTTTTTTTTTTGAAATTTTGAAAATCTTTTAAAGAGATACTACAAATGAAACAATATTTTTTGAATTTTGAATTTTCCCCTTTTTTTTACTTTTAAATAAATACCCTTTTTTTGGATTTTGAAAGTGATTAAAAGGAATTTTTTTTATATGTTTTCTTTTTTATAAATCAAACTAAAAGACAAATTTTGTTTTCATTTTTTCTTTTTTTTTTTAGAAAATGCCAGCGAGGTTTTGATACCTCTTGGACATTGGTTTTATTTTTTCAACAAATAAGTAATTATCTCCCTACGCTGCTATTTTCTTTTTCTTTTTTTTAAAGTTTTTTTTTAGAAACCGGTCAGCATGCAGAACTGAAGCAAATAAATGCGCAAAACAAACGGGATGCAGTAGGATGGTCTTTTTATTTCAGGTTGCCTGTCCTAGACGGACCCAACCCCTGTGTTGAGTCCCCTATGTCAAATGCAACATGATGCAAATAAGCGTTCCTACTAGGGATCCGGCATGAGGTTTTGTTATACTAGGTTTATAACCTGGGTATTTGTTCTAGACTGTGTACCCGAGTGGACAAGTCGGGTCGATGAGGGGGTTACATACCGGGGACCCGCGAGATCGTCCGGCGTTGTAACTTGTCCGACCTCTTTCTTATTTCAGGTATTGACACTAACAGAATAGGGAGTCTCGACCAGCGAGCTTCTCCCTAGAAGTAAGAAGAAAAGGGTTTCGGCACAGTTTATACACAGTTCAGATAATATCAAAGCGGTAAAAGACAACATTTAACACGTTATGCCAAAACATGTAATAAAGAACAGATAATAAAGCCAAATATAACAATTATTCTAAGCTCGAATTCTTGAACCCTGAACCAAAGGTTCTGGGTTAATCCCCAGCAGAGTCGCCAGAGCTGTCACACCTCCTTTTTGTGCGCCCGCCCCGGAAGGTAAATGCGCAGGGAGTTTTCCCAATTTAAGTGACAATATTCGAAATGGGATTATTTATTTAATTCAGAGTCGCCACTTGGGAAAGGTTTGGCTTTTGGTGTCCCAAGTGACCGGTTTATCTTGAATCCCAAATCGAGGAAAATATTCAACTTTCCAAATGAAGTCTGCGAACCACAAATTCTAAGTAAGGAATTCTGTTGACCCGAGGGAAGGTGTTAGGCACCCCTGAATCCCGTGGTTCTAGCACGGTCGCTTAAATTGTTATAATGGCTAAATATCTGATTTAATACATGTTATAACTTATGTGCTTTATTAAGTTTAAACCGCTTTTATTATTATTATTTTTATAGAATTGCAACGTCGTGAAAATGCATCTCGAACCACGTCACAATCAATGCACCCGTGGTTGTTAATACAATCCGACTCCGTTGAGATTTGAATTTGGGTCACATAAATGCGCACCCGAATTTAAGAATGTAATTTAATTAAGTCGCGCCTAAAGAGTCTAACGCATTATTATCTTTGGGGAAGGCAGTGAGATTCACTAAACAGTCCATCCCGAATTCTAAGTATTTTATTACGACCAATTATTGAGGGCCCTGCAATTTACATTTTTTATTGGCGTGACTCGTCTCATTTTTTTGAAAGGATAAACCTACAGCGACTACATTTTTTTCTATTATGTTTGCCTCTAAAATGAAAAAAAATACACGCTAATTAAATTAAACATGTTTGGCCAGCTCCGGCCTCTTATTGATTATCAGATTAATTATTTATGAGACGGGGAATTGTTTCATGCCTTATTCCATGAGCAAACATGCTTTTAATTTAATAAAGAAAATTGCATACAAGATTAATAAAATGCTAAGCTCACGCTAAACATTCTTCAAGTTGAATTTAAACTAACTTATTTAAACTAGATTAATGGAATTAACTACTAGAGGGTACTACTAACGGGGTTCGAACAATGCCTAATGGAATCCGATTTTGACAGAGTTAGCTCAAATGATTTAAAACTATATTGTATTTTTTGCCAAATTAGAAACAACCTGCCTTACGTATTTAAAATAAGAATAGAGATGAGATTTAACTATCGATATACTAAACACCTGTGCATTCCATGTCATACAGACAGCTAAATAACTAAGATCACAGTATTAAACAAACTAAGTTTTAATTAAGTACAAACTACCTAATGTATTTTCTATTGAGTTACAAACTAAAGAATTACACAAATCTAACAATATTTTATAAAGCTGTAATTACGGCAGCAAATGATTAAACTCCTTCGCATCTTTCATTTCATGCTTTTACTGTTACATCAATGTGAAATTCTAGTGTGTACCTGGATGTTGGACATAAGAGGAGAAAGGAGTGATTAGTGCAGCAGCAGTGATAAGAAGCAAACAGCAACAATAGCTCAACAATGATTTAACACCCAGAAATGTTTGACAACCAGACGGAAACCAACAAAACAAACAACCAACCACTTGAAATGCCCCCAAACAAATTCGACAGTGAGCTTAAAATGCTTGATGAAACTTCTTGGAACAGCACTTAATGAAAAACCAGACCAGACAGATCCAAATGTACTCAATCAAACTGCCGAATATTCCTAAACGTTGCTGAAATTAAATGGAGATAGGTGGCTGAAACTTTTGGAGTTTACAGGGGTCTTTTCCTCCTTTTTTTCTGATCTGATCCTGTCTTTTTTAAATTCTTGAACTCCTGATGTTCTGCCCTCTTCCCCTTTTATTTTTCTGATTCTTAAAATGTCTGAATGTTTACCAAAACTCTCTACCCAAAACCCCCTTTATTTTCTGATTGTTCTTGTTGCTCAAAATTACCAGGGAAATAGATTTTAGAGAGGTTTTGAAGCACTGAACCTTTTTTTAGTTTTTCCAGGGATCCCTCCTTCTTTTTTGATTCCCTCCTCCTTTTTATCCTTATAGAAAGGAAGAAAATCCCTTTAAAGACAGGTTGTCCTGGGCTTAAAATAAGCCTTAAAGGCTGTCATCTCCACTTAGGGTTGTCTAGGCATGGGGATTCTTCTACTTTAAACTGCTGAACTTTAAAAATGCAGTGGATATCCTACTATACAGTAGGTTCCACTACTATTCTCATGTGCATTTTCAACTTTTTATCATCAAGCCCATGTTGTTACCTGATTTCCAGCTGTTAAAGGTGCTTAACATATCATCAATCCCACTTTTGGTCAATTAACCTCATTAGTTTAATTAATATTTTAGTACCTTACTGTCAGTCCACTTGCCTTTAAGCAATTCAGAACCTTTAAAACCCCATAATACCCTTGAAACTCCTGTGATTTATTGTATTACCCTTAAGCTTAGAGGTTTGAGGTTATAGTCTATATAAACTTACACTAAACACTAATTTCAGGTTGAACTTATCAGATTACTACAGCCATATCCAATTCTCAATTTAGGTTCAAACACATCATAACACAGAAGGGGTGTTAATCAAATGGCATGAGTTGGTCATATTGGGAACCAATCCTGACTAACTCAAAACCAAACTTGATCAACAAAGAGTTGATGATGCAAACTAAGGAATGAGGAAGTATCAATTAGGTCTTAGCACAGACAAGAGAAACTTGCAAGTAGTTACACTGACATGAGCAAACTCATGCTTCTCTCGTTTTTCAGATGATTTTAGTTAACGACATTTATATAATCGACTATACGAGCTATAATAGATAGCAAACAATCAATAAACAAGCTAGACAAACTAGGTTACCATGAGGCTTCAGTGACTTTAGACATAACAGGGAAACTATATGAACTAACTATTCGACGACTCTGAACAGGTTAAACACATAACTCACAACAGGTACAATTAACAAACAAACAGAAGGATCAAATAAAAAGGTCTTATGAAGACAAGCAGAATTAATTAAAAAAAATCATATAATCTAAACTAAACACGTAAAGAGATACAAACAGAATCACTAACAGAACATAACGAAAGGAAAAATTACCTTGGAAGCTTAAGAACGAAGAAGACCCGGACTCGAACTGGACTTGACTTCTTTGAGGTCGAACGGACTTCAATCGAAATGTTCTCAACTGAGAACAACTCGATTGAGGTCTATTAGACCCCAACTCCTCTTTTAATTGGACAAACCCCCAAGATCTTGAGTTCTAGGGTTCATACAGGCTGATTTGGGACTCGGGGTTTTCTGATTAGATTCGGACCAAACCAAGCTTGGTTTGGTCACGAGGGGAAGTCAGGGGAGTAACTGGTGTGGATTTGGGGTGGTTTGGCATAGGTTGAGGTTTAGCTCGAATCTTCAAATAAAGATTCGAGACGATGGGGGGAGGTTTGAGACCAACGGTTTGCAGATCCGTGTTCAGGGGGTCGAGGTGCACTAGGGGTGTTAATCTGGGGGTCACCGGCGTTGTTGCCGCCGGGTTTACGGTAAGGGGAAAGGGGGCGGCGCTAGGGTTCTAAGGGGTTTGAGTCTAGTGAAGACGACCTAAGGCCAGGGGGGTCTGGCTTGGGGCGTGGGGTAAGAGGGATGGGCTTATATACGGGGTGAGTGGTTTGATCTGGGCCATTGGATCATCGATGATCAACGGCCTTGATCTTTCCACTTAAAAGGGACGGCGTCGTTTTGGTCTCTGTGGGGATTGGGTCGAGGATGGTGCTGGGTCGGGTTGGCTGAGATGGGTTGGGGTTTGTGATCTTTGCCGTTGATCATTCTGAGATCAACGGCCCAGATCAAGCATAATCAAGACGACGTCGTTCGGACGTCCCTGAGGCCAACTGATTTGGACCGGGCAACACAAATGCTTTGGGCCCAATTTTGGGTCCAATTTGAAATGGCCCAAACCCAATTTTATCCAATTCAACTTATTTCTTTTCCTTACCTACAAAAATCCGAATTTACAAAATTCTAAAAATATTATAAGAAATATAAAAAAATTAAAATTATATCACAAGACACCGATTGATTTTTAGTAATAATTAACACACAATATAAGATATTAATTAAACAAAAATCAACCTTTAAATGATAAAACGAAAAAAAAATTAAGAAGACAAATATTTTTGTGATTTTTTATTCATTCAAAAACTAAATATGACTTTAATTAATTCCTAATAGTAGCACAAGATCCCAGCTTTATGCGCGACATATATTTTGTATTTTCAATTGATAAAACTAAACAATCACAGATAAAAACTACAAAAATGCCAAGCAAATTCACAAAAATTTGTACAACAAAACCATTTGTTTTATTTTTAGATTTTCTTTTGGAGTAATTGTTGCGTAGACAAAAATCACGTGCTCACATTATTTCTTAAGACAAATACATGATTGAGGAAAATACATTACCGAGCATCTTTCAAAAAGTATTTAAGAAAATGATATTAATTCTTGTTTATTCCATATATAGCACATTCTTTTACAATATTAGCACATGATAAAGATTATGTGCACATTTAATGAGTAACACAAATTATGGGATCAGTTTTATCTTTATTTATCTTTTTACACTCTCTCCTACTATTTTCTATTCTAAATTTTACTTGCTTGATTTAGCATTCAAATTCTCTCTCTTTTTTTCTATTCTAAATTTCTTTCCTTTAATTTAGCATTCAAATATTCAAAGAATATTTGTAGCACTTCGAATATTTATATGAGTAGTATAAATAAAATATGTCATATATATTGTTTATACATATATTATACCCCATATATATATACACACACTCTGTTATAATACCATGTATATACTTATTCCATGTGTATATTTAATTATCTACTATTATTCCATTAAAACACAATATATACATACAATGGCTGAAGGATTCACTGTATATTAATATATTAAAAATACCATTGTAATTTATAAACTATTTAATTCCATCATTATACTGCGTAAAAACTTATCTTGACATACAATTAAAAATAAAATTTTATGCCAATAGGATATAGGAGTATAATTTTATCATTTAATTCGATATTTGTTTGACAAAAACTTGTGCAATCGTATTAATCTGCAAAAAGTAAGATACATAAAAAATTCAAAAATAAATTTTCAGAGTCCATTAATCTCATATATGCACGTAGCAACAGAAAACACATTAATCTCTTCATTATTGTTTGGCGATAATTTAGGAAGTGTATTCACTTAAGGAGAATTGAAACGGCTTTGGAATATTTTAGGAATTGAATGCTTTTAGGAAGTGTATTCACTTAAGGAGAATTGAAACGGCTTTGGAATATTTTAGGAATTGAATGCTTTTGATTTTTTTTAAAACGTGATTCTAGGTTCATATTTATAGTTTGCTGCTAAGAATATAATTATTTAGCTGCCTGTTTTGTAAAATATCTAGTGCTGCTAGGTATCTGAAATTTTTTCTTAAATATTGTCTATTTAGCCCGTGGGTTCGACCGAACTCCTAGCTCCTATTCTCCATCCGCCCCTGATTATCGTATTAGATGAGGAGTATTATTTATAATTATGTTACTTATATTTTAAAAGACACACATAATATAAGCAAGATCTTGGCCTTTTTCTTCACAAAAAATGAGCTGAACAACTTCTGAAATTAGACGAAGGATCATTATTACTTTTGTAAAAATACATGAACAATACTGTTTAGTTATAGATGGAATAACCATTACCTAAGAAAACACTACTTAAGAATTATTTTTCTGATACTTACCTAAGTCTTCCAGTAAGACTATAAAGGGGTAAAATCCCAGTTTTTACAATTTACAATAAGCGGTTCAAATCATTTTATCAATATGAGTATCCGATATCGATAAAAGATTTATTTTGAAACCACCTCTACATTAACATAGTAGCAGAAAGAGTACCATGCTGCGTCTAGACTTTATTCAGTATCGGACCATCCATAGTAGTTACATTCATCTTTCTAAGTTATTCAGTAATTCCTTTTGGTGATCACCTTGTTCTCGGAACAACGAAAGTAGCATTTAAAGTTGAGCAGCAACATCCATTGCTTTAATTGTCTTGATCTAAAGGATGCCATCTCCCATCTGTCCAGCTGCATAAGACGCCTTACCACTCTTGGTAGTCTCTCAAATCTTGTAAATATCAGTTGTTGTTTATGCACGTGGCAGAGTGTAGCTATAGCTTGTTCGCGACCTTATTTGCTTCCCGATAGCAATGTTGGACTCTAAGCCAGAATGCAGATGAGTTGTTCCCGATAGGAGGTGCATGCCGCTCCTCCTACACATGAGCTGAGCCGCTTTGAGTTCGCCTCCTCTATGGACATACACTGCTGCAGCCCATATAACATTGCCTTACCTTCTGCCCAATTGCTTGTTCCAGGAGAAAGAAAGATTGAGAAGGCTAGGATAAGTTTGCCTATGTGATCTCTTATAATTCCACCTGCACCACAAACACCATCTTGGGGCAACTTCCATCGGAGTCGAACTTGTACCATTCCAGCGGTGACTTTTTCCATGTGACCAGTGTGATTGTTTTGTGTCTCATTGGTTGATCTATGATGAAATGTAACTGTTCGCATGCTGGTTGCAATCTCACTTTCCAAATTTGGCTCCTGTTATGTCTATTAGATTAAACACTGTCTGCATTTCTGACCTTGGTAGTGATGAGAAGAAATTATGCCTTAATACAACAGGCGTAGTGCTTACAGAATAAGACGCTACCTTACACTTGTGAAGCTCCACAGTCCTCTTTCGTCGATCAGTTACAAAATAAGGTGACAAATAGCCACGATCAAACTGCATATCTTCTACAACTTCTAGACTGGTTTCAGTATAGTTCCCTTATTCTCAATTGTGACAACACCTTTTCTCCCAACCTGCCTTAGAGATTTCGAGATCATGTTCCCGATGGCATAATCATTGCCAGCTCTAACAGCAGCAACATCTTCCAGCTCGTGATCCTCAACCTGCAAGGTTTAATGATTGTCAACAGACATGTTGAAGATAGTACAACCTCATGCATCTTAGATGAGAAAGCTGATTTTTACACATATTTCTTGCCCAAATAATTCTGTTTCTCTGCCTAAAGCAAAAATGCAGAGTAAATTTTCCTTCCTTATACCTCTCTAGGCATCAACTTGAACAACATTTGCTCCCGTGGCAGTAACTAGGGAAAGATAATGACTAAACACAATTATAACAGAAACAAGAAAGCCGTTTTTATCTAAAAAAAAAGAGATGTCTAGAGGTTATTCCACTCCCTTCAACCCTTGGCACCTTCAGCAGCCAGACCACGAGCAAGCACAATAGATGTTGTGCAACCATCACCAGCAAGATTATTAGTCTTGGCACCAGCTTCCCTAACTAATTTTACTCTTGACATTTTCCAAAGGATCGTCCAGATGGATCTGTACTGAAAACAATGGATATATTCAATGCATTATCTTAAGGTGGAAAAGTAAGAAGACGAAGCACCACCTACTCCATTGAATTTGAAAGTAGGTTGAATCCGAGAAGCTCAAAAACCTGATTTTATC
Organism: Nicotiana tabacum; assembly: GCF_000715075.1. NCBI lineage: Eukaryota > Viridiplantae > Streptophyta > Magnoliopsida > Solanales > Solanaceae > Nicotiana > Nicotiana tabacum. Next base: position 10,634,014 of record NC_134099.1, on the reverse strand, counting down.
TGACAGGCTAAATTTGATAGAAGACGTGCATGCAGCTCATTACTTTACTATAAGAAACACTTTTAGCTGTCTTTCATCAGCATTCAACTGCACCTATGTATGATTTCTACATGGATATACTTCATACAATTCATTTTCAACTTTTTGCTTATATAACTGGTTTATATCATAATCCAAGTCAGGCTTAGAGTGTGAATCGCATTAATGGAAAAATTTAAAATAACAAGGACGATTAACTAAGAGTTCCCTATTAAGTTCCAGAAATGACAAAAAAATGGAATTGCTGGAAAAAGCAGAACAAGTAGGAGGATGCAAGAAACGTCAATTGTAGGCCTCAGAAAGTGTCAAGAGAAGACTTTTTATACATGAAAACTCAAACAAACAACATAAGTAACTTCTACTATGCGGAATGAAGTGATCTTTTAAGGTGGCACGCTTCTATAATTCCATAGACCTGAAGACAAATTTAAACCCTGAAAATTGACAACTCTAATAATTCCTTTCTCTATCCTCAGAAGTCAAAAGCAACCAAATTGTCCAACAGGAAACAAGAAATTTACAACCATTAAACTACTTTGAGAAGGAATCACAATATGATTTACCAATTTAAGCAAGTATATATGAAAGAGGCACAAATAACAATATATGATTCTAGTTTCCTCTCCATTTTGAACCATACACAACATAAAAGCTCCTTTAATGGTGACACCTTAGACCTGTGGCGGAGCCAGAAATACGTACAAGGAGATTGAAAATAATAAAATGTCACTCCTAGGACTTGAACATGTGATAGAAAAGAATTTTTGAACCCCCTTTACCACTACACTAGAATCTTCTATTATGTCAAAGGAATTCAACAGTTTATACATAAAAAGAATTGTTTTTACCCTATTTGCATAGTATAATATTCGGCAAAGGGGATTCAATTGAACCCCTTGCCGACACATGGCTCCGCCACTGCTTTAGACATCATTCTTCCAATTTACTTTAATTCTGTATATTGACACCATTGGAATAGCTTTTGATTTACATATTCCAAGTTACATGGAATTCCAACCAGTTTTTGTTAAGCACCAAATAATACCAGACATGTCTGCTCTGTGTACACATTACCCTACCAAATAGTACCAGAGGCCTACAAATTAAAATATTTAACAATGTTGTTAATGCTTGTAATGTGAAGGGGAGCCTTAGCGCAATGGTAGTTCGCCGTGTGACTAGGAGATCATGGGTTCAAGGCGCGAAAACAACTTATTTAAGAAATGCAAGATAAGGTTACATACATATGACCCAACGTGGTCTGGCGCTAGCCGCCCCCCTCCCCCCTAATAGTAGGAGCTAAGTGCACTCGACTGCCCATTTGTTAATGCTTGTGATGTACCTCTTTAAGAACTGTTTCGCCATATTTATCTTGGGAGGACCATACTTATTTCCAAACACGACATTCCTTCCTTTTGGACCCAATGTCACTTCAACCCGCTCTGCCACCAAATCCATATCTGCCTGCACAAAATTTTCACCCAACTCAAAATCTTGAAAACCAAACTAAACATAACAAAAGCACAAAAAAAACCATAATGACCAGAAGTTTCTTTGTGGTAGAACCATCATGGTTAAAGTACAATTCTTTAGCCATAGCTCTTGTGTTCAACAAAGAAACAGATACCCTTTCATCTGTGTACTGAACCAAATATTAATGTAATTGTGGGTAAATGATTCAAAGAACAACTCATTTTTTCTTTTTACTGAAGTTTCAATTATGCTACTAAAGGGTTACTGACTAGAGGGATAAGAAAAGAGATTAACTGAAAATATCTGTCATATAAAAATCTGTCCTTTTTGGTGCTATTTACCTTCAAAAGCTTCAAATTGAGAGCTGAAAATAAAATCTTGTGCCTGTGATATTGTGGCTCAAAATAAAGAATGTTAAAAGGCCCATTTTTGTTCATTCTACTTGCAGTGTTCTTTTAAGGTTTCATTTTATTTTACTTGGTGTTAAATTGTGTTTTTTATTTGATTTTCCTTTTTATGGTAAGCTGTATTAAAAAGCTAATACTGTTATTTGGACATTCCCTTGTTGGTTACTTTTATTTTTTTCTTTTCTTTAAAGAGGATTGCGCGCATGGATGGTCAATTTAAAAATAGTCTAAATATGGTGAAACCTTGGAACATAATAGAGCTAATTAGTTTGAGATTGAGACGTTGTTAATTGATTGATTGATGAATATCTATATATAAGTAACTGCAGAGCAGCGAAGTGCAAAATTTCTGATTGCTGGATTGACAGAATCACTCAGGACTTCAATGTCAGGTGCTACTACATTTTGTGTTTAAGCCACTTCAAAACGAGTTTGATTGTCTTTCTACAGTCTTAAATTGTATTTAGCTTCTTCTTAGAGTATATATCAGCATAATCTCAAGGCCTTTGCAGTGATAAAGGAAGAAGGTATTTGGTAGGAATATGATACTATGATTAGTAGAAATGTTGAGCACAACAAAATGAGTTGTATATAACTACTATTTAGTAGGTCAAACATTTGCTACTTTATTCATATCATGGCAGGCATAAACTTCATGAGACAAGGTCACTGACTCCAAATAGAAGAAATACTATGTTTACATTGGTTTGTCAAAGATAACCTGATGTGTCATTTTCTATATGATGTTATGATATTATATATACTGATAAACTTTTGCAGTTAGGGTGCAACAGAGAGTCTTGTATCTCTCACTGTACATTTACTGTCATTCTAATGGCATCTTGAACCTTAGTAAACATGAAGGCAATGTGTTGGAGGCACTTACTTTCAACTTGTAGTCTTTTTATATAGTTTCTCAATCTTTTTTTAATGATGGTGATGTCTAGGCCAGCTTGTGTGGCGCACCTTGACTAATTAACCTAATAGGCTAATTCCTCCTGCCATTTCAAGCTTAGCTTCTAAAAGTGCATTTTAATCTTGATCCATGTTGAATACCACCTTCAACACATATTGTTAGAACAAAGTAGCTAACCAATTACCTAATTCTAAACTATTTTAGTAGGAAGGGCGGACCAATTAATCTATTACCCCCATAAAATAGGTAAAGACCTAAGAATAACTTCAAAATTTGAAACATATCCCACGAATATTGAATACCATCAATTTATGCAAACCCACTCTTACTCAATTCTCATCAAGTAGAACACCGGAAAACAAGAAAATGTAAAAAGACAAATCTTTTTATAAAATTCATCATAATAAGAACAAATTACACCATCAACACAAACAATTCGCAAGAGAAAATGATCTCTTATGCGCACTTAAAATTTAAAGCAGAGAAAATGTCTCTACAAAGCTCTCCTGAATTATTAACATATATTCTATGTAAGTTTTTATTGATCCCATGTGAAAACGGTCGTTTAACTAAAATAACATTTGTAATGTACCACAAAATCAAATCTCTCAAGCTAAACCTCAAAAAAGAAAAAAAGAAAAAGGAATCTTGAAAAAACTCCAGAACAACACTTGGAAAATCAAAAAGCCAAAAAGAAAAGCAATGGAGATAGACAAAGCTAGGGGTAGCAAATGGGTGGGTTGGGCTGAATTTGGGCGGATCGAGATGGATTAGGTCAATAAATGGGTCATTGTCCAACCCATCCCAAAGTATACTTGGGCTAAGATGGGCTAAACAATGGGTCATAGCCCAACCGGCCCAACTTGACCCATGTTTTAGAACCATGCTTATTTTGCATAAGAAAACCTTTTACCTTAAAATGTATAAGTTGGAAAATATTCTGGGGGTGGGTGCGTGGTGCAAAAAAAAAACAAAAAAAAACAAAAAATTGAAAATAAAAAAAAAAGTAAAAAAAAATTGAGGGGGTTAGGGGATAGGTGATACAAAAAAAAAGTAAAAAAAATAATTTTGAGGGGTTTGCCAGGGGTAGGGGGTGAGTGGTGCAGAAAAACAAAAAAATAGAAAATTAAAAATACAAAAAAAAAATAAAAAAAAATAAAATTGAGGGGGTTTGCGCGAGGGGTAGGGTGGATGGGTAGTGCAGAAAAACTAAAGAACAGAAAATTGAAAATACAAAAAAAAAAAAGTAAAATTGGGGCAACTAAGTAAATTTCTAGATAAGTTGGGTTGAGATCCCTTTGTTTTGGGTGAGTTTCATGGGTTGTACTTGGGCTGCTTAATGAGTCAGGATGAGCTATAAAAAATAGGGAGAATGACACAGCTGTAAGCACGTGATTTTTGCCCTATGAAAGAATTACTCCCAAAAAATTCAAAATAAAACAATTTTCCTTTGTGTGCAATTTTTGTTATTTTTGTGGTATTTTTGTATAATTATTTGTATTTTTATCTGTGCATGTTTATTTGTTTTAATTAATAAAAATATAAAATATGTCACATTTTCATTTAGTATTTAATTAAGTTTGTTTTACAAAAATGAAAATCACAAAAAAATTGGAATTTTTTGCATTGTTAGCATTTAATGTCAAATTATGCAATTTTGTTTTAATTGGTGTTTAATTGTGTATGATAATTGTTGTTAGGAGTTTAATTAGTATTTTTGGAGTTAATTTAGTTTGTAACTCAATTTAGAATTTTAGTTTTATCAAAGAAAAAAAAAATATAATAAGAAGAACAAACTCGGATTGGGCCAATTTTCGGAATTAAAAATAGGCCCAAAACACTTCTACCCAACCCAAAACAATACCAGGCCCACACCCATGACCCATACCCTACTTGGTCCACAACCCAAATGCCCAAACCCTACACTTATGCATCAGCCGTATCATTTGGTTCAAGAAGCTTCACATTCTTCTTCTTCTTCTTCAAGAAGAAGAAACCCTAGAAAGAAAAAAAAAAACCAAATCTTCTCCAGCCGTCATCCTCGTCTTCAAGTCGCCAAACGAAGGGAATAAGCATTTCTTTGTTTCATCCACATGATACACAGCTCGACTCCCTCCCATAAAACATTAAAATCACATTTTCCGGCAACTGGTCCGAAATTGCCGATCCTTTTTGCTCATAAATTTAGAGCATCTGCAATGTCATATTTCCAGTTCTTACATCCTGTCGACTCATATAGGAGTCCCTTTATTCTTGGCCTTCTTTCCCATGTATAATCCATCCATATGAAACTTATGACTTGCATCCAAATACACTTCTATGTTTTTCCCCTAAAACCCTTTTTTCAACTTTACAAAGCAAATGCTGTTACATGCTATAACAATCCAAAGTTGCTGATCTACAAACAAGATATACCAGTCTTACCTGTTCCAAAGCCAGGGAGCAAGAATCCCTTCACTATAGAGCCATGAACAAGAAAAAAGTACAGGATTTCTTCATATATCAAGTAATAGACCCTGCAATTGACCATTCCACGTCAAAGCAAGGAAAAAAGAAAATCAAGACAAATTGAAATGCCTTGTTGTCATACCGTGTTCAGCAAATGGATGAAAGAAAGCAGCCTCGTGCATCCTTTCCATGGGTACTACCATTGACTCTTCATAAAATTTAGAGAATGAACCAGGATTCTGTAGCTAGTCCTGAATATTAAGAAGAGAACACTTTCTTTTACCTTACTGATAGAAAGAGATAAGCTTGTTTACAAAGTGAATAAATACGAATCAAGGAAGCAGAAAACAAATCCAATTTATTTGAAGAGAAAATAAAATAGAATTGGGGGAGGGAGAAGTTAGACATATCTATAACAGCATAGGTGTCCAACAAATCATTACCCTCTAGATAGGAAAAAAATTAAAAGTTAAGATAATAACGATAAAAGCATGCTTCTCTTCCAAGCCAAATGATAATACTTGACAAATTGCTATTGCAATATCTCTGTATTCTCCATTTTAGTGGAGGAATGGAAGCAAAATTCCAAAAGTACTTTAAGTTTCTCTTTTCTCCAACTTAACAAACAATAACTTAGAAGCTTTGTCACAATGAATCCAATACTTCAAGAACTCTAATGCTTAAGTTTTCTTTAGAATTCTATAAGATTGAATGGTGAAACTCCCATGACATATGAGATGCAATCCTTACACCGTGAAGACAGCGAAATTTAACGAGTTCGATTCTATGAGTCCGCTGTGATTATGACACAGCAACCAGTCCGAGTAGGTATAAGACAATAAATTTTTGAAGCAAAGCAATTTGCATAAAAGGAAACCATTATTGCCGAGATTAAAAATCAAATAAATAATTTTGAATCTAACACGCTCAAAAGATAATACAATTTTCAGTTAGAACCCAAAATCATAAGGATTTTCATAGCTGAGCCTCGCCTTCAGTAAGGCCTCATATGCAGAATGAGTTTTAATAGTTTTAACTCATTAATAGGATTTGTTATGCTTTGATTGAACTTTGCTTTTAAAGCATCATTTCACCAGGCAAATAACGCTCAACAATGATATAATTATGTAAACGAAATGAATGATTATGCAATAACTATAAGACAAAGTGGGTAGGTAACTCAAAGGACACTTGAGAAATATGGTAAGAAATTTCAGGCAAATAAAAATAGAAAAATAAACAGGAAATCTTGACTAAGGAGCACAAATGTACTGGCAAATGGAACGATTACTGTCAAAGGAAGAAAAATGCATTTAGGGTGAGTTAAAGAAAATGGAAAGCACTTAAAAACTTGAAAAGGGACGTTAAACAAAGACAAGCAGTAATAGTAAGTCAGCCCTAGAATTAAGCTAAGAATTCATTATACTGTAAGGTTAAAGGTAACAGAACAAGATAGATTTAGATTTCAATAAACAGGGAACACGATCTTTTCGACAAGTCCACTAAAAAGGAATTCAATACCAGAACCAAAAAAGGATAGAAGAAGAGAAACAGAGAAGAAACTTTACCTGTTTTAACTTTTCTTACAGATGCCTAAATCTGTCTTTTCTCCATACAAAGATGATGCTGACCAGAGGATATAATCACTCTACCACATCTGCAGATATACAAGTTAAGGAGTGACAATTTCCCCAAAGGTCGCGCACAAAAAGCCTTATAAGCACCTTAGTTTGCGAGTTAATTAGAACTTACAAACCAGCTTTCTGTTTTGTAAGTGATGCTACATGCATAAACATGACTCGACCCCTTTGTCTAGCAAAAATCTTCACTTCCTAACACGAAATCAGCAGTAAATAAAGAATCAGTACTGTTCTCAGGTGCATTACTAGTCATTAACTTCTCATATGACCTGATCTATAAGTTCACATAACTGCATAGTTACTGCAACTTACAAACCTTTTCTACCAAAATTTCTCTTTAAACCAGGTATGGGATTGAATATTTGAATAAGTTAACATTCCTTATAAAATCAAGGAATAGCTTGTTGAACTTTTCTGGTAACACCTCATGAAACAAGAAGCTCATATGTTGCAGCAGAGCATAGTAATCATCCTGAATTGGTGTCGTGTACACTTAACCACAATTACAACCAGTATCTAACCCACACTTAATTTTCAAAGAGAACAGCTGGAACACAGAATTGTGATCACCAATACGACGAAAACTGTTAAGCATAACAGAATACATTTGTAAATCAACAGATATGCCATGCGACAACATCATATGCAGAAAATCCTTCACATCATCCATTAAGTTTCTCTTTTTATAAGGACCGTATAGTAAGTTTCTTTTGCACAACCTATTAATTACAGCACTATAATCTCTAATAGAGATTTCAAAGCCCTTCTCGATCATCTTTTTGAACAGACCCACCGCCTTATTCACATCACCTTTTGCACAATGTGCTTTTATAAGAATGGTGTAATCACATTTCATCAGGCCAACATCACGATCTTCGAGAGAAGAAAATAGTTTCTCAGCATACTTTAGGTCTCCATGTACACATAAACCATTAAGGAGAATGTTGTATGTGACACGACTTGGCAGAAGATTGTTGTCTATCATCTCATCATGTAATCGGATAGCACCTTTCATATCTCGAGCTTTGCAGAAACTTTGGATAATGGTGTTGTACGAAACTTCATCAGGCCAAGGACCTGCCGTTAACATATTCTTTAGTATCCGAACCGACTCATGCATCTGACTTGTTTTGCCGTGGCATTTCATTATCACTGTACGAGTAACATGAGTTGGTTCCATGCCCCTTGCTTTCATTTCCGCTTGCAACTCTAAGATGGTTTGAATATTTCCTTCCTCACTATACGCATCCATAAGAGTTGTGTACGTGACCTCTGTTGGTATCAACCCATGTACAACAATAGTGTCAAACAACTTTCTTGCATCATCTAGCTTTCTGGCTTTGCAGAACCCATATAATAAGGAGTTGAATGTGACTATGCTTGGCATTATTCCTTTCTCTTTTATTAGTTCGTATACCTGAAGAGCTTCACCAATGTCACCACGTTTTGCATATCCGTCAATCATAATATTACCCAAAAGAACATCATCCATTAAGTCACAGTTCATTAAAGCATCAAAAAAAGCTCTAGCCTCACACATGTACCCTTTCTCACAGAAGCTTTTGAGAATAGATCTATGAGCAACAATATTTGGAAGAATTCTCTTATAACACATATCTCTGTACAGTTGAAAAGCCAACTCGACCAATCCTTTCTTACAAAGGCCTTGTATGAGAATCGAGTACATGACAGTATCTGGTTTATGACCGCTGTTCTCCTCTCCCAACTTAATACCCTCATCAACATTAACTGCCTTGCAATATCCACATATCAACATTTTAAAAGTGACAATATCAGGATTTAAGCCTTTATGAAGCATTTCATTAATTAATGTCCAGACACCACTTGTCATACCAAGCAAACAAAATCCTTTGGTAAGGACGTTATAAGTCACCACATTAGGCTGTAAACCGTGTTTCTCCATATCACCTTTGAACTCCAAGGCTTCTTCCATTGCACCCGCCATGCTTAACCCATGAATGAGAATATTGTAACTGTATACATTGAGATGTAATCCATACTTAAACATCATACAAAAGAATGACTTTGCAACATCCATGTAACCCATTTTACAGGAACTTGACATAAGAGTATTGAAAGACACAACACAAGGCCCAAACTCTCTACATTCAGTCCCTCGAAGAAACTCAACAGCTTCTTGCATCGAGAACTGTTTGCATAGGCCATCTATAAGAATGGAATTAGTATACTCACTCGGGTTTATCCCATTGGCTTTGATGTCATCGTAGACATCCCGGATGATATCAGTGTCCCTCAGCTTATACAACAAATTATTATATAAAATTATCGAAGCCCGGATATTGAAATTTTTCATCTTTGCAAAAACAAAGAGAGCATCGAGAACCATCTGACATTGGGAATAAGCAGAAGCCAGCATATCCCAGACAACATGATTAGAATCCCATTTCTGAAAGCGACTCGAAAGCAGCTCACTTAGCAAAGAAGCTGAACCCGAGCCTGATGGAAATCAAAACAAATCTATATAAACAGCAAAAATGAGCAAAGTAAGAAGTATTCCCTCTATCCCAATTTATGTGGCACACTTTCCATTTTAGTATGTCCAAAAAGGACCAACACTTTTCTATATTTAGAAATAATTTAACTTTAAGAACTCACATATCCAGAGGATGAAGGTGGCAAAGATGAGGATGCTGAGGTGGATGTGCGGGCACACGAGGAAAGACAAGATTATGAATGAAGATATTAGGAAGAAGGTGGGTGTGGCTCCTGTGGATGACAAGATGCGGGAAGCAAGGCTCAGATGGTTTGGACACGTGCAAAGGAGAAGCCTTGATGCGCCGGTAAGGAGGTGTGAGCGGTTGGCCGTGGTGGATACGAGAAGAGGTAGAGGGAGGCCTAAGAAGTATTGGAGAGAGGTGATCAGGAAAGACATGGTACGAACGCGGATTTCCGAGGACATGGCCCTTGATAGTAAGGTCTGGAGATCTAGCATTAGGATTGTAGGCTAGGGGGTAGTAGAACCTTCCTTAATTCTTTCCGAGGGTGAGGCGGGGTTGGACTAGGGTTGACCTTGGATAGCTTGTAGTTTATGCTGAATACACACTTTACTTGCTGTTTATTTTAGCTCGAGCCTTAGATACTAGTTATTGTTATTGCATGTCTTTCATCTTTTGGTTGTTATGCTTCTGTTACTATTACTATTACGATTTCTACTGGAGCTACTAATGAATTGTCTTTTCTTGTTTTTCTTATTTCCATCTTTCTGAGCCGAGGGTCTATCGGAAACAGCCTCTCTACCCTATCGGGGTAGGGGTAAGGTCTGCGTACACATCTTGTTTTTCTTATTTCCATCTTTCTGAGCCGAGGGTCTATCGGAAACAGCCTCTCTACCCTATCGGGGTAGGGGTAAGGTCTGCGTACACATTACCCTCCCCAGACCCCACTTGGTGGGATTTTACTGGGTAGTTGTTGTTGTTGTTGTTGTAATTTAACTTTAAAATTCTCATTTTACATTTGCCACACAGATATCTATGCTTGTTTCTAAACCACAAATTTCAAAAGTCTTTCTTTTATTCTTAAATTTTGTACTCAGTCAACCAAAATCGCACAAAATTGGAAGGAGGGATTAACTACTTACAAAGGCTGACACGTTGCTATGCTTAATTTTTTTTTTTTTTTTTTGATAACTATGTGTCCGAGTCAACTTGCGCGTGCCTCAACTAATTGCATGGGATACCTGACACCAGTAACAGGTACCAGGTAATTCTATCCACCAAAGCTTGGATAAATGGGAAAGAAATCACCTAAGTTTTTTGCCTCTGCTTGAACATGAGACCTCATGGTTCTCACTCACTTCATTGACCACTAGGCCACACCCATGGGTGCTTAAAAATTAACTTCAAAATTCCTAACTTACCTTTAATGAGATTATTAATAATCATACAAATATCTATTTAAATCACAAGTTTCAGAAGTCTTTCTTTCTTTTTTAAGCTTTGTGCTCAATCACACAACATCACAGAAAATGGGACGGAGGGAGTAATTACTTAAATATTAGAAACATTTTAGCTTTTAAATTGCTATGTTACCCTTAATGAGATGATTTTTTTAATAATAGTGGTGTGATATCCGGGACAGTTTGCGCTCATCTCGACTAATTACACGAGATACTTGCTACCTCCCACCAGCGCAAGAACTGGGTAACTTTGTCTACTAAGGCTTTAATGAGATGATAATAGCCACAAAATTATCTATGACTTATTTTACACCAGTTTCACTTTCTTTCTTAACATTGATCACTCAAACAACATCACCTAAATTGGGACAGAGCGAGTAACTTCTTACATTACATTTATTAAAAAAAAAATCTTCAATGACATGGCAATGAACCAAATTTACCTTCTTCTTGAACCAAATTTTGCAAATGAAACTTCAAAGCTCTAAACCGCTGTTTTTTAGCCAAAACATGAGCAACAATAACGTGTGACACTCTCGAATGCTTAAACCCATAATCATTTCTCAACAAGAAAAAGAACTCAAGGGCAGAATCGGAATTCTCAACACTCAGTTTCTCAACAATGTCTTCTATTTCTAATTCATTCAGCTCAAAGATTAAATTTTTATAACATGGGTCGGCTTTTAAAAGCTTTGCAGAGCCTTTAGTGCAATAAGTTTGAAAAAAAGTGAGGATGTTTGAAAATGCAATTTTGGTGGTGGTGGTTGGTGGTGGTTCAGGGTGGTCGACGGCGAGGCTGGCGGCGGAGAAAGAGGATTTAAGGAGCAGGATGGAGTAGGGTAATTGAGGTTTAAGGGGACATTTGAGGATTAATCGAAGCATTAGGGGAAATGAAAATGGGAGATTTACAGGGTTTAGGGTTTTAGAGATATAATCAAAAGTACAATTATTGGCTGTGTGAAAGAAACAATGAAAACGATGTCGTATTCGTAGAATTTGTTTTTCTTTTTTAATTATTTTCTTGAATGTAGAAGCAGTTTGAAAAGTCGGCAATTAGAAGTATACTTTAGGAGTCGTTTGCTGGGAAAGAAGTTATCCATCTTTTTATGGGAATAAAATAATATTATAATTTCGGGATAACTAATTCCAATATTAATTATATCATATTTTTCTATCAATTAAACATAAGATAAATTCTTCTTAAATTTAGTCTCGAAATTAATTATTCTTTATCTCTCGTACCAAATGAGTCCATAGTTGTTTACAAGTTCATGGAGGAATAAAATCTCAAGAAAACACTATTCCTTCATGTTCAAAAAGAATCATTTCGGTTCGAAATATCTATGTTTAATACATTTTGTTTTAATGTGAATTCGAACACTTATTTCTTAATTTTAGTGTAACAAAAATTAAGTGCATATTTAGAAACAAAGTAAAAATATTATAAATGTTAACTTTGTTACAGTTTAAAATAAGTTTTGAAAAAATCCTAAGCAAAAAAAGATTGTATTTTTTATTCTCAAAATAGAAATAGTAGTGCATTCATTTTGGTATGAATGGAATAAATTGTAACATAATAATTAATTTGACATTTAGCAAAGCTCTCATTTAGTTACAAAGTGGACAACACTTTGCTTTTACTAATCTCAATGTAAGAGAATTTCTCACAAAAGGAACATCATTTTCCAAAAAGATAGCACATACACGTATGTAGTAGCTAGTGTATATAAATGAGACAAAAATAGATGAGATGTCAATAAATAATTTAATTTATAACATTGATAATATTGTAATAGTGTCACGATCCGAATTTTTCACACTCGGGACTCGTGATGGCGCCTACTAGTGAGAGCTAGGTAAGCCAACTATTCCAATTAATTTAGTATTTTCATTTTTAATCTCCTAACAATTGCAAGTTAACATATTATAAACAACGGAAATAATAATGCGAAAGAACAAAATTTAGCAATTAAGCTAATACCAATACAAATCCATAAACATAAACCGCACAGAACTGGTGTCACAATCTCACGGACTATCTAAGAAAAACTACAAATAGGGTCTCAACAAGAAAGTATATCTCTGTCTCTAAAATAGAAAAGAACAGAAAGAAACTAGATAGGAAGGGGACGTCAAGGCCTACGGACGCCTGCAGGACTACATCGGGTCTCTCATGGACTAGAGGCAGCAACCTCTAACTATGGTCTGTATGCTCCAGTACCAGGATCTGCACAAAAGAGTGCAGAGTGTAGTATCAGTACAATCGACCTCATGTACTAAGTAAGTGTCGAACCTAACCTCGGCGAAGTAGTGACGAGACTAGGATACAACAAATAACATAACCTACAATTAAACATTATCTAGCAGAATAACAGTAATAGAAATAATTCAAAAGTAACGGGGGAGGGGTAACATGCTATGGGGGAAATACCAACGTAAAGAATCACAGTAATAGTGGAATAAGACAATTAAGGTAATTGGATCGAAAACAGCAAGGAACCATATCAAACAGGCAATAGGTGCACGACATCACATTTTGTGCTTTTACTCTCAATCCTCACCAATGCAATCAAGTAACGAAAATGTGTACGGCATCACCCTTCGTGTTTTATCTCTTCCTCACCATGTGAATATCAGAAATGTGCATGGCATTACCCTTCGTGTTTTATCTCTCTTCCTTACCATATGCATCAATATTAATGAAAATGTACACGGCATCACCCTTCGTGTTTTATCACTCTTTCCTCACCATATGCATAAATATGAATGTGCACGGCATTGCCCTTCGTGCTTTATCTCTCTTTCTTCACCCAAACAATAGCAACAACAACATCCCAGCAAGGGAATCAACAACAAGCCCTAACTCTACCCAAATTCCCAATTTCTACCATAAAAATTCTTGATTTTGATTAAAAACTGATGAAAAACATTGGGTAATTGAAAGAGTAGAGTTTAAAATTGATTACCAACACTTTGGGGATAACTTGTGTGAAGAAAATCGTCTTTAGGTCTTGGTAGTTCGAAAATATGATAAAAATGGGTTCTGCCCGTTTTTGCTACTATTTTAAAAGACTGGACAGGCCTTCATCGCGTTCGCGATGGGCCTGCCGCGTTCGCGAAGAGCTGCCTGTTGAGGACTTACGCGATCACGAGTTCTCCTACACGTTCGCGAAGGCTAAGCCCCCCTCACTTTCGCGTTCGCGGACCGGCGTACGCATTCGCGTAGAAGAAATGACAACCTCCCAGCCCACCTCCAATTTACTATACGCGTTTGCGGAACATGGGTCGCGTTCGCGTAGAGCAGCCCCCCAGTGCTCCGCGTTCGCGTCCCTGTCTTCGCGTTTGTATAGAACAAATTCTACCCCCAACCCAGTTCCCTTTCACGATCACGAGAATAGCTTCGCGACCGCGAAGCACAAAATGTCTGTGCACCTGAAGCAGCAAAACCTGCAACTTTTCTAAGTGTAAAAACATCTCGTGGCCTATCCGAAACTCACCCGAGCCCTCGGGGCTCCAAACCAAACATACACACAACCCTAAAAAACAATAACACCTAGAACTTTAAGTTTAGCATCAAAATCAAAGAAAAATTTCAAGAACTCTTAAGTTTCAAATTTCATAACCGAGGGTCCGATTCACGTCATATGAAGTCCGTTTCTTACCCAATTTTACAGGCACAACTTAAATACCATATAGTACCTGTACCGGGTTGCGGAATCAAAATACGGGCTCGATACCATCAAATTTAAATACTTTTAAGTTTCCAAAAACTCTTATAATTTCAGTTAAACAATTTTCTTCAAAAATTCATTTCTTGGGCTTGGGACCTCGGAATTCAATTTCGGGCATACACACAAGTCCGATATTTTTCTACGGACCCTCTGGGACCGTCAAATTACAGGTCTGGGTCCGTTTATCCAAAATATTGACCGAAGTCAACCTATATTCAATTTTAAAGGCAAAATTAGTATTTTTATCAAATTTTCACATAAAAGCGTTCCGGATATACGCCCGGATCGCGCACGCAAATCGAAGTGAGATAAAAGGATATTTTTAATGCCTCGGAACACAGAATTGATTTGTAAATCAAGTGAAAAGATCATCACAAATAGTATCAATATAATTTAACTTATTGCAGAGTTAATCATTATGTATTTTAGGTTATCGGCCAATGTTATTAAATAAAGTAAATTGCAATTACATTTTAAATGGCATAATTATATAAATATCTTTAAAACTTAAATTTTATAACAAAATTTGAAAACAAAAAGAAAGGAAGGATGAGATATCATCATCTATGCAGTCAATATAGGTTTCTCCTCTAGACTTAAAAGGGCTAAAGAGTGAGTATTAAGTCTAGCTAATAAAGGTGACCCATTACACTTTAATTGAAGTAAACATTTGAACTAAAAGCTTGGTTAAATTAAAATAATATATTTTATGCTTTCAAGCTTTATACTCACTCTTTAGCGCTCATAAATTTTCTTTAAAATATTTTTGGTTGTTTAATGTTACATTTCTTAAAATTAGTTGACAGTACCGATAGAGAAGGCAATTCTATTTTTTACTAACTCAAATATATAATCTATAATTAATCATAGGATGTTGAAAATTAAACATGATTAATATGGTATATGGATCCACCAGTCAAATTAGCTTTATTTTTCCTGGTCACTGACATTAAAGTCGAAGTTATGGTAAGTCAATAATTCCTTTGCCATTAATTAAATGTCTCGGGTTCGAACCATGAGAATAAAAGAAATCCCGATAGTTAAGAAGAGCTTTTTCTTAATGGACCTTACGCGAGAAAATACAGATTAATCAAACTTTAATGCAAATACAGAAGACCGTAAATTTCTATTAATCTAGTACTTAACCTAATGCCATGCAAAACTTTCTCAAAACTTTAACATTTTCGGTAAAATCTTGAGCTTCTCGAAAGACAATACTTTACCAACACATTAAAACTCAAAACTTTCATTTTTTTTCAACAAGTAATATTTTACAATCCATATGCTATTTTCATCAAATTTGCTTCAATTATAAGTATAAAAAGGTTCTCCATTATGAGATTCACATTCTACCAACTTCTCCTTTAATATTCTATTTTCATATCCCATCAATTCAAAGTCCAATCTTTATATATTTCAATCATCTTAAACCTTATACCAAACTAAAACAAAAACCACAACCTTATAATTTATTTTCTTCTTCTTCTTTTTGAAAAATGTCGTCTAAGCAAAATGTGAGAAGACATGCATTAGAGAAACATAGAGAAAAAGAGAAGACAAGAAGCAATACTACAAACGTCTTATTATCTAAACATTGGAAGAAAATATACCCTATAGGGTTACATAAAACAGGCTCATCTCTTTCACTTTCTTCACTTTCTTTATCTCTATCACAAACTTCAAATGATTCTTCACTTACAGATTCTTCTTCAATCACTCCATTGGATCAGAAAATCTCATTAGCACTCCGATTAATCGCGGCGTCGTCGTCGTCAGAAAAAAGAGAGATTCCGGCCATGAAAAATGTGGTTCGAGCAGTTAGTCCGACTCGTAATAATCCTAGTGAAGAAGAGCTCATGAGAAGGTGCAATTGGATAACTAGTAGTAGTGGTAAGTTAATTCAACTATCATTTCCACTATTTTTTATTACCTTTCTTGAAATATTGCTACTGTTTAAATATGTTTGTTTGTATGGAGACAGACTAAAATAGTGTCACATCAAATGAAATAGATGAAGTAACATATTACAATTTGTTTGGATGATTGTTACTTGTTGTATAGTATCCTATTATTGATTTAAATATAATATTTGTTTTGATTGCTACTTAAATTTTACTATAGCGTATCGTTAACGACGAAAAGTGTCATTTTATAGAATGACCGATTTGGTATGGTCGCATCGTTTTCTTAATTTTTTTGTCTCATCTTGCTCTTCCTTATTATTAGATAATGCTAATTTATCTTTTACCCTATTTTTTTATATAATAATTCTACCTCGTATTTTACTTTTTCTTTATAACATTACAAGTTTATTCTTCATATTTTTGGTGTTTCATGAAACAACGACAAACAATACAACTTATCTCAACATTATATATATCAAAACGATATTATATAATAGAATACTATACGATACATTATGAAATGATACGTAACAACCCTCCAAACAATCTATTAGCGATGATGGAAGATAATAAAAAAGTAGTGGTTGAAAAGATATCGAACGTTGTAACGAAGTTAAAGTACGAACAATGAAATAAAGTTAAATTCTTGAAAGTTGTGAAAGTTGTATAGAAATAAAACGGTGTCAAACACTTTATTTTTGGAATGTATCAAAATAAAAAGAGTATCATATATAATTGAAAGGAATGGAGTAGTTGTTTGTATTCTTGATCTTAATATTGGTTGCTGCTAGGAAAGTCTTTTCAATTTTGGCTTATAATCAGTAATTTTGTAAGGCATTTTTCTCAGTTAAAGTAATAACTTGAAGATCAAACTAATATTTTAAGAGTTTAACTAATATTCACTTATATTATAAAAAAATTACACTATCAAGTCAACTTTAGCAAGCAATCCGTGTGACTTTCAATATTACAAATCCAACTTAATAGCAGTGGCGTAATCACATTTAATGAAGGATGGTTAATTAGTTGAACATCCGTCATTGGAAAATTATATTGTAAAAATAAAAAATTATAGTGCATACATAAATCAAAAATTAATTTTATATACGTATATTAGATCTTGAACACTCTTAGTGAAATTCATGGCTTCGTCACTAAAATATAGATATCTTTTGGTCATCGGATACTATAAATATTTCTTTATAATGTAGAAACCAAATTACTTTATGCTCTTCAAAATTTTGTAGTGTATAAATTAAATTAAATACTATGTCTTAATGATTTATTCTTCTAAGAGAAGTTGACTTATGAATTGAGAAGGTACCTAATTATAGGAATATATTCGCTGCTTATACGCAGATAAGACGAAGAAAATGATAAGATAAGAGTTAAAACTTACTAAAAGAAGGATTGCAATTATGAGTATCTTACTTTAGTAGCAGGTATTTGGTAGTAGAATTATTTTAATTATCTTATCAATGCATTGTCATTAACACTTTTATATTACTAAAATCCTAGCAACTCTGGGCCAAAATAATGCCAATTTTAATGCTTCATAATTTTTAAATTTAATCAGTGGTGGTTAAATATAATATGGTCCACAAAATTTTGCAATGCATTGTTAAATATGAAGGTAACTTGACTACATAAATAAAGTTAAAAAGTTTTAAAATAACTACTAGAAACACGCATTTTTGTCACGGACTTGCATAAAAAAAATGTACTTGCAGAGGCAGAGCAATGATTTGAAGCTTATGAGTTCGATGTTGTAGTCCTTTTAAGTTGCTGGGTTCTAAATATATATTTATACTTATTCAATAAATTTTTTAAGATAAATATAAAGCACGAAGAAAAATTGTTGTGTTCGGCCGAATCGGGATCTAACACTGTGGCCCTGCCCCTGTGTACTTGTCAAAAGAATTTCGACGAAAACGTTTGTTAGAAAAACGTGTGTTTCTAGCTAATAGTGAAATATACATTTGTTGGACGAAGCATTTTGCGTTCAGGCAAGGTTCGGGGAAGAGTCGTACATGGTACCCCAAGCCCAAAGGAGCGTGATATAAGTGGTCTACCCTGTTACAAGCATCAATGGCTGATTCCACTAATTTATTTGAATTTGTTACATGCAGATAAGGTTTACGTCCAGTTCCATGATGATTGTTGGGGAGTTCCTGTTTATGACGACCAGTAAGTAATTAGTTGTGATTTTATAGTTCTAATTTTAATACAATAAGTTATTAACAGATAAATAAATAAATTGAGCAGTCAATTATTCGAGCTTCTTGCGTTATGTGGAATGCTTATGGATTTCAATTGGACTGAAATATTGAAGAGAAGAGAACAAATAAGGTACATAAATTCTCTGTTTTATGAAACCTTAATTTTGAAGAACATTTTAAGAATGTATTTTCTTATTTACATAAAGAACATTTCAAGAATGTATTTTTTATTTAATTTATATACACTATAAGTAGAAATAATTATTTCATTATCAATGTAATTTACTATGTAGCAAGTTGCCTGTTTTCTTTTTATGTTACTAGTTCCACTTATTACATATAATTAGCTAGTTATCTTTTTAAGTGATAATAAAAAATTATATTTTCCGTGTATTGAAATTAAATACTTTTTTTTTAATGTGGAAATACAGAGAAGCTTTCGCTGGATTTAATGCAAACCATGTGGCCAAAATGGGAGAGCGAGAAATTGAAGAACTAATATCTAATACAGAACTCAATTTAGCAGAAAGTAGAGTTAGATGCATAGTTGACAATGCCAAATGCATAGTCAAGGCAAGTCCAACTCTTACTCGGACTCTTCAAAACTGATGTCGCACATATATAGGATCTTCCAAAAATACATTATTTTTGGAAGATCTGATACACATGACAATATTTCTGAAGAATCCGAGCAACAATTTATTTTTCCATCAAATTTTATAAATTTGGTTACTTAATTACGTTTTCTCATTAATCAATTAAAACATGCAGATTGTGAGAGAATTTGGATCATTCAGCAGCTACATGTGGAACTATGTGAATTACAAACCTATAATTAATAGATTCAGATATCCAAGAAATGTACCATTAAGAACTCCAAAAGCAGAGACAATTAGCAAAGATTTGCTTAAGAGAGGATTTCGATTTGTTGGGCCGGTGATTGTGTATTCATTTATGCAAGCAGCAGGAATGACAATTGATCATTTGGTTGATTGTTTTAGGCACAAAGACTGTGTAAATCTTGCTGAAAGACCTTGGAGGCATGTATGATCACCAATATTGCTCGAGCTTTCTGAAAATATTGTCGGGTGCATGTCAGATCCTCTAAAAATAATGTATTTTTGAGGATCCGACACGGATATGACATCATTTTAGAGAGTCCACGCAACAGATGATGACTTAATTTTATGTATGTTTATTGTTAATTTTATAAATCTTTTTTCTCTTTTTCTTTCTTTATTTAAGCTGTTCTTTCCCACTTGTTTTGCTTGTATATATCAATTATGAATTGAGTGTTATAATTTTATTTCCCTGTTTATTCTTGATTAAACTTATAAATGTATATTTCTGATAATTATTGTGCTGAAATTTATGATGTATGTAGTATTTTATTGTATCCAGCAGAAAATGTACTATGCTAAGTCAATTAGTACTTCGTTTGCCAATTTCTTATTGGGATCTTTATAACGAATAGCCAACCGTATTTACTATTTGTTTTCCAGTCAGTACATAATTATACACATTTTACACATAGATTATTCATATATCATGTATTTATTGGCTATTTTTAGTTTAAGCTCCAAAGGATGTGATCGTTACTGTGTTAAAACAAAAATCAGAAAACTGTTAGAAGAATAAAGAAATGTATAAAATAGTAAAAAATCAGAAATATTCTGAGTCCACAATTTTCTTATGCGTCCTTAAGGAATTTTAACCCCCTCACACGTTGCCAAGGTAATGGATTAAATCCTCCCAGGATAAAACGGAATAAACCTTCCTGCAACAGTGGCAATACAAACTGCAGGATACCAACGAACTCAAAGAACGGAGCAAAATCACACTTACGAATTTGAGAGAGAGAGACTGCGAATTAGGATGCAGTATATTCTGAAAGAAAGAAGTTCTAGAGTGTTTTTTCGTATCTGGAAGATGCAGCCTTGCCTCAGAATTTATAGGCAAATATCAGAAGAGGTGTCTGGAAAGATGCCTTTTCAGAAAATACGCGGCATGCCACGGCAGAACCGCGGCCAGCGAGGCCCTCTGAACTTTCAGCAGTGTTCTGGCGTATTGTCAGCAGTGATTTGGCATTTAATTAATTATTAAATAATTAAATAAATTTTGTCCAAAAAATAATCTTATCGATCATTTTCCGAAGCCGAAGCCGAAGCCGAGCCGAGCGAGCGACGACGACGGCGCGAGGGTTCATTCTCTTCAACTCCTTTTAAGAGTTTTAAGAAGTGAATCTATATATAAGCACATAAATGTGATTGTCCCTCACCAATGAGGGACAAAGTGCAAGACAAAAGTTCATTTCTTCAAATTTTTATTTTCCCTCCATTTTATTTCCCTCCATTTCCAATTCACACTTGTCACACCTCCTTTTTCCGCCCCGCGAGGGTGAAGGGAGTTTTTTCCAATTAAAGGACGATCGAAACGGAATTTATTTATTTATTTCAGAGTCGCCACTTGGGAGATTTAGGGTGTCCCAAGTCACCAATTTTAATCCCGAATCGAGGAAAAGAATGACTCTGTATTACAGTCCGCGAACCAGAAATCCGGATAAGGAATTCTGTTAACCCGGGAGAAGGTATTAGGCATTCCCGAATTCCGTAGTTTTAGCACGGTCGCTCAATTGTCATATTTGGCTCATTTATCTGATTTTTAAACAATTAAGAACTTATATGCAAATTTAACTTTTAAAACCGCTTTTATCATTATTTATTTTATACAAAATTGCAACGTCGTGAAAACGCATCTCGAACCACGCCACAACCAGTGCACACGTGATTTGTTGACGCATTTTGACTTCGTCAAGATCGTGATTTGGGTTACATAAATGTACACCCGTATTTAAGAAAATAACTTTATTAAATATGCGCCAAAATACTACGCGTTATGATACTATTAGGTAGGACTGTGAATTTTACTAAATCGCCCATCTCGGAATCTAGGTATTTTCTTATATTAAAAAAATAAATAAATAAGATTGGAGGACTGCAATTTTTTGTATTATTTATATTTATTTATTTTTTAGCGAGATCCTCCCTTATTTTATGAATACCCTTTAATGACTACATCTTTATTATTACTAAGTTTGTCTATAATTATGAAGTCAATCTCTACATACTTAAAAATAACATATTAATTACTAATTTAAAACAAATATTAATGGAAAGTAATATTACTAAAATTATAATTACAAACAACATGGAATTGTCAAAAATAAAAAATAAAAAAAAACTAATTATCCCATAGTTGGATTAAAATTCATATTGTTAGTATGACTTAAACTTATTGAAATTAATTATTTACAAATACTGAAAATTGGAGAAAAAAAAAACTTGATTACTAAACCATATTTCTAAAAATTAAACAATTTAACCTTAACTAACCTTGTTTTAATTCACATCATGTCCTAATACTTGATTCGCAAACTAATTCATGTTTTAACTGAAATTAACTACATGATTCCGATTAACTTAACGTTGACAAAAAACCTTATGAATAAGGAACTTAGTCAATTTTTGCCAAACTGATTCAATAACGCCATTTTTACGTTATTTCTTCTATTTTGATTATTAAACAATTTTAATTAGTAATCAGACTTAAATATATTTCCTAATAATCCGGTTAAGGCGTTATTTAATATATCGCTATAACATGCCTAATTATGCCAAATGACAGTGATTTACAGAATAATAATACATGAATAATCTAAATACAATACAAAAAAAAATTAAAACTAAATTAAAAATTTAACACTCCATTCTTCATTTCGGCTTACAAAATGCCAAAATTACAGTTGTGTACCTGATATTGTCAATATAAGAAGAAGAAAGTCAGCAACGTAATACGTAACACAGCAACAACAACAATAACCAGCAATAACCGATCAACGAAAACCCTAGTGACAGATTTGAAAAATTCAAAATAAAATCCAGGAATGCCGAAAATAACGGACAGAAATCAAGGGAAATTTTTAGATTTTTGAAAGGCTAGTTAATCTTCAACCCTTAATTTCTACACTTGTATACCAGAATATTTATCAGGTGTGTACTACTCTCTCTTCTAATTTTCAACTTTTTTTTATTTTTTTATTTTTCTTTGTATGTTTTTTCTTTTCTTGAGAGTATGTTTTTATCAGCTCTTTTTTTCTCTCTAATCTGTTCTCTCTTTATTCTCTATCTGTTCTTTTTAAAATCTGATCAAGCCTTCTATATATCACATCCCCAAACCCTTAAATCAATTAATAAATCAACATTTTCTCCTACCAAACCCATTATCTGCTCACTCAACCCTATTACATTAAATAAATATATCAACCCCACCCTATTACATCTTGTCCCCCATGCTTATCATAAACAATTATCATATTCCCCTCCACTACATTATGTCATGTCCCCCATTAAATTAAACAATTATATCAAACCCCACCCCATTACATTTTGTCCCTCATGCTTAATTACTTTAATATTATCTTAATTTTAATAGAAAGAACATTCAAAATAAATAATTATTCAGAAATTAAATTCCAAAAATATCTCTCTGCCCTTACTGAAATTACCAAACTACCCCTGAACGTACTGCAAATTACCCCATCAGCTATAAACACTTCAATTAATCATAACTTAACCAAAATATAGCCAAGATGACCAATTTCTCAACAATCTTCAAAAACAAATCTCATGAACACGATGAACAACACAACTCAAAATTAATGGAATGAATTAACCATATCGGGAACCAATCCTGGTTAATTTAGACCATCAATGGATGAACAAGGATACAATAATACAAACAACAAAATACATGATTCAAACTAAATCAACAAATCAAAAACAAACATAAACTCACATTAAATCACTGGATTAAACATGAACTTCAAACAAAGATGAACATGAACTAAATCTATTTTTTAAACAACAAACATGACCGATTAAATGACTCAAACAACATTAATAATTTCTGGAAAATACATAACAACATGAAACAAATTGAAGAAATAATCAATTAAATTTCAATTTAAATCTGACAAACATTAAACTAACAAATATTTACCTAAACAATAAAACAAACATGAAATAAACATGAAAAAACAACTAATTAAATTTCCATTTGAAATCTGAAAATTAATTCAACAAAACATATGAACATGAACAAAACAAAAAATCAAACATCTAACGATTTTAGATTCGAGAAATATCAAAACGAAATACGGGCAAAATAAAACTCGAAATCTACTAACCGGATCGAAACGAAATATGTATGGACTGTTTCGACAAACCTTGACCAAAACTTGAACAAACGATGACGAACCTAAGAAGCAACTGAAGCAACGCCGAAGCAGTAGCAATGGCGCGGGCAGCAGTGATGAAACACAAGCAGCTGGGGGTGCGTTTGGTTTAGATGAAGCAGTATCGATGGGGGTTTGGTTTAGACTCAAGCTGCTCGACGTCTTGGCTCCAATGAACGACAACTCAACTGGAACAAACCGATGGAGCTTCGGATAGGACCTCAAGAATACGGACAGATTTTGATCTTATATTTAAGCACGAACCCAAACTACGAAGTACTCTACGGGCTCGCTGCTGCTAGTGGTGTTTCCATTCGCCGGTGATAAAGTCCGGCAAGGCAGAAATAGAGCGGCGGGGCTAAAATGGGGAGTGAATGATGCAGCCTTTCATGCAGCAACAACGGGACAGTAGCTTCGTTTGGTTGAAGATAATGTAGAAGAAAACAGAAGGTGACGAGGTTGGAGAATAAAACGCAGCAGCGTCCATGGGTATCGAGCTTGTGACCTTCAACACCACTTTGAACCATATTTGCTGCTGCTTTGCAATTCCACTGTGTCAAGTGGGTTCATGTAGACGATGAATCAGCAACTGCAGTTCGTCGAGCTCAAACTCGATGAAGAAGATGAAGACTTGATGAAACTCGATGAAGACGCAGCTGGGTGTGTGCGTGTGTGTTTTATTGTGTATATGTGTGTGTGTGTGTTTTGTTGTGTATGTGTGTGTGTGTGTGTGTTGTCGATGGGGAGGCAGCCATGGCTGCTAGGGAGGGGAGCTTGGGGTGGTTTAGTTTTGGAGAAGAAGAAGGTGGAGGGGGGCGGGTAGGTTCTTTAGGTTTTTTTTAGGGTTTTGGCTTCTTTTTTTTTTTGTTTTTGTTTTATGTTTTGAAAAAAATGAAGAAGGGTGTTGGGTATTTGGGTTAATGGGGCGGACCGGGTCGTGAGGAAGGTTGTACAATTATTTGGGCCTGGGGGTTGAAATTTGAAGAAGTGGCCCAATCCGATTTTTCTTTATTTTTTGCTCTCTTTTCTTCTTTTATTTTTCTAAAACTAAATTATAAAAATACTTAAATTATTATTAAGAACTAAATCAAGTTATAAAAGCGCAAATTAACTCCCAATAACAATTAACACACAATTAAGTAATAATTAAGCATAAAATTGTATATTTGGACATTACATGCTAAAAATGCAAAAAATGCCTATTTTTGTAATTTTTATTTTTTGTAAACAAACTTAATTACTAACAAATTGTAGAATTAAATCCTACATGCAAAATGCGACATATTTTTGTATTTTTTATTAATTTAACAAATAAACATGCACAGACAAATACAAATAATTATCCAAAAATGTCACAAAATTCTCAAAATTACACACTAAGGAAAATCATTTTATTTTGAATTTTTTGGGAGTAATTCTCATATAGGGTAAAAATCACGTGCTTACAGCTGCCCCTCTTTGCCCGAAGACACGAAGGGTTTTCGCGCAAAGATAAAGCGAGCGATTTTTGCCCATCCGAGTACTCCGTGTGAAGCATTTTTTGAAAAAGATTTAACCGAACCTTTGCTTCAAAGGTTTCCTACATATCCCTGGCTAAAGGGGAATCAGGTCAATGTAGTTCGGGAAGTCTTGGTAGCTGGGACTACCATGGGACTGCAATGTTACTGTTGTTGCATGCTACTTTTACTGTTTGCTGACCTCCTTATTACACCATGCTTAATAAAAAAAGAAGCTAGACTAAGCTAAAAATTACAGAATCTTATCTGTCTTCCCCCTTGCTCCGGTTGCCTTGCTTTTTGTCGGCTTGTGTTTCCTCTGGTGCCTTTCTACCAAGATTTTTGGCCCTTCGCTTTTCTGAATACTAGTTTTCATCATTTTGTTCGGTCCACTGGGGATAGGGCTTTCTTCATTAAGCTTTTTGGCGGTTCCTCTGGGGATACGATTCTCTTCATCAGATTTGTTATGTTGGGCATGATTTAATGTTCACACGCCATTTTTCAAGACGCGTCTTTTCTTTCTTTTGACTCATGCGCTTGAATTTGCGCTAGGACTTCTTGTTGCAACCTTCTGTTTTTCGGTGCTGAGGATTTTTTATTGTTTCCTGTTGGGAATTCCTGTTGTAACCTTCTACTTTCCGGTGGGTTACTGATTTCAAGATCTACAGTATAAGACTGAAAAGTATTCCTCTCGTTATACAGGTGGGCGCCTGGACATGAAATGAAAATGTATACCCGCATTATACTGGTGGGCGACCTAGAAATGAAAAACTGAAATGTATTACCGCATTATACTGGTGGACGACCTATAACAGAAATGAAAAGACAGAAATGTATTCCCGCATTATACTGGTGGGCGACCTAGAACAGAAATGAAAAGACAGAAATGTATTCCCGCATTATACTGGTGGGCGACCTAGAACATGAAATGAAAAGAGAAATGCATACCCGTATTATACTGGTGGGCGACCTAGAACATGAAATGGAAACATAAATGCATACCCGTATTATACTGGTGGGCGACCTAGAACATGAAATGAAAAGAGAAATACATACCCGCATTATACTGGTGGGCGACATAGAACATGAAATGAAAACATAAATGCATACCCGCATTATACTGGTGGGCGACCTAGAAATGAAAAACTGAAATGCATGCCCGCATTATACTGGTGGGCGACCTAGAAATGAAATGAAAAGAGAAATGCATACCCGCATTATACTGGTGGGCGACCTAGAACATGAAATGAAAACATAAATGCATACCCGCATTATACTGGTGGGCGACCTAGAACATGAAATGAAAAGAGAAATGCATACCCGCATTATACTGGTGGGCGACCTAGAACATGAAATGAAAACATAAATGCATACCCGCATTATACTGGTGGGCGACCTAGAACATGAAATGAAAACATAAATGCATACCCGCATTATACTGGTGGGCGACCTAGAACATGAAATGAAAAGAGAAATGCATACCCGCATTATACTGGTGGGCGACCTAGAACATGAAATGAAAAGAGAAATGCATACCCGCATTATACTGGTGGGCGACCTAGAACATGAAATGAAAAGAGAAATGCATACCCGCATTATACTGGTGGGCGACATAGAACATGAAATGAAAACATAAATGCATACCCGCATTATACTGGTGGGCGACCTAGAAATGAAAAACTGAAATGCATGCCCGCATTATACTGGTGGGCGACCTAGAAATGAAATGAAAAGAGAAATGCATACCCGCATTATACTGGTGGGCGACCTAGAACATGAAGTGAAAACATAAATGCATACCCGCATTATACTGGTGGGCGACCTAGAAATGAAAAACTGAAATGCATGCCCGCATTATACTGGTGGGCGACCTAGAAATGAAAAACTAAAATGCATGCCCGCATTATACTGGTGGGCGACCTAGAAATAAAATGAAAAGAGAAATGCATACCCGCATTATACTGGTGGGCGACCTAGAACATGAAATGAAAACATAAATGCATACCCGCATTATACTGGTGGGCGACCTAGAAATGAAAAACTGAAATGCATGCCCGCATTATACTGGTAGGCGACCTAGAAATGAAAACAGAAATGCATACCCGCATTATACTGGTGGGCGACCTAGAACATGAAATGAAAACATAAATGTATTCCCTTGTTATACAGGTAGGCGCCTAATGGTAAAGACATGAAATGTATTCCTTTGTTATACAGGTGGGCGCCTAATTGGTAAAGAATAACTTGAATTTGTTTCCTTGATTCTCCGAGAAAATTTTCACTTGTGGTAGAAAATTTTCTGCCCCAGTTCTGGCGATCTTTCTTATGGCGTGTCTTTAGGCCATCATCAACACTTTATTTTCCTGTTCAAATCAAAGAAAATTTAGTTAGTTTTTTTTTCTTGAAATATGGCGAGTGGTCATGTCACTCCTGACGGGGATGATTGTTCCCTTTCCCTTATTCATGTTCGGCGTTCTCAAAACTTGTTGGGGATGATGTTATTTGCTAGGGATAACATTCTGCTGGGGATGGTTTTTCCATTTATCCCTTCCCCATTTGTATTCTCAAAAATTGCTGGGGATTATTTTGCTGAAGATGGATTTTCCTTTCTTCCCTTCCCATTCTGTGTTGTCAGACCACCTTGGAACTTGGGCGATATTCGGTCGGACTCCTGCTGGGGATCGTCTTGGAATTTGGCCCACAATTTCCTCAACATTTTTTTTCAGCTCTTTCCCGCACTTTCCTTGCCATTTTAGGACAATATTATTCGGCCTGTCAACCAACGTCTTTTGTCTTATTGCCTTGTCTCTGGCCTGCCCTTTTCGCATTTTATGTTGTACCATTTTGGCAACTGGTAGTAAGATCTGAAAGACCTTCCTTAAAACATAAATTTCTAGAAAAATTCTTTTAAACAAAGAAATGAAAAGATAGAAAAAAAACGAAAATCTTTCTGAACAAATGATGGGGAAAAGAAAAGAAATGAACTTATCTGGGTGATATAACCGATTCCAATGATCATGTTGTGCATTCCAGATTAATCAACCCAGTCTATTTGTGTCGATCAATCTTTCTGATGTCTTCACTTGCTGGGGATAAATAGGTGCCCAATTCTTCGCAAAATGCGAATCCTTTCCACCAATCTATCTTGTCGCCTCATAGTGCCCTTCGCGGGGTTTTCACTAACAAGACTCTCTCATGTCTCACAACTCCCCTCGCCTTATGGTGCCTGTGAAGGTTTTCACCGATAAGACTCTCTCATTTTGTATTTCTCAGCTTACGTCGCCTTATGGCACCTGTGAAGATTTTCGCCGATAAGACTCTCTCATCTTATTTTCTCAGCTGGGGATTGGAGTGTTGCCGATAAGATTTTTCTCTGCTGGGAATTCTTATGGCTATTGGTTCTTTCAACTCATGATCCTCATTCAGTCGGGGACCTGCGTTTTATTCTTGGTTTTCATTTGCCTGTCTTAACACCTCTCGGATACTGATCGGGAGGTCTTTTTTGGACATCAATATAGGTTTTTAGAAGAAAAGGATATAAAATTCAAAATAACTTTGATGGGTAAAGTATTACAACTCTTGGAATCAAACTCTTTTTCTTTTTCAAAATTTAGAAACAAAATTTCTGCCCCAGTTTTCTTGCTTGGGGATTTTTTCTTTTGATGATTTTTTTTTACCTTATAACCGAGCCGTGAAGCGCCTACGTATCCTCTTTGAGGAATCAGGTCGAGCGTAGTTCATTCGATTCCTTTGTTTTTCTTGCGACCTTCCCTTTTTGTTTTTGTTATTATTTTCCTTCTTTTTTTTTTCATTTTTCGTTTTCATTAACGATTCCAAGAAAGGGGTATGAAAGAATAAGTAAGGCACAAAAGGGTAAAGCAAAGGTTAAAAGTGTTTGGATAGAAGAAAGAATTGCCTCCGTCATTTCATTATCCGATAAGCACTAAGTACAAACAAACAGATAAAAGAAATTGCACATAATATCTTTTGACTGCATCAGAATTGATAGCCATGTCGACGCATCTTCCTTCGACATCTGTCAGACGTAAAGCGCCGTTGGATAATACTCTGGTCACAATATACGGCCCTTGCCAATTCGGGGCGAACTTGCCTTTTGCTTCAATCTGATGTGGGAGGATCCGTTTCAATACTTGTTGCCCTACTTCAAATTTACTGGGGCGCACCTTCTTATTGTATGCTCTTGCCATTCTCTTCTGATATAACTGGCCATGACATACTGCTGCCAATATTTTTTCATCCATTAAACTTAGCTGCTCTAGTCGGGCTTTGACCCATTCATCATCGTCAATCCCGGCCTCAGCGACAATTCGAAGGGATGGAATTTCAACTTCTGCTGGTATTACAGCTTCAATTCCGTATACCAACAAATAAGGAGTCACACCTATTGAAGTACGAATAGTAGTGCGGTATCCTAACAACGCAAATGGTAGCTTTTCATGCCATTGTCTGGATCCTTCAACCATTTTCCTCAATATCTTCTTTATGTTTTTGTTGGCTGCCTCAACCGCTCCATTCGCCTTGGGCCGATACGGGGTGGAATTACGGTGTGTAATCTTAAACTGTTCACATACTTCTCTCATCAAGTTGCTGTTAAGATTAGCACCATTGTCCGTGATTATTATTTTTGGGATCCCAAATCTACAAATGATATGGGAATGGACAAAATCCATCACTGCCTTCTTGGTTACAGACTTGAAAGTTTTGGCTTCAACCCACTTAGTGAAATAATCGATGGCTACCAGAATGAACCTGTGACCATTCGAAGCTGCCGGCTCGATAGGCCCATTGACATCCATGCCCCATGCCACAAACGGCCATGGTGCTGATATTGTGTGCAATTCCGTTGGTGGAGAATGAATCAGATCTCCGTGTATCTGACACTGATGGCATTTTCGTACGAAACTGATACAATCATGCTCCATAGTGAGCCAATAATATCCTGCTCGCAGAATCTTCTTTGCCAACACATATCCGCTCATATGGGCCCCACAGACTCCAGCATGTACCTCTGTCATCACTATCGTGGCTTGACCTGCATCAATACATCTCAGCAATCCCAGATCTGGGGTTCTTTTGTACAACATTCCTCCACTGAGGAAAAATCCATTTGCTAGTCGTCTAATGGCCCTCTTTTGATCTCCGGTTGCCTACTCCGGAAATATCCCCATCCTGAGGTATTCCTTGACATCATAAAACCATGGCTCGCCATCCATTTCTTCTTCTATTATGTTGCAGTAGGCATGCTGATCACGAACCTGAATATACAACGAGTCAACATGGATTTTGTCTGGATGGTGCAACATTGATGCTAAAGTGGCCAAAGCATCGGCAACCTCATTGTGAACTCTCGGGATGTGTCTGAACTCCACTGAACAAAATCACTTGCTCAGATCGTGCAAACATTGTCGATATGGTATAAGCTTCAAATCCCGTGTTTCCCATTCACCATGGATCTGATGTACTAGGAGGTCCGAGTCTCCCAAGACCAAGACGTCCTGAACATCCATGTCTGCAGCCAATCGTAGGCCCAAAATGCATGCCTCATATTCAGCCATGTTGTTGGTACAATAGAAACGTAGCTGAGCTGTAACAGGATAGTGATGTCCTGTTTCTGAAATAAGTACTGCTCCTACTCCAACTCCTTTTGCATTCGCAGCCCCGTCAAAGAAAAGCTTCCACCCTGGTTCCTCATTCAGTTCTAACTCCTCTATATGTATCACTTCTTCATCTGGAAAATACGTCCTCAAAGGCTCGTATTCTTCATCAATAGGATTCTCAGCCAAGTGATCGGCCAATGCTTGGGCTTTCATGGCCGTCCTCGTCACATAGACAATGTCGAACTCTGTGAGTAATATCTGCCATTTTGCCAATCTTCCTATGGGCATAGGCTTCTGGAAAATATACTTTAATGGATCCAGGCGTGAAATAAGGTAAGTAGTATGTGACGACAAATAATGCTTAAACTTCTGTGCTACCCAAGTTAGAGCACAACATGTCTTCTCAAGTTGAGTGTACTTATTCTCATAGACTGTAAACTTCTTGCTGAGATAATAGATGGCTTGCTCTTTTCTTCCTGTGATGTCGTGTTGACCCAACACGCAACCAAACGAATGATCCAGGACCGTTAGATAAAGGATTAATGGCCTCCCCGACTCAGGTGGAACCAATACAGGTGGATTGGATAAATAACCTTTGATCTGGTCAAATGCCTCCTGACATTCTGCCGTCCATTCTATCGCAGCATCTTTCCTCAGCAATTGAAAGATGGGTTCACAAGTCGTTGTGAGTTGAGCGATGAATCTACTGATATAGTTCAACCTTCCCAACAGACTCATTACTTCTGTTTTGTTCCTCGGTGTCACACCTCCTTTTTGCGCGCCCGCCCCCAAAGGGTTAAATGCGCGAGGGGAGTTTTTCCAATTTAAGTGACAATATTCGAAATGGGATTATTTATTTTAATTCAGAGTCGCCACTTGGGAAAGGTTTGGATTTTGGTGTCCCAAGTCACCGGTTTATCTTGAATCCCAAATCGAAGAAATTTTCGACTTTTCCAAATGAAGTCTACGAACCAGAAATTCTAAGTAAGGAATTCTGTTGACCCGAGGGAAGGTGTTAGGCACCCTCGAATCCCGTGGTTCTAGCACGGTCACTTAAATTGTTATAATGGCTAAATATCTGATTTAAATACCTGTTATGACTTACGTGCTTTTATTAAATTTAAACCGCTTTTATTATGATCATTTATTTTTATAGAATTGCAACGTCGTGAAAATGCATCTCGAACCACGTCACATTTCAATGCACCCGTGGTTGTCGACACATTTTGACTCCGTTGAGATTTGGATTTGGGTCACATCAATGTGCACCCGAATTTAAGAATGTAATTTAATTAAGCCGCGCCTAAAGAGTCTAACGTGTTATTGTCTTTGGAGAAGGCAAGGAAATTCACTAGGCCGCCCATCTCCAAATTCTAAATGT
The DNA here is from genome assembly GCF_000715075.1 of Nicotiana tabacum. NCBI lineage: Eukaryota > Viridiplantae > Streptophyta > Magnoliopsida > Solanales > Solanaceae > Nicotiana > Nicotiana tabacum. Next base: position 10,601,512 of record NC_134099.1, on the reverse strand, counting down.
TTATTATGATTAATTATTGAGGGCCCCGCAATGTGTATCTTTCTTTGAACGGGGCTCATCTCATTATTTTAAAAGAGATATCCTAAAGTGGCTACATTTTCTATTATGTTTGTCTCTAAAATAGAAAGGGAAAAGGTACGTGCTAATTTACTTGCATGCTTTTAACCAAAATCCGGATTTCCTGTCAATCATTTGATTCATTTGGTTAATTTGTTTGCAAGATGAAGAATGCAGTATCTCGTGGAACCTGCCTTTAATTTTAATGAAAATTACATACAAGCTGGTGAAACGCTACAACTACTTCAAACATTTCTTGAGTTGAATTTAACTAAACTTATTTAGGCTAGATTAAAGGAATTAGCTACTAGACGTTGTTACTAATGGGATTTGAACGTGATCCTATGTACTGCCTAACGGGACCCGACAAAAGGACTAAAATAAAACAAAACAGCATTGTATAAGGTTGGAGTATACATACCCCGTACTAACAAACAACTACAAACTAAAACACAAAGGACTAAACTCAATCGAGTATCAGTTAACATATACTTTCATACTATTGAATTATAAACTAATCAATTATACAGACCCATTAATATACCATGAATATTACAACAAATACTTGAACTTCTTCAACCTTTTTCATTTCATGCTTTCAAACTGTTTCAGCAACACCAATATGGGACTCGAAATGTGTACCTGGAATGCTGAAATGCAAAGAAGAAGAGGAGAATAACAGGGAAGATCAGCAGCAGGAGGAGTCAGAATAACAGCAGCAATCAAAGCAACACAGCAGAACAGGTTCTAGTGCAAGAATGGAACTATAGCCTGACGAGAAAGTAGCCAAATGATAGCAGCACACAGTGTAGTAGAAACAGAACTCCAGACAATCCAATTCCGAGATAAACCAATGCAACAAACACTACCAGTAATCTCGATTGAAACTTAGAAGAAGCAATACTACCTAACAGATTGCCAACAGATGAGCTTCAAACAAACAACAAAAAGTTTCTGATTGCCTGTCTGTTTTTATTTCTTGCTCTCTTTCTATCTCTATCTATCTCTCTCTGTATGTGTATTTAAAAATCCAGAAAGTCCTTCAATCTGTCTATCTTCCTTCTTTTATTTCTCTACGTATATATGCTTTCTAAAATCCCTCAAAATCCAGTCTCCCCCTTGCTAATGGAAGTTCTGCCCCCTTTTATCCTAAGCTCAGGCCATTTTGAACAGCCTGTAAAGCCATCAGAAACCCCCCTCCATGTGGTCTCTCCTCTTTTAAATTTCCACTCAACTATTTAAGTATAAACCCATGATATTCCCTAACAAACCCTTTTAATCACCTTATTGAACTAAAAGCAGACATGGGCAGCAGGAATATAATCCTGACAGCACATGCTGTCAAGTTATTCTTCATCTCAAAAGGGCCTTTATGCACATGTTGTGCACAAAAGCACATGCCACCAATTCAGATTGCAGCTAACAATCCAATCTTTTCATTTTCAGATTCAAATACAGCAACTATAAGTAGCCATACTTGATTCTTACTTTGATTCAAACAAAGTTCCAGCAAGCAATAGATCAAATTGTTACCATTCGAACAACTGAAATTAATCGACGACATATGTCGACTCGACTATACTAATCATAGCATGTACAATCGAAAGCCATGATCATAACATCTAACAGTATTAAACACATAATTCGAATTGTACTGACTTAAACAAAAATTGTATTGGGAATCGATTAATCAGTCAAATTTAAAGTTCAATTGATTGCACATCACATACACATATACACATTATCAGTGAATAGAGGAAAGACTCGATCAAACACAGAGGTTCAGGCAAGGCGAGCAAAAACAGTTGGTAAAATTCAAAAACACAAATTAAAACAAGACGTTTGGCCATACAAACAGACCTTTAACAAACATATGAACTGAATAAAGAAAAGAAAAACAAACTTACCTTAAAGTCCTTGAAAGAAAAATCAGAAAACCAGCTCGTGTTTGAATAGACCCTTCTTAGGGTTGAACGGACTTTAATCGAAGTGTTCTCAACTGAGAACACTTCGATTAAGGTCCATTAGAACCTAATCACTTTGGCTCAAACAGACACAAACCAGGCATGAGAACTTCTAGGGTTCCTAAGGGTAGATTTGAGTTTTGGGTTCCCTTGGTTAGATTCGGACCAAACCAAGCATGGTTTGGTCACGAGGGAGGTCCGGGGACTGTCTGGTATGAATCTAGGGTAGATCGGTGTAAGTCAGGTTCCGACTCGAATCTTCAAATGAAGATTCGAGAAGGTGGGAGGGGATTCGAGCTAAGTGGCTGGTGGATTTGGGTTCAGGATGGTGAGGTGCATCTATGGTGTTAAGGTGAGGGCCACCGGCGTTCATGCCGCCGGGATTAATGGTGAGGGAAAAGGGGGCGGCTAGGGTTTCATGGGGAAAGGGGATGATGATGAAGGCGGGGGTCTTGGATAGGGGGCAGGGTATGATAGGAAAGTTTATATATGGAATGGGTGGATTGATCTCAACCGTTGGATCAATCGGGATCAACGGCTTGGATCTGAAGGCTTAAACGAAACGGTGTCGTTTGGCTTAGCAAGGGTCAGGGTTGGTTCGGGTAACGGGTCGGGTAATGGGATTATGGGTGAGAGATCTGGATCGTTGGATCAGTTTGGTTTGATGGTCGAGATGGGTTGGCATTGAAACGACGTAGTTTTGGTGTCAAACTACATCGTTTTTGTGGCCTGGAGATGGGCTGTTTGGACTGGTGGCTTGGGCTGCTCGTTTGGGCCTCAGATTTTGAAATGGGGAATCAGCCCAAATTTGTTTAAAACAAATTGCACCCTTTCTTTTTATTTCTAATTTTTCTTAAACACAAAGCCTAATTAAATAAAATTAAACACTATTAATGAACATTTAATGTAATTATTACACGCATATTAAAATATTTAAAGTAAGTAAAATCAACCAAGGCAACAATCAGGACAAAAAATGCATATTTTATGATTTTCCATTTAATGACCGGATTACGGTTCAAACTAACATGACAACACATTTTTTATGTTATGTTTCAATAAAACAAATGGGCAAAAATCATAGATAATTAACAAAATGCCACGTAAAAATCCAGAAATTGTACAGCAAGATCAATTGCTATTATTTTCGTTTCTTTTTGGAGTGATTGTCGCGAAAACAAAAATCACATGCTCACAGCTGCCCCTCTTTGTTCGGAAACACGAAGAGTTTTTGTGCAAAGATAAAGTGAGCGGATATGAGCGATTTTTGCCTATTGGACTACTCCGTGTGAAGCATGTTTTGAAAGATCTGACCGAATCTTTGCTTCAAAGATTTCCTACATATTCTGGGCTAAACAGGAATCAGGTCAATGTAGTTCGGGAAGCTTTGGTAGCTGGGACTACCATGGGACTGCAATTCTTGCCGTTACTGCTGTTGCCGCTGTTGTTGTTGCTTACCGACTCCCTTATTACAAACAAAGGAAAATTGAAACTGTACTAACTACGTATACATATCAACCGCTAGTTACAAGATTCCTATCTATGATCCTTTGGCGACTTGATCTTGGGTTTTAGCTGATTCTGCTTGTAGACACTGAGTAAGACGGGGTTGGTAGAACTCGGGACCTTGATCAAACCTTTGAACGATCCGCCCTTCGCCTTTCCGAATATCTCGGCACATCTTCTTTTTGTCTTTTTCTTCTTTTATTCTGAGTTGAGACTCATCTTGTGGGTCGTCTCCATCCATGTGTCTCGAGGTCAGACCTGCGGGGAAAAACAAACGAACGAAATTTTTCGCCCCAGTTCTACTAGGAAAATTTTGTGAGTTAGTTGCCGGGAAGTTTACAAAGTTGATGAAGGGATTGGACCACAAAATGCAACTTCGGGATTGGATCCCTAATATTGCCATAAGGTAAAAATGCTCAGTTCAGGGTTGGAGCCCTAATACTGACTAGCTGGGGAGAAGTTCAGTTTAGAGTTGAAACCCTAATACTGACTAACTGGGGAAAAGTTCAGTTTAGGGTTTAAAACCCTAATGCTGACTAAAGGGAAATTTCAGTTTAGGGTTTAAAACCCTAATACTGACTGACTGGAAAGAGTTCAGTTTAGGGTTTAAAACCCTAATGCTGACTGAATGGAAAAAGTTCAGTTTAGGGTTTAAAACCCTAATGCTGACTAAAGGAAAGAGTTCAGTTTAGGGTTTAAAACCCTAATACTGACTAAAGGGAAAAAGTTCAGTTTAGGGTTTAAAACCCTAATCCTGATTAAAAGGAAAAGTTCAGTTTAGGGTTTAAAACCCTAATGTTGACTGAATGGAAAAAGTTCAGTTTAGGGTTTAAAACCCTAATGCTGACTAAAGGAAAGAGTTCAGTTTAGGGTTTAAAACCCTAATGCTGACTAAAGGGAAAAAGTTTAGTTTAGGGTTTAAAACCCTAATGCTGACTGGCTGGAAAGAGTTCAGTTTAGGGTTTAAAACCCTAATGCTGACTGAATGGAAAAAGTTCAGTTTAGAGTTTAAAACCTTAATGCTGACTAAAGGAAATAGTTCAGTTTAGGGTTTAAAACCCTAATGCTGACTGAATGGAAAAGAGTTCAGTTTAGGGTTTAAAACCCTAATGTTGACTAAAGGAAAAGTTCAGTTTAGGATTTAAAACCCTAATGTTGACTAAAGAAAAAGTTCAGTTTAGGGTTTAAAACCCTAATGCTGACTAAAGAAAAAGTTCAGTTTAGGGTTTAAAACCCTAATGCTGACTGAATGGAAAAAGTTTAGTTTAGGGTTTAAAACCCTAATGCTGACTGAATGGAAAAGAGTTCAGTTTAGCGTTTAAAACCCTAATGCTGACTGAATGTAAAAGAGTTCAGTTTAGGGTTTAAAACCCTAATGCTGGCTGAATGGAAAAAAGTTTAGTTTAGGGTTTAAAACCCTAATGCTGACTAAAGGAAAAAGTTCAGTTTAGAGTTTAAAACCCTAATGCTAACTGAATGGAAAGGAGTTCAGTTTAGGGTTTAAAACCCTAATGCTGACTGTATGGAAAAAGTTCAGTTTAGGGTTTAAAACCCTAAATTTGACTAAAGGAAAGAGTTCAGTTTAGGGTTTAAAACCCTAATGCTGACTGAAGGAAAAAGTTTAGTTTATAGTTTAAAACCCTAATGCTGACTAAAGGAAAAAGTTCAGTTTAGAGTTTAAAACCCTAATGCTGACTGAATGGAAAAGAGTTCAGTTTAGGGTTTAAAACCCTAATGCTGACTGAATGGAAAAGAGTTCAGTTTAGGGTTTAAAACCCTAATACTGACTGAATGGAAAAGAGTTCAGTTTAGGGTTTAAAACCCTAATGCTGACTGAATGGAAAAGAGTTCAGTTTAGGGTTTAAAACCCTAATGCTGACTAAAGGAAAAGTTTAGTTTAGGGTTTAAAACCCTAATGCTGACTGAAAGGAAAAGTTCAGTTTAGGGTTTAAAACCCTAATGCTGACTAAAGGAAAAAGTTCAGTTTAGGGTTTAAAACCCTAATGCTGATTAAAGGAAAAAGTTCAGTTTAGGGTTTAAAACCCTAATGCTGACTGAATGGAAAAGAGTTCAGTTTAGGGTTTAAAACCCTAATGCTGACTAAAGGAAAAAGTTCAGTTTAGGGTTTAAAACCCTAATGCTGACTGAATGGAAAAGAGTTCAGTTTAGGGTTTAAAACCCTAATGCTGACTGAATGGAAAAAGTTCAGTTTAGGGTTTAAAACCCTAATGCTGACTAAAGGAAAGAGTTCAGTTTAGGGTTTAAAACCCTAATGCTGACAGAATGGAAAAAGTTCAGTTTAGGGTTTAAAACCTTAATGCTGACTGAATGGAAAAAAGTTCAGTTTAGGGTTTAAAACCCTAATGCTGACTAAAGGAAAAAGTTTAGTTTAGAGTTTAAACCCCTAATGCTGACTGAATGGAAAAAAGTTCAGTTTAGGGTTTAAAACCCTAATGCTGACTGAATGGAAAAGAGTTCAGTTTAGGGTTTAAAACCCTAATGCTGACTGAATAGAAAAGAGTTCAGTTTAGGGTTTAAAACCCTAATGCTGACTAAAGGAAAAAGTTCAGTTTAGAGTTTAAAACCCTAATGCTGACTAAAGGAAAGAGTTCAGTTTAGGGGTTAAAACCCTAATGCTGACAGAATGGAAAAAGTTCAGTTTAGGGTTTAAAACCCTAATGCTGACTAAAGGAAAGAGTTCAGTTTAGGGTTTAAAACCCTAATGCTGACTGAATGGAAAAAGTTCAGTTTAGGGTTTAAAACCCTAATGCTGACTAAAGGAAAGAGTTCAGTTTAGGGTTTAAAACCCTAATGCTGACTGAATGGAAAAGAGTTCAGTTTAGGGTTTAAAACCCTGATGCTGACTGAATGGAAAAGAGTTCAGTTTAGGGTTTAAAACCCTAATGCTGACTAAAGGAAAAAGTTTAGTTTAGAGTTTAAACCCCTAATGCTGACTGAATGGAAAAAAGTTCAGTTTAGGGTTTAAAACCCTAATGCTGACTGAATGGAAAAGAGTTCAGTTTAGGGTTTAAAACCCTAATGCTGACTGAATAGAAAAGAGTTCAGTTTAGGGTTTAAAACCCTAATGCTGACTAAAGGAAAAAGTTCAGTTTAGAGTTTAAAACCCTAATGCTGACTGAATGGAAAAGAGTTCAGTTTAGGGTTTAAAACCCTAATGCTGACAGAATGGAAAAAGTTCAGTTTAGGGTTTAAAACCCTAATGCTGACTAAAGGAAAGAGTTCAGTTTAGGGTTTAAAACCCTAATGCTGACTGAATGGAAAAAGTTCAGTTTAGGATTTAAAACCCTAATGCTGAATAAAGGAAAGAGTTCAGTTTAGGGTTTAAAACCCTAATGCTGACTAAATGGAAAAAGTTCAGTTTAGGGTTTAAAACCCTAATGTTGACTAAAGGAAAGAGTTCAGTTCAGGGTTTAAAACCCTAATGCTGACTGAAGGAAAAGATCAGTTTAGGGTTTAAAACCCTAATGCTGACTGGCTGGGGACAAAGTTCGAGGATACTAACTGACCTCTTTTTTTGAATTTTCTTATTTTAGTAGAAGATAAAAGGGAATCTCGTGGAAACTTACCTTTCGAGTGGATTCCTTATTGCCAAATTGTTTCTTGTACTCATGTACCTTCTTCGTTGGGTGACACCTGCTTCTTGCATGGTTGTCTTGGATTATACTTGTTTCAACTTCTCAAACAAAGAACAATTGTTAGTTTGGAAATGGCGGTTGGTTCGGTGACCTTGATTGTTCCCATTGCTTTGTTGCGTCCTTATTTCTGTTTGAGAAATCCTGCCATTGATTGGATTCAAATGGCGAAACCCTTTTGGACTGCTCAGGCTTGTATTTCCAAATTCCGTGATGATTTGCCTTGTAATGCTCCCCTTTTTGTGTCCCGTTTTGCTTGGGGATTCTCAACGGGGATTTTATTGGGGATACTCTGTGGAAATTTGTACAAAGGGAAGCTCTGTGGGGGAATATTTACAAAGTGGATTGTTTGTGTGGATTTTTGTACAACGGGAACATGCTAGGATATTGTTTCAAAGCGGACTTTCCAGGATTTGTTGGGGTAAGCTCGCTGGGGAATTTTTACAAAGGGGCTCGCTGGGGATTTGCTGGGGAAATCCTCTCTTTTTTTTATTATTATTAACAAAGGGAAGACCTTGTGGGGATCTGTACAAGAGAGAAAATATGTGTGGATTTCGTTGGGGCAGACTCTTTGGGGAATATTTACGCAGTGGATTCTTTGTGCGGATTTGTACAAAGGGAAACCCTGTGGGGATTTGTACGAGGCGGACTTGCTGGGGAAATTTCTCTCTTTCCTCTTTACTTCGAACGCAGTCAAACATCACGATTCATCAGGTTTGGAAAAACGTACCAACGAAACGAGGTGTTTTCTTTCATGAAACGGAATTCTGTGAAACCAAACCTGCCACCTGTCCTTTCCGGTATATCTGGAACTTGGGGTTAAACATGAAAGGGATTCGAAGAAAAACAAAGAAAGGAGAAAGCAAATTTCAGAAAAGGAGTGTCCCTTTCGGGACGAGAAAGACTTATCTGAGGAAGACAATGCTGGCTTTAAATGGACATGACATGCTCTTTGGACTGGATGCCTGACCTTCAATGAACTTGCGTTTCCCCGAACCAAAATGGATCTGTGATCCCAAACCGGTGGAACTTTGCCGAGACCTCCTTGGGTGGAGTCATTCTTTCGTCCAACAGCGCCCTTTACGGGTTTTCGCTGGCTGACCTCTCTCATTTCTCTTCCTGTCATCGCTTGATAGCACTCTTTGCGAGTTTTTACTAAACAAGCTCTCTCATTTTGGTTTCTCTACTCACGTCGCCTCGCGGTGCCCGAAGGTTTTCACCGACAAGACCTCTCATTTTATTTCTCTCAATTCAGAGTGTGTCGGTCTCCATTCGTGACGCTTTTGGCTTCCCGTTACCTTTGGTAATTGATCTGAAAGGCTTGTGTTTGGCAAAGTAGATGATACTATGACTTCTAAGCCGCTTGACGTGCCCCGGTTTCAATTTTAGGGTAAATAGGATTTTTTTTTGTGTGACTGAACCTCAGAGAGAGACTACCTACGTATCCTTTCGGAATCAAGTCAAACGTAGTTCAGGCCTCGATCAATGTTTTGTTTTGTTTGTTTCTATATTTTTTTTTGCTTTTTTTTTCTTTTTTTTTCTTTTTTTTTCTTTTTTTTTTCTTTTTTTTTTTGTAACCGGCTCAAAGGCTTGTAGAGAGAGTTGATAGTGGGAACAAAACCTTTAGCATTTCAAATGTGTCAGGACCGCTGGGACGTCACTCAGACATAGTATCTTTTGATTGCGTCTGCATTTACTGCTGTTTCGGGATCATTTCCTTCAATGTCACCTAGGTACAATGCTCCTCTCGGCAATATCTTCCTGATGATGTATGGGCCTTTCCAGTTTGGAGCGAATTTCCCTTTTGCTTCCTGGTGATGTGGTAGAATGCGTCTCAGTACCAGTTGACCTACTTCGAAATTCCTGGGTCTGACTTTCTTGTTGTAAGCACGGGCCATTCTTCGTTGGTACAACTGTCCGTGACAAACCGCGGCCATTCATTTTTCATCAATCAAAGTCAACTGCTCCAACCGAGTTTTAACCCATTCACTGTCCTCGATTTCTGCTTCAACAATGGTTCGAAGCGAAGGGATTTCTACTTCCGCTGGTATCACAGCCTCGGTCCCATAAACCAAAAGATAAGGAGTTGCTCCTACTAACGTGCGTACCGTAGTGCGATACCCCAACAATGCAAATGGTAACTGCTCATGCCACTGTCGGGAACTCTGGATCGTTTTCCTCAAAATCTTCTTGATGTTTTTGTTTGCCGCTTCTACAGCGCCATTGGCCTTTGGCCGATAAGGAGTAGAATTCCTATGCGTTATTTTGAATTGCTCGCATACATCTCCCATCAAGTGACTGTTCAAGTTTGCTGCGTTATCTGTAATGATAGTCGCAGGAATACCGAAACGACAGATAAGATTTGAGTGCACAAAATCCACAACAGCTTTTTTAGTGACCGACTTGAGAGTGACAGCCTTTACCCATTTTGTGAAGTAGTCGATGGCAACCAGTATAAATCTGTGTCCATTTGAAGCCTTTGGCTCGATTGGTCCAATGACGTCCATGCCCCAAGCGACAAATGGCCAAGGTGCAGACATGGGATGCAGTTCCGTGGGAGGTGCATGAATCAAATCACCGTGCACCTGACACTGATGACACTTCCGAACGAAGCTAAAGTAGTCCTTTTCCATGGTCATCCAGTAATAACCTGCTCGAAGGATTTTCTTCGCTAAGACATACCCGTTCATGTGAGGTCCGCACACACCTGAGTGTACTTCGTGCATGATCTTTCTCGCCTCCTCGGCGTCGACACATCTTAGTAGGTTGAGGTCCGGGGTCCTCTTGTACAACAATTCACTACTCAGAAAGAAACCACTTGCATGCCGCCTAATGGTTCTCTTTTGATCTCCAGTAGCATGCTCAGGGTATTCTTGCGTCTTCAGGAACCTCTTGATGTCATGGTACCAAGGCTGCGTATTTGATCCCGCCTCGATTACGTTGCAGTAACCGTGTCTTTCCCTGATTTGGATTTCCAAAGGATCGAACATGGGCGTTTCCCGGGTAGGGTAGCATTGAAGCCAGATTAGCAAGTGCATCTGCCAATTCATTGTGACACCTCGGGATATACCTGAACTCTATTGATTTAAAACGCTTGCCGAGGTCCTTCACGTGCTATCGGTAAGGGATAAGTTTGACATCCCGAGTTTCCCATTCACCTTGGACATGCCGGATAATCAGGTCAGAATCTCCCATAATCAGTAAGTCTTCGACATCCTGATCGATCGCCATATGCATGCCCATAATGCAGGCTTCATACTCAGCTGTATTGTTTGTGCAAAAGAAACGCAGTCTAGCTGTGGCGGGATAATGCTGACCAGAAGGCGAAATCAAAATTGCCCCGATCCCTACACCTTTGGCATTCACGGCTCCATCAAAGAACATCTTCCAAACATGAGCGTCCTCCGAGACCACTTCTAAGGTGTTTACTTCTTCATCTAGAAAGTAGGTACTCAATGGCTGGTATTCCTCATCGACCGGATTTTCGGCCAAGTGATCTGCTAGCGCCTGGGCTTTCATTGCCGTGCAAGTAACATAGACTATGTCGAATTCAGTAAGCAAGATTTCCCACTTAGCCAGTCTTCCAGTAGGCATTGGTTTCTGAAATATATACTTCAGAGGATCCAACCTGCTTATGAGGAAGGTAGTGTGAGCTTGAAGATAATGTCTCAGCTTTTGAGCAACCCATGTCAGAGCGCAACATGTTCTTTCCAGCAGAGTGTACTTGGCCTCATAGCTGGTGAATTTCTTGCTCAAGTAGTAGATTGCTTGCTCCTTCTTTCCGGTTATGTCATGTTGCCCGAGGACGCAACCGAAAGAGTTTTCCAAGACTGTCAGATACAAGAAAAGCGGTCTCCCTGGCTCTGGAGGGACCAAAACTGGGGGATTCGAAAGATATTCTTTGACTTTATCAAAGGCTTCTTGACACTCAGCCGTCCATTTGATCGCCGCATCTTTCCTTAACAGCTTGAATATGGGCTCACACGTGCTTGTCAGCTGGGCAATAAATCGACTGATATAGTTTAATCTGCCCAACAGACTCATCACGTCTTTCTTCGTTCTTGGGGGAGGTAGATCCCTGATAGATTTTATCTTTGTTGGATCTAATTCGATACCTCTCCTGCTCACTATAAAGCCCAAAAGCTTGCCCGATGGAACTCCGAAAGCACATTTGGCTGGGTTCAGCTTCAAGTCATACTTCCTCAGTCTCTCGAAGAACTTCCTCAAGTCTTGGATGTGATTATCCTGCGTCCTGGACTTGACTATCACGTCGTCCACGTACACCTCTATTTCCTGATGCATCATGTCATGAAAAATGGCAGTCATGGCCCTCATGTAAGTAGCCCCAGCATTCTTCAGACCAAATGGCATGACCCGATAACAGTAGGTGCCCCAAGGCGTGGTGAAGGCAGTTTTCTCGGCGTCCTCTTCATCCATCAATACCTGATGATACCCAGCGTAACAATCTACGAAAGACTGTATCTCGTGTTTGGCGCAATTATCAACGAGGATGTGGATGTTGGGCAGTGGAAAATTATCTTTGGGACTTGCTCTATTCAAATCTCGGTAATCTACACATACCCGAGTTTTCCCGTCCTTTTTCGGTACTGGAACCACATTTGTCAACCATGTTGTATACTGGACTACCCGAATCACTCCCGTTTTCAGTTGTTTGGTGATCTCCTCTTTAATCTTGTCACTGACCTCAGTTTTGAACTTTCGTTGCTTTTGTTGAACTGGGGGACAATCAGGATGAATTGACAATTTATGAACCACTAGATCAACACCTAATCCCGGCATGTCATCGTATGACCAAGAAAACACGTCTTTAAATTCAAAAAGAAGTTGAATTATCGCATCTCATATTTTCTTGTCCGTGTGAATGCTTATTTTGGTCTCCCGGATTTCTTCAAGAGTTCCTAAATTAACCGGTTCGGTGTCATTCAGATTTGGCTTTGGTTTATTCTCAAAATGTTCCAACTCTCGGTTTATTTCCCTAAAAGCTTCTTCTTCATCATATTCTGGTTCTGGGTTCATTAATTCACAGTTAAATAGCTCGTTGTGATCTGGGCCTGAAGTCCGCATGCATGTCATATTTAAAGCCGCATTATTATAACTGAAAGGAAAGATAAAAGGAAAAATAACAAAAATCAGAACAAAAGAAAAAAATGGGAAAGCAATGATGATTTTTTTATTTTCTTTGGGAAATTGGAAGACAACAATGTTTACAACTTAGGAATTCAAAACAACAATTGAAAGGAAGAAAACGTTCAAGTTATGTCCTGGAGATAACTTGTGACACAGGAAAGGTGGCAGGACAGGTCTACCCGGACTTCCATCTAGTCGGGAATGACGTGGCCTCCCAGTTTCGAAGTTTGGCGTTCGGCCCCACGTACAGCATCTCAGCAGTGCTTGTGCCTTCACCTGGTTGAACCATGTGAGTCTCGTAGAGCATTTCTCTCATTGCCCCACATATCTCCTCGATTTCCTCAGCCGTGAAGATCTCATCATCTTCTTCTTCTTCGGTGTACCTTGGCCTGATGAAAGTTTCATATAAATCCGGCAATGGTCGAGGTAATTTCCAACCCTCGTTTTTCCTTTTCTTTGCCCACTCTTCATCTCCCGGAGTGGGTTTGAAACCTAGTCCAAAAGGTTTCTTGGTGGTCGGCAAGGTGATGGGTTCTGTTATTCCCTGCAGGGTTCGTCCAAGCCCTTTTCCTAGCCTAAATCCGTGCCGGATCATCTCTTTGGCCACCATAACTGAGGCGTTAGACAAGAAAGGCTGGGGGCAAGGTATTCCCTCTTCATGCTGCTCTGCTAGTACAATCTCGAAAGCTTGATAGACCGTGTGTTCACTCCCTTCTCTTGGCTCAAGATATGGGATGGATGGGTCCCGATAAATAGCATGCTCGTCTTCTCCATGGACCACGATCTCTCGGTTTTCGTATTCAAACTTCACCATCTGGTGAAGAGTGGAAGGCACAGCTCCTGCCGCATGGATCCAAGGTCTGCCGAGGAGAAAATTGTAGGATGTATCTATGTCGAGCACCTGGAAGGTTACTTCAAACTCGACTGGTCCTATGACCAACAACAGGTCTATTTCCCCCATGGTATCTCTCTTGATGCCGTCGAAAGCCCTTACGCAGACATTATTGGGTCGGATTCTTCCGGTCCCAATTTCCATTCTTTGTAGCGTGGAGAGCGGGCAAATGTCGACACCTGAACCTCCGTCCAACATCACCCTCTTGACATAGTAGTCTTCGCATTTAACTGTTAGATGCAGGGCTTTGTTGTGAGCTGCTCCCTCTGGAGGTAAGTCATTCTTGCTGAAAGAGATTTGGTTAACGGCGAAGAACCTTTCTGTCATCCGTTCCAGTTGTTCAACTGAGGTTTCAACTGGCACGTATGCTTCATTCAGGGTTTTCAGTAAGATCTTTTGATGCTCGGCCGACCTCATCAGTAACGATAGCATGGACATTTGCTCGGGGCATTGGCGTAGTTGATCTACCACTTCGTAGTCTAGCATTTTCATTTGTTGGAAGAAAACTTCTGCTTCTTCAACGCTTACAGGCTTCTTTGGTGGGAAGCATCTCCGTGTGGCGTTGTTCAGCTCTTGGGTGTTTGAATACCTTCCAATGAGAGTACCTTCTGGAAGTTCCCCCGTGACCTCTTTACCTTTGTATGTTACCAACGTCCTATGATAGTTCCACGGTACTGTGGACGGGTTTGTCATCGGCTTTTGTGGCACGAGTCCGATAACCACTGGCTCATTCAGCCGAGGTGGTTGAATCGTCCCCAGACCACATAGGCCCCTTTTGGTACGTACATAGGTTTTGCCTTTTTGACCTCGAAGTTCTGCGGCTTCTCTGCTCGACCTCGTGGGATGTAAAGAACTCCATCTTTTACCGGTACCGCTTTCTTCTCCACCTTCTTTTCGGGCTCGCGCTTTGCAGTATTGGCCTTTTCCCCTTTTTCTGGTTTCTGGGCTGTTTCAGGCTTTTTCTCTGCGTCGACAATGGCGATTATAGCTTTCAAAGCAGGGTCAAATTCTTTGTCTTCACAAATCATCCCGATCAGCGGCCTGTTATTATGAGCAGGTAATGGATTGTTAGTCACATTTGGGACCTCCTCGTCCCTTAGCACTATTTTCCCTTGCTCTATCAAATTCTCGACCACTCTTTTCAACGACCAGCAATCATTTGTATCGTGCCCCTCGGCCCCTGAATGATAGGCGCATCTGACTCCAGCTTTGTAAGAAGGTGACGTCGGGTTTTGCCTTGTTTGAGGGACTGGTTGCCGGAAGCCCAACTGGACTAGCTTCGGGAACAAAGTAGAGTATGGTTCACCGATGGGCGTGAAAGTCCGCCTTCTAGGCGGCTCCTGAGGGCGGAAGTTATTCTGCGGAGGTTGTGGGTTATAGTGGTTGCGGTAAGGAGGCTGATTTCTGGGAGGTGGAGCTTGGCCTCGGTTGGCTTGTTGTGGCGGATAGACATAAGGCTGGGAATTCATGACCATATAGGGTTGATGAGCATATGCCAGATTTGAGTGGGGGTAGTAGTGTTGTGGGGTTCTTTCCGGAAAACGGGGTCGGGGATTACGATATTCCCTTGTTCCTGAGGCTGCCATGGCCATTTATTCCTTTTTCTTCCCTCTTGCCATTCCTCCGGACCCGCTTTGGACGGCTTGGGAGGTCGCCCTTATGGCTGCTTGACTCAAAATCCTACCTGTTTTCAGACCATTCTCCACCATCTCTCCAATCTTAATTGCTTCTGCAAACGACTTTCCCATGGCTGACATCATGTTTTGGAAATAGTCAGACTCTTGAGCCTGGAGAAAGGTAGTGACCATTTCCACTTCATCCATGGGAGGCTTCACCCTCGACGCCTGCTCGCGCCACTTAATAGCATACTCTCTGAAGCTTTCTGAAGGTTTCTTTTTCAAGTTCGACAGAGAATTTCGGTCTGGTGCGATGTCGATGTTATACTGGAATTGTCTCACAAAATCTCTAGCGAGATCATCCCAGACATGCCATCGGGACATGTCCTGGTCCATGTACCATTCCGAGGCTATTCCTACCAGACTTTCCCCGAAATATACCATTAGCAATTCCTCTTTTCCGCCGGCTCCCCTTAATTGGTTGCAATATTTCTTTAGGTGAGCAATGGGGTCACCGTGACCGTCGTATTTCTCAAACTTTGGGGTCTTGAAACCCACTAGTAGGTGTACGTGAGGGAACATGCATAGGTCGGCGTAAGAGACGCTTTTCTGTCCGCTCAAACCTTGCATATTCTTCAAACTCTATTCAAGGCTTCTCATTCTTTTGGCCATCTTATTTTGTTCCGCAATTCTGGGGTTCTGATCCTGCCCAGGTGCAAGCTCGCACTGAGGCTGTGGAGGATTAGTGCTGGTAGCGAACCTAGTTGGTTCCATCGAGAAAGATGGGGCTTGGAATGTAAACGAGGACGAGTCAAAAGTCGGCTTGTATGCAGCAGGTTGTGCCGTGATCGGGCAAGGTGGTGCAGTAAAGATATTGGTGTTTACATCCGTCGTTGACACTCGAGGATGAGACTCAGAGGGCGATCCCGCAGCGAAGGCTGAAATGGTTGGGTATCCGAATGGGGTAGCAGGATAACTTATGGGGACATTAGAAGTCTCGCTTGTTCTGGAGAATAACTCAGGGAATCCAGGGACGATGCTTGGTGGCTCTTTTCCATTATTCCAGTCATCAAGCATTTCGAGCATGCGAAGCCGCAAGATTCTATTTTCCTCCGCAGTTGCGGATTCGGGCGTGGGGACGGCCGAGATAGAACTTTCCTCGGAAACAGGGATTGTTGGCAACGGAATCTCTGAAGACATTTCTACACTTCCTTTTGACCTTGTGAAGTAAGTGTGAGCACTGCCTCCTGTCTTAACAATAGGTAATTGAACACTCCCTTTCGATCTCGTGAAATAAGGGTGCGAGGCCAGACTTTCACCAAACCAACCACCTTTTCCAAAACCTGGAAGAAACTCAATGACAAACGAACGGTTAATTCGAATCAAATAACAGATAAGCAATCTCACGTTGGGGCATGATGCACCTATACAGTTAAATGGATTCCTACATGTTTGCGACGAAAGCATGTGTCATTCCGGCATTCTTTTAGGCTTTTTATTATTTTCCCCCCCCCCCCCCTTTTTTTCAATTTTTCTCTTTGGTTTAACCGCGACCGGATCTGATGAGGATTGCCTACGTATCACGATGCCACGTGAATCAGATCATTACGTAGTTCAAAAACACAAATGAGCGTAAAAGAAGTAACCTTTTTATTGTTGAAACGGTCTATTACAAACTACATTTTGCAAAAGAAAGATCAAACTTTGAAAATAAACCTAGACTCAAATAGATTAAAACAAACTGATGGGAAAAACAGGCAGAAGATGCTTGACTTATGAGTACATTATGGTTTTGAACATTGGTGCCCGCGGGTCATCATTCGGCCTCGCCGCGGTCCTAGGTGTGAGATCCCTCTCAAGCTGCTCCAACTCATGCATGGTCTGCTTGACATAACTCATCACTGCCGAGAGGACGGTAACGCTGGTCATGTTCTCACATCGTAGACATCGTCTGGTGATGGCATGGGCAATGGCCTTGATCCTATCTCTGGTTTGCTTCTTCTCTATGAGTAGGCGTTTTATCTGATCGCTACACATCTTGAATACCTGAGCATCCTGTATATGCTGACTCTTCAGTCGCCGTACTTCTAACTTCATCTGGGCTAACAAGTCGTACCAGTATCTGCTCTCAATTTGGAAATCCTTGGCCTGATTAGCTGCTTTGATCTCAAGTGTAGCCATCTCTCTTTTTATTTTAGCAACAGTTTTCTCGTGGTCGCCTTTCAATTGATTCAAGTATCGGCGATGCTTATCTGCTCTTGTATCCCACTGTGCCTTGAGCTCTGCTACGACATTTTTAGATTTCTCTAATCCCTCTTGCCATTCCCTGACTTCACTTTTTAACCTCTTTATCAACAGCTCGTCCAATCGATTCCTTGGCTGTTTATCAACGTCCATCCTCATCCATTTGATCTGGGCCCTAAGCGTCTCGTTTTCCTGAGTCAACCTGTTTCGTTCTCCCAGATCGGTAGCGACTTGCATGTTGTGCTCATATTTCAGGCTTTCCACTTGTTGCTTTAACCTGCTGATTTCGGCGCAATAGCCTCTTTCTTTTGCTAACCAATCCCACTGCCTTTGCGACGATTCAGCGAAATTCAGGATGTGGGGTCTCTTAGCCGGCCTTTCATGCTCAAGTTCCCTTCTATACCATGCAAGGTAACCTGGCGCCGTCTCACCTTTGGCTCGATCCCGCACGCAAGTATCTGATTTCAAATATTGACACTCACTCCAGATTTGGCGAATTTTCGCTTCTGGAAACTGTCCGTCAGGACTTATCTCAATTGTTTGAGCGCTAAGATCTTCCCCATGCGGTACTGTCTGGCATCTTCCGAGCTGTCTCAAAACTCGGCAAGGTGCGTAAGTTTGAATGCTCTTAAGCCCCATTAGTAAAAAATGAGTTCTAGTTGCTGGCATATATATGACTTCGTCAACAGGCAACCATCCGAGTGTCCACCATATTTGACTGGCAGTAAGAGCTTGAAGGAATGAGGTCCATGCCATAACTCCTTTAGGCAGACTGATCTCTTTGGTTCTCATGTAAAATTCATCTATGCAAGTTTTCTCCGAGGAACCATGGCTCAAGAGCTCGGAACGATGGCAAAGATGTTCAGTCATCCACATTTGTAGCAGCAAGTTACAACCTTCGAAGAAATTCCCCCCGGCTTTGCAGGCTGTGAGAGCTCGAAAGATATCAGATACTATCATAGGCGCGAGAGCGCTATTGTTTTGAGTGAGCAAAGTACTGACTACCCCAGATATTTTCAGGTCAATATTCCCATCTTTCCTCGGAAATATCAGAAGGCCCAAAAACATTATCATGAAAGCTACCCGTCTGTGCTTGTCCCACTTCTGACGAATACCTTTGCTACACAGTTTGTTGATCGGATTGTTGAATCCTCCTTCATGACCGTACCTGTCATATATGAAGCATGGAGTACAAAAACCGGCAGCCAGATCTGGGTTGTGGACCGTCCTGGGTATCTTTAGTGAATCTAGGAACCGATGCACCGTGACGACCCTTGGGGCGACCAGGTATTTTTGCTTTAATGGAAGTTCAGCATTTCCGATGTACCCAGCCATTTCTTCCAGAGTCGGGGTGAGTTCAAAATCGGAGAAGTGGAAAACATTGTGCGCCGGGTCCCAGTAGGTGACCAAAGCTCTTATGATATCCCCTCGAGGCAGGATTTCCAGTAAACCCGTGAGACCTTTCAGATATTTCTTGACCTCGTCTTGCCCCTCAGCACCTAAATCATTCCACCATAGCCGTAACTTGACAGGGATTTTGGTCATTATTAAAAAATGTTCATTTTGCATTGTGCTCATCCTGCACATTTATTAAGGTGATTTTAACAAAATAACTTGACTCAAAAATTTTTACAAGGAGGATCAAGTTTTCGAACACGGCCTTTCAGCACTTCGAGGGTGAAGATTTTAAGGCTGTGTGGGTCAATTGGACAAAATCCTAAACATGACCCAAAAGGTGGCTGTTTATGCAAAGTCAGCCTTCCGGCGTCCCTTTGGAAACATTCGGCTATTTATGATAAAACAGCACCAACAGACTTATTTTGACACATCATTTTTTTTGGTTTTGGCTATCTTAGCAAAAGCGGGGTTGAACCCGATGAGGGTTGCCTACGTATCTCACATCCGATGAGAATCAAACCGGCGTAGTTCGGTACATCGTGAATAGAGAAAATCAATTAAACCCAGAAAGCAAGAATATGTTTTTTTTTATTTTCTTTTGAAAAGAGATAAAGACTAAAGAAAAAATATATTTTTTAAGGAAATATTTGGACCATTAGTCTGAATTTATAAAAGAGGTACTACGAAAGAAACAACATTTTTTTTGAATTATGAATTTTCCAAATTTTTTTTTACTTTTAAATAAATACCTTTTTTTTTGATTTTGAAGGTGATTAAAAAGAAAATTTTTATATGTTTTTTTTAATAAATCAAACTAGAAGACCAATTTCGTTTTTATTCTTTTTTTTTAGAAAAATTCCGGCGAGGTTTTGACACTACTTGGACATTGGTTTTATTTTTCCAAAAATAAGTAATTATCTCCCTACGCTGCTATTTTTTCCTTTTTAGAAACCGGTCAGCATGCGGAACTGAAGCAAATAAATGCGCAAAACAAATAGGATGCAGCAGGATGGTCTTTTTATTTCAGGTTGTCTGTCCTAGACGGACCCAACCCCTGTGTTGAGCCCCCTAAGTCAAATGCAACATGATGCAAATAAGCGTTCCTACTAGGGATCCGGCATGAAGTTACGTTATACTAGGTTTATAACCTGGGTATTTGTTCTAGACTGTGTACCCGAGCGGACAACTCGAGTCGATGAGGGGGCTACGTACCGGGGACCTGCGAGATCGTCCGACTTTGTAACTTGTCCGACCTCTTTCTTATTTCAGGTATCGACACTAACAGAATAGGGAGTCTCGACCAGCAAGCTTCTCCCCGGAGGTAAGAAGAGAAAGGTTTCGGCACAGTTTATATACAATTCAGATAATATCAAAGCGGTAAAAGACAACATTTAGCACGTTATGCAAAAACATGTAATAAAGATCAGATAATAAAGCCAAATATAACAATTATTCTAAGCTCGAATTCTTGAACCCTGAACCAATGGTTCTGGGTTATAATTTCCCCAGCAGAGTCGCCAGAGCTGTCACACCTCCTTTTTGCGCGCCCGCCCCCAAAGGGTTAAATGCGCGAGGGGAGTTTTTCCAATTTAAGTGACAATATTCGAAATGGGATTATTTATTTTAATTTAGAGCCGCCACTTGGGAAAAGTTTGGCTTTTGGTGTCCCAAGTCACCGGTTTATCTTGAATCCCAAATCGAAGAAATTTTCGACTTTTCCAAATGAAGTCTACGAACCAGAAATTCTAAGTAAGGAATTCTGTTGACCCGAGGGAAGGTGTTAGGCACCCTCGAATCCCGTGGTTCTAGCACGGTCGCTTAAATTGTTATAATGGCTAAATATCTGATTTAAATACATGTTATGACTTACGTGCTTTTATTAAATTTAAACCGTTTTTATTATGATCATTTATTTTTATAGAATTGCAACGTCGTGAAAATGCATCTCGAACCACGTCACAATCAATGCACCCGTGGTTGTCGACACATTTTGACTCCGTTGAGATTTGGATTTGGGTCACATCAATGTGCACCCGAATTTAAGAATGTAATTTAATTAAGCCGCGCCTAAAGAGTCTAACGTGTTATTGTCTTTGGAGAAGGCAAGGAAATTCACTAGGCCGCCCATCTCCAAATTCTAAATGTTTATTATGATTAATTATTGAGGGCCCCGCAATGTGTATCTTTCTTTGAACGGGGCTCATCTCATTATTTTAAAAGAGATATCCTAAAGTGGCTACATTTTCTATTATGTTTATCTCTAAAATAGAAAGGGAAAAGGTACGTGCTAATTTACTTGCATGCTTTTAACCAAAATCCGGATTTCCTGTCAATCATTTGATTCATTTGGTTAATTTGTTTGCAAGATGAAGAATGCAGTATCTCGTGGAACCTGCCTTTAATTTTAATGAAAATTACATACAAGCTGGTGAAACGCTACAACTACTTCAAACATTTCTTGAGTTGAATTTAACTAAACTTATTTAGGCTAGATTAAAGGAATTAGCTACTAGACGTTGTTACTAATGGGATTTGAACGTGATCCTATGTACTGCCTAACGGGACCCGACAAAAGGACTAAAATAAAACAAAACAGCATTGTATAAGGTTGGAGTATACATACCCCGTACTAACAAACAACTACAAACTAAAACACAAAGGACTAAACTCAATCGAGTATCAGTTAACATATACTTTCATACTATTGAATTATAAACTAATCAATTATACAGACCCATTAATATACCATGAATATTACAACAAATACTTGAACTTCTTCAACCTTTTTCATTTCATGCTTTCAAACTGTTTCAGCTACACCAATATGGGACTCGAAATGTGTACCTGGAATGCTGAAATGCAAAGAAGAAGAGGAGAATAACAGGGAAGATCAGCAGCAGCAGGAGTCAGAATAACAGCAGCAATCAAAGCAACACAGCAGAACAGGTTCTAGTGCAAGAATGGAACTATAGCCTGACGGGAAAGTAGCCAAATGATAGCAGCACACAGTGTAGTAGAAACAGAACTCCAGACAATCCAATTCCAAGATAAACCAATGCAACAAACACTACCAGTAATCTCGATTGAAACTTAGAAGAAGCAATACTACCTAACAGATTGCCAACAGATGAGCTTCAAACAAACAACAAAAAGTTTCTGATTGCCTGTCTGTTTTTATTTCTTGCTCTCTTTCTATCTCTATCTATCTCTCTCTGTATGTGTATTTAAAAATCCAGAAAGTCCTTCAATCTGTCTATCTTCCTTCTTTTATTTCTCTACGTATATATGCTTTCTAAAATCCCTCAAAATCCAGTCTCCCCCTTGCTAATGGAAGTTCTGCCCCCTTTTATCCTAAGCTCAGGCCATTTTGAACAGCCTGTAAAGCCATCAGAAACCCCCCTCCATGTGGTCTCTCCTCTTTTCAATTTCCACTCAACTATTTAAGTATAAACCCATGATATTCCCTGACAAACCCTTTTAATCACCTTATTAAACTAAAAGCAGACATGGGCAGCAGGAATATAATCCTGACAGCACATGCTGTCAAGTTATTCTTCATCTCAAAAGGGCCTTTATGCACATGTTGTGCACAAAAGCACATGCCACCAATTCAGATTGCAGCTAACAATCCAATCTTTTCATTTTCAGATTCAAATACAGCAACTATAAGTAGCCATACTTGATTCTTACTTTGATTCAAACAAACTTCCAGCAGGCAATAGATCAAATTGTTACCATTCGAACAACTGAAATTAATCGACGACATATGTCGACTCGACTATACTAATCATAACATGTACAATCGAAAGCCATGATCAGAACATCTAACAGTATTAAACACATGATTCGAATTGTACTGACTTAAACAAAAATTGTACTGGGGAATCGATTAATCAGTCAAATTTAAAGTTCAATTGATTGCACAAAACATACACATATACACATTATCAGTGAATAGAGGAAAGACTCGATCAAACACAGAGGTTCAGGCAAGGCGGGCAAAAACAGTTGGTAAAATTCAAAAACACAAATTAAAATAAGACGTTTGGCCATACAAACAGACCTTTAACAAACATATGAACTAAATAAAGAAAAGAAAAACAAACTTACCTTAAAGTCCTTGAAAGAAAAATCAGAAAACCAGCTCGTGTTTGAATAGACCCTTCTTAGGGTTGAACGGACTTTAATCGAAGTGTTCTCAACTGAGAACACTTCGATTAAGATCCATTAGAACCTAATCACTTTGGCTCAAACGGACACAAACCAGGCATGAGAACTTCTAGGGTTCCTAAGGGTAGATTTGGGTTTTGGGTTCCCTTGGTTAGATTCGGACCCAACCAAGCATGGTTTGGTCACGAGGGAGGTCCGGGGACTGTCTGGTATGAATCTAGGGTAGATCGGTGTAAGTCAGGTTCCGACTCGAATCTTCAAATGAAAATTCGAGAAGGTGGGAGGGGATTCGAGCTAACTGGCTGGTGGATTTGGGTTCAGGATGGTGAGGTGCATCTATGGTGTTAAGGTGAGGGCCACCGGCGTTCATGCCGCCGGGATTAATGGTGAGGGGAAAGGGGGCGGCTAGGGTTTCGTGGGGAAAGGGGATGAGGACGAAGGCGGGGGTCTTGGATAGGGGGGCAGGGTATGATAGGAAAGTTTATATATGGAATGGGTGGATTGATCTCAGCCGTTGGATCAATCGGGATCAACGGCTTGGATCTGAAGGCTTAAACGAAACGGTGTCGTTTGGCTTAGCAAGGGTCAGGGTTGGTTCGGGTAACGGGTCGGGTAATGGGATTATGGGTGAGAGATCTGGACCGTTGGATCAGTTTGGTTTGATGGTCGAGATGGGTTGGCATTGAAACGACGTAGTTTTGGTGTCAAACTACGTCGTTTTTGTGGCCTGGAGATGGGCTGTTTGGACTGGTGGCTTGGGCTGCTCGTTTGGGCCTCAGATTTTGAAATGGGGAATCAGCCCAAATTTGTTTAAAACAAATTGCACCCTTTCTTTTTATTTCTAATTTTTCTTAAACACAAAGCCTAATTAAATAAAATTAAACACTATTAATGAACATTTAATGTAATTATTACACGCATATTAAAATATTTAAAGTAAGTAAAATCAACCAAGGCAACAATCAGGACAAAAAATGCATATTTTATGATTTTCCATTTAATGACCGGATTACGGTTCAAACTAACATGACAACACATTTTTTATGTTATGTTTCAATAAAAAAAAATGGGCAAAAATCATAGATAATTAACAAAATGCCACGTAAAAATCTAGAAATTGTACAGCAAGATCAATTGCTATTATTTTCGTTTCTTTTTGGAGTGATTGTCGCGAAAACAAAAATCACGTGCTCACACTCGGTGGCGGCAATTCCTAGATGGATTTGATCTTTGACGGATCCAACTCAATGCCACGCCGACTGACGATAAATCCCAACAACTTTCCAGATGGAACGCCAAATGCACATTTGGCTGGGTTGAGCTTAATGTCGTACCTTCGAAGTCTTTGGAAAAACTTCCTAAGGTCTGCTACGTGGTCTTCCTGACGCTTGGATTTGATGATCACATCATCTACATATACTTCGATCTCTTTGTGTATCATATCATGGAACACAGTAGTCATTGCTCTCATGTATGTTGCCCCAGCATTCTTCAAACCAAATGGCATTACCCGGTAGCAATAAGTCCCCCATGGCGTAATGAAATTTGTTTTCTCTGCATCTTCTTCATCCATCAGAATCTGATGATACCCGGCGTAGCAATCCACAAAGGAGCCGATTTCTCGTCCGACGCAATTGTCGATCAAGATATGGATATTAGGCAATGGAAAGTTATCTTTTGGGCTT
The DNA here is from genome assembly GCF_000715075.1 of Nicotiana tabacum. Taxonomy (NCBI): domain Eukaryota; kingdom Viridiplantae; phylum Streptophyta; class Magnoliopsida; order Solanales; family Solanaceae; genus Nicotiana; species Nicotiana tabacum. The sequence continues at coordinate 10,577,179 of NC_134099.1, read as the reverse complement.
GCCCTGTTCAGATTGCAGTAGTCGACGCATACCCTGATCTTCCCATCTTTCTTTGGTACTGGCACCATATTATCCAACCAATCAGGATATCGAGTGACCCGAATAACCTTTGCTTGCAGCTGCTTGGTTACTTCTTCTTTAATCTTCACACTCATATCTGTCTTGAACTTCCTCAGTTTCTGCTTGATGGGAAGGCATGCCGGGTCAGTGGGCAATTTGTGAACCATTAGCTTGGTGCTTAAACCCGGCATGTCATCATACGACCATGCAAAAACATTTTTAAAATCAATGAGTGCTTTGATTAATTCTTCCCTGATGCTAGGCTCAATGTGGATGCTGATTTTGGTTTCTCGGACATTATCCACATCCCCTAGATTTACAGCCTCGGTGTCATTCAGATTAGGCTTGGGTTTCTCTTTAAATTGGCATAGTTCTCGGTTTATTTCTTTGAAGGCTTTATCTTCATCATATTCAGACACAACGTCACAATCGATCTCTTGTATCATTAAATCAGAGTCAGATTGATTTATTAGACTAGGTCGAAGATCTATCGTGCATGCCATGTCATTAGAACCAGTAAAAAGAGAACTGTTCAGAAAGAGAAAAGAATAAAACAAAATTAAAATGAGACAAGAAAAAGAATTTTATTAAAATGCGGGATAATAGGGTTCACACTTTTACAAGACAAAATGAGATTTGGATTACACCCTGAATAATCCGAAAAACAAGAAAGCAAAAATCAAAGCCTACTACCAGGACTCTCCCCGAGTAGGAAGAGGAGTAACCGTTCAATTGTTGGTTTTGGCCTCAGGCCCCATAAACTGTATGTCTGTTCCGCTAGAACCCTCTCTGACTTCTACCATATTGACATCAGTGAACAATCTTTCGAAGCTCTGATTCAGATCCCCGTCAATCCCAATCAATGGCCCGAGAATTTTCGGGACCGGTGACCCCTTGGTGCTTGCTCTAACAAAAGATCTTGAGAGACGTGGCATAGGTTTGGGAGGAAACCAAACTTTCTTCTTCATTTTCCGCGCTCGCTTTACATCTGTCGCGGTCGGTTTGAACCCCAACCCAAAGGTCTCCAAATTCTTGGGCAAGGAAATAGGTTGAACAATTCCCTGAAGCTCAGCTCCCAAGCCTTTTCCTGGCACAAACCCATTACCCAGCATTTCTGAAACCATCATGACCGTTGCGGAAGCTACCCTAGGGTGCTGAATGATTTCACCCTCGGGGATCTTGTTTGCCGACACTGCATCAAAAATCTGGTAGACCCAGGGACCTTTGTCATCATTGGTCTCTATGAAGGGTACAATGGCGCCTCCTATGGTGCACGCAGTGTCCTCGCCGTGCAACACGACCTCTTGTCTATCCCACTCGAACTTGACCATCTGATGCAAGGTGGATGGCACTGCTTTGGCTGCATGGATCCACGGTCGTCCCAACAGCAGGTTATAAGATACCGTAGCATCTAATACCTGGAATTCCATGGTAAACTGGACTGGACCGATGGTCAACTCAAGTACAATATCCCCCACGGTGGCTGTTCCATTTCCGTCAAATCCTCGGACGCAAATGCTATTCTTGTGGATTCTTCCGTGGTCGATCTTCAACTGGTTCAGGGTGGATAATGGACAAATATTGGCACTTGAGCCGTTATCCACCAATGCCCGAGTAACTGCCGAATCTTCACATTTGACAGTTAGGTAGAGAGCTTTATTATGCTCCGTTCCCTCCACTGGCAGATCATCATCTGAAAATGTTACCCTATTCACCTCGAAAATTTTGTTGGCAATCGTTTCCAGGTGATTTACAGAAATTTCGTTGGGCACATGAGCTTCATTAAGTATCTTCATCAGGGCCCGACGATGTTCATCCGAATGGATTAGTAATGATACCAGCGAGATCTGGGCCGGTGTTTTCTTCAACTGTTCGACCACGGAGTAATCCTGCACTTTCATCTTCTTTAAGAATTCCTTAGCTTCTTCTTCTGACACAGGTTTCTTTGTTGCAGCTGGATTGGGTCTTCCAACTCCGCCGGAGCAAAACACCGTCCTGATCGAGTCAGTCCCTGCGCCTCACAACTATTCTCCTCCACTTGTTGTCCCTTGTACATCACAATTGCCTTCTCGTACTTCCAAGGCATATCTTTGCTATCAATCACTGATGTTTGGACTACTGGCTTTATGATGATCGGTTCCCTGCAGACCCCCTTCATAACAACCACAGGTGCAGATGATGCTCCCGTTATTACCAACTTGGCTGGTTCTGGTTTCCTTATGGCGGCAGATGGATTCTTCCCCAATATCGCCACTGGCTTTACATCTTCTCCCTTCAACTGTACCCCTGCTTCCTCATCGATCGATTTTTCTTTCGGAGTGGAACGGATCATCATCACTGTCTGTGAGGGTTTCTTCAGCTCCCCTCCTTCGTGCACAAGCTCGATCATGTGGGCTTCAGGGTGCTTTGGCAATGAGTTCTGGTTAATGTTGGGTGCCTCCGGGGCCTGTACCTCGATCTTGTTGGTATCAATAAGATCTTGTATCGCATGTTTCAGCCTCCAACATTTCTCGGTATCATGTCCGGGAGCTCCCGAACAATATTCACATCTTACCGAGTGATCCATATTTTGGGGTAAGGGATTTGGCAATCTAGGCTCAACAGGATTTAATAAACCCAACTGCCTCAATTTGTGGAACAAGGCAATATAGGTTTCCCCCAACTCAGTAAAAGTTCTCTGTCTCTGCAATCTTTCATTTCTAGAGGTCGGATTTCCCCTGAAACCCATCCCTGGAGGGTTTCTATAGGCTCTTGGCGGTGGATAGGTGTTTTGTGGTGGTGGGTAGGTGTTATGTGGAGGTGGGTATGTATTGTGGGGAGCCGGCGCGCGCCATTGTGGGCGAACCAGAGGTTGGGTGTATGTCTGGACTTGATGGACGGTGAAATGTTGTTCTTGTGGTGGGTAGTAGGATTGTGGAGGGTAATTTGGAATGTGTGGATAGTTTAGACGATGGGGTCTGGGTTGGTAATGAGGGGAAGGACCTCTAGATCTGGACCACTTGTCGGCCTCTATTATCGTGACCTCCTCTCTCCTTTTCTTTCTGAGCGCACCTCCCGTGCCGCTCTGAATGGCCTGAGTTATTGCCTTAATTGCCGAGTAACTCAGGATCTTATTGGACTTAAGTCCCTCTTCTATCATACCTTCCATTTTCACCACTTCATTGAATGATTTGCCAACTGACGTCATCAAGTGACCAAAGTAAGTTGGCTCGAGAGTTTGTAGAAAGTAATCCACCATTTCTCCCTCTCTCATTGGGGGATCAACTCTGGCTGCCTGTTCTCTCCATCGGAACCCAAATTCCCGGAAGCTCTCTCTGGGTTTCTTCTCAAGCTTTAGCAATGTGAGACGGTCTGGGACTATCTCAAGGTTGTATTGGAAATGTCCTGCGAAAGCCTGTGCCAAGTCATCCCAGGTGTACCACCTGCTCGGATCTTGTCTTGTATACCACTCTAATGCCGACCCGCTCAAACTCTGGCCAAAGTAAGCTATCAATAGCTCATCTTTGCCCCTGCTCCCCTCATTTTGCTACAAAAACCCCGTAGATGCGCCATAGGATTGCCATGCCCTTCGTATAAATCGAACTTGGGCATCTTGAACCCTGCTGGTAATTGAACGTCAGGGAAAGGGCATAGATCCTTGTAGGCCACGCTGACCTGGTTGCCTAACCCGTGTATGTTCCTGAAGGACTGCTCCAGGCTTTTAAATTTCCGCATCACCTCATCCTGCTCTAGGCTCTTAGCCGGCTTTTCAATCTCCGCCGAGACCTCAAAGTGGGGATTATAGGTATGTGGCTCAGGTGCTTTGAATGTGAGTTCAGGGGAGTAATATTGTGTGTCGTGAGCCTGAAACAATGGCTCACTGGATGATCTGTGCAATGGGGCTGGGGGAGGTGTCACAAAGATGGGAACATTTGGTGGAGGAGGGTTTTGAGTGGGTGGTGGAGCTTGGGAATCATAAGCCTCTCTTCCCTGATAATAGTGATGGCTTGGGAAACTTGTTGAAGGACCGGGAGAGAGGTATTCCGGCGTGTGTACTGGTTGGAGGGTAGGAGTAATGGGTAGTTCCTGCCCCTTCTGGGCTCTAGCTAAGGCTATCTGCATTTCATTCATTTCTAGCCTCATTTTTTCCATTTTTTCCAGGGCTTCCTTCAGCAACTGATTGGCTGTCTTTTCCGACTCAATGCTGTTGTCTGACCCAGTCATGCTTTCTGGTATAGGACCTTTTGATCTTGTTTGATAATGGTATGATGCCAGTACGCTCTAACAAACTAACTGATATTGATTGGAAAAACAACAAACTTGTCAGTGTTAGAGTCTTAACATATATTGTAATTGCACGTTGGGGGATGCAATGCTCCTAGGCAGTTAATCATTTCTAACATGCTTTTGCTCTGACCGCATGCATCATCCCGGCTTATTTTGTTCTGACAAATATATTTATATTTTTTTTTTCATTTTTTCATAATTACGGTCGAATCCTATAGAGATTCCCTACGTATCGTGACCCCGCACGAATCAGACCAAGCGTAGTTCGTGTCATAATGATTTTTTTTTATTACTCAAAATAATGCTATTACAAGCCATCACAAAAAAAAATACATACTTCATATTTTTTGAGAATGTTTGAAAAGAACATATGGGTAGACAACAGACTCGAAAAACAAACAAGTGCAAGATTGAACTAGGGATACATTAATGCTTTGAATTTTGGTGCCCGCGAGGCATCGTTCGGCCTTTCCGCGGGCTTTGGTGTAAGACCCCTTTGCAAGTTCTTCAACTCATTCATGATCCGATGGACGTAGCCCATGATGGAGGCAATAAGGGTATCACGAGGTATTTGCTCACATGCTAGGCATCTCATGTAGATGTAGTGCCCAATCTCATCAATCCTACCTCAGATATTATCCCTTTCTATGCACAGTTGTTCTATCCGTTGATTCTTTAGTCCCAATATTCGAGTATTGTCAATGAGCTGATTTTGGAACCTCTCCATTTGCTCTTCCATTCGGGCTATTGTCTCATAGCAGCGTTCCCTATCTGTTCTAGCATCCCGGGCTTGTTTAAGGACCCGATTATGGAGAATGGAGTTTATTTCTCTCAATGTTGTAACACTCATCTCGTAGTCCTTTTTCACTTGCCATAGGTACTCTCTTCGCGCCACTGTAACTCTTGCCCACCTGAACCGCATTCTTGCTATACAAGCCTCAGATCTCTCCAAGTTTTCTCAGCTTTTGCTGACCTGACTCCTCAACTCTGCTATCAACCTCGTATCAGCCCGGCTTCTCAGCTGGTTGTTGGCATCCATTTTCATCCTCCGGATCTGAGCTTTGAGGTTCTCGCTTTCTCTGGTTAATCTGTTCTTTTTTCCTTTGTCGGCAGCAACCTGCACTTTGTTCTTAAATTTTAAATCCTTAATCTGTTGTTTCAGTTTGCCTATTTTGGCAAGATATTCCCGTTCTTTGGCCAACCGGTCCCAATGTTCTTGTGAAGCCTTGGCAAACTCTTGAAGGTGAGGTCTTTTAGCCGGCCTTCCAGACGATATTTCCCCTTTGTACCAAGCCTGATATCCAGGTGAAACTTCCCCTCTTGCTTGATTCAACACACAAGTATTTGCCTCTAAGTATTGACATTGGCTCCAAATCTGGCGGACCCTCGCTTCAGGAAGCTGACCATCGGAACTGATCTCAATTACCTGAGTGCTTAAATCCTCATCTTTGGGCACTATCTGACACCTCCCAAGTTGCCTCAAAACCCGATACGGCGTATAAGGTTGAATGCTTTTATGTCCCATCAAGAGAAAATGGGGTCTAGCTGCTGGCATGTATATGACTTCGTCGATCGGTAGCCATCCCAGTGTCCACTGTATTTGACTGGCGTTGAGGGTCCGAAAATATGAAGTCCATGCCGAGACTCCTTCAGGTAGGCGGGACTCATTAATTCTGGTGTAGAACTCCTCTATGCATGTCTTTTCAGAAGACCCATGGCTTAGGAACTGGGCTCGGTGACATAGGTGTTCGGTCATCCACATTTGCAACAACAAGTTACAACCTTCAAAAAAGTTTCCTCCGGCTTTGCAGGCCATGAGAGCTCGGAACATATCAGATACAATCATCGGTGCCAGCGTGCTATCTTTTTGAGTGAGCAAAGTACTGACGACCCCAGCTATCTTTATGTCAATATTCCCGTCTTTCCTCGGGAAAATTAAAAGCCCTAAGAAGGTTATCATGAAAGCAGCCCGTCTATGTTCGTCCCACTTTCGACGGTTACTTTTGCTGCACAACTTATTTTCTGGCTTGTCGAATCCTCCTATGTGGCCATATCTTTGGTATATGAAGCTCAGAGTGCAAAAACCTTTTGCCAAATCAGGGTTATGGATTGTTCTGACTATCTTTAACGAGTCCAGAAACCGGTGCACTGCTACAGCTCTTGGAGCAACCAGGTATTTATGCCTCAACGGAACCTCAGTACTGCCGATGTACCCTGCTATTTCTTCTAAAGTTGGGGTGAGTTCAAAGTCCGAGAAATGGAAGACATTGTGCGCAGGGTCCCAGTAAGGGACTAGGGCTCTTATAATATCTCTTCGAGGCCTGATGTCCAAAAAACTCGTGAGACCTTTCAAATGTTTCTTGATTTCGTCATGCCCTTCTTTGCCTAAATCATTCCACCATAGCCGCAACTGGAGGGGAATTTTATTCATGATTGAAAAAGGTTCATTCTGAATCGTGCTCATTGTGCACATTTATTAATATGATTAAACAAAAGAAAATTTATTTGACTCAAAATGATTTGATTATTTTCCTAAAAAAAACAGATCTTCCGAACATGACCTTTCAGCACTTCAGGGACGAAGATTTTAAGGTTATGCGAGTAAAAAAAAAATGACAGAAGTGGCCATTTATACAAAGTCAGCCTTCCGGCGTTCCTTTTGGGAGCATTCGGCTTTTGATAAAAACGGCATCACCCGACTCTGTGACCGAAAATTAAAATTTTTGACATATATTTTTTCGATTTTTTTTTTTTACAAAATGGGAGGTTGGACCCGAAGAGGGTTGCCTACATATCTCACGTCCTATGAGAATCAAACCGGCGCAGACCTAAACTAAACTTGTAAACAAGACTCCTTTCTTCTTCTTTTTTCAAATAAATTAAACAAAACATTTTTATTTTTATTTTTCAAAATTTTGGCAGGGTTTTGATACTTTTTGGACTTTTGGTTTTATTTTTCTAAAAAGTAGTTATCTCCCTACACTGCTATTTTTCTTCTTCTTTTTTTCATAATTTATTTTAAAAATTGATGATTTCAGAAGCCGGTCAGCACGTAAATCTGAAGCAAATGAATATGCAAATCAAACAAGATGCAGCAGGATGGTCTTTTTCTATTTCAGGTTGCTAGTCCTAGACGGATCCAACCCGTGTGTTGAGTCCCCTAAGTCAAATGCAACGTGATGCAAATAAGCGTTCCTACTAGGGATCCGGCATGAAGTCACGTTATTCTATGTTCAAAACCTGGGTCGGTATTCTAGACAGTATACCCGAGCGGACAACTCGAGCTGAGGAAGGAGCTCCTTTCCGGGAACCAAAAGGCCAGCCGGCTTAGAAACTTTCCGAGCCTCTTTTATTCAGGGTATGACACTAACAGAATAGGGAGTCTTAACCAGTAAGCACATCCCCGGAGGTAAGAAGAGAAGGTTTCAGCACAGTTTATATGTACAGTTCAAATAATATCAAAGCAGTAAAAAACATCATTTTGCACATTTAGGTCAAAACATGTAATAAGATCAGATAATAAATAAAGCCAAATATAACAATTCATCTAAGCTCGAATTTCTAACCCTGAACCAGTGGTTCTGGGTAAGTCCCCAGCAGAGTCGCCAGAGCTGTCACACCTCCTTTTTCCGCCCCCGCGAGGGTGAAGGGAGTTTTTTCCAATTAAAGGACAATCGAAACGGGATTTATTTATTTATTTCAGAGTCGCCACTTGGGAGATTTAGGGTGTCCCAAGTCACCAATTTTAATCCCGAATCGAGGAAAAGAATGACTCTGTATTACAGTCCGCGAACCAGAAATCCGGATAAGGAATTCTGTTAACCCGGGAGAAGGTATTAGGCATTCCCGAATTCCGTGGTTTTAGCACGGTCGCTCAATTGTCATATTTGGCTCATTTATCTGATTTTTAAACAATTAAGAACTTATATGCAAATTTAACTTTTAAAACCGCTTTTATCATTATTTATTTTATACAAAATTGCAATGTCGTGAAAACGCATCTCGAACCATGCCACAACCAGTGCACACGTGATTTGTTGACGCATTTTGACTTCGTCAAGATCGTGATTTGGGTTACATAAATGTACACCCGTATTTAAGAAAATAACTTTATTAAATATGCGCCAAAATACTACGCGTTATGATACTATTAGGTAGGACTGTGAATTTTACTAAATCGTCCATCTCGGAATCTAGGTATTTTCTTATATTAAAAAAATAAATAAATAAGATTGGAGGACTGCAATTTTTTGTATTATTTATATTTATTTATTTTTTAGCAAGATCCTCCCTTATTTTATGAATACCCTTTAATGACTACATCTTTATTATTACTAAGTTTGTCTATAATTATGAAGTCAATCTCTACATACTTAAAAATAACATATTAATTACTAATTTAAAACAAATATTAATGGAAAGTAATATTACTAAAATTATAATTACAAACAACATGGAATTGTCAAAAATAAAAATAAAAAAAAAACTAATTATCCCATAGTTGGATTAAAATTCATATTGTTAGTATGACTTAAGCTTATTGAAATTAATTATTTACAAATACTGAAAATTGAAAAAAAAACTTGATTACTAAACCATATTTCTAAAAATTAAACAATTTAACCTTAACTAACCTTGTTTTAATTCACATCATGTCCTAATACTTGATTCGCAAACTAATTCATGTTTTAACTGAAATTAACTACATGATTCCGATTAACTTAACGTTGACAAAAAACCTTATGAATAAGGAACTTTGTCAATTTTTGCCAAACTGATTCAATAACGCCATTTTTACGTTATTTCTTCTATTTTGATTATTAAACAGTTTTAATTAGTAATCAGGCTTAAATATATTTCCTAATAATCTGGTTAAGGCGTTATTTAATATATCGCTATAACATGCCTAATTATGCCAAATGACAGTGATTTACAGAATAATAATACATGAATAATCTAAATACAATACAAAAAAAATTAAAACTAAATTAAAAATTTAACACTCCATTCTTCATTTCGGCTTACAAAATGCCAAAATTACAGTTGTGTACCTGATATTGTCAATATAAGAAGAAGAAAGTCAGCAACGTAATACGTAACACAACAACAGCAACAATAACCAGCAATAACCGGTCAACGAAAACCTCAGTGACAGATTTGAAAAATTCAAAATAAAATCCAGGAATGCCGAAAATAACGGACAGAAACCAAGGAAAATTTTCAGATTTTTGAAAGGCTAGTTAATCTTCAACCCTTAATTTCTACACCTGTATACCAGAATATTTATCAGGTGTGTACTACTCTCTCTTCTAATTTTCAACTTTTTTTTTTAGTTTTCTTTGTATGTTTTTTCTTTTCTTGAGAGTTTCAATGTTTTTATCAGCTCTTTTTTTCTCTCTAATCTGTTCTCTCTTTATTCTCTATCTGTTCTTTTTAAAATCTGATCAAGCCTTCTATATATCACATCCCCAAACCCTTAAATCAATTAATAAATCAACATTTTCTCCTACCAAACCCATTATCTTCCCACTCAACCCCATTACATTAAATAAATATATCAACCCCACCCCATTACATCTTGTACCCCATGCTTATCATAAACAATTACCATATTCCCCTCCACTACATTATGTCTTGTCCCCCATTAAATTAAACAATTATATCAAACCCCACCCCATTACATTTTGTCACCCATGCTTAATTACTTTAATATTATCTTAATTTTAATGGAAAGAACATTCAAAATAAATAATTATTCAGAAATTAAATTCCAAAAATACCCCTCTGCCCTTACTGAAATTACCAAACTACCCCTGAACGTACTGCAAATTACCCCATCAGCTATAAACACTTCAATTAATCATAACTTAACCAAAATATAGCCAAGATGACCAATTTCTCAACAATCTTCAAAAACAAATCTCATGAACACGATGAACAACACAACTCAAAATTAATGGAATGAATTAACCATATCGGGAACCAATCCTGGTTAATTTAGACCATCAATGGATGAGCAAGGATACAACAATACAAACAACAAAATACATGATTCAAACTAAATCAACAAATCAAAAACAAACATAAACTCACATTAAATCACTGGATTAAACATGAACTTCAAACAAAGATGAAATGAACTGAATCTATTTTTTAAACAACAAACATGGCGGATTAAATGACTCAAACAACATTAATAATTTCTGGAAAATACATAACAACATGAAACAAATTGAAGAAATAATCAATTAAATTTCAATTTGAATCTGACAAACATTAAACTAACAAATATTTACCTAAACAATAAAACAAACATGAAATAAACATGAAAAAACAACTAATTAAATTTCCATTTGAAATCTGAAAATTAATTCAACAAAACATATGAACATGAACAAAACAAAAAATCAAACATCTAACGATTTTAGATTCGAGAAATATCAAAACGAAATACGGGCAAAATAAAACTCGAAATCTACTAACCGGATCGAAACGAAATATGTATGGACTGTTTCGAAAAACCTTGACCAAAACTTGAACAAACGACGACGAAGACGAACCTAAGAAGAAACTGAAGCAACGCCGAAGCAGTAGCAATGGCGCGGGTAGCAGTGATGAAACAGAAGCAGCTGGGGGTGCGTTTGGTTTAGATGAAGCAGTATCGATGGGGGTTTGGTTTAGACTCAAGCTGCTCGACGTCTTGGCTCCAATGAACGGCAACTCAACTGACTACATCTTTATTATTACTAAGTTTGTCTATAATTATGAAGTCAATCTCTACATACTTAAAAATAACATATTAATTACTAATTTAAAACAAATATTAATGGAAAGTAATATTACTAAAATTATAATTACAAACAACATGGAATTGTCAAAAATAAAAATAAAAAAAAAACTAATTATCCCATAGTTGGATTAAAATTCATATTGTTAGTATGACTTAAGCTTATTGAAATTAATTATTTACAAATACTGAAAATTGGAAAAAAAAAACTTGATTACTAAACCATATTTCTAAAAATTAAACAATTTAACCTTAACTAACCTTGTTTTAATTCACATCATGTCCTAATACTTGATTCACAAACTAATTCATGTTTTAACTGAAATTAACTACATGATTCCGATTAACTTAACGTTGACAAAAAACCTTATGAATAAGGAACTTTGTCAATTTTTGCCAAACTGATTCAATAACGCCATTTTTACGTTATTTCTTCTATTTTGATTATTAAACAGTTTTAATTAGTAATCAGGCTTAAATATATTTCCTAATAATCTGGTTAAGGCGTTATTTAATATATCGCTAGAACATGCCTAATTATGCCAAATGACAGTGATTTACAGAATAATAATACATGAATAATCTAAATACAATACAAAAAAAATTAAAACTAAATTAAAAATTTAACACTCCATTCTTCATTTCGGCTTACAAAATGCCAAAATTACAGTTGTGTACCTGATATTGTCAATATAAGAAGAAGAAAGTCAGCAACGTAATACGTAACACAACAACAGCAACAATAACCAGCAATAACCGGTCAACGAAAACCTCAGTGACAGATTTGAAAAATTCAAAATAAAATCCAGGAATGCCGAAAATAACGGACAGAAACCAAGGAAAATTTTCAGATTTTTGAAAGGCTAGTTAATCTTCAACCCTTAATTTCTACACCTGTATACCAGAATATTTATCAGGTGTGTACTACTCTCTCTTCTAATTTTCAACTTTTTTTTTTAGTTTTCTTTGTATGTTTTTTCTTTTCTTGAGAGTTTCAATGTTTTTATCAGCTCTTTTTTTCTCTCTAATCTGTTCTCTCTTTATTCTCTATCTGTTCTTTTTAAAATCTGATCAAGCCTTCTATATATCACATCCCCAAACCCTTAAATCAATTAATAAATCAACATTTTCTCCTACCAAACCCATTATCTTCCCACTCAACCCCATTACATTAAATAAATATATCAACCCCACCCCATTACATCTTGTACCCCATGCTTATCATAAACAATTACCATATTCCCCTCCACTACATTATGTCTTGTCCCCCATTAAATTAAACAATTATATCAAACCCCACCCCATTACATTTTGTCACCCATGCTTAATTACTTTAATATTATCTTAATTTTAATGGAAAGAACATTCAAAATAAATAATTATTCAGAAATTAAATTCCAAAAATACCCCTCTGCCCTTACTGAAATTACCAAACTACCCCTGAACGTACTGCAAATTACCCCATCAGCTATAAACACTTCAATTAATCATAACTTAACCAAAATATAGCCAAGATGACCAATTTCTCAACAATCTTCAAAAACAAATCTCATGAACACGATGAACAACACAACTCAAAATTAATGGAATGAATTAACCATATCGGGAACCAATCCTGGTTAATTTAGACCATCAATGGATGAGCAAGGATACAACAATACAAACAACAAAATACATGATTCAAACTAAATCAACAAATCAAAAACAAACATAAACTCACATTAAATCACTGGATTAAACATGAACTTCAAACAAAGATGAAATGAACTGAATCTATTTTTTAAACAACAAACATGGCGGATTAAATGACTCAAACAACATTAATAATTTCTGGAAAATACATAACAACATGAAAACAAATTGAAGAAATAATCAATTAAATTTCAATTTGAATCTGACAAACATTAAACTAACAAATATTTACCTAAACAATAAAACAAACATGAAATAAACATGAAAAAACAACTAATTAAATTTCCATTTGAAATCTGAAAATTAATTCAACAAAACATATGAACATGAACAAAACAAAAAATCAAACATCTAACGATTTTAGATTCGAGAAATATCAAAACGAAATACGGGCAAAATAAAACTCGAAATCTACTAACCGGATCGAAACGAAATATGTATGGACTGTTTCGAAAAACCTTGACCAAAACTTGAACAAACGACGACGAAGACGAACCTAAGAAGAAACTGAAGCAACGCCGAAGCAGTAGCAATGGCGCGGGTAGCAGTGATGAAACAGAAGCAGCTGGGGGTGCGTTTGGTTTAGATGAAGCAGTATCGATGGGGGTTTGGTTTAGACTCAAGCTGCTCGACGTCTTGGCTCCAATGAACGGCAACTCAACTAGAACAAACCGATGGAGCTTCGGATAGGACCTCAAGAACACGGACATATTTTGATCTTATCTTTAAGCACGAACCCAAACGACGAAGTACTCTACGGGCTCGCTGCTACTAGTGGTGTTTCCATTCGCCGGTGATAAAGTCCGGCAAGGTAGAAATCGAGCGGCGGGGCTAAAATGTGGAGTGAATGAAGCAGCCTTTCATGCAGCAACAACGGGACAATAGCTTCGTTTGGTTGAAGATAATGTAGAAGAAAACAGAAGGTGACGAGGTTGGAGAAGAAAACGCAGCAGCGTCCATGGGTATCGAGCTTGTGACCTTCAACACCACTTTGAACCATATTTGCTGCTGCTTTGCAATTCCACTGTCTCAAGTGGGTTCATGTAGATGATGAATCAGCAGCTGCAGTTCGTCGAGCTCAAACTCGATGAAGAAGATGAAGACTCGATGAAACTCGATGAAGACGCAGTTGGGTGTGTGCGTGTGTGTTTTGTTGTGTATGTATGTGTGTGTGTGTGTGTGTTTTGTTGTGTGTGTGTGTGTGTGTGTGTTGTCGATGGGGAGGCAGCCATGGCTGCTAGGGAGGGGAGCTTGGGGTGGTTTAGTTTTGGAGAAGAAGAAGGTGGAGGGGGGCGGGTAGGTTCTTTAGTTTTTTTTTAGGGTTTTGTCTTCTTCTTTTTTTTGTTTTTGTTTTGTGTTTTGAAAAAAATGAAGAAGGGTGTTGGGTATTTGGGTTAATGGGGCGGACCGGGTCGTGAGGAAGGTTGTACAATTATTTGGGCCTGGGGGTTGAAATTTGAAGAAGTGGCCCAATCCGATTTTTCTTTATTTTTTGCTCTCTTTTCTTCTTTTATTTTTCTAAAACTAAATTATAAAAATACTTAAATTATTATTAAGAACTAAATCAAGTTATAAAAACGCAAATTAACTCCCAATAATAATTAACGCACAATTAAGTAATAATTAAGCATAAAATTGTATATTTGGACATTACATGCTAAAAATGCAAAAGATGCCTATTTTTGTAATTTTTATTTTTTGTAAACAAACTTAATTACTAAAAAATTGTAGAATTAAATCCTACATGCAAAATGCAACATATTTTTGTATTTTTTATTAATTTAACAAATAAACATGCACAGACAAATACAAATAATTATCCAAAAATATCACAAAATTCTCAAAATTGCGCACCAAGGAAAATCATTTTATTTTGAATTTTTTGGGAGTAATTCTCATATAGGGTAAAAATCACGTGCTTACAACACTTCTTCTACTTTAAAGCCTAATGGCTTAAAGTCCACAAAGGACTCTTAGGAAAATAATATCTTATATAGATGTTGAGGCCTATAACACTTATGGTAAATTGACCACTTTTTTAAGTGAAAATAGCACGGGCTATCAGTTTTCGGACTGGTCATTCAAAAATAGTCAGCGTTTGCCAAGTCATTAAAAAATAACCACTATTTTGCTGCAACAGAGATCGGTCCAGCATAATATACTAGAGTTCGGTGCACCTGTGTATGAACTTCCAGCATATTATACTAGACTGGTATACTTTGTTGGCTCTAGTATATTATGCTGGATTCGGTATATTAGAACGAAACTCTAGTATATTAGACTGGAGTACCAGTATAATATACTGGAACTCCAGTATATTATGACTGAGTATTTTTCCGAATTTTGAATAGTGTTTTCGTTCAGATTTATCTTTATATGAAAAGTGACTAAATTTCGATTACTTTTGAAAGTGTGACTATTTTTAAATGACCACTTGTAAATCTGGCTATTTTTTAATTTCTCCCCATTTTTAAGTGGATTTTTTACATTCCTATTCCATATAAGAAACTATATTACCTCCTATGTTTAAGGTTTGATTTAATTACATTTAGTATACATAATTATCAATTCTATACCATAATGTATTTTAACTGTACAATTAATGTATCATATATCACTCCTTAATTAAGGCTACCGTATATTCCTCCAAACCCCCCCCCCCCCCCCACGTTAATGAACTTAAATATGAATATTATCAAATCATCCACTTCTTCAAATAACAAGAGCACAAAACCAAGAAAGAATGACAGCAATATAAGGAGTACTCAAAATGTAGAGGAACAACACAACAATTGCAGATACTTAGGCGAAAGGAGAAGGCCATGCGGTAGATATGCTGCGGAGATAAGAGATCCGAATACGAAAGAATTTAAATTTGGGTTTTCAAAAATCATTATTTTGATTGGGTGTTGTTGTAAATAATTGGGAATATGTTTTGGAGTTTATAGCTCAATTTTGAGGGGTTTTGGTGAAGATTTAGACTTGGTTTTGGCTGAATTTCAGATTGAAACTCGAAGAAGAAGAAGAAGAAGTAGAAGAAGAAGAAGAAGAAGAAGAAGAAGAAGAAGAAGAAGAAGAAGAAGACATATTGCATAAATTGTAAATTATTTTTTGTAGAAGATTTGTAGAAGTTTTAGTCATTTTTGATTTGTGAAAACAGAAAACAAAGCATCTACAATCAGAATACAAATAATCTACAATTCATCTACAAAAATATCTTCAAACTGGGTATATTAAATTTTAATATCCCAATTCTCATTCGATTGTAGTTTAATTGAGATTTTTGACATAATTGTATTTTTGCAGAAGATTTGTAGAAGTTTTAGTCATTTTTGATTTGTGAAAACAGAAAATAAAGTATCTACGATTAGAATACAAATAATCTACAATTTATCTACAAAATATCTACAAACTGAGTACATTGAATTTTTATATCCCAATTCCCATTCAATTGTAGCATAATTGTGGTTTTTGACATAATTGCATTTTTCAGAAGATTTGTAGAAGTTTTAGCCGTTTTTTATTTGTGAAAATAAAAAATAAAGCATCTACAATCAGAATACAAATAATCTACAATTTATCTACAATTTCTGCAATATGTCTTCTTCTTCTTCGAGTTTCAATCTGAAATTCAGTCAAAACCAAGTCTAATCTTCACCAAAACCCCTCAAAATTGAGATATAAACTTCAAACCATATTCATGATTATTTTCAACAACACCCAATCCAAACAAATAATGATTTTTGAAAACCCAAATTTGAATTCAAAGCTTTCAAACTTTTTAATGGCTGTCAATGGTGAAAAATATCTAAAAGAATATTTACTTCCATAATTGTAGCGCGCCTAAATAGGAATATCTGGAAGAATATTTAGTTCCAGATTTGTAGCACGCCTAATTATGAAGGAATCAGCTCCTAATAATTGATATTTAATGAATGGTATATATTTTGTAAAATAACTGTGAATATAACGGGTAAATATGAAACTATGCACATTTTTGATAATAAGGTTTCATATATGGTATAGGAAGGAAAAAGTCTGTTTTTAAGTTAACATTTTGTTTGGAAACCATAAGTTTATGATAATTGGTCGAAATTTTTCAGTCCATTACAAAGATGGGCTGGAATTCACGTACCGCGACCAAACTGGGCTTAGGCTACGGATGGGCTGAAGTATAGCAGTTTAATGAGCCTTAACTCCCTCTACTTATTTGGGTGATTTGCACTAATAGGATCAGTTAGTGGCGTTTAAATTTTGACACCGTTAAGAAAGTTTCTGAGAAATAGCACTGCTTAAAATTTTAAAATACATTGTCAGAATTTTAAACCTTGCTTCCCAAATTTTGAAGCACGCTTTCATGAATCTGAAACATGTTGCCATAATTTTGAAGTACGCTGCCAGATTTTGAAGCATGTTGCTAAAATTGCTTTAAAATTTTGGCGCGAGACTACAATAAAACAACAACAAAAACTCAGTAAAATCCTGTAAGGAGAGTCTGGGGAGGGTAGTTCGTATGCAGACTTTATCTCTATCTCGCGAGAGTAGAGAGATTGTTTTCGATAAACTCTCTACTCAAAAAGACGAAAAGAGGTAATACATCAGTATCAATCAACTGAAACCATATAAATAATAACAGCATCATAAGGACCAGAAGATAGATGAAAAGCAATAACAATGACAAGTAAATAAGGCCTTGTACTATTAAAAAAAAAAAGGAAGAATAGTGTGAACACAACATTAACCACTAGCAATCTAAGAGACAACCCTATCAGACTAGCCTTACATCCGGTACGAAATAGAAAAATGCTCAATTACCTCCTAACCTACAACCCTGATGCTCGGCCTCCGCACCTTCCTATCAAGGGTTATGTTCTCGAAAATTTGAAGTCACGTCATGTCCTGCCCGATCACCTCTCCCCAATACTTCTTAGGCCGCCCTCTACCTCTCCTAGAACCCGCCGAAACCAACCGCTCACACCACCGGGGCATTCGGGCTTCTTAAAAATTTTCTTGATGAGCGCAAAATATAAATGGTAGATCTGAAAAGTTCCATTCAGCGTAGTGTCAGTTGCTTATTTTCTCAAAAATCATCTTTTAGCATGGGCCACGGACTATATGACTAAATGAAAATTAGAGGATAACGGTTGAGAGGGGCGATTTGCACAAATTGGATTCTGCCATTATTAATACTTTGACCTTAACAACACAAAGTTCTGAGAAAAAAGCCCATCGTTAGAATTTTAAAGCTCGTAGGGCAGAATTTTAAAGCACGTTGGATAAAATTTTAAAGTATGTTGGTAGAATTTTAAAGCTAAAATCCTGAGGGATCACTAGAACTTTTCAGTATTATGGCTGAAAATTTGGCAATCCTCAAAATTCCTGATGCTTTGGGAGAATACTTAAAAAATTGTGACATGTGACTATTTTCTCAAAATATTTTTTAACGAGGTCAAAATATAAAGTCCATCCAACATAATTTCTTGACTAGAAACATACGTTATATTCCGCTACCCTGCTAGTCATGTCTTTTCACAACCAACAATATTAACGTGTATAAATTCTAGCTGGTCGAGAAGTAATTACTAGCATTTATCAATACATTTTTCACATAGTCATCGATAAAGAAGGTCCAATTTGACAGTAATAACTATGAGGCTACTGAAATGCAAACTCGTAATATTATTTGTATTGTGTGGTATTTTACCAACTATGGACTTATTTGTATGTGATCACATCTAACTATGCCTCCAAAGAGGTCTAACGGTCGTTGTAAATATAATTCGTCTGGAGTCAAATCCCACAGAAAATTAACCTACTAATTACGATAACTAGTTTCGCACGAATTCAAGTAATCAACCTTCAGAAATATTAAATAACGATTTGAATGTTTACTAACTAAGAGCAAAATAATTAAAATGTAGTAATTTATAACTAACATAGCAAATGTTGTGGACAAGATTTGGAAAAGTCTAGGGTTATGATTTTCCCTATTGTCGAAATTTTCCCCGCTACGTTTTCTACAAATTCGCTTAAGTATTCTCTATCAATCGTGAGTATTTTGGGTGTCGTAGCTCTCCCCCTCTCTCTCTCTCTCTCTCTCGGGAAACTACCACAATTTACTATACGTATTCTCTCGAACTAATACATCGCTCACTACGATTGCACAAAGGTTTCATTATCTCTAATCCCGCCTTGAAATCCTCCGTATTGATCTCTTAAATACGTTAGGAGTGGTGTTATTCAACAACTACCTAAATGTTTACTCTCTCTCGAGCACTATACACACTAAATAGGCACAATTAATTGAGAGCTCTTCAATCAACAACGAAAATATAGTTGAACAAGTAAAGTAAAATTAAAGGCAAATCTATATTAAATGTAATAGAAAATCATCCTTCAATATGTTCCATATACCCTAGATTAAAAAGTTTAGCTACCCATAAATGTATCAACAATCATCATGATGTTCAAAGACATTAAACTACAAAGTAAGGAGATAACAACAACAACAACAACAACAACAACAACAACAACAACAACAACAACAACAACAACAACAATAACCCAGTAAAATCCCACAAGTGGGGTCTGGGGAGAGTAATATGTACGCAGACCTTACCTCTACCCCGAGGGGCAGAGAGGTTGTTTCCAGGAGACTCTCGACTCAAGAAAGCAACAAGAGACGCTATATTAGTACTATCAATAGACTCATAATAAAATAACATAAAATCCATAACATAACATAAAATACCATAAAATAACAAAATAACAACAATATAAGAAATATAGGAAACACGAGAAATATGTAAAGTACACTAATAACCAACAGATAAAGCCCATCATCAGTAGATGATCAGTAGCATCCTAAGAATAACTCCTAACTGGCTAGTCTCACTCTAGTGCGCTGTAGAAATATTCACAATTTCCCCCTAACCTACAACCTTAATACTGGACCTCCACAATTCCCTATTAAGGGTCAAGTCCTCGGTAACCCTAAGTCGAGTCATGTCCTGCCTGATCACCTCTCCCCAATACTTCTTAGGTCTCCTTCTACCTCTCCTCGTACCCATCACAGCTAGGCGCTCACACCTCCTCACCGGTGCATCAGTGTTCCTCCTCTAAATGTGCCCGAACCATCTGAGTCTTGATTCTCGCATCTTGTCCTCCATGGGGGCCATACCCACCTTCTCTCGAATATCTTCATTCCTAATCTTATCCCTCCTTGTATGCCCGCACATCCACCTCAACATCCTCATCTCTGCAACTTTCATCTTCTGGATGTGTGAGTTCTTAACCGGCCAACACTCGGTCTCATACAACATGGCAGGCCTAACCACTGCTCTATAAAATTTACCTTTCAGTAACGGTGGCACTTTCTTGTCACATAGGACTCCCGTCGCTAACCTCCACTTCATCCACCCCACCCCTATACGGTGTGTGACATCCTCGTCGATCTCTCCGGTCCCCTGAATAACTGACCCAAGGTACTTGAAACTACCCCTCTTAGGGATGACTTGAGAATCAAGCCTCACTTCTACTCCCGCTTTCGTCGGCTCGGCCCCAAATTTGCACTCGAGGTATTCCGTCTTCGTCCTGCTCAACCTGAAACCTTTTGACTCAAGGGCATGTATCCAAACCTCTAGCCTCTAGCTGACGCCGCATCGTGTCTCGTCAATTAGGACTATGTCATCAGCAAATAGCATGCACCATGGCACTTCCCCTTGAATATGATGCGTTATGACATCCATCACTAGGGCAAATAGGAAAAGGCTGAACGCAGACCATTGGTGCAACCCCGTAACAACCGAAAAGTGCTCGGAGTCGCCTCCTGCTGTCCTAACCCGAGTCTTAGCTCCATAATACATGTCCTTAATCACCCTAATATAGGCAATCAGGACCCCTTTAGCCTCTAAGCATCTCCATAAGACCTCCCTAGGAACCCTGTCGTACGCTTTCTCTAGATCGATAAATACCATGTGGAGATCCTTCTTCTTATCCTTGTATTGTTCCACCATCCTCCTAATAAGGTGGATAGCTTCTGTAGTAGATCGCCCCGGCATGAACCCGAACTGGTTGTCTGAAATAGACATCGTCCTTCGCACTCTCATTTCTACCACTCTCTCCCAGACTTTCATGGTATGACTTAGTAATTTGATACCTCTATAGTTGTTACAGCTCTGGATATCGCCTTTGTTCTTATACAACAGAACCATTGTACTCCACCTCCACTCTTCAGGCATCCTATTAGTCTTGAATATAATATTAAACAACCTAGTAAGTCATTCCAAGCCTGCTCTACCCACATACCTCCAAAGTTCAACCGGAATTTCATCTAGCCCGATAGCTCTGCCCCTTCTCATCTTACGCATTGCCTCCATGACCTCATCGACCTCAATGTCCCTACAATCACTTAATTCATAGGGGTTGTCGGTATTCCTCAATTCACCTAGTACAATATCCCGATCCCCTTCCTCATTTAGAAGTTTATGAAAGTAGGTCTGCCATCTCCTCTTAATCTGGTCATCCCCCATCAAAACTTTGTCGTCATTAGGGGTGTTCATGGTTTGGGTTGGATCGGTTTTTCCCTAAAAAGAAACCAAACCAAGTAAGTTGGTTTTTCAAATATTAGAACCAAACCAAACCAATTAAGTCAGTTTTTCCTCGATTCAATTTATGTCGGGTTTTGTCGGTTTTTCGATTTTTTCGGTTATTTGGCGGTTTTTTCTTAAATATAAGACATACACTACCAAACACATATTCCGACAACCACATTTTCAACGCAACTCTATCAAATCAATTGCCCTTTGAAAAATCTATTATTTACCAAGATATATTGATGATAATTTAATCTAATAGTGATGAATAATTTAAGGACTCAATTAAAAATATATTATTTTTTACGCGAAATGGATTCTTACACTTAACAAAAGAAAACTATCAATCAAACTAGAATGTAAAGGTAAAGAACTATACTAAAGTGCAAACTATTAACATTTACCATAAATTTTCTGAAACTTTGTATACATATAT
The DNA here is from genome assembly GCF_000715075.1 of Nicotiana tabacum. Taxonomy (NCBI): domain Eukaryota; kingdom Viridiplantae; phylum Streptophyta; class Magnoliopsida; order Solanales; family Solanaceae; genus Nicotiana; species Nicotiana tabacum. The sequence continues at coordinate 10,555,344 of NC_134099.1, read as the reverse complement.
ATATGTATTCAAAGTTTCAGAAAATTTATGGTAAATGTTAATAGTTTGCACTTTAGTATAGTTCATATAAGTGTAATAATAAATTTGAAATAGCTAATCCTATAGTCGGTTTGGTTCGGTTTTTTTGGTTTTTTTCTGATTAAAACCAAAACCAAAACAAATTTGATCGGTTTTTAAAATTCAAAACCAAACCAAACCAAAAAGTATCGGTTTTTTTGGCCGGTTTGGTTTGGTTTTCAATTTGGTTCGGTTTTTTGGGTTTTTATGAACACCCCTAGACGTCATCATCTTTTATGCACCTCACTTGGTCCAGATCTCGAGTTGTTCTCTCTCACCTTAGCGAGTCGGAGTAACTTCTTCTCCCCTACTTTGTTCCCTAATTCCTCATACAAACGAGCAAAAGCTGTCGTCTTAGCCTCCGTCACTGCCATCTTCGCCTCCTTCCTAGCTACCTTATATCTCGCAATGTTCGCTCTCTTCTCCTCCTCGCTAGTGCTCCCTACTAACCGTAGGTAAGCCACCTTCTTCGCTTCCACTTTACCTTGGACAACTGCATTCCACCACCAGTCTCCTTCGTGGCCACCGGTACGGACCGAAGATATCCCTAACACCTCTCTCGCCTCCTTCTTTATATAGTCTGCCATCGTCGACCACATATTGTTTGCGTCCCCACTACTTCTCCAAGATTCCATTGCCAACAACCTTCCTTCCAACTCCTGAGCTTTATCCTTAGTCAAGGCGCTCCACCTAATCCTCGGGCGGTCTCGTACTGACCTCTGCTTCCTCCTTATCATAATACTAATATCCATCACCAAAAGCCTATGTTGCGTTGCAAGGGTCTCACCTGGGATAACTTTGCAATCCTCGCATAATCTTCTGTCGCATCTCTTGAGGAGGAGATAGTCAATCTGAGTCCTCGCCACCAAATTTTGGTAAGTAACCAAATGCTCCTCCCGCTTCGGAAAACATGAGTTCGCAATCACTAGATCGAATGCCTTGGCAAAATCCAGCAGCGAAGTGCCCCCTCCGTTCCGTTCCCCGAAACCAAAGACGTTATGCACCTCAGTATAACCACCTGCAGACGACCCAATATGACAATTGAAATCCTCTTCTACGAATAACCTCTCGGAAGAAGGAATACTACGACTGATGTCATCCAACCCCTCCCAAAAGCGCCTTTTAATCTCCTCATCCAAGCCTACTTGCGGCGCGTACGCGCTAACGACATTTAAAATACACTCACCCACCACCAATTTAATAGTGATTACTCTATCATTCACATGCCTGACCTCTACCACCGATTCTCTAAGATGGCTATCTACCAGGATACCTACTCCATTCTTACCCCTCACGACTCCAGAGTACCATAACTTATACCCATCCGCGTTTTTCGCCCTCGATCTGACCCACCTAGTCTCCTGGACACACGCTATATTAATCTTCCTCTTCTGAAGGATCTTCCCCAACTTTATAGACTTACTCGTTAGCGAACCTATGTTCCATGACCCGATTCTCAACCTATAGGCTCCCTTGCCCCCTCTACCTCCCCTGCCTCCCGACCCACACCCTGACCCCACCCTTTGCCCCACACTCTACCCCACCCGAGGGAATGCCTTTAATCTATCATCCCAGACTGCAGCCACTACACCTACGACAAATCTAAAGAAGACTCGCTAGAGCACAACGGACAACGAATCAAACTAGAAGGAAACAAGTGACTACCAGTACACTAGTTGAATGATTTAACTATTGTGAACTAAAGTAACATCAATTTAGCTAACACCAAAAGGGAAACAGTAGAACGGGAGGTACCAATTCCCGAGAACCAAACCTGTGTTGATTTGCAGTACTCGATGTACTTGCAAGCTCACGCACCGCTTTCCACCGCCCTTTGCTAACGCTCGTCCAAGTTGCTCTCTTTTGCTAGTGCTCATGCGCCCAACTTGTCTCCAACAACTTCGAGAATTTCCCTGAAAACACAGAAAAATACCACGACCCAAAAACCAAAAAGGGTCATCACCGCTACCACTGGTGTAGCCCCAAAAGTAACTAATAGAGAATGCGTTAGTATTCTTCGGACCAATAATGGTCAGATTTGGCTTTTACCATGGAGACCAAGCATGAGAAGGAAATGATGGACCTAGATCAGCGAGCTCCACAAGTCACTTGAAAACGAGATCTAATTGAGCAAAGCTTTTCAGCAAATTTAAACTCAGAAGATGAAAAACCAAGGGCGTAGCTCAATTGAGTGGTGTCTGGAAAATAGATCAACAATAACAAGAGCCAAGAATAATAGTTTTATATGGAAAATGCCAAAATAGATTAGTTAAGTGGAAGTACAACAAGTTACTGAGATTTAAGCTTAAATATTTTGAAACCCAACAAAAGCATAGGATAAACGACAAAGAATTTACGAAACTATTGTAGCCAGAAGCACGGAGATTTTGCTTATTATTCTCCGGCGTGGTTTTCGGCAATATCCGGTAACGACGACTAAACTCTTGAAAACGCCAAATCAAAGAATGAGTAATTACAGATTTCTTAAAATAATTAGAGTAAGTGTTAGGTTAATTCACGAAGCAGTATGAAGGAGAAAATAAGAAATGGAAGAAAAGGAAAAAGACTAAAAATAAACAGGAAAGATTAGGAGAAGAAGCAAACCGATTTCTGACGGAAGCTCGTCGGCGGTGATATTTGAGAAGTCGGTGAATATGACCGTTGATTCTCGCTCCACGTGCTCCGTAGCCTTTTTCTTCTCCAAAATAGTGTCCAACCCTTTCTCAACTCGTTTGGAAAGAATTTATATGTTAGGGCCAAAATCCCTCAGTCCAAATCGGGGTTGGAGTCTTTTAACCCGCGATTTTTAATTACTGGGCTATAGACCTTGCGAGGTCAGGCTTATAGCGCGGTCAGCCTGACTACAGAGCTAGCTACGCCTGGCCTGTAGCTCGCTAAGGCAGGCTATACCGCTATAGAGCTGGCTTTACTTGGTATGTAGCACAGTTTGGATACTTGATGCTTTTGTGCTCTTTTCTTGCATTTTTGTCCTCTTTTTGTACAACTTTCATTTGACTTTATCTTCGGATGCTTCTATACATAAGACAACACAATTTAGCTCAAATATCACACAATTAATTATTAAACCAACAAAATATAGGGCGAGTAGTGTACTAAAAGTATAACATTTTGGCCGCACATCAATACGTTAATTACTCCTGCCTTTTTTCCCCAACAATAGGTAAGCTCATACTATAGAAAGTGTGTACATTTGGACTTAGCTTGCTTTTTCCGAAAATAAAAGGGGAGAAATACACAAACAATCATTCTTAAGGTTGCTATTTAAGGGTTAATCAGTTCTTATTTTGTCAAGAAAATTTGAAGTGAAAATTTTAATTTCATGATAATTCAGGACACAGATATCCTGAAAATTGAACTAAAAACTAAAATTCAAAACACATTGGTTAATTCCTAAATAGGAGCCCTTTAGAGTGGCTGGCTACCTAATGTCATTTCTACAAATTAAAAGACTGTCAAGAAGATAACATTGCACAAAAACATAATTGCCGAGCTATTACTTTCTTTAGCATTTACTAGGTAAAAGCCAGTGTTGTAGTAACATAGAAGTTTCAAAATTGTCACCAACACATGGTATTTTGTTCCAAAATTTATATCTTTTTCTAGTAGCTCATGTTGAAAAAAGAAACGGTAAAAATTTACTTGCACTGGATATTCACACCAAATTCTACTAACTTATCATGGTTAAGTGATAATGTATGATAAAAATGTGTATTAATTAACCCTGGTATAATGATAATCATGTTTATAAAGACATGTATCATGTATTTATTAAATTGATATAAACACCTGGTGCGAATAAGTAAATTTACCTAAAATAATCATATTGGTCAATAAAGGGTATCACATATTTAAGCTCCACCAATACAGCATCAATTATTTTAAATTGCAAGACTTGAAAAATTCATACAAAGAAGCCAAGAGTGATTGTGATATACGAGCTACTTAGAAAACAATACACGATAAAGTTAATGGTGATGTAAAGAATCTCAACAACTAAGTTTATGTATCTCATAATTTTGGTTTGTTTCCTTTATTCATTTTTTTGAAGGCACACAAATAGAAGAATCGAAGGAAAATTTTAGAGTAACGGTAAAGTTATTTTCGTATAATCTATAGCTTACGGGTTCAAATCATGCAATTAGCTATTGATATTTGCATTATCTTGGGGATAGCCCTTCTCTAAAACCTGTACGAACGTGAAATATCTCGTGCACCGTACTATTTTTTTATAGCACAAATAGAAGAATTGTGCTTTAGTATGTTTGAACTTAAACCTCTAGTGAACATTATCCACAGCTACGGTCTTTGTGGGCACTGAACCCCTTTTTTGTGCCCTATTAATTTCTATTTCAAGTTGCCGACAACTCTAAATGCAAGAATCTTTGGTACTTTTTGTGTCTTTTTGGCGGACAAGAATCTGTTCTTGATCCCAAAACAGAAATAAGCAACATTTATATTGAGTGTGTAGAGTTACAATAGAAGAAAATAAAAAGTCTTGGAGTGTTTACTCAATTATTTCATCTAAACATTTTTACTCTTATATTTTTTAAACCTGTTTTGAAAATATTTTTCTTGAATCGAGGATCTATTGGGATCAATATGTCTACCTCACACAAGGTAAAGATAAGATCTGCATATGCATTCACCCTCTTCAGATCCCACTTGTCGATTTACAATGAATATGTTGTTATTGTTGTTGATAGAGTTTCTAGTATGTCCAAATGCCTTTTAAGTGTGGCAAAAAAATATGCATTTAAGTAGTTAATGTTATGATAAATATCACATTATGGTGGATGTCTACTCTTCTTCTATGATTTTCATCTCAAATGCTTAATGACATATTCAATGACATATTTTGTATGTTCAATGACATATTCCATGACATATTTTCTTCACTTTTTATGCCTATATAAAGGCCTTGTAATAGATAGGAAAATACACACAATTAAAGAAGAAATAAGTATCTCTCTTCCTCTCTTTCTATCTATATCTCTTAGTTTGTTTTGCTTGTTCTATATTGTTATTTTGGATTATATTTTATAACATGTTATCAGCACGAGGCTCTACCATCTCAAGAAGATCTTTGAGAAAATTAAGGTATAATTTTTCTCAAATTTGTATTTTTTTAAATGTCTGATATTATGAAAAGAAAGTTCGTTGCCCTTGAAATTTCGGGCAAGAACTATATGACATGGGTATTGGATGCTGAAATCCATTTAGATGCAATGGGTCTTGGAGACGCCATTAAAGATAACGATAAAGCATCTACACAAGACTGTTCTAAGGCATTAATTTTCTTGCGCCATCACCTTGATGAAGGGTTGAAAATTGAATATCTCACAGTGAAAGATCCATTTGTTTTGTGGAATGGTTTAAAGGAAAGATATGAAAACTTAAAGTTGGTCACTCTTCCACAAGCACGATATGATTGGGCTCATCTTAGGCTCCAAGACTTTAAGTCTGTTTCTGAATATAATTCTGCTATGTTTAGAATTACTTCCAAATTGAAACTCTGTAGAGATAATATCAGTGACTATGATATGCTTGAAAAAACGTTTACAACGTTTCATGCTTCCAATATGGTCTTACAACAGCAGTACCGAGAGAAAGGCTTCACAAAGTACTCTCAGTTGATTTCTCTTCTACTTGTGGCTGAACGAAACAATGAGTAATATCCTATTAATTAGTATTCTAGTCTCAGTGATCTTTTAACAATTTTAACTTTCCTATACATTGCTTTAATTCTCTTTAAGAAAAGGTTTATAAGCACCCGGGAACAACTTTTATTACTTCACCCTCAATTTTTTTATGAGTATGTTATTTTCTTACACGTATCAATTATGTTTCATACAATGTGTAGGAAAATGCAAATAATTTATACTTGTAAATAAATTTGTTGTAGTTGTATTAGTCATATGTGTACTTGTATTATTTTTTGCGTAATTATTTGTATAATAATTAGAATTTGCTAGAAAATGCATTAAAGGCTACTATTGGATTATTGGTTTAACTTTATTTCTTTTTCATTTTTCTCTAAAAATACTAATATTTATTCATATATTTCTTTTGTATGTCAAACTATGGGAAGCAAATATGGATATCTTTCAAAGCAAACTTGGATCAAAGTTCAATTATAAAAATATTTGCTTAATTGATTCATGTACGACACATACAATATTCAAAGAGAAGAAATATTTCTCTCATTTAAGTATGTGTAAGGCAGATATTACTACAATTTCTGGTAGTAGTAATCTAATTGAAGGCTCTGGAAGAGCTACTATAACTCTGCCTATGGGAACAGTAATTATCATTGAGAATGCAATGTTCTCCTCCAAGTCCAAGAGGAACTTGTTGAGTTTTAAAGATATCCGCAAAAATGGATTTCATATTGAGACAATAGATGAGAATAATATGGAATATCTCATCGTTACCAAGAATGTCTCTGGCCAGAAAAGAATTATTGAGAAGTTCTCATCTTTATCTTGTGGCCTGTATTGGACAAAAATTAATGCAATTGAGGCACATTCTACCATAAACCAAAAGGTTACTGCTTACAATACTTTTGTACTTTGGCATGATCGATTGGGCCATCCTGGATCAATTATGATGAGACGAATCATAGAAAACTCAAATGGGCATCCATTAAAGAATTTGAAAATTCTTTTAAATAATGAATTTTCTTGCACTTCTTGTTATCAAGGCAAGTTAATTATAAGACCATTACCAACAAAGGTTGGGATTGAGTCCCCTGCGTTTTTGGAACGTATACAAGGGGACATTTGTGGACCTATTCACCCACCTAGTGGGTCGTTTAGATATTTTATGGTCTTAATAGATGCATCCTCTAGATGGTCTCATGTATGCCTATTGTCATCTCGCAACCTCGCATTTGCAAAATTAATGGCACAAATAATCCGATTACGGGCACAATTTCCCGATAATCCAATTAAGTCTATTAGACTTGATAATGCTGCTGAGTTTTCATCCCAAGCATTTAATGATTATTGCTTATCAATTGGGATAAAAGTGGAACATCCTGTAGCTCATGTTCACACTCAAAATGGCCTTGCAGAGTCTTTAATTAAACGTGTGCAATTGATAGCAAGACCGTTACTCATGAAAACGAAGTTGCCCACTTCTGTTTGGGGTCACGCCATTTTACATGCAGCAATGCTAATTCGTCTCAGACCGACAAATTATCACAAATATTCCCCGTTGCAATTAGTTTTGGGTCATGAACCTAATATATCTCATCTAAGAATTTTTGGATGTGTTGAATATGTGCATATAGCACCCCCCATATCGCACCAAGATGGGTCCCCAAAGAAAGTTAGGAATATATGTTGGGTTTGAATCACCCTCCATTATTCGTTACCTTGAAACATTAACGGGAGATTTGTTCACTGCTCGTTGTGCAGATTGTCGATTCGATGAGGCATTTTTCCCAAAATTAGGGGGAGAAATTAGTGAAACAAAACATGAAATTTTGTGGAAAAATACATCATTGTCTCATCTTGATCCGTGTGCATCTATTTGTGACACAGAGGTGCAAAAAATTATCCATTTGCAGAAAATAGCAAATCAAATGCCAGATGCATTTACGAATTTGAAAAGGATAACAAAATCACATATCCCTGCAGAGAATGTTCCAATCCGTATTGATGTCCCTATTGGACAATCTTCTAGTGTCATAGCTAATGAGTCAAAAGCACGCCTAAAACGTGGCAGACCATTAGGTTCTAAGGATCGAAATCCTAGAAAAAGAAAAACAAATGATCAAGATGACACTACGAAAGAGTCTCATAAAGAAATTCACGATTTAACCAATCCTGAGATTCATGAGGAAATCAATGAGCCTGAGACTCAAGAAAATAAGGAACTATCAATAAATCCAATCGATATTGAGACAAATTTGAATCGAATAGATATAGTGGCAGATTACATCTTTGCATATAATGTTGCATCTAGCATTATGCAAGAAAGTGAGGATCTTGAACCTCAATCTGTTGGAGAATGTCGACAAAGACTAGATTAGCCAAAATGGCAAGAAGCAATCAAATTAGAGTTAAGTTCACTTGCAAAACGTGAAGTTTTTGGGCCTGTAGTCCAAACACCTAATGGTGTTAAGCCTGTTGGCTACAAATGGGTCTTTGTATGCAAAAGGAATGAGAAAAATGAGGTACAAAGATATAAGGCACGCCTTGTTGCACAAGGATTTTCACAAAAGCTTGGTGTCGATTATGAAGAGACATATTCTCCTGTTATGGATGCTATAACATTCCGTTATCTCATTAGTTTTGTTGTCCATGAAAAGCTTGACATGCATTTAATGGATGTAGTTGTCACACCTCCTTTTTCCGCCCCGCGAGGGGTGAAGGGAGTTTTTTCCAATTAAAGGACAATCGAAACGGGATTTGTTTATTTATTTCAGAGTCGCCACTTGGGAGATTTAGGGTGTCCCAAGTCACCAATTTTAATCCCGAATCGAGGAAAAGAATGACTCTATATTACAGTCTGCGTACCAGAAATCCGGATAAGGAATTCTGTTAACCCGAGAGAAGGTGTTAGGCATTCCTGAGTTCCGTGGTTCTAGCACGGTCGCTCAATTGTTATATTCGGCTTGATTAATCTGATTTTATACAAATACGAACTTATGTGGAAATTTTAACTTTTTACCGCTTTCATCATCTACTGTTATTTTTATCAACAATTGCAACATCGTGGAAACACATTTCGAACCACGTCACATCAATGCACCCGTGGTTGTTGGCGTATTTCAACTCTGTTGAGATTTGGATTTGGGTCACATGAATGTGCACCCGAGTTTAAGGAAATTAAATTATTAAAGGCGCGCTTAAAGCGACTAGCGTATCATTTACTTTGGGTAGGGCCGTGGAATTTTGCTAAACGGTCCATCCCGAAGTCTAAGCAATTTTAAAGCAAATAATTGCTGAGGGCCCCACAATTTTGTATTTTTATTCGGCCAGACTCATCTCATTCTTATTTTTAAAAGGAATTTGCAACGTCATGGAAACGCATCTCGAACCACGTCACAATCAATGTACCCGTGATTAGAACCACATTTCGACTCCGTTGAGATTTGGATTTGGGTCACATAAATGTGCACCCGAGTTTAAGAAGGTAAGATTTATTAAGGCGCGTCCTAAAGAGACTAACGTATTGTTATTTTAGGAAGAGGTCGTGAATGTTCATTAAACGGCCAAATCCAAAGTCTAGTCAATGGTTATGTATTTATTGAGGGCCCCAGCGATGTGTGATTTATTTGGCGAGGCTCGTCTCATTTTATTTTAAGGATAAACCTACAGTGACTACATTTCTTCTATTAAGTTTGTCTCTAAAAGCAAAAGAAAATTTCTTAATTAATTACATGCTGAAAAACGTAACTTATCAGTTATTAAGTTACGACTAATGTGAACGGAAAATTGCGATCGCGTTTGTACAAGGAAAAGCTGCTTTAGTTCTACATTCTATTATTTACTAATGCTAGAACATGAGATAGATACACAATAATATCAAAAACAGATTAATTCAACTAATATTATTAGATGAAGAAGTTATATATATGCAACCCCATTACTTATTAATAAATCGACTACATTTTTATACAAAGAAAGGAAAATTATATTCACACAACAAATCTAAACAGTTCGGATTTAACAGGAACAACGCCTGATTAATATTTCATTTCGCTTCAAGCCGAGAGTGTACAAATGTGTACCTGGAAACAGCAGTACAAGAACAAAAGAAGGAGAAGTCAGCATCAATAATACCACAGCAACAGCAGATTCAGCAACACCGCAAACCAGTAACAACCAGTAGAATAACCCAGTAACAGATTGAAAACTCAGCAATACCAAAGTGCAATCAAAATCAAAGCAGAGGAGAGAAAAGATACAAGATGCAGTAGTTTCTGATTTTTGAATAACACTCGAAGAAAAGCAAACAGAATTTATTCGAGTGAAAGTTCAAATTGCATTTCTCTTTTACTCTCAAAATGTTTCAAGTCTGTCCGCTCTCAAGTGTAAAAATCTCTCAACAATCTCCACCCTTTTTCTCTCAATGTTCAAGTCTAAGTTTTTTGTGTCAAATGACCATATATATATAGCAAGACAAGTCTTCAATTCCCAACCCCAAATTATTCCCCCAATGGCATGCTTTGTCCCCACTACTTAATGTTTTCTTTATTTTAAACCTTGTCCCCTATGCCTACATTAAATAAATACATCAACCCCAACCCATTATAATTTGTCCCCCATGCCTATATTAAATAAATACATCATCCCCAACCCATTACAATTTGTCCCCCATGCCTAACATAAACAAATACAATATTCCCCTCTACTACATTATGTTTTGTCCTATTATGTTAAACAATTATATCAAACACCACCCCATTATATTTTGTCTCTCATGCCTACATAAACAATTATAATAATGTTCAATTACCAAAATACCCCTCCGACCTTATTGCAATTACCATTCTACCCCTGAACGGATTGCAATTTACCAAACTACCCCATCAGCTCTAAACAATCAATTAATCATAACTTAACCAAAATATAGTCAAGATGACCAATTTCTCAACAATCTTCAACAACAAATTACACGAACATGATGAACAACACAACTCAAAATTAATGGAAGTAAATTAACCATATCGGGAACCAATCCTGGTTAACTTAAACCAAAAAATGAATGAACAAAGAAACAACAAAATACATGATTCAAACTAAATCAACAAATCAAAAACAAACATAAACTCACATTAAATCACTGGATTCAACATGAACTTCAAACAAAGATGAACATGAACTAAATCTATTTTTAAACAACAAACATGACGGATTCAAACGATTCAAACAACATTAATAATTTCTGGAAAATACATAACAACATGAAACAAATTGAAGAAATAATTAATTAAATTTCAATTTGAATCTAACAAGCATTAAACTAACAAATATTCACTTAAACAATAATACAAACATGAAATAAACATGAAAAACAACTAATTAAACTTCCATTTTGAAATCTGAAAATTAATTTAACAAAACATATGAACATGAACAAAACCAAAAATCAAATATCTACCGATTTTAGATTCGAGAAATATCAAAACAAAATACGGACAAACATAAAACTCAAAATCTACTAACCGGATCGAAAGAAATATGTACGGACTGTTTTGACGAACCTCGAATGGGAATGAATCTGTCCGGACTCAACGACGAGCTCAACTTCCTTTTAAACTTGACGAACTCAAAACGACGCTCGACGAACTCGACTAAAACTCGACCAAACAGTGCTGGCGATGGCGATTGCGAAAGCGATGGGACACCCTCGAAATAGTGGCAGCAGTGCGAGGAAGATACAGCAACTGCGATGGCGATTTATGGCTGGACGCAGCAGCTGCTACAGTGACGACGCAGAGCGGCAGCAGCTTGGCCATGGAAGCGACCAGCTCTCCTTGCAGCGATAAAACCAACCCTCCGTCCCGGTGGTGCCTCACGGAGGACAGCGCTGGTATGACTGATATGTTGGTGGTTACTACCACCACAGGATTCACCAGTGGTTCCTCGCATTCCCAGCTTTGCACGTTGGCTTATCAACTCCTTCTTGTGTTTGCGACGAAATGTTACGCGTGCCAACAGTGGAGAAGAATGGCGATGGCTTTAGAGTGGTTTGTGGTTGACGACGCAGAAGCAGTAGCAGGTTGCTCGTCAACGGCAGACGCGAGGGGGAAGTTGGTTTTTCCGCCGATTGGAGAGGTCATTTGGAGGTGAGGAAGACGATGAAGGCGTGAGGGGCCGTTTGGTGTAGCTAAGGAGGGGTCGTTTGGTGTAGCTAGGGAGGTTCGATGATGGGGGAACGGGCAGCCATGGTTGGGAGCTTAGAGTTTGAAGGTTTGGAGGGGAAGAAGATGGAGGGGGGCGGGTAGGCTTAGGTCTTTTTAGGGTTTTTGTTTTGTGTTTTGCTTTGTGTTAGGCCAAAAATGAAGAGTGGGTGTTGGGTTAATGGGTTAATGGGGCGGACCGGGTCGACCCGGTCTGAAGTGGACTGGGTCATGGGGAAGATTGGGCAATTATTTGGGCCTATGGTTTGAAAATTGAAGAAGTGGCCCAATCCGATTTTTCTTTGTATTTTTGTTCTCTTTTCTTCTTTTATTTTCTAAAATTAAATTATAAAAATACTTAAATTATTATTAAGAACTAAATTAAGTTATAGAAGCACAAATTAACTCCCAATAACAATTAACGCACAATTAAGTAATAATTAAGCATAAAATTGTTCATTTGGACATTAAATGCTAAAAATGCAAAAGATGCCTATTTTTGTAATTTTTTAATTTTTGTAAAACTAATTTAATTACTAACAATTGTAGAATTAAATCCTACATGCAAAATACGACATATTTTTGTATTTTTTATTAATTTAACAAATAAGCAAACACAGACAACTACAAATAATTATCCGAAAATATCACAAAATCTCACAAAATTGCACACCAAGGAAAATCATTTGATTTTGAATTTTTTGGGATTAATTCTCATATAGGGCAAAAATCACGTGCTTACAGCCACTGTACCTTTATGCCGAGCTCACTTGATAATGAGATATACATGAATATTCCCTAGGGATTTAAAATGCCTAACGCACAGAATTCAAATTCCCTGGAAACATTTTCAATCAAATTGCAAAGATCTTTGTATGGTCTAAAGCAATCAGGAAGAATGTGGTATAACCGTCTTAGTGAGTATTTATTAAAGGAGGGTTATATAAATGATGTCATTTGTCCATGTGTTTTTATAAAGAAAACAACATCGGAATTTGTTGTGCTTGCCGTATATGTTGATGACATAAACCTTATTGGAACTCCTACAGAACTCCAAAAGGCAACTGATTATTTAAAGAAGGAATTCGAAATGAAAGATCTCGGAAAGACAAAATTATGTCTCGGTTTGCAAATTGAACATTTGACAAATGGGATTTTTGTTCATCAATCTGCCTACATTAAAAAGGTATTGAAACGGTTTTACATGGATGGAGCACATCCATTAAGTACTCCGATGATTGTTCGATCACTTGATGTGAATAAGGACCCGTTTCGACCTCAAGAAAAGAATGAAGAACTTCTTGGTCCTGAAGTACCATACCTTAGTGCAATTGGTGCACTAATGTATCTTGCTAACACTACAAGGCCTGACATAACTTTTTCGGTTAATGTCTTAGCAAGATATAGCTCTGCTCCTACAAGGAGACACTGGAATGGGATCAAACACATATTGCGATATCTAAAAGGTACTACCGATATGGGCTTATTTTATGGCAATGATTGCAATCCCAATCTTGTTGGTTATACCGATGTTGGGTATTTATCTGACCCGCATAAGGCTCGATCTCAAACAGGTTATGTGTTTACATGTGGCGGCACTGTCATATCTTGGCGATCGTCTAAGCAATCAATCGTGGCTACTTCTTCTAATCATGCTGAGATAATTGATGTTCATGAAGCAAGTCGAGAATGTATTTGGTTGAGGTCTATAATACATCTTATCCGAGACAAATGTGGTTTGAAGTGTGAAAAACTACCCACAATTATGTATGAAGACAATGCAGCATGCATAGCTCAATTGAAGGGAGGATTCATAAAAGGAGATAGGACAAAGCACATTTCCCCAAAGTTATTTTTTACACATGATCTTCAAAAGAATGGTGATATCAATGTGCAACAAATTCGTTCAAGTGATAATATGACTGATTTGTTCACCAAATCTCTACCAACATCAACCTTCAAGAAACTGGTGTACAAAATTGGGATGCGAAGACTCAAGGATGTGAGTTGATGCTCTCATCAAGGGGAGTTAATACGCATTGTACTCTTTTTCCCTTACAAGGTTTTGTCCCACTGGGTTTTCCTTGCAAAGTTTTTAACGAGGCAATAAAATGGCGTATTTCTAATCATGTGTACTCTTTTTCCTTCACTAGGATTTTTTTTTCCCATAGGGTTTTTTCCTAAAAAGGTTTTAACGAGGCACATTATCTTTGGACATCCAAGGGAGAGTGTTATGATAAATATCACATTATGGTGGATGTCTACTCTTCTTCCATGATCTTCATCTCAAATGCTTAATGACATATTCAATGACATATTTTGTATGTTTAATGACATATTCCATGACATATTTTCTTCACTTTTTATGCTTATATAAAGGTCTTGTAATAGATAGGAAAATACACACAATTGAAGAAGAAATAAGAATCTCTCTTCCTCTCTTTCTATCTATATCTCTTAGTTTGTTTTGCTTGTTCTATATTGTTATTTTGGGTTATATTTTATAATAGTTAAGTCGATGTTATCAATTTTCTAATATTAATTAAGAGAATTTTATAGTCCAGTAGGCAATAGGGACACAAATGAGATGAGTTCAAGATGAGTCATCTTTAGTAAGAATAATATTAGTCTTTCGACATATTCTTGAAGACAACCTTTATTTAATTGAACAAGTAGACAACTATGGAGCCCCACCATGAGGAGTAGATGGAGAGTTTTATTAAGTGGTGTTTCTGCACTCTTTTGGACTTAAATAATTCACACATATAACAATAACGATTGTGAAATATATTAGTGAGAAGTGAGAAGTTTAAATTCTCGACCTCAAAATTATTCAGAAATCACAATAATAATGATTCTTTCGTTCACTTTTTACTTGTCCACTATATTAAAGATATATTTTCACTTTTACTTGTCCACTATACTAAATCAAGAGAAAGATAATCATTTTTTTAATGTTTTACCCTTATTTCTAACTAGTCAATCCCCAAATCATTTCCCAAGACTTTTTTAAAAGCTATTATTATTATTATGGTTAAAATTATAAAATATATGCTTTATTTATTTTTTTCTTAAAGGTAGTGCAAAGTCAAAAATGAACAACTAAAATTGAACAGAGGACTAGCAATGGGCCACCACCACAGACACACACATATATGGTTGAATTCAATTTATGTGAACTTATTTTTTTTAGTTTGTGCCAGAAAGAATGACTCGTTTCCATATTTGGAAACAATTTACCTTTACGCAATTATTTATAGCTACACAAAATATATGTACCATATTTTACATTAAATATTCAAAAAAAAAATCTTAAACTCTGTGCCCAGTCAAATACGATCACATAAATTGAAAACGAATGGAGCATTATACTATTGTTTACCGTGAAAAGGTAATAACAATTAAATTTGTTGATAGGACTCTAAAAATATGTGATCTATTTTTATGCTAGTTTGTTCAGCAGTTGATGCTAAGTATATGAGATTTAAAGACGAAATAAAGTTAAGGAGGGAGCTATAACCAAACCGATAGGCCAGTCACTTGGGACCTCGAGGTCGATCCCGGGGCTCAGCCACGAGCTGTTGAAGGTAATCAGGGTAGGGCTAACAGTATGAGGCGATTAAAGAGAGCTCTTTATGGCCAATGATAAGCAATAAATGATGAACAAATATGGGGATAATAAATAAAAGCTATAATATCAAGAGGATATGTTAGAGAGTGAAATAGAAAGTTCTTGTATATTTTCGTGTGGAGTAACTGAAGTGACCAACCCTTACAAAGTAATAGGGATCCCCTTTATATAGGAGGAGAATCCCTTCATAGTACAACAAGCATTAATTACAAGAGTACGGAGACGTGACAACTAGATGACACCCTGACTCGGGTCTTATTGTAGCTCTCTAGGCTTCATCAGTCCTAGCCACATACCTTGGGAACTCCTCGTTTTCACCGTGGTCGTGGTTGACGTTATCACAAGATCGAGTGTTGACGATCCTCGAGGAAGGAGTCTCGATCGTAGCCTTGTAGCATCGGGACTTCGAGACGGTCTTCCGAGGTACTTTAGTAATGAGAAATTGAACCCTTCGATTTCACTGTATACAACTATGTTTACACGCATCACTATAATTGACTAGTGTAAGTTTTCACATTTACTGATATAAAATTTTACATCCGTCTCTGAAAGAACTTCAATTTTCTCTACATCTTCCTTGACGGACATCAAAACATTAAAATAAAAATAAAAATACGACAAAACCCCCCCCACAAGCCCCCCCCCCCCCCCCACACACACCCACCCACCCACACCCCACACGCAACGAAAAACAAGAGGTTACATAGTACAAATCAAGCCCAATCAGAGATGAGGCTGACACGTTTTTGCTTTTATCCAATCTCATATAAATCCTTTATTTTTATTTTAACCTTTAATTTCCTTGTGCTTTTATTTTTTTCCCTTTAATTTCCTTGTGCTCTCCTTCTAGTCAAAATTGAGCAGCAAAATAAATTTCTTGTGCTTTATTGGGTACCTTTTTATTTTTCATTCTGCTTCACGCATAAAATCACTTCTTGGTTGCTAAATAAAATGACCATTTTGATGTTGACTTGCACCAAACTTTTATGCTTATCGTTTTTATCTTGCTCTGTTTTGTAACATTCCAAATCTTTCTTATTCTGTTAACAAGAACAAAGATTAACGTATTAACAAACTAGCAACTTTACAACTATGTCCTTAGACCTTTACCCTAGTGATTCACAATCGATATCTTTGAAGAATGAAAATTACAACAATTCAGTGTAATCTTATAAGTGGAGATTGAGAAGGATAATATGTACACGGGGACTGAAGAAGGTAATATATACGCAGACTTTACCCCTACATTCAGGAAAGCAAAGCTGTTTCCGAAAGATCCTCGACTTAGAAATCAAGAATTGACAAGCTAATATCATTATGTTATTGTAGACCCTTTGGTCCACTTTTGCTGTTTCTAATCTGGAAATTGGATCAAACAAACATGAATTTTCTTGACCACAAATATATTCTATCACTGTGATGTTAGTGTTTGAACTCTTCAATGCATATAAGGGTCAATTGGTCCTCAAAATGGGACCTACCTAGCACTTTTTGTAATCCACCTTTAGTAACAGTCCACCTGGGCAGCCATGGCAATTCGAGGAAGGACACAACACATGTAATAATTCGTACGTAATTAAATGAGAAAAGAACATGACAATTTATACAAAAACTGGTAAAAAGGGTAAAATATAACGTTTGGTAGCAAACCTCAGTCCAGAAAATACAAGAGCAAACACAAAACATAAAAAGAACAAATCCAACATTTACATAACTTTTTTTATTGATCTTTTTTCAGATTTCATTCTACAAATTATTTATCTAACAGTCGCCGTGACAAAGTGAAAGGGAAAAAAAATGAAGACATCAAACGGAAACAACACCAATTCTACTCAGCACTTTCACTCAGGTGCCTCCAAAAATATTTACAGCATCTCCTATCAAAGCTACTGCCGCCCTATATAACTTCTTTAAGGGAGCATATCCATAAAACCAACCTAAGCTAGAAATCCTTCACTTCAAGCAGCCTGCAGGGAGTTATTTAGGTATTAACTCATCCTAGTAGTGAGATGTCGTAGTACCTTGATCTCAAAACTGGCAAGAAGTCCCAAGCCTTTGTATCTGCCTCTGACCAACGGTGACTGATTTGCGCTTGTCGAAAGCTGGGTACAGCAGTTCTTGGAACTTCTCTAGAAACAGACGCCATTCTTCCTCATTCATATCTGCTAGCTTCAAAAAGCTGGAACTCACAGGGAGCTGCTCATTCGCGCTCCTGTGGCCGGATGATGCTCTAGCTAGATTGCCATTTTCTGGCTTTGTTCCTGAAAAATTAGGATGCTTCTGCTTCTTGTCACCTAAACTAATATTCTTGAGGGACATTGATAGTTTTGACTCGGACACATTCTTTGCGGGGGCAGGAACATAGTTAAAGCTTGTGTCCTCCTCTTCACTCTCTTCTTCCTCAATGCTTTCGTCTAGCTTAAAGAGTTGAGTGCGGCCATTTCCTCCTCCAAATGGAAACTGAAATGGGTTCCTGGTCATGAAGTCTTCAGAGGCCATATTTGGACTAAAAGCATACCCTGCATCCTCGTAATCTATGTCAAATTGGAACTCCTCCTCATCAACTTCAGCCTTTGGAGATAAAATCTCTCTCTCAGCAATCATCCTTCTTGCCTCCAAACAAACTACTTCAAGCTCGCTGGGTTCCTCCTCCCCACGACGAAACTCCCTGCTCATCATCTCACCAATCTCTGCAAGGCAGAGCCCATAAGTAGCAGCTTCCTTGAGGAAAATGGTGGACAGGACCAAGACACGAAGGCAAGCTTCGCGAATCATAGGGAGCTCACTTTTCAGCATCTCAGAGTCACGAACAGGATCGAGTTTCTCTATGTACTCGAGTTCATCCTCTGAAAAAGGAATAGATGCCTGAGGCCAATGAATCCACTCAAAATATGGGTCTTCCAACGTTTCTGGTAGACAGAGGCCATGATCAATGGGAATTAACTCTACTTGACCAAACCTCCCAACACCATCAAGCTTCCTAACTAAAAGATTTCCTGCATGCCTATCTGTGTTAAAAATCCTGATGTCTAATATCCCAATCCGATGAACAGCAGCAACGGGGAAGCTTGAGGTTCCATGGTCGCTGGCATCAAAATCATGAGGGATGAATTGTTGAAAAGATGCAATCTTGCTGACGAGTTTCTTCTTGCTATGAGGCTTGTCTCCATTAACACCATCATTGACATTAAAAATAGAATGAGTGATTTTCACCAATGCAGTGGCCGGCACATTAGCAAAATGATCATAGTCTAGCAGGTATGCAGCAACCTCCCTAAACCCTGTTTCTCCAACTCGAACTGAACGCTTTAAGCCTGGCTGTCCAAGAGCTTTGCCAACAAAGCCTTTAGGATTGTTTGGGGCAAATGGTTCTTCATCTGTTGGCTTGACAATAGCAACACTCTCCCCTCTGATGTTTCTAAAGAAGTACCCCCCTCCAAGTCCACTATGGACGGGAAGTGGCTCAACTCCATTCTTGATAGCCTTCACAATCTCCTTGACAAGTAGTCTTGTCTTGGCAAAGACACAAGAGTTCCCCAGTATCTCAATAGGGCCACTCTGATCTCTCTGTTGGACATCCCTCCCAGTAGGTGAAAGACACGGAGTCGATGAACTTCTATGCATAAAATTCCTCGTCAGCAGTAGAGGAGAATCATTCCGAACAGAACTAAGGTCGTTCTTCAACACCACATCACCAAATGTCAAAGAACTCTCCTCAGTTGGGACATTAAGGGCAATCTGCAACCTCCTCTTCACAGTATGAGCGTTGTCACTACGGTCCAACTCCATCCCCAGTACACAACCAGTGTCAGTTTGCACAAAAACACGTCTCCTCCCAGTAGATTTCCCTTCCATCCTACTGTTTCCATGGTACTCTCCACCACCAAGAGGACTCTTGAATAGTGCCACAGCCATCTGGGTCTGAACAGGACTGTCCAAGTTAGGAGACATAAAAGGACGAGAAAAACCGTCCTAAGTCACAACCAGCAAAAAGAGATGGCGGAAGAAAAGAGCTTCCCCAACACTCAACTCAGAAGCCGATTGTAGGCAAAAAACCAAATGATTCAATCCACAAAAGATCATCAATCAGCAAAAGAGGAATCAAACCCAACCCCCAAAGTTGTTACCACCGAACACAAGAACACTATCAATCACTCGCACGTCAAACAACCAACAGCGAATGATCAAGATCCCAAATGTTACATCGAAAGAGCCATCTGATGACCCGGATTATAGCAGTGAACCACAATCTGTGAACACACACAAAACTTAATAAATTTACGCACTTAATCAAGAATTGCAATAAAACAAAACTAATTAGCCATTGAAAACCAATACATCACACTAAACAGATCTTTGTCAAGATCTTCAAGAATCGGAATTAACACTAAAACCTACGTTTCCTTGATACTTAAGAGTTATAGCTAAAAAAACTGTTAAACCTATATTTCACAATCAATGCAAAGCTATAAATTACTTATAAAACTGAAAATCGCTTTATACACGTGTTTACACAATAAAATCTGTAGAATCTAATTAATTACTCAGCAGTATCACACTCGAAACTCTCATTTTTATCCAATAACATAAACTCTTAATCTCGCAATAACTTACATAGTTACATTTAACTCGAAACTCTCATTTTCATTCAATTACTAAAAAATAATACCGAAAAAGAAAAAAAAAACTAAAATAATCTTAAAAAACCAATAATTCCGCTGAAAATCACTATTCTTTCGTCCTCTCAAACAAATTTAAATAAAACTGACAAGTGAATAACGAATCAAAGAACAACAAACACATAACAAAAAGAAATACAATCTACAAAAAAATTGAATGAATGAAGTTGATTAGACTACTCACCAGACGGCCAGATCTGAGAGATCGCGCCTCTGTTTGTCTCTCTTTTTACGGCAACCTGTACACCGCCTTTCTTTCTCTTCACCACCGGAGTAAGAAGATATCAATACAGAGATGTAAACCGTCTGATTGAGAGAAATACGATTCAACGGCTACGATTTGATTTCTCTCAGTTTGAAGCCACCAAAAACCCTTTTCTTCTTCTTTTGCTCGGCTCCTGTGTGGCTTATGCTTCCTTCTCTTTTGACGAATCTCTCTCTCTCCTTTTATATATATATTCTCTGTCTTACATATTCTGTATCTATATATGATTTAATATTTTCCAATTTTTATTTTGGGGTATTTGCTCTTTTAGTACCTCAAGTATCAATAAATTATGTTTTGATTCATCTGATTTACTTATTTACTATTACATAATTTAATTACGATAAAAATTTGTTTGTACTAGTTATTTGTATTAAACTAGATCAAACTGCTATAGCTAAGTGATTTAATAATACAACAATAAAGTCAGTGTAATATCACAAGTGAGATCTAGAGAGGATAGTGTATATGCAGACTTTACTCCTACCTTGTAAAAGTGAATAATATATTTTCAATAGATCTTTGGCTCAAAAAAAGCATAATCACAGCAATGTTGAAAAGAAATACAATAGTGAAGAATCAAAAAAAATAATAACAAAATAAATAACAATAGCAAGATAAAAAGATAATTGCAGCGAAAAAACCAACGGTGTTACTAGAAATCTGAGTATACAGCAATAACAGCAAACTCGGTGTAAGGTCCGGAGAAAGTAAAATATAATATAAAAATACATATTAAATAAATATAATTAAAAATAAATAGTATATGTGCAAACACATGTTATATATTTATTAGTAATTTGATATAAACTCCTAGTTTTGATAAATTTTCATCTCTAATTACTAATACATTATGTTAAGTTTGAATTCATTACTCCATATATGAAGATAATATAGTTCTAAAATTAGTCGGTATAACATAGTTCTTATATAAATACATCAAAAACATATACTTTATTTAATTGAAGTTAAAATATAGGTGAAATTAGAATTTATCTGTAATTTAGGGGCCAAAATGCTATCATCTCTTTTTCTTTTCTTCTCAGAATGTTCGTTTAACTCTGGTTAAGTGGAAGTAACGTTTAGTGTGAACTATGGTTTGATCTCTCTAACTAGCCGTAGTTAAAGCGGCAGGCTTATTTATTCACGGAATGGTCTAGAAAGTTGAATCTTTAGCCGTTGGATTATAATGAACGGTGGGATCCTAAGCTCCAATGAATGAAGGTGAAGTGGAGGTAATAGATTGGAAGGTGACGTGGCGGGTCTAGCGAAAAGGGTAGTGACAAGTGACAAAACGAATCGGGTGGAGATTTTACCATTTCAACACCAGTGAGTTACTGAATTACCGGAAATGCCCTTCGTGAAAAGTTATGGGGGCCAGATATTTTCTTCATGGGTGGGGTCCCCTTTTTTATGTGGGTCCACCTTTTCACTTTAATCCAAATTTTACTTGATATAATCAATGTTTAGGTAGTTAAATGGAGTAGTCTATTGTTTGACTAAGAATCATAACCTCCTTTTAATATTTTAATCGTAAACTTTATGAATTACTAAATTTTTACGTGGTAAAACTTATTTGGTATAAAATAATACTACTAATATATTTGTTAGTTATAATTAAAAAAGACAAATTTATATGCAAACAATTATCATGCATATTTGAAGTAAATTCTTGTGCCAATCAAAATTTCTTACTTATAGCAATTTAAAAAGATTAATTAAAGATATTCAAGTAGAGATAGAAGTTGGAACATACTATTTTGCTCGTACAGTCTGTACCCAATATTTCAATCATTCTTTTCAAAAAGAGATTAGTACTTAAAACTATGGTTGTCCAGCGGGATGGGACGGGACGGAACGGGACGGCATTTAAGCGGGATGGTGGCGGGACGAGATGAAACGGGATGGAACAAACGGGACGAAACAATCGTCTCATCCCGTCCCGCTAACAAACGGGACGGGGCGGGACGAAACGGTCGTCACATCGTGTCCAGCTAACAAACGAGATGGGACGGGACGGGATGGGACGGGTTCGTGGGCCTTAAGTGTATTTTTTTTTTATAAAAAAAATGTTTAGTTTTTTGAAATTACTATGTTTTTAAAGTTTGCAACGGCTAGAGTTTTGACTTATTTAATAAACTTAAATGTTATTATGTTAAAACAAAAATTAGAAAACTAAGTAAATAATTATAAAAATATTAAAACAAAATACTTGTAATGAAATATTCTAGTAATTGTAAATTTATAATAGAGTTATAATTTATTTAATATAATTTCAAAGTATTAACTATTAAGTAACTCAGACAATTCATAAAAACAATTCAACTCTTAGAGTTTTTTATTTTATTAATGGAACTTTCAAATCTCAAATACAAATATAATTCTTTTGAAGAGCAACTAATCTACGCAGCCACCTTCTAGGAAGGGTTCTATTTGAACTAGGCCTCTTAGTAGCTAATTACAAATTATCATACTAATATTTGTAAGCTTTTATATAGCTTCTTTGTAACTTATCAATAATATCTCTCGGACATTCTATTGGAATTGGCAATGTTGATTGATGTTCCAATCTCTGAATAATACGAAAATCTCTAGACTGTCCTCCGCTATTGCATGTCTATGATCTCTAATTTGAAATCTTGCCGCGCTAAAAGCACTCTCCGATGCTACTGATGATGCTTGAATAGCCAGGATATCTCCGGCCATTATTGAAAGTGTTGGAAAAGCCTTGCCACGCTCCCTCCACCATGATAAAAGTTGTTCCTTGCCTTCTTCGTCTTTAATACTTTCCAATCCTTGATTAAGATAAGAATCAAGTTCATCATCAATAGAGGAATCAAAACCTGTTATATCATCCATATATTCCCATAAAATTTCTGCTCTTTTTTGAAGTAGAAAGAGCAGTTTCACAACCTGTTGTATTCATAGATTTATATTTATCAAATATTGATCTAGCATAAGAATTATGCTAGCTTGGCAGTCTTCGAGAAATGGTTGTTCATTTTCTTGAATTGCTAAATTCTCATAAATTTTACGAACAAATCCCTTTGCACCTCTTATTTTTAAAGATGGGTTAAGAAGAGTAGAAATTAAATAAACTTCGGGAATAGGAAAAAAATACTTTTTAAATTTTGAAATCATTTCATTAATGGCCGGTGCATAAGTTGTATTTGTTTTATACTTACCAAATACAACAGAAATTCCACAAATATACCATAAC
Organism: Nicotiana tabacum; assembly: GCF_000715075.1. NCBI lineage: Eukaryota > Viridiplantae > Streptophyta > Magnoliopsida > Solanales > Solanaceae > Nicotiana > Nicotiana tabacum. The sequence continues at coordinate 10,531,617 of NC_134099.1, read as the reverse complement.
ATTTATGTAACAGTAGGATAATATATACCAGAAAATTATTTTGTAGCATAATAAAAAATTTCTAAAAATTTAGTAAGCTCTTTGATCTCATCCCAATCAGAATCAACAATTTGATCAACGGGGATACCATTATGCATATTAAATACCTTTTGGATAGGTACCCGATAATCATAAGCAACTTTAAGCATTTCATAAGTAGAATTCCACCTAGTACAAACATCTTTTGGAGCTTTTCTAAATGGAAGGTTAGCACTAGCACATTGTTGAGCAAATTCACGAATTCTACTTTGTTTATGAGCACGAAAAATATAGCCACAAGCATGTTGTATTTTATTGCAAGCATCAGAAAATAAATTAAGACCATCTTTTACAACCAAGTTAAAAATATGGCATGCACATCTAACATGAAAAATTGCTAGATTAATTGGACAAAGCCTAGATTTTAAGCTATTTGCTTCGGTTGTCTTCTTCCTCATTTTCTTCGTCCTCAAAAATAATATCATTGCCAAATTGTCTTTGTAAAGTTTCATGATCTAATTGTTCTCCGACATGAATACCATAAAATGTGGAGGGTTGGGAAATTGTAGTTTCATCAACATGAGTCATTTCATCAATATATTTTCTAATTCTAGGTCTAGAAGAAGGGTTAGGATTAGGATTATTACTACTTTCACCTTTACTATTTTTTTTACTACTTTTTTTGAAAATGCCAGATACATTTTTAGGTGCCATAATTTAAATACGAAATTAAATTAAAAAAGCTAACACAAAAATTAAACATAAATTAAATACAAAAATATAACACGTAAAGTAAACACAACAACTAAGCACTAAAATGATACGCAAAAATTATATATTAAAATTAGGAGATGGAACGAGTGCACCGTGATTAAATATTGAAACTTGAAAAAATTGCCCTAGATTAATTGCTCCAAATACTTGACGAATTAATTTGAAGCTTGAAAGTTGCTCCAAAACATTTGCCCAAATACTTGAAAGTTATCACTTGATATTTAATAGTAACAAAATTGAGAGAATAATATAGATAGTTAGAATGTAAGAGATTTGAGAGAGAAGATTGATTTTTTGTGGGAAAAAATGAAGGAGAATGGGAGGTATTTATAGTAAAAAATAGGGCCAAAGTGTAATTTAATGAACTTAAGGGTTATATCAAAAGTTTGGGGGGTAGGGGGTGTTTTAGGGGGGTAGTGGCTGTTGGCAACAACTATTTTGCAATTTTAGCCGTTGCCCAATGGCTAGCTTTTTTAAAAAAAAAAATTGGCGGGACACGGGACGAGACGAAATGGTCGTCTCGTCCCATCCCGTGTCCCGTTTAACAATGGCCCATCCCATTTAACTTGGGGCGGGACGGGAGACGGGACGAGACGGCCCGTCCCGTTGGACAGCTTTACTTAAAACAATAATGAAAGGTCTCTTGAATGGGAGAAGGCAAATGTGAAAGAAAGGAGGAAATCTGTTGGGAATAAACCCCTAAAAAAATAATATTCACGGTAATAAAAGCAAAATAATAACGTAGCACTTAGATACGGTAATTAACAAGAATAAAAGAGTAACAAGAAAATATTTACGTGGAAAATCCTTTTGAATAAGGAAAAAAACCACGGCCCTGAGAAAAACAATTGATATCACTATAGCAAGAATTTTATACTTTGTAGGTCCGAGTAAAATACTCAAAAGACCATTACGACACTCAAAAGAAATAACCCTCTTTTGATATTCTCACCTTACTACAATATCACTCACTCTCTATTTTTCTCACAGACTATTTTCTTATACCTTGTCTGTGAAACCTCACTCTTTCTTTCTAACCCTCAGATATATTTTTCCTCCGAGATTGGTGTGTCAAAAATGAGAGCCGAAGCTCTTCTTATATAGGCAGAACCTCGCCTATTACGCTTGACATTTTTCTTCAGCACACCTGCCATATTTGACAAATGCAGAAGGGAAACATGGGCTGCTAATCAAGGAAGAAAATATTCTTCCTTGATTTATGGGATGGACCCCACAAATATTTTCTTCCTTGATTTATGAGATGGACCCCACAAACCTCCCCCTCTAGTCTCATTCAAACTTGTCCTTGGTACCACTTTGGTCAGCATATCCGAAGAATTCTCACTTGTATGGATCTTCTTTACCTGCATAGACTCATCCTCTATCATTTCTCGAATCCAATGATATCTCACGTCGATGTGCTTCGTCCTTGCATGATAAATGGTGTTTTTGCTCGGGACTATTGCACTTTGATTGTCACAATAGACGACATACTCCTTCTTATGCAATCCAAGCTCTTGAAGGAACCGTTTGAGTCATATCATCTCTTTGCAGCTTCAGTAGGGATAATATACTCCACTTCAGTTGTAGAGAGTGCGACACACTTCTGCAACCTCGACTGCCATGATATAGCTCCCCCAGAAAATGTAAACAAATATCCAGTAGTGGATTTTCTGTTATCAATGTCACCCGCCATATCAGCATCTGTATAGCCCTTCAAGATTGGATCCGATACTCCAAAGTACAAACAATCTCCTATGGTACCTCTTAGGTACCTAAGTATCCACTTGACTGCTTCCCAATGTTCTTTTCCGGGATTTTCAAGAAACCTGCTGACAACACCAACTACGTGAGTAATATCAGGTCTAGGGCAAAACATTGCATACATCAAACTTCCGACTGCTGAAGAATAAGGAACTCTAGCCATGTAACACCCCAAAATATTTTATAATATTTGCATTCTTGATTGGGCATTTTTATAACGAGGAAATATTTTACTTTGCACTTCCTAAATGTGAAATGATTAATATATGAAAATTTCTTACTTTAGGCTGTGTTAATATTGGCAATGAAGTTTCATGATGTTGCTATATGTAACACTTAATATTATTTTGACTAGTTGTTATTAAATATAATATATAATTAAGTTTTGGTTTCCAACCTTTTTTATTTATCTAAGAATATTTAGTAGTTGGGTAACCATTTTGTTTTTACTCTTCAAGACAAAGAAGAGTTGTTATCCATATCTCTCTTTCTATCTATCCCTCCTTCTCTCTATCTCTCTCCTCCGTAGAAACTTGAAAATTTGAAGTTTCATGAAAAAAACCATGGATTTCTACTAAATCAACAAGCAAATTTCGTTTTTGGTGAAGATCAAGTTGCTCCTCTTGGTAAGTTTCTAAACTCGTTTTTATACTAGACACCTACTAGACTTTTCTACATATCTTTTTGTACATAGCTCTGATTTAAGTGATTCAGGACTTTCTGGTAAGGTATTTCATACATCTATAACTCTTATGAAGGAACCAAAATCTAGTTTTGTTAGTATTTACCTGAAAAAGGATCAGAAAGTATAGGGCAGGTGCTGTCCAGATTTCCATTTTTAGAAATACTCCATGTACTGCTATTAGTAATTTTAGCATAACTCTTTGTTCAAAATTGATATGGAGGTGATTAAAGATTTTCTGAAACTGTAAGCCATAGATCTACAACTTTTGTGAAGACCAGAAAGTCTAGTTTGTCCGTGTAAATCTTCAAAACTGAGTCACAACTCGGAACAGTGATACTGTCCAGAATTTCTGTTTCAAACGTTTTTGGGTAATTTTCACCAATATCATATTTAGTTTGACTTGCTAAATCACTGAACTTATTTAGATATTTGATTATGTATTTAAGGTATATAAACCCTTGAAAAAAATCAAAGAGGAAGTGTTTGAGGAAGTGGACAGATTTGGTTTGTTTACAGCGTAGACGATTCGAACGTCCCCAAGTTGTGATTGAACTGTTTCGTGGTAAAACACCAAGGTTTGTGTATAAACTTGTACTCTTTTTGCTTGCTGGAATATGTTGAAATAACTTGATATTTCGTTTTTCTTGGCTTTAATTTATATTGTTATATTCGTATTATATCAAGTATTGTAAGATATTTGCTAAATCGCCCATTCGTACGGATTGTTTGATCACTTTGCATTCTTGTTGGGACTTTGTCCTTCTTGTGGCAATGACTTTGTCACTCATCTTGGCATGCCTCTTGATTTGGATCTTTTTCCATCTTGACTTTGGATTTGTAGTTCGTCTTGAATTATGGAACTTGTCCGTGTTAAGTACGAACTAGGAAGCCATTTTTAATATGGTTCTTGATTCTCTTGTCTATTGGGTTTTGACGCTACTTGATTTGGGGCTTCGGTCCATCTTGATATCTGATTATGCTTAGTGTGATGGCATGACGTACATATTGGGCGAAAAATGGATATTTGGTATACTCTCTTAAATTGATAGTATACACTTTCTAGACTCTTGAACATTGTTATTGATATTTGGAAACACTTCATAGTTTGATATTGATATGTTTGATATATTTGTTCACTTATTTTAAATTATGTTAAATTGAGCTAACTATGATTGAAAAGGGGAATTGGAGAATTTAATGACTCCAAGCCTAAAGTTTATACACCACTAAGATTTATGCTTAGCGATAGTTGTTTTCTATCGTATGAAATGTTCCGGATGAAATCTGAAGATGGCCAGGGTGAAGTAGTCTCTTTGGGAGAATTTATGGAGATCACATTTGCATATGCACCTTGGTTTGCATAGTTTTGGGACATGTACATGATATACATGATATACAGGATACACACACACATATATATATATATATATATATATATATATATATATATATATATATATATGTCACACTTATGTTATTTGGAGGCTTGTTGGATTTTAAAGACCAAAATCTTGTAGCTTGAATTTGTAACCTATTTTATTGTATTAGGGTGTTTTAATAACTCAAGTCTTGTAATATGCTGAATTTACACTTTCTCTTGTAAATATGTAGAAAAGGAGAAAACTAGTTTCCTTTATTTTTTATATATACCCGATAGTTTGAAATTTATGTACAATATAAACTTGCGGTGATTTTGAATGATTGTATAAATAAGTTAGGAAGTTGCTTTAATCTGTTAATATTTTGACATTGTATTTCATTTAAAATAAAATTATGGTGTATTTTCAAAAAAAAAAAAATATATTGCACTTTCAACCTTTTCGCATGGGCCTACTTCCGCTACTAAAATTATTCTAAATATTTTTATTAGTATCTCTTTCAATATTTTATAAGTAGAAAATTAGATTTGTTTTCCTAAGTGGTACCCTCACAAAGGGGTTGCTACAAGTCATGTTCCCTTTCTCCTCCAGTGTTGTAGGACACATATTCTTGCTAAACTTTAGATGACCAGTAAGAGGTGTGCTCACTGGCTTAGCACTTTTCATGTTGAAGCGTTCCAGTACACGTTCAATGTACTTTTCAGCTTGTTTCGCTCTCGAACTACCTTCATCCCTAAAATTTGGTGTGTTGGGCCCAAGTCCTTCATATCAAATGACTTGGACAGATCTCCCTTTAATTTTGCGATCAGCCCCTTGTCTTTTCTTACAATTAACATGTCATCCACATACAATAACAATATAATAAAGTTATTTTCAGAAAATCTTTTAAAGTATACACATGGATCAGAATAGGTCTTTAGGTATATTTGACTTTTTATGAATGAGTCAAACTTCATGTACCACTGTCTTGGTGTCTGCTTCAATCCATAAAGACTCTTATTCAATTTGCACACCATGTGTTTTTTTCCAGCTACTTCAAATCCTTCTGGTTGCTCCATATAAATCTCCTCTTCCAAATCTCCATGAAGAAATGCAGTTTTCACATCCAACTACTCCATTTCAAGATCTAGGCTAGCTGGTAAGCTCAAAATTGTTCGAATAGAAGTCATTTTGAAAACAGATGAGAAAATTTCGTCAAAATCAATACCTTTCTTCTGTTCGAAGCCTTTAACCACCAATCGAGCTTTGTATCTGACCAACTTGCCATTTCCATCCTTCTTGAGTTTAAAGACCCATTTGCATTTGAGTGGTCTTTTACCCTTTGGAAGTTCAACCAGCTTGTACGTGCCATTTTTCTGTAGAGATTCCATCTCTTCTTGCATGGCTTTCATCCACTGGTTCTTTTCTGTATGGGACAACACCTCCTTAAGACTTTCTGGCTCCCCCTCATCACTGACGAGGACATACTCTGTGGAAGGGTACCTGCATGACTCTACCCTTGGCCTCTCTGATCTCCTCAGATGTTGAGGTTGTTCTTCTTCCTGAGTGTGATGCTCCACTTCCTCGATACCTTCATCAAGTTGCTCCCCCTGCTCAATAACCTCACTAGCTTGTCCCCCTACTCGACAACCTCGTCGGTCGTACTTTCTACACTTGTGGGATTGTTAGAAGTAGAAGGAATAGTAACAAGGTTAGGAATTATACCATTCTTCGCCTTTTCTGACATATCAGCGGCACTTCCAACTTTACTTTTTCCGAAGGCTACATCTCTGCTTCTAATGACCTTCTTCTTTACAGGATCCCACAACATGTACCCGAACTCTTTATCTTCATATCCGATAAATATGCAAAGAACAGATTTATCATCCAACTTTGTTCGCTGCTCTTTTGGTACATGTGCAAAAGTTGTGCAACCGAACACCTTCAGATGCGAGTAGGACACCTCCTTATTGGTCCAAACTCTCTCTGGGATGTCAAACGCCAATGAAACTGATGGACTCCTATTGATTAGGTAACAGGTTGTCTGAACTGCTTCACCCCAGAATGACTTAGGCAGTTTAACCATTCTAAGCATGTTTCTCACCTTCTCCACAATGGTGCGGTTCATCCTCTCGGCTACGCCATTGTGTTGTGGGGTTCCAGGAACTGTCTTTTCATGTCTGATCCCATGACTAGAATAATACTCTTAAAATTCCCTTAAAGTGTACTCACCTCCATTGTCACTTCAAAGACGCTTTAGCTTTCGACCCGTCTCCCTTTTTACTAGAGCATGAAAATTCTGGAAAACTTGAAACACGTGATCTTTGGTTTTCAAAATATAAACCCATAATTTTTGTGAAGCATCATCAATAAAAGTAACAAAATATTTGTTACCACCCATTGATTCAATTTTCATTGGGCCACAAACATTAGAATATACTAAATCAAGTATATTCAATTTTCTTTTAGACGATGTCAGAAATGAGACTCTATGGTGCTTACCAAATAAACAGTAGTCACAAGGTTTTATCGTTGTACCTCTGGCATAAGAAATGAGTGATTTCTTGGCAAGAATCTGCAATCCCTTCTCGCTCATATGACCAATTCTTTTGTGCCACAAATCTGCAGAAATCTCATCTTGTGCCACGTTCAATTCACCTTGGCATATTCCTGCATTTGTCATGTACAACGTGCCACGAGTAACTCCCTTTGCAATCACCAATGATCCCTTTGCGAGTCTCCACTATTGATTTTCAAAACAGTTCTCGTATCCATCTCGGTCTAAAGCAATTCCCGATATCAAGTTCATCCGCAAATGAGGTACATGCCGCACATCTTTTAGAACCAATGTGCATCCGACATTTGTCTTGATACAAATGTCACCAATCCCCACAATCTTTGAGAAACTTGTGTTACCCATTCTCACTGTGCCGAAATCACGTGCTACATATCTGCATAAAAGATCTCTTACCGGTGTGGCATAGTAAGACGTCGTTGTGTCAACCACCCATTCCGACTTTGGACCTGACAGGTGCATGCATTCCTTTTGCTCATTTATAAAGAGGACAACATTATTATTGTTTTACACCATGATAGCTATGTTGTCGTCATTCTTCTGGCCACTGGTTTCACCTTTGCCCTTCCTTGGATTTGGGCAATCTCTTTTAAAGTGACCTGGTTGATCGCGGTTGTAGCAATTTCTGGCTCTTGATTTGGATCGGTTCTTTAACTTCCCACGAGCTCAAGATCTACCATAGTTGCTCGAACTCCTTTGATAACTCCTGCCTCTACCTGCTGTGATGAGAGCCTGTCCTTGATTTTCAGGCTTATTTCTCATCTTCTCATTGAGTAGAAGAGCCGATGTGACATCTTTCAACTCAATAGTAGTCTGACCATACATGATGGTTGTTGCCAAATTATCGTACGAAGATGGCAATGTGTTCAATAGCAAGATGACTTTATCTTCTTCCTCGATTTTCACTCTGAGGTTGGCAAGCTGTGTGATTAGTCTGTTAAACACATTTAAATGTGACAAAAAATTCATACCTTCACCCATGTGTAGGGCGTATAACTACCTCTTCAGGTACAACTTATTTGTCAGCGTTTTGGACATGTATAGGCTTTTCAACCTTATCCAAATTCCATGTGCGGAGTCTTCATTAATGATATTATTTACCACATCATCTGATAAGTGCAACCTGATTGCACCAGCAGCTCTTTCATTCAAGTCAGCCCAATCCACAGCTTTCATGGTATCAGGCTTTTTGGCATCAGTATCTAGTACCTTGTGTAATCCTTGTTGGATAAGTAAATCCCTCATCCTTCTTTGCCATGTTGACAAACTGTTATCTCCGTTGAATTTTGCTAACTCGTACTTTACTCCGGACATTTTTATTTTTCACCGAGTATAGTACTACCGACAGTGAATAGTATTTCAGTGAACGAGCAGAACCTGTGCTCTGATACCAGTTGTTGGGAATAAACCCCCTACAAAAATAATATTCACGGTAATAAAAGCGGAATAGTAACATAGCACCGAGTTACGATAATTAACAAGAATAAAAGAGCAACAACGACACCAAGATTTTTATGTGAAAAACCCTTTTGAATAAGGAAAAAAACTACGACCCTGAGAAGAACAACTGATATCCCTATAGTAAGGAATTTTACACTTTGTAGGTCCGAGTAAAATACTCAAAAGACCACTACAACATTCAAAAGAAATAACCCTTTTTTGATATTCCTACCTCACTACAATATCACTCACTCTCTATTTTTCTCACAGACTATTTTCTTATATCATGTCTGTGAAACCTCACTCTTTCTTTCTAACCCTCAGATATATTTTTCCTCTGAGATTGGTGTGTCAAAAATGAGAGCCGAAGCTCTCATTTTATAGGCAGAACCTCGCCTACTACGCTTGACATTTTTCTACTGCACTCCTGCCATATTTGACAAATGCAAAACAAAAATATAGGCTGCTAATTAAAGAAGAAAATTTTCTTCTTTGATTTATGAGATAGACCCACAAAATCTAATAAAAATAAGGATCCATACAGATGAGTAGTTTTAAAAGCAGAGTTGTAATTAGTAGATTTTTCGCACATAATTAGAGTCAAAAGATAGTCGAATGTATCTCTTTTTCATTCTTGCAGTATTAGTATTATTATTATATTTTTTATACTTAAAATCTTTCGCTTCGATTTCTTTTCATCTTATTTTGTTTGTTGTTATTGTTCCCTTTTTCATTCTTACTTGAGCTGACGATCTATCGAAAATGGTATTTCTTATTTCACAAGGTAAGAGTAAGGTTTGTGTAAATAATATACTCCCTAAATTTACATGTGAAATTATACTAGGTTAGTTATTATTATTCTAATTGTAAATAGTAGATTTAAATTTTGTTTAGACAACGATTTGCTGAATTGTTTTTTTTTTTTTGTTTATTTGTTTAAAGGATAGGAGGGGTTGATATTATCCTCAATAAACAAATGGGCATTTTATTGGTCAAAGGATTGAAATTTCAGTCTTGAATGGGAGGAGAGTCATTGCAGTCACGTTCGTATGATTAAAGAAGAAAAAGGGTTTTCCAATCCCAATCAAAAGTACAAAGATAATTGGGGTCATAATCATGAGGAATAGTGTGTCAATATCATATCGTTTCAATCCTCGTCACTATGGTTCCAAAAAATTACATTTTCATCAAAAGCTTCCAATAATTTTTCTTCTTCAAGAATTCGATATTTCTACCGGAGGTCACGAGTTCGAGCGTGGAAATAGTTTCTTATAGAAATGTAGGGTAAGGTTGCACACAATAGACCCTTATAGTCCAATCCTTTCATAGAGTCTAGATCCCGTACATAACGGAAGCTTAGTGCATTGGACTGTCCTTTATACATCCTAATTTAGAAGGCTATTCCATGTAGAACGAGACAAGATGAGCAGGCACGAGCGATTTGTTACCCAAGCTGATTGGTCGGATGCTAATTATTTCACGTATTATTTTAGTATTAGCCGCCTATTTTGAAATGAAATGGGAGGTAATGGAAAGAATGCGCTAGCGCTACAAGGTCTGATCATTTAGGGGGCTAGGCTTGTGAAGAAGCAAGCTTAAAGTAATTTAATTTAACGCCGAATAAATCTACTAAAAGTGATAAAGTGCACTTACATAAACGTCTTTTATTTTTAAAATTTGATCCAAATGTCTAATTAAATGTTGATGAATTTTATCATCCCGCACGCTTACTTTGTAATTCCCAAGAAAATTCTACGTTCCGTTTGAGAATAGCCCGAATAGGGATGGGAAGGAAAGAAAGGAAATTACAGTTAAATAATATGAAATAAAATGTAAAAGAGCAATTGTTTTGAAAAAAAAAAGTACTTGTATCTGTCTTTTCTAGTTTCCTTTATTAAACCAAACACGACACAAGGAAAAACTTTTCCTCTTTCTTTCCTCAAGTCACAATGTTCCTTAAGTACGAGGAAGGATCGCATGACCTTAGGGTGTCGATAGATATTTAAAATCCGATTAAATCGATCGAACCGTACTATATCAAATCGATTTTTAGATTTTTTTAAATAAAATTGTCGGTTTTTATATAAAATTATAGCCGAATCGATAATTAGGGTATCCGAAAAATACCGAACCGTACCGAATTAATTTACATGTGAACAATATATTTATATATTAAGTTTAAAAATAATAATGCATTAAATTTTTCCTCGGACCTTGAAATTATGAAAATGGTTGCAAGCCAACAAGTAATTATTAAAACTTAAATTCCTAATTGCCAACGTATTATGCTACTCCTGTTGAAATTAAATTATTTTCAACATATTCACTAGCAAGACGCAAGGTATTCTAGCGTTTATGTGTAACAACTACAATGTATTGAATATATTTCCTTTCGTATGATTTGGATTTATCTTTTGAATATTTAATCTTCTATAGACTTTATTCTTTGGTTCAAACTTGATTAATATCTTCTACTCGTGTAATTTATATTTTCTTTGTCTTTGCTTAGTTTCTTTTACGTTGTTGTAGAATGATTGATGGATCTATACTCTCACCATCTTTCATGTTTTCTAAATATATAACCCATTAAATAGTAAAAATATCTAGAGAGTTTTGTTAAGCCCTATAAAAATACGTATTTTGTTGCATTCTACTTCTCCTAGTGACTTTTATATGACATTCTAAAAAATACCGAAAATTAATCGAACCGTATCGATACCGAAGAGAATCCGACATGATTAGGACGATTTCGAAAAGTCTAATTTTGGTTATACATAATAGAATAACCGAAAAATTGATATGATATAAATTATATAAAATAACCGACGAATCGAACCATTGACACCCCTAACGTAGACGACCTATGCTAATGCAAGCATTAAACGTTGTTTTCACAATTCAAACCGATGACATATCATGGTTTATGCTACACTTCCCTAGCTTATGCTTTTGTTCAAATTACATAAGGAAAAACTTAATAAAATAAGTAATCTATAGTATTATTTTTTGTTTGCAGAAAAAAACTGTATAAGTTATTGTTTTTCTTCGTTAGTTTTCAGACAAAGTAAATGAAAATTTATTTAGACTAACAGAAATTGCTCTAGTTACATATCCGTGCAATTTTGACATACATCCCTTGTTCCAAATAAAAACAATATTAGTTCAAAAGTCTATACCAAGCAAAATGGGCAACAAGTTGGCACTAATCAATTCATTAAGTATAGGAATTTATAATTTTCTGATAGACTTATCTTTTTGTCTCACTTAAAGTACTAGTAAAGGGTTATAAAAACCTTACTTCAAGATTTTGCAGGTCACTCATGTGCAATAGCATAAATGCATGAATTAGTTTTTTGTTATTTTTGACAAATTGGGGACATGATCTGAATTCTGATTACAAAATTATACAATAAGATATTAAAAATCCTTGTCGCATTCCCCATGTAGTATATATATATATATATATATATATATCGTCCAATTGCCATAATAATTCTAAGAAATATATAAATTTTATACTTTAAGCTTGTAAGCAAACTAGCAATTTGTGTCTACTATCGGGCAAAGTTACTAAAAGAGCTTATAATTAGTCAACATTACAGTTTTGCACAATAGTCAGTTTTGATCCAGATGAATTAATTAAAAATATTACCTTATTTTCCCATTTCAAATTAGCTCATCTATATCTATATCTAATTGTTTCCATAACAGACGTCCCTACCATAATTATACAAAAAAAGGTTAACTAAATTATACTGCTCTATATTATTTATTTTCCAAATTTAAATTTAAATTTAATAATATAATAGAGATTCTGAAGAGTCAACATACGTCAAATATATTTCCTATCATAATTAAATAATAATTTTTATTGAACTACTACTTCCATTAAATATGCTTCCATTTATAATTCAAATTTTTAATGTTGTCTTAAAATTGCCAAGTGACTTTATTTTAGCTTGCCACTTGGCTTAACCACATGCTTCACTACTCTCCTTTTAATATAATATAGATATAAATTATCTCATGTGCTCAAACAAGACAGATCACAACATGACATGTTTAGTATTCTTTAATATTGACAGCAAAATGAAATGCAAGTACTACAATTAAGGATTAATACAAATATAAAAAAAAAGATAGGTTGTCCACTAGGAGATTTGAACAATAATTTCATATCCTTCTTCATAACTAATATCTAATATTATATAATTTTTATCTCAGAGGTTTATATTTTAAGGTTATTCGCACATGATTCAAATAACCTACATCACAATTTGATATGATTTTTGCCCGCGCATCGCGCGAGTACTAATACTAGTATATATTAAAGCAAGAAAGTTACCATAGATAATTGCATTGTGATTAAGCCAAGTGGCAAGCTAATAAATGCAAATAGTATATGGTAACTTTATTTTATATTTGACTATGTTGGTCATGTACATATATATATATATATATATATATATATATATATATATATATATATATATATATATATATATATATTATACACGTATTATATATGAATTATATATAAATTACATATTCTTCAATTTTGTAATTTAAGTGGTACGTCGAACACTTATTTAGGTTGATTAGATAAAGCCAAAAGAAAAATATGGAAGAATTTCAACTAAACATTCAAAATATAAATAAAGTTCTTATGTAGACAATTTCTATTTAAACTCATTTTTTATAGAGAAATAAATTTATTTTTTGGTAAAAAAAGAAAGAAAGACATAAAAAATAAGATAAAAGAAAATAAATATAGAAAAGATGTTTGAAAAAATCTAAAAACCAGAAATAAGAGATGCCAACGAATTTCTTCTTTTATTTTATCTATGTTAAGTATAAAAAATTTGGAAGTTGATATCATCGATTTTAAATATTCTTTTCAACTCAAATACATAGACTATAAGACAAGGATATCTTAATTTTTTTTAATTTAAATTGTGTGTCATTTTTAAAAATTACTATTACTAAAAAACTGATATGATATCTGAATTTGAAAATAAATGCAATTTGAATAGTATGCATTGAGGTTAAGCCAAATATGATGTCGAGAAAAAACTACTTGGCAATTTCAAAATAATATATGCAATGTTATACAATAAAAATCAACTAATTTAACATTCAGTGATTCAAAGAACAAAAAATTTGTATATATATAGGCAGATGTAGAGTGTTGGCAACATGTTTAATTAAACCTGTAACTTTTCACGCTGAGCAAAATTTTATATGTAAAACATTCTTAAAATTATAAAAATAGTAGATATGAACTCATAACTCTAAAAATATTATGAGCTCAATGCTAAAACCTTAAAAATTGAATCCATAAAGTATAAATCTTAGATCCGCCTCTGTATATAGGATATTCCAAATTCAAAATATGTGGCTAGAGATATTGATAAACTCAAAATAACGTCATATCGAAATAAAATTTTACCGGCTAAAGAATCATTTAAATTCTTAGATAGCTGACTAAAGTGAATTTTAAATTAAAGATAATATCTTCACTTGCATCATTATAAAGATAATATATATATATATATTTAGAAATTGGAATGTCTAAATAGAAATATTTTTTGAAATATAACAACATACCAAATAAGAGTTCAAGTCGTAGTAAAAAAGTCATGTCGTAACCAAAGAATCGTTCATATTGTGTCAACCTTTGTGCTTTGACACAAATACGAGTATTATTTCACTTTTTGGCTATTTTTAGATTCCAATGAAACCAATGAGAATGGTGCAAAAATAAAATTATCACTACGAGATTTGAGAAAATGTTAGTCTTTTTCATGTACTGTTTCGTAACTGATATCTAACAATTATTTAGAAGGTTTAAATTTTAAGGTTATTTATATATCATTCAAAAAACTCAGATATTTAATATGGTTAATGTCAAATATCAAAATGGAGTCACACTAGAAAAAAATTACTGGCTAAATAAATTTTTAAATTCTTAGATAGCCGACTAAAATTAATTTTGAATTAAGGATAATATTGTGATGACCCAGAAGATCATCACATGTTTTAAAACAAAATTCCGTGTTCTGAGGCCTTGAAAACCTCATTTAGAATTACCTCAATTTGCGTGTGCAGTCCGGGCGCGTAGCTGGAAAGCTTAAATATGATAATCTATATCAAATTCCGAGGTCCCAAGCCAGAGAAATAAATTTTTAAAGGAAATTATTTTCTGGAATTGTTTAAAGAAATTTAAAATGAAATTTGATTAGAACATGATGGTATCATACCCGTATTTTGATTCGGACTTAAATCGTAAAATTTATGTTTAAAGAAGTTTTGAGAAAAATTTCATTGATCTCGAGACTTAATTTGATGTTCATGATGTTATTTTGAGGATTTGATTATATGAGTTGATCCATATGATGTTTTTGAGGTAATATGCACAATTGGTTTGGAGTTCCGAGGGCTCGGGCGAGTTTCGGGTAGGTTCGGGATATTTTAGACTTAAAATCAGAAGTTGCAGGTCTCTGAACCCGCCAGTGCGGTCCGCACAAAAACGTTTGTGACCGCGGAAGGGGGCCAGTGCAGTCCGCAGTCGGTTTCGTGTGGTGCGCGGTGGAGGCCTGTGCGACCGCAGTCCATTTCGTGCGATCCGCACAGGGCACTGGACCGCAGTACCTCAGGAAGGCCAGTGCGGCCGCATTCCATTTTGTGCGGTCCGCACAAGGGGTCTGAAAGAGGTATAAATAGACGAGATTTTCAGTTATTTTGCATTTTTCAAAAATCCCAAAAAAACATAAGAGGCGATTTTTCAAACAATATTTCTTCTCCAAATCAATTGTAAGTCGTTTTTAACTAGTTTCCTTCAATCATTAACATCTTTTAACATGATTTCAACTTCAAATCAATTGTTTTCGTGGGGAAAATTTGGTGTTTTGGGTAGAACCTAGGTTTTTCAAAAATTGGGGATTTGGACCTCGATTTGAGGTCTGATTTCAAAACAATCTACATATTTGAGCTCGTGGGGGAATGGGTAATCGGGTTTTGGTTCAAACCTCGCGTTTTGACCACGTGAGCCTGGGGGGCGATTTTGGACTTTTTAGGTAGAACTTTGGAAAACTCATTTTCATGCATTCAAATTGATTCATCTAGCGTTTATTGATGTAATTAAGTAACTTGTGGCTAGATACGAGCGAATTGGCGGAGGAATAGAGGGGTAAAGCTATAATTGAAATTTAAGTTGTGTTTGAGACATCGAGGTAAGTGTTTGGTCTAACTTTAGCTTGAGAGATTAGGAGTTGAGTCTTATTTTCTACGTGATAATTGTTGAGTACGACGTATAAGCATGGTGATGAATATCTATACGTTGGAGTCTAGCATGACCGTGAGTCTTTAAATTTTGAAGATCTTGATTTCGTTGTATCTTTCATGCCTTGGTGATGATTTTTAATTGTTGTGGAAAGTTTGTGGAAGGAATTGTAACCTTTGAACATCGAGGAGCATTGGCTCAAGTTATATTATGAATTGTGAAAGTATATGAGATGATTGAACCCTTTGGAGCATTGACTCAAGTGGTAAAGTGAGTTATGAAATAAATGTGAAATAAAGAGAAAGAGTTACTAAATTGTCCCCTTGCCGGGATATTGTTGCTTTGTTGATTATCTCCATTGCCAGGATGTTGAGATTATTGATGTTGTTCCCTTGCTGGGATTTAATTGTTTAACTGTTGTTCTCTTGTCGGGATCTCTATTACTAGTTTGTTTATTCCTTTGCCCCTTTGCTTGTGATTGTTGTTTTGGTGAGGAAGAGTGTTAACGCACGAAGGGTGATGTCGTGGATTGTTTGCTATTGTGAGGAAAAAATGTAAATCACGAGGGGTGGTGTCGTGCCGTATGATGTACCATGTCGTGCCGTATGATGAGTAAAAGCACGAAGGGTGATGCCGTGTGTAAGCACGTGATTTTTGCCCAATATGAGAATTACTCCCAAAAAATCCAAAAATAAAATGATTTTTCTTTGGTGCAATTTTGTGATATTTTGTGATATTTTGAATAATTATTTGTATTTGTCTGTGCGTGTTTATTTGCTAAATTAATAAAAAATACAAAAATATGTCGCATTTTGCATGTAGGATTTAATTCTACAATTGTTAGTAATTAAATTTATTTTACAAAAATTAAAAATTACAAAAATAGGCATCGTTTGCATTTTTAGCATTTAATGTCCAAATATACAATTTTATGCTTAATTAATACTTAATTGTGCGTTAATTGTTATTGGGAGTTAATTTGCGCTTTTATAACTTAATTTAGTTCTTAATAATAGTTTAAGTATTTTTATAATTTAGTTTTAGAAAAATAAAAGAAGAAAAGAGAGCGAAAATATAAAGAAAGTCGGAATTGGGCCCCTTCTTCGATTTCAAGCCACAGGCCCAAAAAATGGCTCAATCTTCCCTACGACCCAGTCCATTTCGAACTGGGTCGACCCAGTCCATAACCCAAAATACCCAAACCCCTTTTGTCTTACATTTTACAAAAAACAAAACAAAAAAAAACAATGAAGAAAACCCTAAAATTGCTAAATCATCCGCCCCCTCCTATCTTCTTCTTCTTCCTCAAGTTCCAAGTTGCCCTCCCATGTCCGCCCGTCAACCACCCTTCGTCCAACAGTTGACGCAGCAACAAAGCTGCTCTCCGACCACCCATGGCTACATCGTCTTCATCCCCTTCTTCTTCGTCCGAAATTCCTAGCCCTATCCGCCATTGACGAAGCTCGTCGAGCTCAAGCTTGAGCTCGACGTCCATGGCTGGCCATGCTGCTTCTGTTTCAACCAAACGACCTCCGAACGCGACCGAACTGCTGCTGCTCGTGCAGCTGCATTCAGCAACCTCACGTCCAAACACGCCTATCGCTGTTGCTTCTTCGTCATTAGTGTCCCTTCCAGCTCGAGCTGGTTTCAGCTGGGTTGATGCTGCCGCGACGCCGCTTCTTCCCCTCCATCTTCACGTCAAGCTTCCCGTCACTGCTGCTCACGTTTCCGCCATGGACGAGCAAGCTTTGATGCTGCCATGGCCAGCTGCGGGCTGCTGCTCCTTTCCCTCCGCCTTCTTCGTTTTGTCGAAGGTCTTCCGTTGAGTCGAAGCCCGGGCAGATTTGTTTACAATCGAGTTCGTCGTTGATTTACCTCCGTTTAGTTGTTTTTGAGTTTTATTTTTGTCCATATTTTTGTTTGATATTTTCCGGATCCAAAATTGTTAAAGAATTCAATTCTTGTTTTGTTCGTTGTTCATCGTTGAAATCATTTTTCTAGTTTGTTCATGTTCATGTGCTTTGTTTAAATTAATTTTTCAGATTTCAAAATAGAAGTTTAATTAGTTGTTTTCATATTCATTTCATGTTTGTATTATTGTTTAAGTAAGAATTTGTTAGTTTGATGTTTGTTAGATTCAAATTGAAATTTAATTAATTGTTTCTTCAATTTGTTTCATGTGTTTATGTATTGTTAGAAATTGTTAATATTGTTCAGTTCAAGTTTAAGTTCATAATTGTTTCTTCGTCGATCTTGTTATTTGTCTAAAGAATTTAGTTGTGTTAGAGAAATAGGTTGGTTTAATCGTTTAAATCCATCATGTTTGTTGTTTAAAATGGATTTAATTCATGTTCATACTTTGTTTGATTGTTCTTGAATCCGAAATTTGTATAGCTTGATTTCTTGTTTACCATTTGTGATTATTTCTTGAATTTGTCTCATAAAGTTTAATATAGGAATTGTTGGTTGTAATTGTCACACCTCCTTTTTCCGCACCCGAGGGGCGCAGGGGAGTTTTTTCCAATTAAAGGACAATCGAAACGGGATTGGTTTATTTATTTCAGAGTCGCCACTTGGGAGATTTAGGGTGTCCCAAGTCACCAATTTTAATCCCGAATCGAGGAAAAGAATGACTCTATATTACAGTCTGCGTACCAGAAATCCGGATAAGGAATTCTGTTAACCCGGGAGAAGGTGTTAGGCATTCCCGAGTTCCGTGGTTCTAGCACGGTCGCTCAACTGTTATATTCGGCTTATTTATCTGATTTTTAATACAATTATGAACCATGTGCAAATTTTATCTTTCAACCGCTTTATTAATTATTATTATTAAGAATGTGAACATCGCTTAAAACATGTCTTTGGACTGCGTCACATGAAATGCACCCACAATCCGGAACATATCTTATTTGACGTTTTGGGATTTGGATTTGGGTCGCATGAAATGCACACCCAGGTTTAAGAAAGTAGATTATTAAACACGCACCTAAGGAGACTATCGTGTTATTATTTTGGGGAGGCCGTGAAATTCGCTAATCGGCCTGTCCCGGAATCTAAGTATTTAATACATATATTTTGTGAGGGCCCCGCAATCTGTGCGCCTTCATTTGGCGAGGCTCGTCTCATTTATATTATTAAAAGGAATTTACAACGTCGTGGAAATGCATCTCGGGTCACGCCATAATCAATATACCCGTGATTAGAGACACATTTCGATTTCGTTGAGATTTGGATTTGGGTCACATAAATGTGCATCCGAGTTTAGGGAGATAACATTATTAAAGGCGCGCCTAAAGCAACTAGCACATTACTATGTTGGGTAGGGCCATGAATTTTGCTAAACGGCCCGTCCCGGAATCTAAGTATTTAATACTTATATTTTGTGAGGGCTCCGCAATCTGTACATTTTTATTTTTTGGCGAAGCTAGTCTCGTTTTTTTTCTTTTGTTTATTTATTTATTTGTTTTTTTTATTTACCCTTTTTTATTTTAGTTTTTTTTTTTTAAAAAAAGGATGCCATTTTTACGCCTTTAGCCATACTAAACCTTATAGCCTATTTACAACTGAAATCTCATAACTCGTTACAAATTTAATAAAAAGGAATCTAGCAAAATGAGTGTTTTGGAAGTAATAACAACAAATAATGCTAGTTTTGTCCGAATGAACTAAGCACGGGAAAGGACGAACAAATTGACGTTAAACTGTGTCATAGAACAACTAACCCTACTTAATTAAATGATATCAAATAAACAAAAATACATAACACCACAAATGAACAAAACGCATATGGTGAAAACATAAGCAAGAAATTATCATACCAATTTCTATATCGCATTTTTTGAACTTTTGACATAACATCTCCTTATTTAATGCTTGAGGTTTACTAACCTTTGAACCTCGGCAAACTTAGGACGACAAACACGACCCCGACGGAATTCAAGCCAGACCTCACTGGACGCGAAACAACGACGAAACCTCGGACAAACACCTCGACGAACCAAAGACGACCTCGATAGAAGGCTTGGACCCCACAACTGTCGACGCCCCAAGATTGTTGGTTGCTGCTGTATCTCCGACGCAGCAACTGGTACGAGGAGATGGGCAGAAGGGATCGTTTGGACGTGAGGATGGCTGCCTGTTGGTGGCAGTGGGTCGACTGGGCAGCGCGACGCCGGGAAAGGTAACAGCAGTCGCTGCTCGACGGAGGCTGGACACGGTGGAGGAAGCTGACGGACTGGACGACGGGGGGCTGGTGTTTGGGTGGTGGTGTTGGGCAGAGGTCGACGGAGGGAGGTGGTTTCGTTTACTGCTGGGGACGCGACAGTAATGGTAGGTTTCACGGTGGTTTTGGGTTAGGGTTGAGGGTGGTTTTCGGACATGGCTATGGCCTTGGAGTTTTGGAGGGGACGGGTGGTCGTTTGGTGGTGGTTTTGGGGTGATGCCTGGTGATGGGTGGTGGTGTTCGGTGGTTTGGGTGAGGCTAGAGTTGAGGTTGACGACGAGCAATGGCGGGTGCGTGGGGGTGCGACTGGTTTTAGTCAGTGTTTGGACGTGGGGGGTGGTGGTTATGGCGTTCGTTTGGGTGGTGGTTATGGACGGAGGGAAGGTTTTTTCTAGGGTTTCTGCTTCTTCTCCTAAAGAAGAAGAAGCGTGAACAGTATTTCCTTTTCAAAAAAAATTCCAAAGTCCTCTCGTCAAATGTGTTTGTCCGTGTTTTGTAATGTTTTGCCAAGAAAAATGAGCCCCACGCGTGGTGGGGTTCAAGGTTTATGTCCCCCACGCGTGGTGGGGTTCCCCATGTGTCCTGGACACGGTTTATTATGGGATAGGTCCGAAAATTAGGCCTAAAAACCGGGTAGTTTGAACCTGAATATTATTCTTTTGCCCGGAGCCGAGAAATAGAAAACATTGCTTAACTAGTCCTATGTAAGCAAAATAACTACCAAAAATAAGACTAGTATTTAACAAAACTATATCTTTTTAAATATTTTTAAGGATTTAAAATAGCTACAAAATATTAATAAAACTATTTTTTGTAATTTTCGTAAATATTAAGATAAAATATGAAGTAATATTTTTGTATTTTTTTCAAAGTTAAAATGACTATAAAATATTAATAAAACTATTTTTTGTAATTTTCGTTTTTTAATAAAGACAAAATATAAAATAATATTTTTTGTATTAAAACGACTACAAAACATTAATAGAATTATATATTTTTTTTTGTAATTTTCGAATTTATATAAAGTACCAAAACAAAGTACAATTTTTTTTGTATTTTTCAAGTTTATGAGAAATACATAAACTAAAATTATATATATATTTTTTGTAATTTTTCTTTTTGCAACGAAATAAAGTAAAAATAGTTGAAATAGCTATACTAGACCCAATTTCACATATTCACGCTAAAAATGTGAAAATTCTCAGGGAGGGTCAAAAATCACGTGCTTACAGCTGCCCCTCTTTGACTGGAAACACGAAGAGTTTTCCGACAAAGAACGACTAGACGTGTTTTTGACCCGACCATTACTTGGACGGACTACACTTAAGGAAAGGGAGGGAATGTGACCGAGCCCTGGTATCTGAGCTGCCTACATATCCATGGTTTTACAGGAATCAGGCCACGTGTAGTTCGGATATGAGAGAGATGGTAGAGGGTACCGAGGTGGAGAGCCGATCGAGGTGCCGTTCCGTTGAGGTTCCGGTCCGCGGTCCTGTCATTACAACAAAAATGAAAACTGAAAAAGACTAACTAAGCCTATCAGCTACTAGTTACAAGGATTCCTATCTCTTAAGTCTTCTGAAACTTGGTCTTGAGTCTTGAATGGTGCTTCATACAGACTTTGGATCTGAACCTTGATACTTGCTAGTTGTAGGTGCTAGTTCTTGACCAGACCACATTTGTTCTCCACTTCCGTATTTTGGTCTCTTCTCTTTCTTCTTCTTCTTTTTTTCTTTTTTTTTCTTTTTTTTTTGTTTTTGTGACCAACTTCTGTTGATCATCCCAGACTATTGATTCGCGTTCTTGAGGCGAGCTTCTAACTTGCATTGAATGCTGGGGATTTCTGTTGTAATCCTTCTGCTTTCCAGTGGGTCACTGCTTGATCTTTGACAGGCGGACTCCTGACTTCTTCGATCTTTGACATACCACAAACTCCGTTCTATAGGCGGGTCCCTGACAATCAAAACAAACAAAACAAACAAAATTTCCTAACCCAGTTTGCACTGGGAAGGTTTGTGAGTCAGTAGCAAAATTGTAACTCATTGATACTACTGATGCAGTGCTGAGAGTGAACTAAACACTAGATTAGGATGTATTCCCTTGTTATACAGGTGGGCGTCTAACTTCAATGCTTGAAATGTAAGGACTGAAATGTATTCCTCCGTTCTATGGGCGGGCTCCCAACTTCAACACTTGTAATAAAAAAGACTGAAATGTATTCCTCTCGTTATACAGGTGGGCGCCTGGCAAGAAATTTAAAGACTGAATGTATTCCTCTATTATTATGGGCGGGCTCCCAATTTCAACACCTGAAAAGTAAAGACTGAAATGTATGCCTCTGTTATTATGGGCGGGCTCACAATTTCGATACTTGAAAGTAAAAACTGAATGTATGCCTCTGTTATTATGGGCGGGCTCCCAATTTCAACACCTGAAAGTAAAGACTGAATTGTATTCCTCTCGTTATACAGGTGGGCGCCTAGAACATGTATGCCTCTGTTCTATGGGCGGGCTCCCAATTTCAACACCTGAAAGTAAAGACTGAAATGTATTCCTCTCGTTATACAGGTGGGCGCCTGGTTTCAACAACAATTTAGAAAATAAAATCCTATTCGAGGGCGGATGAACCCAAAATATCCTATTCGAGGGCGGATGAACCCAAAATATCCTATTCGAGGGCGGATGAACCCAAAATATCCTATTCGAGGGCGGATGAACCCAAAATATCCTATTCGAGGGCGGATGAACCCGAAATATCCTATTCGAGGGCGGATGAACCCGAAATATCCTATTCGAGGGCGGATGAACCCAAATATCCTATTCGAGGGCGGATGAACCCAAAATATCCTATTCGAGGGCGGATGAACCCAAAATATCCTATTCGAGGGCGGATGAACCCAAAATATCCTATTCGAGGGCGGATGAACCCAAAATATCCTATTCGAGGGTGGATGAACCCAAAATATCCTATTCGAGGGCGGATGAACCCGAAATATCCTATTCGAGGGCGGATGAACCCGAAATATCCTATTCGAGGGCGGATGAACCCAAAATATCCTATTCGAGGGCGGATGAACCCAAAATATCCTATTCGAGGGCGGATGAACCCAAAATATCCTATTCGAGGGCGGATGAACCCAAAATATCCTATTCGAGGGCGGATGAACCCATCTTCAAAAGCTTGGAATTGTCTTACCTCCGACTGTCTTTCTTAGAATCGTGTTGTCTTGCTATCTCTTAAAACTTGAATTGATTTCCTCGTTCCTTCGAGAAAATTTTCGACAAATGGTAGGAAATTTTCTGCCCCAGTTTTGGTGCTTTTCCTTGTGGCATGTTTTTTCGCCATTAACAAGATTTCCTTTTCCTGCTTCAAATCAAAGAAAATTTGTTAGTTTTAACACATTGTGAGTGGTCGTGCCACTCCTGCTGGGGATGGTTTCTCCCTTTCTCTCTCCCCCGCTTTGTGCTTCATTACACTATCAAAACTTGCTGGGGGTTATTTTGCTGGGAATGGATTTTCCTTTTATTTTCTCAACTGTTGTTTTCCTGTTTTCCTCAGCTACCCTTGGAAATTTGGTCCTCTTGGGATCTAGACCCATTCAACATTTGGTCTTGCGACCAACTTCTTTTCGCTTTATCGTCTTATCTTTGGCATGTCCTATTCGCATTTTGCTTTGCATCATTTTGGCAACTGGTAGTAAGCTGTGAAAATCCTTTTCAAAAATAAACTGTTGGGGAGGTAAAATCTTTAAACCAAGAAATGAAAAAGTGAAGAATTTCAAAAATAGAAAAAGAAGAAGTCTTTCTGAACAAATGCTGGGGAAAAGGAAAGAAAAGAACTTATCTGAATGATATAACCGATCCCAACGATCATGTCACGCATTCCGGATTAATCAACCCAGTCTATTTGTATCAATCAACCCTTCGGACGGCCTCATGTTGCTGAGGATAAACAGGTACTCAACTTTTTGCCAAATGCGGATCCTTCCCGCCAATCTTGTCTTGTCGCCTCATAGTGCCCTTCGAGGGGTTTTCACTAATAAGACTCTCTCGTTTCTCTCAACTCTCGTCGCCTTATGGTGCCTGTGAAGGTTTTCACCGATAAGGCTCTCTCATTTTATTTTATTTTTCAACTGGGGATCGGAGTGATGCCGATATGACTTTCTGTTAGGGATTCTTTCGGCTATCAATTCATTTCCAGCTTGTGATCTTCTTCTTGGCTGGGGATCAAAGTGTTATCCCCGACATCCATTTGCATTGACTTAGCACTTCTCAGTTACTGATCGGGAGGTCTTTTTTGGACGTCAATATGGGTTTTCGTGTATGGTTAAAAGAAAAAGGGGTAACAAGAGGTTCAAAACGATTTTGATGGGTAAAACATTACAACTCTCGGAATCAACTTCTGCCCCAGTTTTTCTTGCTTGGGGATTTTTGTTTTTTTTTGTTACACTATGACCGAGCCGTGAGGCGCCTACGTATCCTTTTTTGAGGAATCAGGTCAAACGTAGTTCCCAATTCCTTTGTTTTTTTTGTGACTTTTCTTTTGTTCTTATCATCATTACTTTTTTTTTTCTTCTCTTTTCTTTCATTTTCATTACTGATTCCAAAAGAGGGGTATGAAAAAATAAATAAGGCTCAAAAGGGGAAGCAAAGGTTAAAGTGTTTGGATAGAAGAAATAATTGCCTCCGTCATTTCATTCTCTGATAAATGCTAAATACCAACAAACAACAATTACAATCATACATAATATCTCTTAACTGTGTCAGAATTGATAACCATGTCGACGCATTTCCCTTCGATATTTGTTGATCACAAAGCGTCATTGGGCTTGCTCTGTTTAGATTGCAATAATCAACACATACCCGGATCAGGATATCGAGCGACCCGAATAACCTTATCATTCAGTTGTTTGGTTACTTCTTCCTTAATCTTCACACTTACGTCGGTTTTGGACTTCCCTAATTTTGTTTGACGGGGGGAAATGTCGGGTCAGTGGGCAATTTTTGAACTACTAAATTGGTGCTTCAACCCGGCATGTCATCGTATGACCATGCAAAATATTTTGAATTCAGTAAGTGCTTTGATTAGTTCTTCCCTGATGTCATCCGCATTCCTAGATTGACGGCTTCCGTGTCAGTTGGGCCCTCTTTTTTTCAAATTGGCTCAACTCTCTGTTAATTTCTTCGAAGGCTTCATCCTTATCGTATTCTGACTTATCATCACAATCTTGTACTATAAGTTCGAAATCAAATTGATTTTTTAAACTAGGTTGAAGATCCGTCGTGCATGCCATGTCATTAGAACCAGTATAAAGAGAACTGTTCAGAAAATAAGAAGAAAAATTAAAACAAAATAAGGAATGAGGAAAAAAAACTTTCACTTTATTAAAATACGGGATAGCAAGGTTTCACACTTTGGCGAGCACAAGAAAAAAAAAGCTGGATTACAACCCTGGAATAATCTAGACAACAAAAAAGAAAATCAGAGCCCACTACCAAGACTCCCTTCGTATAAGAAGAGGAGTAGCCATTCAATTGTTGATCTTTGCTTTCAAAATAAGGAATCTTGGCTTTCAGCCTCTGGTGTCTGAACCTCAATCTTGTTGGAGTCAATAAGATTCTGTACTGCATGTTTCAACTTCCAACACTTCTCGGTATCATGTCCGGGAGCCCCCGAACAATACTCACAGCTTACCGAGTGGTCCATATTTTTGGGAATGGGATTTGGCAATCTGGGCTCAACAGGACTCAACAAACCTAACTGCCTTAATTTGTGGAACACGACAGTATAGGTTTCCCCCAACTCAGTGAATGTTCTTTGGATTCTTTCATTTCTGAAAGCCTGACTTCCCCGAAAACCTGCCCCTGGAGGGTTCTTGTAGGCTCTTGGCGGTGGATAGGTGTTTTGCGGTGGTGTATTTGTGTTCTGGGGAGCCGACACGCGCCATTGCGGGCGAACCGAAGGCCGAGTATATGTTTGGGCTTGGTGCACGGGGAAGTGTGGTTCTTGAGGTGAATAGTGGTGTTGAGGTGGGCTGTATGGGTAATTTGGTTTGTGGGGTCTGGGTTGGTTGTAGCATGGTTTACCAGACTTGGACCAACTGCTTGCCTCAATCGTGGCAATTTCTTCTTTCTTCCTCCTTCCCAGGGCACCTCCCGTGTCGTTCTGAATAGCCTGGGTCGTTGCCTTGAGCGCTGAGTAATTCAGGATTTTGTCAGACCTCAGACCCTCCTCTATCATGACCCCTATCTTTACCACTTCATTGAAGGATTTCCCAACCGTCATCACCAAGTGACCAAAGTAAGTTGGATCCAGTGTCTGCAAGAAGTAGTCCACCATTTCTCCCTCTTTCATGGGAGGATCAACTCTTGCTGCTTGCTCTCTCCAGCGGAACCCGAACTCGCGAAAACTTTCCCCGGACTTCTTCCCGGTCCTCAACAATGTGAGACGGTCAGGGACTATCTCGAGATTGTACTGGAAATGACCTGCGAAAGCCTGCGCCAGATCATCCCAAGTATACCACCTACTGGAATCTTGCCTGGTGTACCATTCTAGTGCTGAACCACTCAAGCTTTGGCCGAAATAAGCTATCAGCAGCTTATCTTTGCCACCTGCCCCTCTCATTTTGCTACAGAATCCCCGCAAATGCGCCATAGGATCATCGTGCCCTTCATATAAATCAAATTTAGGCATCTTGAACCCAACCGGGAGTTGGACGTCCGGGAAAGGGCATAGATCTTTGTATGTTACGCTGACCTGGTTGCCCAAACCGTGCAGGCTCCTGAAGGACTGCTCCAGGCTTTTGAATTTTCTCAACACCTCATCCTGTTCAGGGGCTTTAACCGGCTTTTCGATCTCTGCAGGTACCTCCAAGTGTGGATTGTAAGCATGTGGTTCGAGGGCATGGAATGTAGGCTCAGGGGGATAGTATTGCGTATCGTGAGCCTGAAACAATGGCTCACTGGTCGTTCTGTGTAAGGGGGCTGGTGTGGGTCGCACAAAAGTGGGAATATCGGGTGTGGGGAGAGGTTGATGGGGTGGTGGAGCCTGGGAATCATGAGGGCTTCTTTCTTGATGGTAACGGGGATTTGGGAGGCTTGTTGAAGGGCCGGAGTGAGGGTATTCCGGCACGTGCCCTAGTGGCTCAGGGCTCTTTTGTGCTTTGGCTAGAGCTAGCTGCATTGCATTCATCTCTAGTCCCATCCTTTCTATCTTTTCCATCGCTTCCTTTAACAACTGGCTCATCGGCCTTTCTTCCTCGGTGCTATTCTCTGAAGTAGTCATGCTTGTTGTTATCGGTCCTTTGGATCTAGTTTGGTAAGGGTGTGTTGCCAGAATTCTTTAACAACTAACTGTTTGAGATTCGGAAAACAACAAACTTGTTAGCGTTTAGAGTTTAACAGATTTGATAACAACACATTGAGGATGCAATGCCCCTAGGCAGTTAACCGTTTCTAACATGTCTTGCTTCAAACAACATGTGTCATCCCTGCTTCAAACAACATGCGTCATCCCGGCTTGCTTATTTGCCCCTTTGAAGTACTTTGGGAACCCCTGTATTTTATTATATTTTGTATTTTCTTTTTCTTTAGATTTTTTTCATTTCATTTTCTTTCTTTTCTCTTTTTTTTCTCTTTTTTTTTCAAAATTTTTTCTTATTTTTTATTTTTTGTTGTGGTCGAATCTTATGGAGATTGCCTACGTATCATGCCCCCGCATGAATCAGACCTTGCGTAGTTCGGACCAATAAAAGATAAACAATAATAAACACACATTTTTTTTGGAATTTCCAACTTTCAAATTAAAACAAACTTGATTGCAAAAGTTTAAAACTAACTAACAGACTTTTGACAAGAAGTTCCCTTCCCCGTTTGCCAAATGCAACCAGACGGCTATTCTTTTGCAAATGTGGCCCCTTCCAAATTTCATATAAATTTTGAGGTCGGGGAGGATTATTTTATGACACTTTACAAATTTGTCCATTCTTTTACGAAAATAACCTTTCGACAACTGAAAGATACTCTAAGGCTATTTTGGCAAGAACGGTTTAAGACGCGGCCAAAGCTGGCTCGGCTTATTATGATAAAATTTGAACGGTATTCACCTGACCGTTGACTAGTTGTTTTTTCTTCTTTTCAAACTACAAAAGAAACTGGTGTTGCAAACACGGCCCTTCAGCGCCTCGTGGACGAAGATTTATAAGACTGTGTGGGTCAACTAGACCAAAAATCCTAAACATGACCCAAAATGTGGCTGTTTATGCAAAGTTAGCCTTCCGGCGTCCCTTTCGGGAACATTCGGCTATGTCTTGATAAAACAGCGTCACCCGACTTCTTTATGAAATTTGACATATATATTTTTGCTATTTTTTTGTAAAAGGGGAAGTTGGACATCACCCGACTTATTTATGAAAAAATCTTGACATGTTTTTATTTTATTTTATTTATTATTATTATTATTTGTCTTTGGCTTTTTAGCAAAAAAGGGGGTTGGACCCGATGAGGGTGTCTACGTATCTCACATCCGGTGAGAATCAAACCCGCGTAGTTCGGGCAATCAAGAATAAGTAGATGAACTAACCCTTTTTTTTTTTAATTTGAAAGAACTACTTTAAAAGAAGAAAGGAAGTATATTTTTTGATTTTTGATTGATTTTCTTTTTAAAAGAAACACTTCTAAGATATATTTTTTTGAATTTTCATTATTTTTTATTCTAAAGAAAATATTTTTCGGAATTTTGCTTTTAATAAAAGAAATGCTTCTCAAAATGTTTTTTTTTTTTGGATTTTGAATTTTCTTTTCAATTTTGAAAAAGAATCAAAATATTTTCGGATTTGTTTTTTATTTTATTTTATATTATATTATTTTTTTGAAAACAATTAGAAAGACTTCCTAGAGAAGCCAATAATAGAGAAAATATTTTTGGATTATTTTAATTTTGTCATTTTCATAAACAAATAAATAACACATATTTTAAAAACAAGACTCTTTTTTTTCATTTCTATGGCAAGACAAACAATTTTCTTTTCTATTAATGCTTTTTTTTTTTTAAAAATAAGACAAAACAATGATTATTTTTTCTACTTTTCCTTTGCTTTAATAAAACAAACTAATAAGACATATATTTTTTTATTTTATATTCTCAAAATTTCGGCAGAGTTTCGACACTACTTGGATATTTGTTTTTTTTCTTTCTAAAAATAAGTAGTTATATCTCTACACTGCCATTTCCTCATTTTTTCACGATTTTCTAATTTGTGGAAAATGATGACAACATACAAAATCTTTTGAATTTTCATGCCTTGTTTTTAAATGTATTTTTATTTTTTTTATATTTATTGTCATTTTCAAAATGTGGCATGAGAAACATAAGGATTTCCAAGACATCTTGGATTTTGCAAATATTCCCCATGCGCTTTTTCCAACATATGAAGCATGGGGGACATATGGGAATTCCAAGACTTCTTGGATTCCACAAATATTCCCCATGTGTTTTCCCAAAAAGCAAGCGCGGGGGACATAGGGAATTCCAAGGCTTCTTGGATTCCACAAATGTTCCCCATGCTTTGATTAAAATAACATCATGCTGGACATGACCAAATGACCCATTCGCCCTTGACTGAATACAACATGTAGCACATAGGATGCCATAAGATGGTCTATTATTTTCAGGTTGCTTGTCCTAGACGGACCCAACCCCTGTGTTGAGTCCCCTAAGTCAAATGCACATGATGCAAATAAACGTTCCTACTAGGGATCCGGCATGTGGCTTTGTTATACTAGGTTCAGAACCTGGGTGTTTGTTCTAGACCTGGCTTACCCGAGCGGACAGCTCGAGCCGAGGGGGGCAGCGTACCGGGAATACAGAAGCTTCACCGGCTTAGCAACTTGTCCGAACCTCGTTCTAAATTGGGATTTGACACTATACAGAAAAGAAGTCGTACGAAGTACACCCTTCTTCATGATTTAGAAGACTCAGAAAGGATATGGGTTTCGGTACAGTTTATATACAGTTCAAATAATATCAAAGCGGTAAAAGCAGCATTTAACACATTAGTCTCAAACATGTAAAAATCAGATAATAGATAAAGCCAAATAATAACAATTATTTTAAGCTCGAATTCTTAACCCTGAACCAGTGGTTCTGGGTCCCAAATCCCCAGCAGAGTCGCCAGAGCTGTCACACCTCCTTTTTCCGCACCCGAGGGGCGCAGGGGAGGTTTTTCCAATTAAAGAACAATCGAAACGGGATTGGTTTATTTATTTCAGAGTCGCCACT
Source organism: Nicotiana tabacum (assembly GCF_000715075.1). Classification (NCBI taxonomy): domain Eukaryota; kingdom Viridiplantae; phylum Streptophyta; class Magnoliopsida; order Solanales; family Solanaceae; genus Nicotiana; species Nicotiana tabacum. The sequence continues at coordinate 10,501,220 of NC_134099.1, read as the reverse complement.
TGGGAGATTTAGGGTGTCCCAAGTCACCAATTTTAATCCCGAATCGAGGAAAAGAATGACTCTATATTACAGTCTGCGTACCAGAAATCCGGATAAGGAATTTTGTTAACCCGGGAGAAGGTGTTAGGCATTCCCGAGTTCCGTGGTTCTAGCACGGTCGCTCAATTGTTATATTCGGCTTGATTATCTGATTTTATACGAGTGTGAACTTATGCGGCCTGTCCCGGAATATAAGTATTTAATATATATATTTTGAGAGGGCCCTGCAATCTGTGCGCTTTCATTTGGCGAGGCTCGTCTCATTTATATTATTAAAAGGAATTTACAACGTCGTGGAAATGTATCTCGGGCCACACCATAATCAATATACCCGTGATTAGAGACACATTTCGATTTCGTTGAGATTTGGATTTGGGTCACATAAATGTGCACCCGAGTTTAGGGAGATAACATTATTAAAGGCGCGCCTAAAGCAACTAGCACATTATTATGTTGGGTAGGGCCGTGAATTTTGCTAAACGGCCCGTCCCGGAATCTAAGTATTTAATACTTATATTTTGTGAGGGCTCCGCAATCTGTACATTTTTATTTTTTGGCGAAGCTAGTCTCGTTTTTTTTTCTTTTGTTTATTTATTTATTTGTTTTTTTTATTTACCCTTTTTTATTTTAGTTTTTTTTTAAAAAAAAGGATGCCATTTTTACGCATTTAGCCATACTAAATCTTATAGCCTATTTACAACTGAAATCTCATAACTCGTTACAAATTTAATAAAAAGGAATCTAGCAAAATGAGTGTTTTGGAAGTAATAACAACAAATAATGCTAGTTTTGTCCGAATGAACTAAGCACGGGAAAGGACGAACAAATTGACGTTAAACTGTGTCATAGAACAACTAACCCTACTTAATTAAATGATATCAAATAAACAAAAATACATAACACCACAAATGAACAAAACGCATATGGTGAAAACATAAGCAAGAAATTATCATACCAATTTCTATATCGCATTTTTTGAACTTTTGACATAACATCTCCTTATTTAATGCTTGAGGTTTACTAACCTTTGAACCTCGGCAAACTTAGGACGACAAACACGACCCCGACGGAATTCAAACCAGACCTCACTGGACGAGAAACAATGACGAAACCTCGGACAAACACCTCGACGAACCAAAGACTACCTCGATGGAAGGCTTGGACCCCACAACTGTCGACGCCCCAAGATTGTTGGTTGCTGCTGTATCTCCGACGCAGCAACTGGTACGAGGAGATGGGCAGAAGGGATCGTTTGGACGTGAGGATGGCTGCCTGTTGGTGGCAGTGGGTCGACTGGGCAGCGCGACGCCGGGAAAGGTAACAGCAGTCGCTGCTCGACGGAGGCTGGACACGGTGGAGGAAGCTGACGGACTGGACGACGGGGGGCTGGTGTTTGGGTGGTGGTGTTGGGCAGAGGTCGACGGAGGGAGGTGGTTTCGTTTACTGCTGGGGACGCGACAGTAATGGTAGGTTTCACGGTGGTTTTGGGTTAGGGTTGAGGGTGGTTTTCGGACATGGCTATGGCCTTGGAGTTTTGGAGGGGACGGGTGGTCGTTTGGTGGTGGTTTTGGGGTGATGCCTGGTGATGGGTGGTGGTGTTCGGTGGTTTGGGTGAGGCTAGAGCTGAGGTTGACGACGAGCAATGGCGGGTGCGTGGGGGTGCGACTGGTTTTAGTCGGTGTTTGGACGTGGGGGGTGGTGGTTATGGCGTTCGTTTGGGTGGTGGTTATGGACGGAGGGAAGGTTTTTTCTAGGGTTTCTGCTTCTTCTCCTAAAGAAGAAGAAGCGTGAACAGTATTTCCTTTTCAAAAAAAATTCCAAAGTCCTCTCGTCAAATGTGTTTGTCCGTGTTTTGTAATGTTTTGCCAAGAAAAATGAGCCCCACGCATGGTGGGGTTCAAGGTTTATGTCCCCCACGCGTAGTGGGGTTCCCCATGTGTCCTGGACACGGTTTATTATGAGCTAGGTCCGAAAATTAGGCCTAAAAACCGGGTAGTTTGAACCCGAATATTATTCTTTTGCCCGGAGCCGAGAAATAGAAAACGTTGCTTAACTAGTCCTATGTAAGCAAAATAACTATCAAAAATAAGACTAGTATTTAACAAAACTATATCTTTTTAAATATTTTTAAGGATTTAAAATAGCTACAATATATTAATAAAACTATTTTTTGTAATTTTCGTAAATATTAAGATAAAATATGAAGTAATATTTTTGTATTTTTTTCAAAGTTAAAATGACTATAAAATATTAATAAAACTATTTTTTGTAATTTTTGTTTTTTTTAATAAAGACAAAATATTAAATAATATTTTTTGTATTAAAACGACGACAAAACATTAATAGAATTATATATATTTTTTTTTGTAATTTTCGAATTTATATAAAGTACCAAAACAAAGTACAATTTTTTTTGTATTTTTCAAGTTTATGAGAAATACATAAACTAAAATTATATATATATTTTTTGTAATTTTTCTTTTTGCAACGAAATAAAGTAAAAATAGTTAAAATAGCTATACTAGACCCAATTTCACATATTCATGCTAAAAATGTGAAAATTCTCGGGGAGGGTCAAAAATCACGTGCTTACAGTAATGTTGTTAGAATTGATTTTAAGTTCAATATGATTGAAGTTAGAAATCTAAAATAATTGTTTGTTCTTGTTGTTGAATCCGAAAATATGATTGTTTGTTGCTAAAATATTGTTCAATCAAATTTTAGTTGTTCTTTGTTGTTCAATTTGTGTTCATGTGATTTGTTGTTGAAATGTTGAAGAATTCATGTTCATGAAATTTGTTGTTTGAACATTGTTAGAAATTAATCATATTGTCTATATTTTGGTTAAATTTGATTAATTGATGTGTTATAGCTGATGGGTAGTTTGGTAATTTATAGTACTTTCGGGGGGTAAAATAGTAATTTGCAATAGGGTCGGAGGGGTACTTTAGGAATTGTACATTTTGTAATTGTTTATTTGAAGCATGGAGGACAAAATGAAATGGGGTGGGTTGTGATATGGTTATTTAATATAAAGGGGTGACAAGACAAAATTTAGTGGGGGGAATCTTGCATTATTTTATGTTAGGCATGGGGGACAAAATATAATGGGGTGGTGTGATATGTTTATTTAATGTAATGGGGATGAGTGGGAAGATAATGGGTTTGGTAGAGAAAAAGTATTGGTTTTAATTAATTGAAAGATTTATGGAATGGGTTATATATATGAAGTCTTGAAATCAGATTTAGGAAGAGAGATACAAGAGACAAGAAAAAATACACATACAGATAGAGAGAAAAAAACGGACAGAGAATAGAAGAGAGAAAAAAGGGCTGAACATTTAAGAGAAAGAAAAATTTCGAAAAATATTTAAGCTTTCAAAATAAAAATAAAAACTAAAAAATCTTCTGCTTTCTTTCTTTGTTTGAAATTAGTATTAATGGTTATTGTTTCATTCAAAGCTTAAAGCTTTTGTTTTTGGGATTACTACTTCACCGGTCTGTTACTGGGTTGTTACTGTTGCTGGGCAGTTGTTGCTGTTGTACTGTTATTACTGCTGCTGATTCTCATCTTCATTTTCTTTTGCTTCCAATATCAAGTATATATTTTAGACTCATGTTGTGGAAAGCTTCAACATTGCCAAATAAATGAAGTTCAGAATTATAATTATGTATTTTACTCGTTTAAATCTATTAGTTTAAATTTCAGTTTTGTTTCAGCTGGTTAATATAGTAGCTTACATTTGATGTGAGAACTGTTAGTTAATCATCCTTTGAAATTCGCATAAGCTTTGTAATAATGTTATTTATTTCAGAATTTCATTAAGTATAGCTATATTCAAATTATAAGATAGGGAACATGGCAGAAAGCTAGCCATTAATTAAATCTTATGATATTGTTGGCTAAATATGGAATAGTATGGAAGTATCAAGAAACTACATTACTAGCATATTTTGTCACAAAAGTCCGATTTTATTTAAAGCTAGATTGATGAAATTTGTATGTTGTTCGTACATGGCGTGATAACAGTTACATGTATAACCATGAGTGAAAGGTGAGTTGATATAATTCGTTACGAGTTTAGAATATTAGGAATGGTTTAAACGTACAACTATATTGCATGTGATGCAATTTTATTGAATCAATTTGTATAATAGTTCTCTTTCTTATCAACTTGATTCTTATCTACCATTGTAAACAAATTAACCAAACAATTATAACTTTGGACTAAAAACAAGCATATAAGAAGGATATGGGATTTATAAGCACGAATTGCAACATTTTATGTCAAGGATATGTAGAAATAGAGTTCGCATTAAATATAACAATAAAAATTCTTCAGAAACTATTAATTTGTTTATCAAATTAATTCTTTTTTCCATTTTTATATGCGATTCGATTTTTGATATATTAATGTTGTATCCACGATAAAAATGGTAGTATTTTTAGTTACATGTTGTTTGTTTCTTTTTCATATCATTAATTCTTTAAAATTTGAATAGTTTTGAGGTATATAATTCATACGCGTAAAATAAGACTTGTAGCAACGCCTAATAAATTTTGAATTCTTTGTCAAGAAATTTGGTGGCATCCCAATCGGTGATTCTCCATGACTCTTACATTTAAAAAATAGATGGATGCACTAAATATTTGTAGAGAATTTATATTACTGTTAAGAATATTTGCATAATTAAGGATGCGTTCGCGTGACTTGATTATACTTCTAAAGGCAATTCGGATTATGCGTTCGCGCAACTTCGAGCAAATTTTTATTAAAAAGAGATTCGTCGGAGGATCTTAAATTAATTTCATAAAACCCGAGATGTGCGATTCACTACTTAATCATACAATGTGCGAATGTTCTTGATTTTATTTAAAACACAATTTCGAAAAAATAATTATTTTATAATAAATATATTATCAATATCATTGTGTACACGTACGCGTGACACGATTTTTCACGTTAAAAAATATATAATATATAAAACGAATACACGTACGCGTGATTCGATTCGAAGAAGGGTCTTTAATTATAAACAATCTAAACAGAAGCGGTAACAAAATCATGCAATAAAAATGTAAAATCGAGATAATTAAGCCAAGAATAAAAACAGTTAAGCGACCGTGCTAGAACCACGGAATTCGGAAATGCCTAACACCTTCTTCCGGATAAACAGAATTCCTTACTCAGGATTTCTGGTTCGTAGAATAATAAACAGAGTCATATTCTCCTCGATTTAGGGATTAAAATTGGTGACTTGGGACGCCTTAAAATTCCCTAGTGGCGACTCTGAAACAAACAAACAAATCCTGTTTCGACTCTGCTGGGGAACTTTGACCCAGAACCATTGGTTCAGGGTTCAAGAATTCGAGCTTAAAATAACTGTTATAGTTGGCTTTATTTATTATCTGATTTTTACATGATATATGCTTAATGTGCTAAATGATGCTTTTACCGCTTTAATATTATCTGAATTGTGTATATAAAACTGCTACGAAACCCTTCTTCTTTCTGAGTCTTCTAAATTTATGGTGTACACGTGCGCGTGGCCCACCTTTCTGTTAGAAGTCATACCAAATAAGACGAAGTTGGGACAAGTAACTAGGCCGGGCAGACTTTCGTGCTCCCGGTACGTTGCCCCCATTTCGGCTCAAGCTGTCCACTTGGGTAAGCTAGGGCTAGAACAATATGCCTCAGGTTTTTCACTTAGAATAACTCAGCTACATGCCGGATCCCTAGTAGGAACGTTTGTTTGCATCACGTGCATTTGACTTTGGAGGCTCAACACAGGGGTTGGGTCTGTCTAGGACATGTGTACCAAAAAATGAAAATGACCATCCTGATGCATCTTACTTGCTATTATTTGCGCATGTATTTGATTCAGATTTGTGTGTTGGCTTACTTTTGAATATCAGGAATAATATTTTGAAATTGAAAACAAAAAAAAAAAGAAAAAGAAATAGCGGTTAGGGAATTGATTGTTTATTTTTTTTTAAAAAAACCCAATGCCTAAATATTGTCAAAACTCTGCCGAAATTTCGAAAAAATGAAAAACAAAAATGTTTTATTAGTTTGTTTTACTAAAAAGCAAAGGAAAAATAAAATAAAATAAAAAAAGTCGTTGTTCTGTCTTATTTTTTTTAAAAAAAAATATAAAAAAACTATATAAAAAGGAAAATAGTTTGTCTTCCCCTGAAAATGACAATGAAAAAGAGTCTTACTTTTAAAATAGTTTTTTTTTTTTCGTTTATGAAAAATTCAAAATGAAAATGAAAAGAGTCGTGCTTTGAAAGTAGTTTTGTTATTTGTTGCTGAAGAAAAAAAATCCTGTTTTAAAATAGTTCGGTTAATTTGCCCGAACTACGCGGGTTTGATTCTCACCGGATGTGAGATACGTAGGCAACCCTCATCGGGTCCAACCCCCCTTTTTTGGTAAAATAGCCAAAAACCAATAAATAAATAAAAAACGTGTCAAAATTTTAATTTTGTCATAAATAAGTCGGGCAGGGTCCAGCCTCCCCTTTTGCTAAAAAAAAATAGCCAAAAAAAAATATGTCTAATTTTAATTTTGTCATAAAGAAATCGGGTGACGCTGTTTTATCAAGACATAGCCGAATGTTCCCGAAAAGGACGCCGGAAGGCTGACTTTGCATAAACAGCCACTTTTTGGGTCATGTGTAGGATTTTGGTCCAGTTGACCCACACGGCCTTAAAAAAAAATCTTCGTCCCCGAGGCGCTGAAGGGCCGTGTTTGCAACACCCGGTTTTTATTGTAATTTGAAAAAAAAAAACAAAGAGTCAGCGGTCAGGCGAATACCATTTGAATTTTTGGTCAAAATAAAGCCGAGCCAGCTTCGGCCGCGTCTTAAAACCGTTCTTGCCGAAATAGCCTTAGAGTATCTTTCAATTGTCAAAAGGTTATTTTTTTAAAAGAACGGACAAGTTTGTAAAGTGTCAAAATAATCCTCCCCGGCCTCAAAATTCATGTGAGATTTGGAAGGGGCCACATTTGCAAAAATAGCCGTTTGGTTGCATTTGTCATACGGGGAAAGGAAGCTGACCTTTTTTGTTTTGAGGTTATAAATCTTTTGATTAGAATATGTGCGACGTTTGATTTTCAAGTTTGTAGGTCATTTTTTAAACCTTTGAAACCCAATATGAAAATTGAAAAAAAAATGATTAGTATTGTTTATATTTTATTGGTCCGAACTACGCAAGGTCTGATTCATGCGGGGTCATGATACGTAGGCAATCTCCATAAGATTCGACCACCACTGAAAAAGAAAAAAAAAGGGGGAAGAAGGAAAAATAAAGGAAAGCGCAAGTGCATCGCATCTCTGATAGAACGGTTTAACTGCTTAGGTGCATTACATCTCTAATATATGATTATCTGTCAAATGCCCTGACACTAACGTGATGGCTTCCCTTTGCTGTGTTCATATATATAAAAGTGGTTGGTTGTGGTAACTCCTCCCTGCAAAGCAAATGACATAGAACCTCAGAACAGGGTGGGTCGGTACTGATGACCGACAACAATTGGTTGAACAGAACAACGGGTTGGTAGAAGAAGTGAAAATGCTGAGACAACATGTGGCAGACATGTATCAGGCATGGATAACTGGGAAAGCACCACCCCCACCACCGCCAAGCTTTTCAAACTCTGGCATTACCCATCCCCCATACTCTCCATCCCAACCCACTTATGACAGCTACCCGAGTAGCTCCATCACTCGTCCACGCTACTCCCCTCCCCAATGCTACTTCTCTCCACGAGATTCCCAAAGAAGGGCTTCACTTTCCAAATACCCAGCTCCACAGAAGGCCTATCCACCCTCACAAGCCTACCGGAAGCCCCCTGGATCAGGTTTCCGGCCCAATAAGGCATTTAGGAACGAAAGGTTGCTGAAACGAGGAAAGGCTCTCACCCCTATCGGAGTATCTTATGCAAGTCTGTTTGAAAGGCTAAAGCATGCTGGCTTGATTGAGCCGCTCCCTGCATATACTCCAGATCCACATGCAAGAAACTTTGATCCGGCAGCGCGATGCACGTACCACTCCAATGTCATAGGGCACAACATTGAGAGTTGCCGTAATTTGAAAAAGGAAGTAGAGAAAATGATCCAAGAAGGGCGGATTGTGATCGATAACAGTGACATGGAGCACTCGAACCCTATCGAGAACTTGTTGACGGAGGTTGATGATGTGGAAACTGATAATGGTCTTGGCAATACTAATGCAAAGCTTAGTGGCTAAGATGCCAATTTTGATAAAATGGGAGGACGCTCCGTTCCTTGGTTAGCAATAGAGAAGCTGGTGGTGTCTTATTTTGTTGTCATTTCTGTTGTCCGGATTATTCTTAGGGTTGTAATCCGAATATTGTCTTGTGTCAAACCTTCTTATCTTTCCAGTTTGTCATATCAATTTGTTTAAGTTTTGTCAAGGCTGTGTTAGGATTTTATTCTGGTTGTTTTGTTTGTTTTATTATTCAAACCATTTCGCCGGTAGTCTAATACAAAAGCCGGTCTTTTATTGTTTCCAGTCATATTTTTGTTTAGTACTTTTATCATTTTTATTCAACGTCGATTCTAGTGACATGACATGTGCACACAGTTTGGGTCTGGTCTTTAAAATTAATCATAAAACCCTGGAGAGGTGATCAAAGCATTTAAGGGAAATAAGAACAGTTTGAGATTACTTGAAGCCCGAGTCATGTGGAACTGGGGCAAGTAAAACATAAAGAAAACCATTAAATGCAAGATTCGCCAAATTGGCATGAGGGTCGTTCATGAGAATGAGAGTGCCGCCCAACGGTGCTTTAGAAATGATAAATGAAAAAGCAAGTGTTTAACATAATTGTCAAGTCCAGCACCATCGGAAGAGACTATAAATCTATGATCAATTGTGTTGTTTGCATTTGGCATGTTTTGAAGACTGGAATGACGAAGGCATTTTGTTCTGCTATCTAAACACTTTATCCTTCGTTACCCCCCTTTGAGCCTCATTTATTTTCTTTCATACCCCTCGTTCGGAATCAATAGCAACGACTAGGAAATATGAGCCTGGAAGGTAAAGGAAAAAAATAAAAAATAAAAAACGAAAAAAAAGGAAAAGAAAAGAAAAATGATAACAATAAAAAAAACAAAAGAAAGTCAAAAGACAAAGAGGAGTTGGGAACTACGTTTGACATGATTCCTCAAAGAGGATACGTAGGCGCCTCACGGCTCGGTCATAGGGTGCATAGTGTGCATAATGTTCATGGTGTGCATAGTGTAACAAAAAATAAAAAAAATATAAATAATAAATAAATAATCCCCAAGCAAGAAACTGGGGCAAGAGTTGCGCTTGTTATAAACAAATATGATTTTGAAGGTTGTAATTTTGAACCCCAAATTGATTTATTTTTGAGCCTTTAATACCCTTTCTTTCTAAGCCTATCCAAAAACCCACATTACGGTCCAAAGAAAGACATTCTGATCAGTCTGCAAAAGATGCCAAGTCAGACAAATGAGAGTCTTACCGGCGAACATAACATTCTGTTCCACAGCAGAAAGGACTCTAATCTCCGGCAGAGAGAGTCATACCGGCAACACTCCAAATCCCCAGCTGGAAAGTGATACAAATGAGAGAGTCTTATCGGTGAAAATCTTTACGGACACCATAAGGCGACGCAAGCTGAGAGAAAAACCAAAATGAGAGAGGCTTGATAGTGAAAACCCTTCGGGCACTACAAGTCGAATAAGATTGGGAATCAGATGAGGGGATAGTCAAGGGAAGATCTCGAAAGACGATTGATGACGAAGGATAGGCCACATATGCATGTCATGACCATTAGAGTCGGTGTTTTCGTTTGATAAGTTTTTATTTATAGTTTCTTTTGTTAAAGAGTCATTTTTTCCTTTGTCTTTTATTCTGTTCCATTTTATCTTTTCCTTTCATAGAAATTTCCCCAGTAGAGTCTGTTTGGTCAAGACCAGTGGGAAATGACTTCAAAATAGGCCATCAGCTTTCCAAGATAAGATTTGGCTAGTACATCCAAGTGGTATAGTCAGCAAGGAACAAGCACAAGGCCAGTGTCAAGAAAGATATCCCCAGCAAAAGGGAATTGACAAAAGGATTGACGAGTGTCAAGAAGGATATCCTTGCCGAAATCAAAGGTTATTAAACCTCAAGGCCAAAGCCCGTGGACAAATCAAGGAGAGCAATGAGCATGATTTGGGAAATTCATATGAGACTAAAAGGTCAGGGAAATGCCAGTTACCGAGCTGTGCCACAAAAGAAGAGGGATATCCCCAGCAAAAGGGATCATTCCCAGCAAATAATATCATCCCCAACAAGTTGTGGAACGCAGAGCAAGGAAGGAGAAAGGGAAAGTCATCCCCAGTAGGAGTATCACAACCAACCACCGTGTTTTAAACTAACAAATTTTGTTTAATTTGAAACAGATAAAGGAAATGACATTGATTACAGAAATGCATGCCATAAGGGAGACTGTCAAACTGGGGCAGAAAATTTTCCTTTCATTTGGAAAATTTTCTGGAAGTCAGATACCCATTCGGGGTAGAATGAATATAGCACCAGTCTCAAGGGAAGTGGTCTTTGAACCAGTTTTACCCCCAATATAATAAGTTTCAATAGAGAAGTTGTTCCCCAGCAGACATAACAAAGGGATAACACTTGTGCTCAGAAAAACAAAAGCCATTATCATCCCCAGCAACTTCCAGAAGAATGACGCATCGATTTGAAGGGATAAAACTCCCCAGCAGCGTTATCCTCAACAATGTTATCCCAAGAAGATAACACTTTTATCCCCAGCAGTGTTGAGAGAAAATAAATTCTGAAAAAAAATATTGAATTTGAAGGAGGGGAAGAAAGGAGACTCCCACAGTGGTATTATCCCCAGCAAGCAAGAACAAAGCAGAGCGAAGGAAGGAGAAAAGAAAAGAAGAAATTACGAAGGTAAGTTTCTCAAATCATTGATCTTTACATTTTCCTCTTAGGATAAAAAGTCCTAATCTGATGAACTTCCCTCCCGATACAATCTTGGTTCGATGAAATTTTTCTCCCAAGATAAGATATCAAATCTTAGTCTGATGAATTTTCTCCTAAGATAGAAATCTTGGTCTGATGAAATTTTTCTCCCAAGATAATATAATAAAGTCTTAGTCGGATGAATCTTTCTCCTAAGATCACAACAAAATGGACCTAGTCTGACGATTTATCTCCTAGAGTCAAAATCTTGGTCTGATGAAATTTTTCTCCCAAGATAATATAATAAAATCTTAGTCGGATGAATCTTTCTCCTAAGATCACAACAAAATGGACCTAGTCGGACGATTTATCTCCTAGAGTCAAAATCTTGGTCTGATGAAATTTTTCTCCCAAGATGATATAATAAAAACTTAGTCGGATAAATCTTTCTCCTAAGATCACAACAAAATGGACCTAGTCGGACGATTTATCTCCTAGAGTCAAAATCTTGGTCTGATGAAATTTTTCTCCCAAGATAATATAATAAAATCTTAGTCGGATGAATCTTTCTCCTAAGATCACAACAAAATGGACCTAGTCTGACGATTTATCTCCTAGAGTCAAAATCTTGGTCTGATGAAATTTTTCTCCCAAGATAATATAATAAAATCTTAGTCGGATGAATCTTTCTCCTAAGATCACAACAAAATGGACCTAGTCGGACGATTTATCTCCTAAAGTCAAAATCCTGGTCTGATGAAATTTTTCTCCCAAGATAATATAATAAAATCTTAGTCCGATGAATCTTTCTCCTAAGATCACAACAAAATGGACCTAGTCTGACGATTTATCTCCTAGAGTCAAAATCTTGGTCTGATGAAATTTTTCTCCCAAGATAATATAATAAAATCTTAGTCGGATGAATCTTCTCCTAGGATCAAAATCTAGTCTGATGAATTTTCTCCTAGGATAAAAATTTGAAAAAAAAAGTTTGAATTGAAAAAAAATGGTTGAAGTCAGGAGCCCCCCTGAAGAATAGAATGGCGATTTATTGGTTGAAATCAGGAGCCCCCCTGAAGAAAGGAAAGGCATTTTAAAAAAAAAAGGTTGTTAAAATCGTGTCAGCCAAAGAAAGGAATGGCACTTTTGAAAAAATGGTTGAAGTCAGGAGCCCCCCTGAAGAATAGAATGGCGATTCATGGGTTGAAATCAGGAGCCCCCTGAAGAGAGGAAAGGCGTTTTTAAAAGTTGTTGAAATCTTGCCAACCTAAAGAAAGGAATGGCGATGTATTGGTTGAAGTCAGGAGCCCGCCTGAAGAGAGGAATGACGATTATTTTCAAAGTTGTTGTTGAAGTCAGGAGCCCGCCTGAAGAGAGGAAAGGCGTTTTTAAAAGTTGTTGAAATCTTGCCAACCTAAAGAAAGGAATGGCGATGTATTGGTTGAAGTCAGGAGCCCGCCTGAAGAGAGGAATGGCGATTATTTTCAAAGTTGTTGTTGAAGTCAGGAGCCCGCCTGAAGAGAGGAAAGGCGTTTTTAAAAGTTGTTGAAATCTTGCCAACCTAAAGAAAGGAATGGCGATGTATTGGTTGAAGTCAGGAGCCCGCCTGAAGAGAAGAATGGCGATTATTTTCAAAGTTGTTATTGAAGTCAGGAGCCCGCCTGAAGAGAGGAAAGACGTTTTTAAAAGTTGTTGAAATCTTGCCAACCTAAAGAAAGGAATGGCGATGTATGGGTTGAAGTCAGGAGCCCGCCTGAAGAGAGGAAAGGCGTTTTTAAAAGTTGTTGAAATCTTGCCAACCTAAAGAAAGGAATGGCGATGTATTGGTTGAAGTCAGGAGCCCGCCTGAAGAGAGGAATGGCGATTATTTTCAAAGTTGTTGTTGAAGTCAGGAGCCCGCCTGAAGAGAGGAAAGACGTTTTTAAAAGTTGTTGAAATCTTGCCAACCTAAAGAAAGGAATGGCGATGTATTGGTTGAAGTCAGGAGCCCGCCTGAAGAGAGGAATGACGATTATTTTCAAAGTTGTTGTTGAAGTCAGGAGCCCGCCTGAAGAGAGGAAAGACGTTTTTAAAAGTTGTTGAAATCTTGCCAACCTAAAGAAAGGAACAACGATGTATTGGTTGAAGTCACGAGCCCGCCTGAAGAGAGGATTGGCATTTATTTTCAAAGTTGTTGAAATCAGGAGCCCGCCTGAAGAGAGGAATGGCGTTTACATTTCAAGTGTTGAAGTTGGGAGCCCGCCCATAATAACAGAGGAATACATTCAGTCTTTACTTTTCAAGTGTTGAAATTGGGAGCCCGCCCATAATAACAGAGGCATACATTCAGTCTTTATATTTCAAGCATTGAAGTTGGGAGCCCGCCCAAATAACAGAGGCATACATTTCAGTCTTTAATTTCAAGCATTGAAGTTGGGAGCCCGCCCAGATAACAGAGGCATACATTTCAAGTCTTTAATTTTCAAGTATTGAAGTTGGGAGCCCGCCCAGATAACAGAGGCATACATTTCAAGATCAAGTCAGAGGACAATAAAATAGAGGGTTACAATAGGAATCCCCAGCAGGAAACAATAAAATTCCCCGGCACCGGGAAATAGAAGGTTGCAACAAGAGGTCATAGTACAAACTCAAGTACATGTGTCAAAAGAAGAAAAGCACCGGAAGAAATGCAAGCAGACAAGGAAGCAAGGCAACAAAAACAAATTGTACTCTAGCCTAGATTCTTGTTTTCTTTTAAGCATGGTGTAACAAGGAGATCGGTAAGCAGTGGTAATAGCATGCAACAACAGTAACATTGCAGTCCAACGGTAGTCCCAGCTACCAAAATTTCCCGAACTACATTGACCTGATTCCTGTTTAGCCCAGGATATGTAGGAAACCTTTGAAGCAAAGGTTCGGTCAAATCTTTTTCAAAAAATGCTTCACACGGAGTACTCGGATGGGCAAAAATCGCTCGCTTTATCTTTGCACGAAAACCCTTCGTGTCTTCGGGCAAAGAGGGGCAGCTGTAAGCACGTGATTTTTGCCCAATATGAGAATTACTCCCAAAAAATCCAAAAATAAAATGATTTTTCTTTGGTGCAATTTTGTGATATTTTGAATAATTATTTGTATTTGTCTGTACGTGTTTATTTGCTAAATTAATAAAAAATACAAAAATATATCGCATTTTGCATGTAGGATTTAATTTTACAATTGTTAGTAATTAAATTTGTTTTACAAAAATTAAAAATTACAAAAATAGGCATCGTTTGCATTTTTAGCATTTAATGTCCAAATATACAATTTTATGCTTAATTAATACTTTATTGTGCGTTAATTGTTATTGGGAGTTAATTTACGCTTTTATAACTTAATTTAGTTCTTAATAATAGTTTAAGTATTTTTATAATTTAGTTTTAGAAAAATAAAAGAAGAAAAGAGAGCGAAAATATAAAGAAAGTCGGAATTGGGCCTCTTCTTCGATTTCAAGCCACAGGCCCAAAAAATGGCCCAATATTCCCTACGACCCAGTCCATTTCGAACTGGGTCGACCCAATCCATAACCCAAAAGACCCAAACCCCTTTTGTCTTACATTTTACAAAAAACAAAAAAAAAAAAAAACAATGAAGAAAACCCTAAAATTGCTAAACCATCCGCCCCCCCCTATCTTCTTCTTCTTCCTCATGTTCCAAGTTGCCCTCCCATGTCTGCCCGTCGACCACCCTTCGTCCAACAGTTGACGCAGCAACAAAGCTGCTCTCCAACCACCCATGGCTACATCGTCTTCATCCCCTTCTTCTTCGTCAGAAATTCCTAGCCCTATCCGCCATTGACGAAGCTCGTCGAGCTCAAGCTTGAGCTCGACGTCCATGGCTGGCCATGCTGCTTCTGTTTCAACCAAACGACCTCCGAACGCGACCGAACTGCTGCTGCTCGTGCAGCTGCATTCAACAACCTCACGTCCAAACACGCCTATCGTCGTTGCTTCTTCGTCATTACTGTCCCTTCCAGCTCGAGCTGGTTTCAGCTGGGTTGATGCTGTCGCGACGCCGCTTCTTCCCCTCCATCTTCACGTCGAGCTGCCCGTCACTGCTGCTCACGTTTCCGCCATGGACGAGCAAGCTTTGATGCTGCCATGGCCAGCTGCGGGCTGCTGCTCCTTTCGCTCCGTCTTTTTTGTTTTGTCGAAGGTCTTCCGTTGAGTCGAAGCCCGGGCAGATTTGTTTACAATCGAGTTCGTCGTTGATTCACCTCCGGTTAGTTGTTTTTGAGTTTTATTTTTGTCCATATTTTTGTTTGATATTTTCCGGATCCAAAATTGTTAAAGAATTCAATTCTTGTTTTGTTCGTTGTTCATCGTTGAAATCATTTTTCTAGTTTGTTCATGTTCATGTGCTTTGTTTAAATTAATTTTTCAGATTTCAAAATAGAAGTTTAATTAGTTGTTTTCATATTCATTTCATGTTTGTATTATTGTTTAAGTAAGAATTTGTTAGTTTGATGTTTGTTAGATTCAAATTGAAATTTAATTAATTGTTTCTTCAATTTGTTTCATGTGTTTATGTATTGTTAGAAATTGTTAATATTGTTAAGTTCAAGTTTAAGTTCATAATTGTTTCTTCGTCGATCTTGTTATTTGTCTAAAGAATTTAGTTGTGTTAGAGAAATATGTTGGTTTAATCGTTTAAATCCATCATGTTTGTTGTTTAAAATGGATTTAATTCATGTTCATACTTTGTTTGATTGTTCTTGAATCCGAAATTTGTATAGCTTGATTTCTTGTTTACCATTTGTGATTATTTCTTGAATTTGTCTCATAAAGTTTAATATATGAATTGTTGGTTGTAATGTTGTTAGAATTGATTTTAAGTTCAATATGATTGAAGTTAGAAATCTAAATATACTTGTTTGTTGTTGTTGTTGAATCCGAAAATAAAATTGTTTGTTGCTAAAATATTGTTTAATCAAATTTTAGTTGTTCTTTGTTGTTCAATTTGTGTTCATGTGATTTGTTGTTGAAATGTTGAAGAATTCATGTTCATGAAATTTGTTGTTTGAACATTGTTAGAAATTAATCATATTGTCTATATTTTGGTTAAGTTTGATTAATTGATGTGTTATAGCTGAAGGTTAGTTTGGTAATTTATAGTACTTTCGGGGGTAAATAGTAATTTGTAATAGGATCGGAGGGGTAGTTTAGGAATTGTACATTTTGTAATTGTTTATTTGAAGCATGTGGGAAAAAATGAAATGGGGTGGGTTGTGATATGGTTATTTAATATAAAGGGGGGACAAGACAAAATTTAGTGGGGGTAATCTTGCATTATTTTATGTTAGGCATGGGGGACAAAATATAATGGGGTAGTGTGATATATTTATTTAATGTAATGGGGATGAGTGGGAAGATAATGGGTTTGGTAGAGAAAAAGTATTGGTTTTAATTAATTGAAAGATTTATGGGATGTGTTATATATATGAAGTCTTGAAATCAGATTTAGGAAGAGAGATACAAGAGACAAGAAAAAATACACATACAGATAGAGAGAAAAAAAACGGACAGAGAATAGAAGAAAGAAAAAAGGGCTGAACATTTAAGAGAAAGAAAAATTTCGAAAAATATTTAAGCTTTCAAAATAAAAATAAAAACTAAAAAATCTTCTGCTTTCTTTCTTTGTTTGAAATTAGTATTAATGGTTGTTGTTTCATTCAAAGCTTAAAGCTTTTGTTTTTGGGATTACTACTCCACCGGTCTGTTACTGGGTTGTTACTGTTGCTGGGCAGTTGTTGCTGTTGTACTGTTATTACTGCTGTTGATTCTCATCTTCATTTTCTTTTGCTTCCAATATCAGGTATATATTTTAGACTCATGTTGTGGGAAGCTTCAACATTGCCAAATAAATGAAGTTCGGAATTATAATCATGTCTTTTACTCGTTTAAATCTATTAGTTTAAATTTCAGTTTTGTTTCAGCTGGTTAATATAGTAGCTTACATTTGATGTGAGAACTGTTAGTTAATCATCCTTTGAAATTCGCATAAGCTTTGTAATAATGTTATTTATTTCAGAATTTCATTAAGTATAGCTATATTCAAATTATAAGATAGGGAACATGGCAGAAAGCTAGCCATTAATTAAATCTTATGATATTGTTGGCTAAATATGGAATAGTATGGAAGTATCAAGAAACTACATTACTAGCATATTTTGTCACAAAAGTCCGATTTTATTTAAAGCTAGATTGATGAAATTTGTATGTTGTTCGTACATGGCGTGATAACAGTTACATGTATAACCATAAGTGAAAGGTGAGTTGATATAATTCGTTACGAGTTTAGAATATTAGGAATGGTTCAAACGTACAACTATATTGCATGTGATGCAATTTTATTGAATCAATTTGTATAATAGTTCTCTTTCTTATCAACTTGATTCTTATCTACCATTGTAAACAAATTAACCAAACAATTATAACTTTGGACTAAAAACAAGCATATAAGAAGGATATGGGATTTATAAGCACGAATTGCAACATTTTATGTCAAGGATATGTAGAAATAGAGTTCGCATTAAATATAACAATAAAAATTCTTCAGAAACTATTAATTTGTTTATCAAATTAATTCTTTTTTCCAGTTTTATATGCGATTCGATTTTTGATATATTAATGTTGTATCCACGATAAAAATGGTAGTATTTTTAGTTACATGTTGTTCGTTTCTTTTTCATATCATTAATTCTTTAAAATTTGAATAGTTTTGAGGTATATAATTCATACGCGTAAAATAAGACTTGTAGCAACGCCTAATAAATTTTGAATTCTTTGTCAAGAAATTTGGTGGCATCCCAATCGGTGATTCTCCATGACTCTTACATTTAAAAAATAGATGGATGCACTAAATATTTGTAGAGAATTTATATTACTGTTAAGAATATTTGCATAATTAAGGATGCGTTCGCGTGACTTGATTATACTTCTAAAGGCAATTCGGATTATGCGTTCGCGCAACTTCGAGCAAATTTTTATTAAAAAGAGATTCGTCGGAGGATCTTAAATTAATTTCATAAAACCCGAGATGTGCGATTCACTACTTAATCATACAATGTGCGAATGTTCTTGATTTTATTTAAAACACAATTTCGAAAAAATAATTATTTTATAATAAATATATTATCAATATCATTGTGTACACGTACGCGTGACACGATTTTTCACGTTAAAAAATATATAATATATAAAACGAATACACGTACGCGTGATTCGATTCGAAGAAGGGTCTTTAATTATAAACAATCTAAACAGAAACGGTAACAAAATCATGCAATAAAAATGTAAAATCGAGATAATTAAGCCAAGAATAAAAACAGTTAAGCGATCGTGCTAGAATCACGGAATTCGGAAATGCCTAACACCTTCTTCCGGATTAACAGAATTCCTTACTCAGGATTTCTGGTTCGCAGAATAATAAACAGAGTCATATTCTCCTCGATTCAGGGATTAAAATTGGTGACTTGGGGCGCCTTAAAATTCCCAAGTGGCGACTCTGAAACAAACAAACAAATCCTGTTTCGACTGTCCTTTAATAAGAGAAAACTCCCTTGCACCCTCGCGGGGGCGGAAAAAGGAGGTGCGACACCGTGCACATCTTTATTTTATGATTGATTTGGTGAGGACAAAAGTAAAAACACGAAGGGTGATGCCGTGCACACTTTTATTATAAAATTGCTTTGGAGAGGACGACAGTAAAAGCACGAAGGGTGATGCCGTGCAAATTGTTGATTTCTGATTCTTTGTTGATATTAGAGTTATGTGGTTTCTTTCCTTACTTGATGTTTTCTATTCGAAAATATTATCTCCCCCACAACATGTTTCACCCTCCCACATTGACTGGTTATTTTCTGTATATATTTTTCGTTGTATATACAATTGAACTGCACAGGTTTATTTGGTAGTCTAGTCCTAGTCTAGTCACTACTTCGCCGAGGTTAGGCTAGACGCTTACCAGCACATGGGGTCAGTTGTGCTGATACTACACTCTTCACTGTGTGCAGATCCAGGAGCAGCTTTCGGATAGTAGTTGGAGTGCTTCCTTCAGTCCACTCGGAGACCCAAGGTAGACTGCAGACGTCCGCAGGCCCTGGCGTCTCCCTCTATCTCTACTTCCTGTTTCATTCTCTCTTATTGAGAGACAACATACTATTATTTCTTCAGACCTTGTATGTAGAAATCTTAGATAGTTTGTGACACTGTGACACCAGGTTTTGGGTATTTGAGGTTTTAAAAGTTGTAATAGACGTAGACTTAAGATATTTAATTATTGACTTCCGCTTAATTATTCAAAGTTCAACTGTTATCATGTTATCGCCTTGTGTTTGTTAAAATGAAGCAATATGGAAGTGTAGCAAGTAGTTAAGGTTTGGCTAGCCTAGCTCCCTTTAGTAGGCTCCATCACGGCCCCCGAGGTTGGGAAATCCGGGTCGAGACAAATAGTTTCTCTTACATTATTATAAAATAAATTATTATTCAAAATTAATGTTTTAGAAACTGAAGTTTTAAAATAGAAATAATTTTTGAAAGATATCAACACACAACATAAGAGTTCAAGTAGTAGTAAAAGAGTCAAGTCGTATCCAAAGAATACTTCATAGTCTCAACCTTTGATTGTTTTGTCATAAAAATGAGTTATAATTTTGCTTCCCGGCTAATTTTAGGATCCAATGACACCCGCGATAATGATATCAAAAAATAAAAATAGAATTACATATAGGAAATTTGAGAAATGGTTAATCTTTTTCATGTAGTGTTTCTTAATTAATATCCAATGATTATATTTATTTAATGGAGAAAGTTTAAGTTTTAAGATTATTTACATATAATCCAAATAACTCAAATATATTACATGGTTAGTGTCCTCGCATTCGCGCGTGTGATAATACTAGTTAAAAGGTATAGCATCACATTTTAATAGATGAAAGGACTTCTACTTTAGTTATTGGTCTTGCCTTCAGCATCTCCCTGATTGCGATCAGAGGCGGACCTATGTTATCGGATCATCGACACCCGAAAAGTTCGACAAATTTTTCATGAATATATGTATATGTCTTTATAAAATACAGATATATTAGTAGTGACACCCAGTATACAAAGCATATTTTGGTTGAAAGTAAAAGTACACCCCAACCTTCAAATTCGTAAAAATAGCACGGTATAGCGAGTTTTCGGACTGGTCATTCAAAAATAGCCACCATTTACCAAGTCAATAAAAAATAGCCACTATTTTGCTGCAACACAGACCGGTCCAGCATAATATACTGGAGTTCGGTGCACCTGTGTATGAACTCCAGCATATTATGCTGGACCGGTATAATTTGCTGGCTCCAGTATAATATACTGGAGTCTGGAACACCAGTGCTCCAAACTCCAGTATATTATGCTGGACAAATATACTTGTTGCAACTCCAGCATAATATACTGACGTATTTTCCGGGTTTTGAACAATGTTTTCGCTCAGATTTATCTTTACATGAAAAGTGGCTAAATTTCGATTACTTTTGAAACTGAGTTATTTTTGAACAACCAATTGTAAATCTAGCTATTTTTGAATTTCACCCTTCAAATTCGGGGTCCCCCTCTAATTGCGATTAAAGTAACGACTTCTGGCATGATCAACCAAACACGGGTTAATGAAAAAAATTAATTAAAATTAGGAAGGATGTGATATAGTACTAAAATAAACAAAGATAATTATAATTCTTTTCGTCAAAGATAATTATAATAACTTAGTTTTTTAAGTTGTCATTGTTCTCATATATTGACTTTTTCTTGGTCCATTGTTGTCTGATGCATATATATCAATTAATAACCATATATTATGCTACAAAGAGACATGCACTCATTACGGCATGTTGAGTACCTTAATAAAGCAATTTGACTGTAACTGTATAATCATGAGATTATGTTATAATAAATTAGCATAGCATAATATATGGAGTTTGGTATATGTTTAATCAATTTAATCAATCCAAATATCACCTCGCCTTTTAAACTACAAAGTGAAGTGGGTAGATGATTATAAGGGGTGGCAATTTGAGCCCAAATCCATTTAACCCGCCCAACTTATCCAGAGATTAATGGGTTAGGTTACAAATATTTTAGCTCATGGATTAATTTGGGTTCAGCCCAAATTAACCCATTATATTTTATAGCTCATTCTGACCCATTAAGCGTCCCAAAAATAATCTATTAAACTCATCCAAAGCAAAAGGTATTCAACCCTACTTATATATAAATTTCTTTAGTTGTCCCAATTTTACTTTTTTTTTTGTATTTTTAATTTTATGTTCTTTTGTTTTTCTGTACCATCCACCCACCCTAACCTCTCCCCCCCAAAACCCCTCCCCTGAAAAAAAATTTACTTTTTTTTTTAGTATTTTCAATTTTCTGTTTTTTTTTCCTGCACCATCCCCTCTTAAAAAAAATTTACTTTTTTTTTTGAATTTTTATCTGTTGTTTTTTCTGTACCACCCATCCACCCCCACCCCCCAAAAAAAATTCAACTTACACATTTTAATGTAAATGATATTTTTATGAAGGATGAGCATGGTTCTAAAATAAGGGTCAAGTTGGGCGGGTTGGGTTATGACCCATTGTTTAGCCCATCTTGACCTAACTCATCTTAGCCCAAGTACACTTTGAGCTAGGTTGAGCAATGACTCATTTATTGAACTAACCCATATTGACCCGTCCAAATTCAGCACAACCCGCTCATTTGTCACCCATAGTGATTATGATCCAGACACTTAGCTCCTCTCCAAACACAATCATTAATATTAATTTTTTTTAATTATTTGCTACTCGAAATGTATTGGTCTGACTAGTCAAAATTCACATCGCGTACAGTAGAATTAAGAGAAACTGCTCCGATCATAATTTTTTTTATTTTCCAGATTCAAACTCGAGACTTTTAAAGAATGGAGGAATCTACCAATACTTTTAAAATCTGAACAAAACACGCTAAAAATTCGAAAATATTCCAGCATAATATGTTCGAGTTCGAATTTTTACATAGTAGCTTCCAATATAGTGTGCTGGAATTTTATAATGTGCTGGAGTTCCAACATAATATACGGAAAGTTTATATGCAGGAGCTCAATAATCCAGCATATTATGCTAAAACTTTCCGTTTGTTGTAGTTACAACATAGTATGCTGAAAGTTTATACACAAGAGCTCTATAATCCCGCATATTATGCTGGAACTTTCCGTGTTTCAGCAAAACAATAACTATTTATCAATGACTTTATACATACTGATTATTTTTTGATGACCAATCCAAAAATTGGTTAGCCCGTGCTATTTTCACTTTTGTTAGCTTAAAGTTTAATTTAGAGAAAGATTATCTATAAAAATGAGATGAAAGTAGAACTTTTTAGAAGTATAGACTTGTAGTTAAAGAAAGGGACTAAAAACGTGGGAGGCGGCAATTAAGGACGTGCAAGACGGTCTTCTATCTTTTGGTCTCCCAAGTAGCTGACTCATCTCAAGATTATCCATACTCAATATGTTTATCAATAATATTTATGTTAATTTATTATAGTTAAGTGAAAATAAAGATAAAAAATACTTACAAACTAATCATAATTAAGTTAAAAATTAATATGAAAGACAAAATAATTCTTTCCTTTTAATTATGTAATATTCTTTCCTTTTAAATATGTTTAAGAAAAGTGGCACATTTTAGCACTTAATAATGATTTAACTTTAATTCGTTTTTATTTTTAATGATATAATTTTGTAACAGATACAAAAATATCATATATGACATATTTAAGATTACAAGTTTCAAATTTGTTTCTTCTTAAACTTCATGTTTAGTCAAATATTTTCACAGAGGGAGTATAAGTAATTGATTTATTGTAAATACTAAGCGTGGGAATGCTTACAACTTTTTTTTTGGTAATGAAGACATTTATTCAGCCATGTTTAAAAGTTATTACAAGATGGACTATTCTAGGACACAAGGTTCCTAACTTGTCCAATTCAAAAGTAGAGACAACAAAAAGGAGGCGGGGTGAAGTACAACATAGGATTTCCAAAAAGGTTCGAATTGCTTCCATGCTTCGCCAAAAGATCAACGACTCCATTAACTTCACTGAAGACATGAATCACCTCACATGTGTCTCCCCTGCTCTAGCGAGCATCCATCTGCAGTCTGTAATCAAATTTTGGTATAGAAAATTATCGTTAGTAAGCATGTTGACTAGAACGTTGCAGTCTGTTTCAATCACTAGTGGCATGATGTTTGGTTGTATGGCTATTTTTAGTCCATGTATAAGGGCAAGGCCTTCCATGTAGATATTTGTTGCATGAGGGAGGGACATGTTGAAACCTAGAATCCAGTTACCGTCAATGTTCCTGAAGACCCCCCCCCCCCCCCAATGCCTCCCTTTCCTGGGTTACTTAAGCTTGAGCTATCGATGTTTAATTTGAAAGTGTCCGAATCTGGTGGCTTCCATTTTATGTATATAATAATAGTCCTTAAGCTTGTCTTCTTAATAGAATCCGTTAACAATTTAAACTTTGTTGTGCTTTTAACAATATCTTTTAACAAGAGAGGAGTTTTATTGTTGTTGAATATAAGGTTATTTCTGTGAATTCAAATGTGCCAAAGGGTGATAGGCAGGATGTCTGCCTTCGTTAAATGTCTATTAAAAGTGGATTTTGCTTGGCAAAGCGTTTTTATCCAGTTGTGTATAGTGAGGTCATTGTGGGGTTGGTTTGGGTATTTGTAAGAGCTTCTCACTTGGTCCCAAATAGGTTTTGAGTGAATGTAGTTAAAGAACATGTGTTCCATGTCTTCTTCTTCGGTCAGACAGATGTTACAGATGCTTGAGGCAGTGATTTTCCTATTAAAAAGCATTTTTGATGTGGGGAGTCTATTGTGGACAACTGTCCATAGGAATGATTTAATTTTGTTTAGAGTATCTAGCTTCCATAATCAAGAGAAGTCTGTCCGGTTTTCTTTTACTTTTGACTGAGTCACAACAATTTGGTAGGTAGCTTTTGTAGAGAAATTTTCATTAGATGCAAATTTCAAATACTTTAAATTAAATATTTTTTTCTTCACCAAAAACCCATTGGCCATTGCCTGTTTTAATTTTGGAAATCCTATTCCCTTAATCCACAATCCACATAAATAGAGTCTACGCGTGGGCGTCGGTCGGTTCGGTCTATTGTTATTAAAATACGATTCGTTTTATAGGTTTTGTAATATTAATAACCAAATCAAACCAAACTATTTACGGTTCGGTGCGAATTTTTTCAAAGTTTGGCTAAGTTATTTGCGGTTTATTTTTTCGATTTTAAATGGTTATAGAAATAGCAAGTATTTACTGTTCGGCCAGCCCATCAAATTCTCAAATTGCTGACTTACTGTTCGGCCAACACAGTGGCAAACTCTCAAATTGCTGACTTGATGTTCGGTAAGCACAGTGGCAAAAACAGCCCTGCTCTTCGTAAATATTTTACAAAATGAAGAGCAAACTACAAAGCTTGACAATAACACTAATTTGAAACAAACTATAAATGAAACTAGGGCACGTTGACAATTGATGTTAAAGAAAACTTTGTTGAATTTTTGGATTGTACAAAGATGAGTCTTTAACAGAAAATTTATATGGAGAACAAGCATAATAGCAGCAGTGGCAGTCGCAACAGCCACACAGGAAGAAGAAGTGAAGAACCCTAAATCTAATTTTTGATTTAGGTTTGGTCGTTTGGGAAATGGGACGTGAGTAAGTGACTAAGGGGTGGTTTGGTAGGATGTATAAGAATAATGCGGAATAAGGTGTATTAGTAATGCATGGATTAGTAATACATGTATTAGTAATGCAAGCATTAGTTGTGCATAATGTCACACCTCCTTTTTACATACCCGCGAGCGTACAAGGGAGTTTTTCCAATTAAAGGACAATCGAAACGGGATTGGTTTAATTATTTCAGAGTCGCCACTTGGGAGATTTAGGGTGTCCCAAGTCACCAATTTTAATCCCGAATCGAGGAAAAGAATGACTCTATATTACAGTCTGCGTACCAGAAATCCGGATAAGGAATTCTGTTAACCCGGGAGAAGGAGTTAGGCATTCCCGAGTTCCGTGGTTCTAGCACGGTCGCTCAACTGTTATATTCGGCTTATTTATCTGATTTTAAATACAATTATGAACCAATGTGCCAATTTTAACTTTTTACCGCTTTATTATTGTTATTTCAAAAGAATGTGAACATCGCTTAAAATACGTCTTTGGATTGCGTCACATGAAATGCACCCACAATCCGGAACGCATTTTATTTGATGTTTTGAGATTTGGATTTGGGTCGCATGAAATGCACACCCGAGCTTAAGAAAGTGAATTATTAAACACGCGCCTAAAGAGACTATCGCGTTATTATTTTGCGGAGGCCGTGAAATTCGCTAAACGACCCTCCTGAATTCTAAGTAATTTTAAACAAGTATTTACTAAGGGCCCCGCAATTTGTGTTTTTATTCGGCGAGGCTCATCTCATTCTTATTTTTTTAAAAGGAATTTGCAACGTCATGGATATACAACTCGGGCCACGTCACAATCAATGTGCCCGTGACTAGAGACATATTTCGACTCTGTTGAGATTTGGATTTGGGTCACATAAATGTGCACCCGAGTTTAGGGAGATAACATTATTAAAGGCGCGCCTAAAGCAACTAGCGCATTATTATTTTGGGTAGGGCCGTGAAATTTGCTAAACGACCCATCCCGGAATCTAAGTATTTAATACATATATTTTGTGAGGGCCCCGCAATTTGTCCCTTTTATTTGGCGAGGCTCGTCTCATTTTTTTTTTATTATTATTTTTTTTATATATATTTTTAAAGGGATGCCATTTTTACGCCTTTAACCATACTAAACCTTACAGCTTCTTTACAAACACAATCTCATAACTTTGTCAAGATTTAATAAAAGAAGTTAAGCGAATGAGTGTTTCAGGCGTAGTAACAACAGGTACTAATACTAATTTTGTCCAAATAAACTAAGACAATGAAGGGCCGAGAGAATCGACGTCAAACTGTGTCTTAGGACTACTAATACAACTAAATCAAATGACATCAAGTAAACAATAATAACATAACGCAAAATGAGCAAAAATGCATACGATGAAAACATAAGCAGAAAATTATCATACCAATTTCTATATTGCATTTTTTGAACATTCCGTAACATTTCCTCGTCTAATGCTTGAAGTTTACTAACCTGGACAGACAGAGACAGATAGAGCCATGGACCAAACCTCAACATCGACTTCAACGAATAACCTCGACCGGGAAACCATAGAAAAGGTTATCAAAGCTCGGACGGAATAGCTCGCGCCAGAAACTCGAACACGAACGGACTAACAATGAGTCATGGCTACAACTGACTTTTCCAGGCGGTCATTTGGGCGTAGGGGAGCTGAACGGAACAGCAGCGAGGGCCGGATTCAATGGAGGATCGTCGGACTAGTTTTTTTTGGTTACGACGAAGGAGAAGAAATGGCCGTGGGCTGGTGGTTTGGATGTAGCGTCGACGGGCAGTGATGAACACGAACAACAGCAGCAGTGGCTGCTGCTCGAACAGCGCAACAATGGTGACAGCAGTAGGGTCGACGAGCAGTAGAGCTTGTTGGCTGGGGAGGATAGGTTGTTTGACGATGATGGAGTGAAGCTGGGGGCAGTGACGACGAAGGCGAAGCAGCAGTACTCGCCGGATTTAATGGAGGAAGGAAGCGATGGTCGTTCGGAAGTGAGGGAGTGGCGTCGCGACTGGTTTTTGGGTTGCGACGGGTGTGATGGAGCTGGGCGTCGTTGGTGGTCGACGAAGGGAGTTTGGACAGGAGGATGGTCGGCTGCTGGTGGGTCGTTGACGGAGGTGGTGGTTGTGATGGGATGGTGGTTTTTGGACGACGGGAAGGGTCTGTTTTTGTGCTAGGGTTTTCGGTCTTCTCCACCTTTGGAGAAGATGAGTGAGCAGTACTTTTTTCTCCAAAAATTTTCAAAGTCCCCCCTTTCCAAAAATTAGTCCGTGTATTTGACATGGGTTTTGTCAAGAAAAAATGAGCCCACGCGTGGTGGGGTTCAAGGCATATGTCCCCCACGCGTGGTGGGGTTCCCCACGTGTCCTGGACACGGTTTATTATGGGCTAGGTCCGAAAATTAGGCCTAAAACCGGGTAGTTTGAACCCGAATATTATTCTTTTGCCCGGACCCAAGAAATAGGAAAACGTTGCTTAACTAGTCCTATGTAAGCAAAATAACTACCAAAAATAAGACTAGTATTCAAACAAAACTATATATTTTTTTAAATATTTTTTCAAGATTTAAAATAGCTACAAAATATTAATAAAACTATTTTTGTAATTTTCGTTTTTTAAATATTAAGATAAAATATGAAGTAATGTTTTTTTTGTATTTTTCAAAGTTAAAATGACTATAGAATATTAATAAAACTATTTTTTGTAATTTTCGTTTTTTAATAAAGACAAAAATATAAAGTAATATTTTTTTGTATTTTTCCAAAATTAAAACGACTACAAAACATTAATAGAATTATATTTTTTGTAATTTTCGAATTTATATAAAGTACCAAAATAAAGTACAATTTTTGTATTTTTCAAGTTTATGAGAAATACATAAACTAAAATTTATATATATATTTTTTTTGAAATTTTCTTTTTGCAACGAAATAAAGTAAAAATAGTTAAAATAGCTATATTAGTCCTAAATTAGATATTTAAGCTTAAGAACGTAAAAATTCCCGGGGAGGGTCAAAAATCACGTGCTTACAGCTGCCCCTCTTTGACTGGAAACACGAAGAGTTTTCCGACAAAGAACGACTAGACGTGTTTTTGACCCGACCATTACTTGGACGGACTACACTAAGGAAAGGGAGGGAATGTGACCGAGCCCTAGTATCTGAGCTGCCTACATATCCTTGGTTATACAGGAATCAGGCCACGTGTAGTTCGGGAATGAGAGAGATAGTGAAGTGTACCGAGGTGGAGAGCCGATCGAGGTGCCGTTCCGTTGAGGTTCCGGTCCGCGGTCCTGTCATTACAACAAAAAAAAGTGAAAACTGAAAAAGACTAACTAAGCCTATCAGCTACTAGTTACAAGGATTCCTATCTCTTAAGTCTTCTGAAACTTGGTCTTGAGTCTTGAATGGTGCTTCATACAGACTTTGGATCTGAACCTTGATACTTGCTAGTTGTAGGTGCTAGTTCTTGAGCAGACCACATTTGTTCTCCACTTCCGTAATTTGGGTTCTTTTTCTTTTTTTTCTTTTTTTTCTCTTTTTCTTCTTGTTTTTTTTTTGGTGACCAGCTTCTGTTGATCATCCCAGACTGTTGACTTGCGTTCTTGAGGCGAGCTTCTAACTTGGATTGAATGCTGGGGATTTCTGTTGTAACATTCTGCTTTCCAGTGGGTCACTGCTTGATCTTGAAAATTGTTCCTCCATTCTACAGGCGGGTCCCTGACAACCAAAACAAACAAAACAAACAAAATTTCCTAACCCAGTTTGTACTGGGAAGATTCGTGAGTCGTTAGCAAAATTGTAACTCATTTATACTACTGATGCAATGATGAGTAAACTAAAGACTAGGCTAGGATGTGCATCTCCTACGGGTAAAACAAAACTTTTGTTAGCAAATGCGTCTGCTAAAATAAAACCTCAATGACTCAAACAACTGCCTTCCCTCATTATACTGGTGGGCGACCTAGAACTTAAATGTATTCCCGCATTATACTGGTGGGCGACCTAGAACTTAAATGTATTCCCGCATTATACTGGTGGGCGACCTAGAACTTAAATGTATTCCCGCATTATACTGGTGGGCGACCTAGAACTTAAAATGTATTCCCGCATTATACTGGTGGGCGACCTAGAACTTAAATGTATTCCCGCATTATACTGGTGGGCGACCTAGAACTTAAATGTATTCCCGCATTATACTGGTGGGCGACCTAGAACTTAAATGTATTCCCGCATTATACTGGTGGGCGACCTAGAACTTAAATGTATTCCCGCATTATACTGGTGGGCGACCTAGAACTTAAATGTATTCCCGCATTATACTGGTGGGCGACCTAGAACTTAAAATGTATTCCCGCATTATACTGGTGGGCGACCTAGAACTTAAATGTATTCCCGCATTATACTGGTGGGCGACCTAGAACTTAAATGTATTCCCGCATTATACTGGTGGGCGACCTAGAACTTAAAATGTATTCCCGCATTATACTGGTGGGCGACCTAGAACTTAAAAGTATTCCCGCATTATACTGGTGGGCGACCTAGAACTTAAATGTATTCCCGCATTATACTGGTGGGCGACCTAGAACTTAAATGTATTCCCGCATTATACTGGTGGGCGACCTAGAACTTAAATGTATTCCCGCATTATACTGGTGGGCGACCTAGAACTTAAATGTATTCCCGCATTATACTGGTGGGCGACCTAGAACTTAAAATGTATTCCCGCATTATACTGGTGGGCGACCTAGAACTTAAATGTATTCCCGCATTATACTGGTGGGCGACCTAGAACTTAAATGTATTCCCGCATTATACTGGTGGGCGACCTAGAACTTAAAAGTATTCCCGCATTATACTGGTGGGCGACCTAGAACTTAAAAGTATTCCCGCATTATACTGGTGGGCGACCTAGAACTTAAATGTATTCCCGCATTATACTGGTGGGCGACCTAGAACTTAAAATGTATTCCCGCATTATACTGGTGGGCGACCTAGAACTTAAAAGTATTCCCGCATTATACTGGTGGGCGACCTAGAACTTAAATGTATTCCCGCATTATACTGGTGGGCGACCTAGAACTTAAATGTATTCCCGCATTATACTGGTGGGCGACCTAGAACTTAAATGTATTCCCGCATTATACTGGTGGGCGACCTAGAACTTAAATGTATTCCCGCATTATACTGGTGGGCGACCTAGAACTTAAATGTATTCCCGCATTATACTGGTGGGCGACCTAGAACTTAAATGTATTCCTGCATTATACTGGTGGGCGACCTAGAACTTAAATGTATTCCCGCATTATACTGGTGGGCGACCTAGAACTTAAATGTATTCCCGCATTATACTGGTGGGCGACCTAGAACTTAAATGTATTCCCGCATTATACTGGTGGGCGACCTAGAACTTAAATGTATTCGAAATTGTTTCCCCGTTCTATGGGCGGGCTCCCAACTTCAATACTAACTTATAAGGAAAAGCCTTTCTCACGGGTGAAAACTAAACTTAGGAGGAAATGCATCTCCTCTGGGTAAAACTAGACTTAGGAGGAAATGCACCTCCTCTGGGTAAAACTAGACTTAGGAGGAAATGCCTCTCCTATGAGTGAAAACTGAACCTAGGAGGGAACTTTAGCCTATTCGAAGGCGGACGAACCCAAAATATCCTATTCGAGGGTGGATAAACCCAAAATATCCTATTCGAGGGCGGATGAACCCAAAATATCCTATTCGAGGGCGGATGAACCCAAAATATCCTATTCGAGGGCGGATGAACCCAAAATATCCTATTCGAGGGCGGATGAACCCAAAATATCCTATTCGAGGGTGGATGAACCCAAAATATCCTATTCGAGGGCGGATGAACCCAAAATATCCTATTCGAGGGCGGATGAACCCGAAATATCCTATTCGAGGGCGGATGAACCCAAATATCCTATTCGAGGGCGGATGAACCCAAAATATCCTATTCGAGGGCGGATGAACCCAAAATATCCTATTCGAGGGCGGATGAACCCAAAATATCCTATTCGAGGGCGGATGAACCCAAAATATCCTATTCGAGGGCGGATGAACCCAAAATATCCTATTCGAGGGCGGATGAACCCAAAAATATCCTATTCGAGGGCGGATGAACCCGAAATATCCTATTCGAGGGCGGATGAACCCAAAATATCCTATTCGAGGGCGGATGAACCCAAAATATCCTATTCGAGGGCGGATGAACCCAAAATATCCTATTCGAGGGCGGATGAACCCAAAATATCCTATTCGAGGGCGGATGAACCCATCTTCAAAAGCTTGGAATTGTCTTACCTCCGACTGTCTTTCTTAGAATCGTGTTGTCTTGCTATCTCTTAAAACTTGAATTGATTTCCTCGTTCCTTCGAGAAAATTTTCGACAAATGGTAGGAAATTTTCTGCCCCAGTTTTGGTGCTTTTCCTTGTGGCATGTTTTTTCGCCATTAACAAGATTTCCTTTTCCTGCTTCAAATCAAAGAAAATTTGTTAGTTTTAACACATTGTGAGTGGTCGTGCCACTCCTGCTGGGGATGGTTTCTCCCTTTCTCTCTCCCCCGCTTTGTGCTTCATTACACTATCAAAACTTGCTGGGGGTTATTTTGCTGGGAATGGATTTTCCTTTTATTTTCTCAACTGTTGTTTTCCTGTTTTCCTCAGCTACCCTTGGAAATTTGGTCCTCTTGGGATCTAGACCCATTCAACATTTGGTCTTGCGACCAACTTCTTTTCGCTTTATCGTCTTATCTTTGGCATGTCCTATTCGCATTTTGCTTTGCATCATTTTGGCAACTGGTAGTAAGCTGTGAAAATCCTTTTCAAAAATAAACTGTTGGGGAGGTAAAATCTTTAAACCAAGAAATGAAAAAGTGAAGAATTTCAAAAATAGAAAAAGAAGAAGTCTTTCTGAACAAATGCTGGGGAAAAGGAAAGAAAAGAACTTATCTGAATGATATAACCGATCCCAACGATCATGTCACGCATTCCGGATTAATCAACCCAGTCTATTTATAAGGAAAAGCCTTTCTCACGGGTGAAAACTAAACTTAGGAGGAAATGCATCTCCTCTGGGTAAAACTAGACTTAGGAGGAAATGCACCTCCTCTGGGTAAAACTAGACTTAGGAGGAAATGCCTCTCCTATGAGTGAAAACTGAACCTAGGAGGGAACTTTAGCCTATTCGAAGGCGGACGAACCCAAAATATCCTATTCGAGGGTGGATAAACCCAACATATCCTATTTGAGGGCGGATGAACCCAACATATCCTATTTGAGGGCGGATGAACCCGACATATCCTATTTGAGGGCGGATGAACCCAACATATCCTATTCGAGGGCGGATGAACCCAAAATATCCTATTCGAGGGCGGATAAACCCGACATATCCTATTTGAGGGCGGATGAACCCGACATATCCTATTTGAGGGCGGATGAACCCGACATATCCTATTTGAGGGCGGATGAACCCAACATATCCTATTCGAGGGCGGATGAACCCAAAATATCCTATTCGAGGGCGGATAAACCCAACAGATCCTATTTGAGGGCGGATGAACCCGACATATCCTATTCGAGGGCGGATGAACCCAAAATATCCTATTTGAGGGTGGATGAACCCAACAGATCCTATTTGAGGGCGGATGAACCCGACATATCCTATTTGAGGGCGGATGAACCCAAAATATCCTATTTGAGGGCGGATGAACCCGACAGATCCTATTTGAGGGCGGATGAACCCAACATATCCTATTCGAGGGCGGATGAACCCAAAATATCCTATTTGAGGGTGGATGAACCCAACAGATCCTATTTGAGGGCGGATGAACCCGACATATCCTATTCGAGGGCGGATGAACCCAAAATATCCTATTCGAGGGCGGATGAACCCAACATATCCTATTCGAGGGCGGATGAACCCAACATATCCTATTCGAGGGCGGATGAACCCAACATATCCTATTCGAGGGCGGATGAACCCAACATATCCTATTTGAGGGCGGATGAACCCAACATATCCTATTTGAGGGCGGATGAACCCAACATATCCTATTCGAGGGCGGATGAACCCAAAATATCCTATTTGAGGGCGGATGAACCCGACAGATCTTATTTGAGGGCGGATGAACCCGACATATCCTTAAGACTTGAAAATGTCTTATCTGGAAAATTTGGTGGGGATTATTAACTTACCTGTTGGGGGTAAAATGTTATCAGCTGGGGGTACCCGACCTCTAGAAAATTTTCTAAATGGAAGGAAAATTTTCTGCCCCAGTTTGATAATATCCCTTGTGGCATGCGTTTCTGCATCAATGCCATTTCCTTTACCTATAGTCAAATCAAACAAAATTTGTTAGTTTAAAACATGGTGGTTGGTTGTGATACTCCTACTGGGAGGGCTTTCCCTTTCTCCTTCCTTGCTCTGCGCTCCACAACTTGTTGGGGATGATATTATTTGCTGGGGATAATCCCTTCCTGCTGGGGATATCCCTCTTCTTTTGTGACATAGCTCGGAAACTGGTATTTCCCCGACCTTTTAGTCTAGCATGAATTTCCCAAATATGTTCACTGCTCTCCTTGCTTTGTTTATGGGCCTTGGCCTTGGGATTTATAACCTTTGACTTTGGAAAGGGTATCCCTCTTGACACTTGTCAATCCTTCTGTCAATTCCCTTTTGCTGGGGATATCTTTTTGACACTGGCCTCGCGTTTGTTCCCTGCTGACTATACCACTTGGATGTACTAGTCAGATCTCATTTTGGAAAGTTGATGGCCTATTTTGAAGTCAATTCACACCTGTTCTGATCAAACTGACTCTATTGGGGAATTTTCTATGAAAGGAGATAGATAAAAGGGGACAGAATAAAAGGACAAAGGAAAAAGATGACTCTTTAACAAAAGAAACTATAAAAAACCTATCAAATGCAGATACCGACTCTAATGGCCATGACATGCGTATGTGGCCTATCCTTTACCGTCAATCATCTTTCAAGATCTTCAATTGGCGATTCCCCATCTTATTCTCAATCTTATTCGACTTGTAGTGCCCGAAGGGTTTTCACTATCAAGTCTCTCTCATTTTTGGGTTCTTCTCTCAGCTTTCATCGCCTTAAGGTGCCTGTGAAGGTTTTCACCAATAAGACTCTCTCGTTTTATATCTCTCTCCAGCTGGGGGGATTTGGAATGTTGCCGGTATGACTCTTTCTGTTGGAGATTAGAGTCCTTTCTGCTGTGGAGCAGAATGTTATGTTCGCCGGTAAGACTCTTCATTTGTCTGACTTGGCATCTTTTGAAGACTGATCAAAAGGTCTTTCTTTGGACCGTAATGTGAGTTTTGGACAGGGTTAGAAAGAAAGGGTATAAAAGGCTCAAAAATTCAAAATAAATTCTGGGTTAAAAATTACAACCTTCGGAACCAGATTTATTTATAACGAACGCAACCTCTGCCCCAGTTTCTTGCTTGGGGATATTTTAATCGATTTTCCCTTTTTTATTTTTCAAAACTATGACCGAGCCGTGAAGCGCCTACGTATCCTCTTTGAGGAATCAGGTCAAACGTAGTTCCCAATTCCTCTTTTTCATTTGACTTTTTTTTTTGTTACCATTTTCTTTTCTTTTCTTTTCTCTTCATTTCTCCTTTCTTTTTGTCGTTTTTTCTTTCTCTCTTTTTTTCTTTTATTCTTCTTTTTCCATTTTGTTGTTTTCTTTTCTTTCTTTTCTCTTACCTGCCATGCTCGCATATTTTATTCGTTGCTACTAATTCCGAACGAGGGGTATGAAAGAAAATAACCAAGGCTCAAAAGGGGTAACGAATGATAAAGTGTTTGGGTAGCAGAACAAAATGCCTTCGTCATTCCAGTCTTCCAAACATGCCAAGTGCAAACAACACAATTTAAATTTGTACTCTCTTTTGAGGGTGCTGGAGTTGACAATTATATTCAACATTTGCTTTTTCATTGGTCCTTTCTAAAGCACCGTTGGGCGATACTCTCATTATCATGAACGCCCCTCATGCCAATTTGGCGAATCTTGCTTTTAACGGTTTTCTTCATATTTTACTTGCCCCAGTTCCACATGACTCGAGCTCTGAATAATCTCAAACCGTCCTTATTTTCTTTAAATGGTCTGATCGCCTTTCCAGGGTTTTATGATTAACTTTAAAGATTAGGCCCAAACTGTGTGCGCATGTCATGTCACTAGAATCGGCGCTGAACAAAAATGATAAAAAGACTAAACAAAAAGGTGAATAGAAATAATAAAAGATTGGATTTTGTGCTAGACTACCTGTGAAATGGTTTGCATAACAACAAACGAAATAAAATCCTAAACAACCTGGACAAAACTTAAACAAACCGCTATGACAAAACGGAAAGATAAGCGGAAAGATATTGACACAAAACAAAATCCGAATTACAATCCTAATAATCCGAACAAACAGGAATGACAACAAAATAAGCCATCAACTGCTTCTTTCTTGTTAACCAAGGAACGGAGCGTCCTCCCATTTTATCAAACTTGGCATCGTAGCCACTGAGCTTTGCATTAGTATTGCAATGACCATTGCCAGCTTCCATATCATTACCCTTAGTCAACAAGTTCCCAATAGGACTCGAATGCTTCCGTCATCAGGCCTGATCCCCGCAGAGTGTGCATCTGGAGGTGCAAGTAAAGGATTCTGGGTGTCATTGTCCGGCTTACCACAAACCAACCACCTTAACTTATTTGCAAAACAAACAGGTTAGAATGGACTCAGTCGGTCCTCATTATTGACAACATCTTTTCTTTTTTTCATTTTTTTTTCATTCTTTTTTCTTTTCATTTTTTCATTTTTTTTCTCATTTCGTTTTTTTAATTCTTTTTTTCATTCTCTTTTTTTTCATTCTTTTTTCTTTTGTTGTGGTCGAATCTTATGGAGATTGCCTACGTATCATGACCCCGCATGAATCAGACCTTGCGTAGTTCGTGCAAAATTAAAGGTAGCAACAATGAGACATTTTTTCTGGAATTATCAGTTTTCGAAAACAAACTCGGTTTCAAAGATTTAAAGATGACCTACAAACTTAAAAATCAAACAACCCGCATATTCCAGTCAAAATACTTGCAAACTTCAAAAACAAATGGCCAACTTCCTTCCTCCATTTGCTAATTTTAACCAAATGGTTGTTTTTGCAAATGTGGCCCCTTCCGACTTTCACATGAATTTTGAGGCCGAGGAGGATTATTTTACGACACTTTACAAACTTGTCCGTTCTTTTACGAAAATAACCTTTTGACAACTGAAAGATACTCTAAGGCTATTTCGGCAAGAACGGTTTAAGACGCGGCCGAAGCTGGCTCGGCTTATTATGACAAAACTCAAACGGTATTCACCTGACCGCCGACTCTTTGTTTTTTTTTCAAATTATAATAAAACCTGGTGTTGCAAACACGGCCCTTCAGCGCCTCGGGGACGAAGATTTATAAGGCTGTGTGGGTCAAATCAAAATGACCCAAAGGTGGCTGTTTATGCGAAGTCAGCCTTCCGGCGTCCCTTTCGGGAACATTCGGCTATTTATGACAAAACAACATCACCTGACTTATTTATGACTCTTTTTCGTTTTTCAAAAATAGGAAACTCAATATTGCAAACACGGCCTGTCAGCGTCTCGGGGACGAAGATTTTTAAGGCTGTGTGGGTCAACTGGACCAAATCTTAAAATGACCCAAAGGTGGTTGTTTATGCAAAGTCAGCCTTCCGGCGTCCCTTTCGGGAACATTCGGCTATGTCTTGATAAAACAACGTCACCCGACTTCTTTATGACAAAAACTAAAATTTGACATGTATTTTTTTTATGATTATTATTTGTTTGTTTTTGGCTTTTTAGCAAAACGGTGGGGTTGGACCCGATGAGGGTTGCCTACGTATCTCACATCCGGTGAGAATCAAACCCGCGTAGTTCGGGCAAATGAGAATAAGTAGGCAAATAAGAATAAGTAGATTTTTTTTTATTTTTTTTTAATTTGCGAAAGATCTACTTTAAAAGAAGCAAGGAAGTATTATTTTTTTTTGATTGATTTTCTTTTTAAAACAAAGACTTCTAAGACATTTTTTGAATTTTCGTTTTTTTTTCTAAAGAAAAGAAGAAAATATTTTTCGGAATTTTACCTTTAATAAAAGAAATGCTTCTCAAAATGTTTTTTTTTGAATTTTGAATTTTCTTTTCAATTTTGAAAAAGAATCAAAATATTTTCGGATCTGTTTATTTTTATTTTTTATATTATATTATTTTTTGAAAACAATTAGAAAGACTTCCTAAAGAAGTCAATAATGGAGAAAATATTTTTGGATTATTTTAATTTTGTCATTTTCATAAACAAATAACACATATTTTAAAACAAACTCTTTTTTTTCATTTTTATGGCAAGACAGTGATTATTTTTTCTACTTTTCCTTTGCTTTAATAAAACAAACTAATAAGACATATATTTTTTTTATCTTATTTTATATCCTCAAAATTTCGGCAGAGTTTCGACACTACTTGGACATTTGTTTTTCTTTTCTAACAATAAGTAGTTATATCTCTACACTGTTATTTTCTCCTATTTTCTAACACAATCTCTCTTTTTTTCGAATTTTCAATGTTTTTTTTTATTTTATATATATACATATATATTTTATTTTTTATATTTATTATATTTTCAAAAATGTGGCATGGGGGACATAAGGATTTCCAAGACATCTTGGATTTCGCAAATGTTCCCCATGCGCTTTTTTCAACATATGAAGCGTGGGGGACATATGGAAATTCCAAGACTTCTTGGATTCCACAAATGTTCCCCATGTGTTTTCCCAAAAAGCTAGCGTGGGGGACATAGGGAATTCCAAGGCTTCTTGGATTCCACAAATGTTCTCCATGCTTTGATTAAAATAACATCATGCTGGAAATGACCAAATGACCTATTCGCCCTTGACTGAATACAACATGTAGCACATAGGATGCCATAAGATGGTCTATTATTTTCAGGTTGCTTGTCCTAGACGGACCCAACCCCTGTGTTGAGTCCCCTAAGTCAAATGCACATGATGCAAATAAGCGTTCCTACTAGGGATCCGGCATGAGGCTTTGTTATACTAAGTTTTAAAGCCTAGGTGTTTGTTCTAGACCTGGCTTACCCGAGCGGACAACTCGAGCCAAGGATGGGAGTTGTGTACCG
Organism: Nicotiana tabacum; assembly: GCF_000715075.1. NCBI lineage: Eukaryota > Viridiplantae > Streptophyta > Magnoliopsida > Solanales > Solanaceae > Nicotiana > Nicotiana tabacum. The sequence continues at coordinate 10,463,200 of NC_134099.1, read as the reverse complement.
GTAACCAAAAGGCCATCCGATTTTGCAACTCCTCCGAATCCTCGTTCTATTTTGGCATATGACACTAACAGAAAGAAGCCACGACCAGCGTGCGCTCCTCAAGAGAGAAGAGAAGGGTTTCGGCACAGTTTATATATACAGTCCAAATAATATCAAAGCGGTAAAAGCAACATTTAGCACCTTAGGCTCAAACATGTAAAAAATCAGATAATAAATAAAGCTAAATAATAACAATTATTTCAAGCTCGAATTCTTAACCCTGAACCAGTGGTTCTGGGTCATTCATCCCCAGCAGAGTCGCCAGAGCTGTCACACCTCCTTTTTACATACCCGCGAGCGTACAAGGGAGTTTTTCCAATTAAAGGACATACGAAACGGGATTGGTTTAATTATTTCAGAGTCGCCACTTGGGAGATTTAGGGTGTCCCAAGTCACCAATTTTAATCCCGAATCGAGGAAAAGAATGACTCTATATTACAGTCTGCGTACCAGAAATCCGGATAAGGAATTCTGTTAACCCGGGAGAAGGAGTTAGGCATTCCCGAGTTCCGTGGTTCTAGCACGGTCGCTCAACTGTTATATTCGGCTTATTTATCTGATTTTAAATACAATTATGAACCAATGTGCCAATTTTAACTTTTTACCGCTTTATTATTGTTATTTCAAAAGAATGTGAATATCGCTTAAAACACGTCTTTGGATTGCGTCACATGAAATGCACCCACAATCCGGAACGCATTTTATTTGATGTTTTGAGATTTGGATTTGGGTCGCATGAAATGCACACCCGAGCTTAAGAAAGTGAATTATTAAACACGCGCCTAAAGAGACTATCGCGTTATTATTTTGCGGAGGCCGTGAAATTCGCTAAACGACCCTCCTGAATTCTAAGTAATTTTAAACAAGTATTTACTAAGGGCCCCGCAATTTGTGTTTTTATTCGGCGAGGCTCATCTCATTCTTATTTTTTAAAAGGAATTTGCAACGTCATGGATATACAACTCGGGCCACGTCACAATCAATGTGCCCGTGACTAGAGACATATTTCGACTCTGTTGAGATTTGGATTTGGGTCACATAAATGTGCACCCGAGTTTAGGGAGATAACATTATTAAAGGCGCGCCTAAAGCAACTAGCGCATTATTATTTTGGGTAGGGCCGTGAAATTTGCTAAACGACCCATCCCGGAATCTAAGTATTTAATACATATATTTTGTGAGGGCCCCGCAATTTGTCCCTTTTATTTGGCGAGGCTCGTCTCATTTTTTTATTTATTTATTTATTATCATTATTTTTTTTCTAAAAAAAAGGATGCCATTTTTACGCCTTTAACCATACTAAACCTTACAGCTTCTTTACAAATACAATCTCATAACTTTGTCAAGATTTAATAAAAGAAGTTAAGCGAATAAGTGTTTCAGGCGTAGTAACAACAGGTACTAATACTAATTTTGTCCAAATAAACTAAGACAATGAAGGGCCGAGCGAATCGACGTCAAACTGTGTCTCAGGACTACTAATACAACTAAATCAAATGACATCAAGTAAACAATAATAACATAACGCAAAATGAGCAAAAATGCATACGATGAAAACATAAGCAGAAAATTATCATACCAATTTCTATATTACATTTTTTGAACATTCCGTAACATTTCCTCGTCTAATGCTTGAAGTTTACTAACCTGGACAGACAGAGACAGATAGAGCCATGGACCAAACCTCAACATCGACTTCAACGAATAACCTCGACCGGGAAACCATAGAAAAGGTTATCAAAGCTCGGACGGAATAGCTCGCGCCAGAAACTCGAACACGAACGGACTAACAATGAGTCATGGCTACAACTGACTTTTCCAGGCGGTCATTTGGGCGTAGGGGAGCTGAACGGAACAGCAGCGAGGGCCGGATTCAATGAAGGATCTTCGGACTAGTTTTTTTTTGGTTACGACGAAGGAGAAGAAATGGCCGTGGGCTGGTGGTTTGGATGTAGCGTCGACGGGCAGTGATGAACACGAACAACAGCAGCAGTGGCTGCTGCTCGAACAGCGCAACAATGGTGACAGCAGTAGGGTCGACGAGCAGTAGAGCTTGTTGGCTGGGGAGGATAGGTTGTTTGACGATGAGGGAGTGAAGCTGGGGGCAGTGACGACGAAGGCGAAGCAGCAGTACTCACCGGATTTAATGGAGGAAGGAAGCGATGGTCGTTCGGACGTGAGGGAGTGGCGTCGCGACTGGTTTTTGGGTTGCGACGGGTGTGATGGAGCTGGGCGTCGTTGGTGGTCGACGAAGGGAGTTTGGACAGGAGGATGGTCGGCTGCTGGTGGGTCGTTGACGGAGGTGGTGGTTGTGATGGGATGGTGGTTTTTGGACGACGGGAAGGGTCTGTTTTTGTTGCTAGGGTTTTCGGTCTTCTCCACCTTTGGAGAAGATGAGTGAGCAGTACTTTTTTCTCCAAAAATTTTCAAAGTCCCCCCTTTCCAAAAATTAGTCCGTGTATTTGACATGGGTTTTGTCAAGAAAAAATGAGCCCACGCGTGGTGGGGTTCAAGGCATATGTCCCCCACGCGTGGTGGGGTTCCCCACGTGTCCTGGACACGGTTTATTATGGGCTAGGTCCGAAAATTAGGCCTAAAACCGGGTAGTTTGAACCCGAATATTATTCTTTTGCCCGGACCCAAGAAATAGGGAAACGTTGCTTAACTAGTCCTATGTAAGCAAAATAACTACCAAAAATAAGACTAGTATTCAAACAAAACTATATATTTTTTTAAATATTTTTTCAAGATTTAAAATAGCTACAAAATATTAATAAAACTATTTTTGTAATTTTCGTTTTTTAAATATTAAGATAAAATATGAAGTAATGTTTTTTTTGTATTTTTCAAAGTTAAAATGACTATAGAATATTAATAAAACTATTTTTTGTAATTTTCGTTTTTTAATAAAGACAAAAATATAAAGTAATATTTTTTTGTATTTTTCCAAAATTAAAACGACTACAAAACATTAATAGAATTATATTTTTTGTAATTTTCGAATTTATATAAAGTACCAAAATAAAGTACAATTTTTATATTTTTCAAGTTTATGAGAAATACATAAACTAAAATTTATATATATATATATATATATATTTTGAAATTTTCTTTTTGCAACGAAATAAAGTAAAAATAGTTAAAATAGCTATATTAGTCCTAAATTAGATATTTAAGCTTAAGAACGTAAAAATTCCCGGGGAGGGTCAAAAATCACGTGCTTACACATATATTATTTCTTATTTATTGTTTGGTGTGGTGTATTAAAATTATAATGCATTGCATAATTTTTAAGAAAAATAATTGTTTACAAAAATGTCCTCCATATTCTCTAGCTTTAATGGACTCTAAGGATAATTTTATCTTTAAACATACTAATGCATGCATTAATAGCCTTGGTATTACTAATGCCATGGTTTTCTATGCATTACTAATGCATAGGATAATACCAAGTATGATGTATAACTAAAGTATTAGTTATACACATGTTGAAAAAATATACCAAGCAAGGTATTAGGAATACATAGAACTAATGCTTGCATTATTTTTTCTAATACCTCCTACCAAACGACCCCTTAAGTGTATGACAGACTAACTGATTTAGAGTAAAGGTATTGGGCTTCAGCGGTAATAATTAAATGGATTTTTACCTATCTATACCATATATCATAATTTATTACCCTCAATGTTTAAGGTTTGTGTTTATTACATTTAAGCATACCATATTACCATTTCTATACCATAATTCAAATTAGGGATATAATTAAGGGTTCATTTTTATTAGGCATAATCATTTCTATACCATATTACCATTTCTTACATTTAAGCATACCATATCTTCACGTTATTTGGTTTACCCGCCCTCTCTCTTCCCACCCACCCCCCCCCCACACCCCCTACGATTTACCTTCAGTTCCCCACCCCCACGATTTACCTTCAGTTTTTCCTCCATTCTCGTACAATCTCTTCTCACCCACAATTACCATCACTTTCTTCTCCACTTAATTACCTTCAGTTGATAGTATCCCCCACGATTTGAATTCACTTCCATCTTTGTCTTCAACTCCTAAATCATGAAAAAAACCAACACTCCCCAAAAAAATCATCAAAAGCTATATTAGCTGATATTCCAACCTTTGATTTGGGTGTTTTAACACCAAAATCACCACCAAAAATCCCACAAACGACGCATGCAAGTGAACAAACTACTGGTATTTCATCTCCTAGACAAATTCGTGCGGAAATGAGAAGCAAGCATTTGCACGATGTTGATGTTGGTGGAGTTGATAAACTAGTCGAGAATCAACTGAAACGCAAGGGGAAAGAGTTGAGTGTAGATGACGATTTTGTAGATGATTCTCTCAAAGTTCCATCTGTGAAAAAACACAAGGTCTCTCCTTCTTCATCAAAACCAAAGAAGAAGAAACCCTCAAAAAAAGTACCAAAATTGGTTAAGGAAAAAATTTCAATAAAGGTAAACACTATTTATGTTTCCTCACTGTTTTGTAGTTTGATTTTGGTTGTAAAAATCTGTTGTTCAAGTGTTAATTTAGTGTTCAAGTGTTTTTTGGCCAAATGTGGTATTGTCCTAATTTTGTATATTATTTTTCACAATTTTGTAGGTTTAATGGAACTGTGATTATTAGACAGTGTATACTGTAGTTAGTTTGTAGTTGATTTGTAGTCTGATCGTTAAATTGTAGAGATGATATTTTTCATTGCAACCTGTATTGCTGCTACATTTAACTTCATTCTAAATACAATTTATCTACATGTTGTGAGTTACTCGAAGTAACTGTTACATTCTGTAGATAATGTTTACAAGTGCATTGTTCTTCTTTGATTGTTCAAGTGTATTTTGGTAAAATGTGGTGTTGTCCTAATTTTGTAGATTCTTTGTCTCAATTTTGTAGTCTAATTGGAACTGTGACTCTTAGACAGTGTATAAATGTAGTTAGTTTGTAGTTGATATGTAGTCTGATGGTTAAATTGTAGATATGATATTTTTTATTGTAACCTGTATAGCTCATATATTTAACTTCATTCTAACTACAGTTAATCTACATTTATGTGAGATACTTGAAGTAACTGTTTTGTAGATTCTTTGTCTCAATTTTGTAGTCTAATTGGAACTATGACTCTTAGACAGTGTATAAATGTAGTTAGTTTGTAGTTGATGTGTAGTCTGATGGTTAAATTGTAGATATGATATTTTTTATTGTAACCTGTATAGCTCATATATTTAACTTCATTCTAACTACAGTTAATCTACATTTATGTGAGATACTTGAAGTAACTATTTTGTAGATTCTTTGTCTCAATTTTGTAGTTTAATTGGAACTGTGACTCTTAGACAGTGTATAAATGTAGTTAGTTTGTAGTTGATGTGTAGTCTGATGGTTAAATTGTAGATATGTTATTTTTTATTGTAGCCTGTATAGCTCATATATTTAACTTCATTCTAACTACAATTAATCTACATTTATGTGACATACTTGAAGTAACTGTTACATCCTGTAGATAATGTTTACACGTGCATTGTTCTTCTGTTATTGTTTTGTAGTTATAGGTGTGGGTAGGCTATTCTTCTTCTAGTTATATTTTGTATTTGTCATCTAGTTATATGTAGATTATCGTTTCCTTTTTATGCAAACTACTAATGTTCATTAATTTTATATTTTCTACAGAATGGACCTTACTTTGCACAACAAAATGTTGATTATGGTGTGCTTAGATTCCACAGTTTGTGTGATTCTAGCATACCTAGCCAGATACAAGCTTTACTCTCTCCGAATGCTTTAAGGGTTTTCAGAAAAACTTATTTTGGTTACTTATTAGGTCTCCCCAAAATCTGTATGCAAAACCAATCACTTCATCTTCTGATGAAGTATGAATTGACAAAGTCTACTGACTCATATTTTTCAGTACTATTTAAGGGTGAAAAATTGAATTTTTCCTTGAGAGAATTTGGGTTGATAACTGGTCTTAATTGTGTGAATAAGTTTTCAGACTATGGTTACACTTCCACCTATGTTAGCCCTTTAATGAATACATATTTTCCGAACAAAGAAAGGGTTGAGAAATGGCATTTGAAAAATGTAGTGACTAATAAAGCATGGGCAAACGATGTGGATGCGGTGAAGTTGTGCATTCTTTATATGTTGGAATTTTTTGTTTGTCCTTCTGATAAAGACCATGTGACTTTCATAGACAAGTTTATGTTCTTTCTAATAGAGTCTGGTAATTTTGAGTCATACCCATGGGGTATCAAATCCTTCAAGCAGGTTATTGAATCTGTCCGACATCGTCTTAATCCCCATGTACATTCTTATTTGATACGGGGATGCTCATTAGCCTTTCAAGTGTGGCTATATGAGTTTTGCTCGTCCGTCAGCACCGAGCTTGCTACGAGATGTTCTGAATCTATACCTCGCATATTAAGATGGTCAGCTACAAAGGGGCAGATTTGGTTAATTGCAATTGAAGAGAAGATGATCAAGCCTGAGTGGATCAAGGTATTTTTTCCCACTTTTGTATGATGCTACAATTACATTCATAATAACTACATTTAATCTACATTTTTTTTGTCACTTGAATTAACTGTTATTTTCATCATTCAATTCACAAACATGATTGAATCTGGAGAAGAGCTTGGAGTGCTTAATCTGCCAGACAAGATTCAATATGAAGATGAACATGGTGCTCAACCATCACATGTTCCAACTGCTGCTTCTCCATCATTTGAACCCAAATATACAGATTGTCAAGAGGACATTGAATCTGTCAGTAGCAAGCTCATGAAGTTGGAAAAGGGGATTGTGCAGGTATTATGAATAACTACAATATATTGACATAATTTGCTACATTTTGACTTCATTACATAACAATTATAGTATGTTATACATTGTAGTTAATTTGTGGTATAAATCTATAACAATTATAGTTTGTTGAATTGTAGTGTAACTGTAGCAGTTAGAATAAGATTACCAACTAATTATATATTTAATTTTTAGGTTGATGTAAAGTTAGATGCCTATAGGAAGGATGTTTTTGAGGAACTCTCAAGCCTTCGAGAGTTCATAGATCAATCTTTGAAGGGTGTTATGAATGTGATAAACAAGAGGTTTGATTTGGACAAGCCAAAGGTAAGAATTTACATATAATTTTGTACTAAGACTAATTAAAACATATGAATAAAGTAGTCTCAAATATTCCCCAAAATTGTAGTTTGCTGGTAGTTCAACAAAAAATAATTACCAACATCAAGGAGATAACAACCAGCAATTCCAGTTCAATGCTGGTGATCAACTGCATGGAAGCACAAGCAATACAGGTATCTACAAAATTCCTGCATACATATCTACAAATTTCAAGACATCATTATTAAATTATACTAATCATTTTTTTACTATGTGTTGCAGCTACAATTTCTCTAGAACATTTTCAACCACATGTTGACTTATATCCTGACTTCCAAGAAGCAGCTGAGGCATATAAAGCAGGCACAGAACCATTCCTTCATTACAATAAGGTTTTTATGCAAAATTTTAATAATTTACACCTTAACTACATATTCCTACATATATCTACAATTCTCATTCCCAATTATTCATTCAAGCTGATGTTTCAGCAGAACATCTACAAGGATATATTGAGGAAGAACCAGTAATTGATGAAGTGGCTGAGCCATAACAAGCAGGTAATATATTCTCTATATTCTCTATAACTCCATAATACTGTTCATATCTACATAGATCTACACTTATCTACAGAAGGTGAAGTTCCACAGTCGCCAATTCACGGTGTGACTGTGACTGAAGTTGTTCCTGAAGGCATTGATAAAAAAGTTGTTCCTAAAGGCATTGAAAACAAAGGTTTGACATTGGATGACTTTGAGCTGCCAGAAAACTTATCACAGTTGGTCATGTATGGCGAGCCCATACGAGATGAATCAACCCCTGTTCATCCCGGTAGAACCAGGCAACCGGGAAAACATGCACGATCACCTTTCACATCTTTGTATAGTTCTGGAGGCAGCACATCTGTTGGACCTAAATTTTTTTACCTCAAGCACCCCTTTACAAGTGTCATAGGTGAAAATATAGATCCTGAATTGACAGAAAGGTTCACCAACTGGGTATACATTCGTAGTGATAAAGTATCTAGGAGGTATGAATGCTTCATTTTACACTGTCTGTTCACCATTTTTATACTTTAAAATTGTAATTCATTTTGTAAATTTTTTGTATTTGATCATCTTTTTTTGTTATTACAGGAGGAAATATTACTTTTCCAAGAAGGATAACCAAATCAAGCCTTGGTTGGATTTTGGTTGTGAAAAGATTGATAAGAGGGACTGGTTTTATGACCTTGCTCACCCCGGACAAGTCATCAATAACACAGTAAGTATAAAGAACATAATCATTCACAATATCTGTTTTGTCTTCAGCTGTGTAGTGTAATTGTAGTTTATTTTTCAGCTATGATGTGTAATTGTAGTAATATTGTAGACAACATATATATGTTACTATATTGTAGAGCTTGTGATTGTGCCTATTAATATTAACTGTAGGTTGAACTTGCTGATTATTGGGAGCTTAAGTTAGGTGGTATGTTTCATTTGTTCCTCTGTATAGTGAATAAATGTAGACAATGCATAAATATAGTTAATGTGTAGTTGTTTTGTAGTCTGATGGGTCAATTGTACATATAGTACTTGTTCACTATGGTTCATACAAACTACAATTAAATTACATTTTGTGAGGAACTTGGACTAACTGTTATATTTCTGTAGTTATAGTGTAGCTAATTTGCAGCAATCTGTTAGAGTTTTTAATAAATTCAAATTGTAGTTAATCTGTAGCTGTCTTGTAGACAAGTGTGGTTACACCGTACCTTATTGTATATGTTTATTCTATTTTGGCAGAACATTGATGTTATTATGTATTATCTGCGAAAAAGAGGCAAATATGGCCCCAACAATAATACTAGGTTCACAACCACGGATTGCTTGTTCAAGACAAAGATTGAAAGAATCTATGACAAGTTCATAAGTTCTCCACCGGAACAAAGGTATTCGGTTGTTAAACCCGAGGATGATGTTGGAGAATATATTCTTGGGTACAGAATTCTTGCTAATGTTGCATGGGATCTTGTTGACTATGTGCTCATGCCTGTGAACCTTGTAGAGAACTTCCATTGGTTGTTGCTAGTTTTTGATATAAAGGACAAACAACTTTATGTTTATGATTCCATGGTGAGAGCAAACCGTCATAAAATAGTTGAGACATTGGTTGACAAGTTTTCAATCATTATCCCTCTGTATTTGTCATGCACTGGTTTCTATGGTAAACGTAAAGACATTAACTTCAAGAGCACAAAGGCATACATCGAAAAACCAGTTACGGATCCTCTCGACATACAATGGATGGTTGCTGAGATTCCACAACAAAAGGAAGGCTCAGTGTAAAAAAATAATCTCCCTTTCTATATGTTTAATTTTTTTATTTTAATCATTTGTTATATAATGAAAAATTCTCATCTTATGCAGCGATTGTGGTGTATTTGTGGCTGCATTTACGGAGTATGTTAGCCTTGGAGATTTGGCAATCCCAAAGGAAGATCTTTCTGATATTGACCAACACCGTAGACGCTATGGAGCTCTACTGTGGGACTATGCAACAAAGAAGCAAGAAGATGGGTCAATCAGTGAGAGTGAGGTTACTGGCAGGCTAGCAAGGAGGAAGGGTGCTCTGGCAAAAAACGAGAGGACTAGAGTGCAACGAAAGAAGAAATAGACTATTGTGTTCCTAGTTTGGTCTGTGAAATTTGGTAGTTGAATTGGAAAACAATGTAGGAAATATGTCGTTTTGGTTTTCTACAATACTTTTTGTTGATTACATTATACTCGAGTACTCGGATTACATTTTTACTGCAACAGCTTTGTCTTACAATTTGACTTTAATCTTCAAGTTATTTTTATAAATACCTTCAAGTGCCAAGTAATATCTGTATATAACTGTCATTTGTTACACAACAGAAAGATAAAATAAATACAGGAATCATATAAATAATTTAGCCATTTTTTATCAACAAGGTTTATCAAAAAAATTCAATTTATCTACATTTAAACTACGTCAAACTACATTTTAACTACAACTCCTCTACATATGAATAACAGGACTACAGTTAAACTACATATTCACTACAATCTGGATACAATTTACGTTGAATGCATTCTTTATTAATATCAGTTTTTTTGTATACAGTAAATATTAAAGTTTAACTATTCTATAAAAAAAGACAACTTTAGATGCTTGACAGAATACATAAAAACATAAATAGTGCAGATACACAAATTGATGTTTATACTTCTTATTCATCTTCAAAAACTTAAACAATTACACAAGAAAATCCGATAATTTGAGCTCACTAACATTTATTTTGAATAACTATTCTAACTACATGATATTCATTTCTTTTTCAGCGCATTCTTGCAAGTTCTTTTGTTATGCCCTTCACCTCCACAATTACCACATGACACCTTGTATTTCTTTGACTTTATTTCATCAAATGTTTTATATCTTTCCTTGTGAGGTCTCCCTGGCTGCCTTTTATCTCCCGCCGGTGGCTTTACTACCTCATCCAAAATATGTTGTGGCACTTCCCATTTGCCTTCATCAGGAAGAGGATTTACTGGCATTTCATAGGTAAGCAGAAGGCTCTTCATTGTGTAATACGGAGAGCAATAGTTTTCGTATGTTTCATTCCTATGCCTTAATGCTGCCAAAGCATGCGCACATGGAAGTTCATCAAGTTGGAATTGTCCACAGCTACATTTCTTGTTTTCTAGACACACAATGTACCGCTTCACACCATCTAACACAATATGTATATGATCTGTTGAAGCCCTCACCTACAATTGAAAACCAAACAGAAATAATAATACATCAATCATTAAAATACTTTATCAACAATTTACCTACAAATCATCAACAAATATATTACAGCTCATCTACAAACTATTATTACCGACAATTTGACTACAGTTTAACTACAATCTGGAAAAACTGCAGCTAGTACTTTTTTGATTCTACTGCACCAAAAAAAATATCTTACCCTTAGTTTCTGAGATAATGTACTGTTGTCTTCCAATTCTTTGTTGTATTTGTGACCAAGGTATGTGAAAGTACCCTTTGCCTTCGATAACTTTTCTTTTATCCAACGTTCAAGAAGAGTCCTCATATACTCAAATAGATCAAATATTGGAAGCTCTCTTGCATCTTTTGTTACAGCATTCAACGACTCGGCAATGTTTGACGTCATAGTAAAAGTTCTATTTACCGTTGCATGTACTCTTGACCATCTATGATAGCCAATATCATATAGGTAAGACTTTACACGCAGGTCTACCTCTTCAATCTTCAACATCCTTTCATTAAATTCATCCATAGTGTATGATCGTGCTGTAGCAAAGTACAATTCATGTAATTGTAGATGTCCCTTCTTGAATTTTGACCTTATATTTGTCCATATATGCCACATGCAAGAGTAGTGTGCCAATCCCGGATAGACAACTGATGTTGCCTTCAGTATACTCTCATGCCTATCTGAAACAACACACATTGAAGGTCTTTCACCATATGCCTTCTTGAATTGCTCAAAGAACCACTTCCAAGACGCGTCGTTTTCAGAATCAACCACAGCATATGCCAAGGGAAAAATAGTACCTACATTTTTAAGACATAAAATATGATTAAATAACAACTACAATATATATTGAGAAATATAGACATGTTAACTACATTCTTTTATATAACTACAAAATAACTACAACATAACTACAATTTAACTGCATTTTAAAGACTGTCTACAAAATAAGTACAAAATTATTCCATTATTTACCTGTTGCATCCATGGTGCTTGCTGTCAGCATAATCCCCCTGTAGGCTGACTTTAAGAATGTCCCATCAACCACTACTACCGGCCTACAATGTTGCCAACCATTTATTGATGTACAAAGAGCAACAAATGCGTATAAGAAGCAATCATCTGCTGCCTTCTTCAATTTAACAACAGAACCAGGATAATTCTTCTCAAGAATATAAAAATATTTGGGTAATTTGTTGTAGGAGTCACACGGATTCCCTCTCAAAAACTGTAAAGCTTTTTCCTTTGCTCTCCATGCTTGCATGTAGCTTAGGTTCAGTCCATGTTCGGATAACATGTCAGTTTGTATGTCCTTTGGTGTGTAAACGGTCTTAGGATCACAATACTTTGGAACGACCATGCTACCAAGTACATCTGCAGTACGTTTGCGCTGTATGAATGTTTCGTCCATTAGGCAGCATGTGTGTTGACGGCTGAAACTTCTTATCTTGAACATTGCCGAATCATTAATTGACGTTGCCTTGAAATGCCATTTACAGCTTTCAGCAACACATATAAGCCAATAGCTACAAAAGAAATACAATATTTACACAAATTTATGAAAAAACTACAATTAACTACAAATTGACTACAATTTAACTACAATTTATAAAACCCACCTATCTTCAATCATACACTGATTTTGCTGATATATTATACACAAATAACTATATACCTTCTATGACTAGATCTTTTTACTCTGAACTGGAACTTGTGCATCACTGAATAATTCTTCATTGCAGCAGCTACTGTTTGCTTGTCCTGATAAACTTGTCCTTCTTCAATATATGTTTGCGTAGATTCAGTTATTATTTCACTTTGATATTCCTCTATAGCTGGTGAGGATGGAAATTCAAGTAAGTTTAGGGATCCAGACGAACCTGCAAACAATAAATTCATAAATGTAGTTTCTATGTAGATAATTTTGAAAGCAACATTGCTTTATCCTTTTCAGTACTATGTGAGCTTTGTAGTTTAATTGTAGGTAATTGTAGTAATATTGTAGATAACATAGTAACACCATAACTCTCTGCAATGTCGAATCAAACATACCTGCACTGGTGCTTTCATTGTTGATTGCCAATTCTATATTGAAATCTCTTACGCTTATACATAAAGGATACGAACCTAAGTTTTTATTCTCCTTTTTGGTTTCCATGTAAGCACGAACCCCCATATCATTCCTAATCTCCATTGGAGGACAATTCTCGTTCACAATGTATTTGATTTCTATAATTTTATCCGATGTATCAATCGATAATTGTTCTGCAATTGTAGAACTGAGAATTCCGTAGTTTGCATTATCATCTACCACAATGGCATCAACTTCAAAATCTCTAAATCTGCCATAGTTATCCCAATTACCATTCGATTTCAGCATTATTGGGATTTTTGACATGATTTCGTGTAGTTGATAGGAAAAAAGACGAAGAAGAGATATAGTTTCTACAATTTGAATACTGATATCGACGAAGAGCAATTTTGTACAATTTGAGACGAAGAACAGATATAGTCTCTCTTCAGTAATTGTACAATTTGATTGCGTTTTTTGTGAGATCTCTTTCTGTTGAGGAAGGAGAGAATTACGCAACTGGTGCCTTCATCAGGAAGAGAGATCTCCTTCATTTCAAAATTGGAATAAAATCCTTGAAAGAATCACATCAGATTTGGTGCCTTCATTTTAGGGCTTTTTAATGGCAAAATCTACCTATTTTTGGATTGGTATATAATTTGTAGTAAAAGTGGGGACTACATGGGTAAATAACAAATTATGAACATTTTTGGTAATAATGTTTGATATATGGTATAGATAGGTAAACATCCCATAATTAAATTGGGCTTCAAAGGTAATAACAATCAGTAAAGGTATTGGACTTCAGCGGTTCATCCTATAATGGGTAATAACTAATGTCCAAATTTTCGGTTTATCGGTTAAACCGAAAACTGAAACACCAAAACTGTAAACCGCACCGAAAAATCGAAAATTAATAATTTAAAAATCGTGCACCGACCGAAAAACCGATTAATCCGAAACCGAAAAATAAAAATTCACAGTTCGGCCGATTTTTTCAGTTCGGCCGGTATTATGCCCACCCTTAATAGGGTCAACTTGAACAGGCATGACGCTGACTCGTGAGGACAAGGTACCTCTAATCTTTATTCTGTTTTTTTTCTTATTTAAAGTATTATTTTGTCAGAGTCGGCATTATCGTGCCACGTACTCGGTGAAATCAGGTTTCTTTTGTTTTTTGTCATTTCTATGTTTTTCTATTTAGTATTTATATTCAAATATTTACTATTTATATATAAATGTTTAATTACAAACACAGTAACTAATACGAGTTATGAGTTTCATAATAAATCTTCAGATTCTAGCTCTACCTCTGCTATAAACTAAAACTCTAGTTCTACCTACGAAAGAACCGATGATAGTGGAGTAAGTTTGGCCATATTTTTTTTTTAATAAATTAAAAATATTATTTTGTCATAAAAAGTGAAAAGTTTTTGGGTAATTGTTGAAGATGAAAATATTATGTTTCAAAAAATAGTTTTGACTATTTTTTTAAAATTTTTAAAGTTTTTTACTTACAATATTCAACTTCTTCTCAAGTAAAATATATGTTCAAATATAATTTCAATTCAAAAAATTATTTTTCATCTCATCTTTAATTATTTTTTTTAATTTTAACTAAATATATATCTAAACGCTAGCTAAATTTAAGATATACCAGTTGGATTTTGGACGAGTTCTATGTGCGCCCCAATCATCTAATTTTCTACTTGTACTTCTGTCACGATCCAAAATTTTCACCTTTGGGACCGTGATAACGCCTAATATTTCACTTGCTAGGCAAGCCAACGTTAGAATAATATTAGCCATTTTAAACCAATTTAATTTAATTAATACAAGAATTCAAATGCGGAGTAATTTCTGAAATAAAGTGATTAATCCATAATAATAGCGATATCTAAAAACCATCTTAGAACTGGTATCACAAGTCGAGCTACTAGAATAATACAAATAAATATCTGAATGAAAATAAAACTGGCTGAAAGAAATACACAACTATGCTAAAATGGAAGGGGACTTCAAAACTACGAACGCCATGCAACTATACCTCAAGTCTCCTCTAAATAGCTGAATCCGCGTAAGTCTAATGTGTGCTGCTAGGATCAACTCCAGTATCTGCACCATAAAGTACAGTACAATGTGTAGTATCATTACAACCGACCCCGTGTACTGGTATGTGTCAAGTCTAACCTCGACGAAGTAGTGACGAGGTTAAGGTGGGTCACTTACATCAAACTGTACGGAATAATAATAATAATAATAATAACAATAATAGAAGACATGAATAGAAATAAACACATTTAACTCATATCAACAATCGAAGCCAGCTCTGGAGTCATAAGTAATTATTACTTCAACAATTTTCGTTGCGACGTGCAACCCGATCCCATAATATATTCATATTCAATTTCGTTGAATCGTGCAACCCATCCCATAATATATTCATATTCAATTCCGTTGCGGCGTGCAACCCATCCCCATAATATAATCAAATTAAATTCTGTTACGACGTGCAATCTGATCCCATAATATAATCAAATTAAATTTTCGTTGCAGCGTGCAACCCGCTTCCGTAATATAAATTAACAGTTCTTCCAAATGAAATTACTTCAACAAATACAACAATTAATACGAATCCATAAGACAACAAAATACACAATAATTATGATTCATTTAGGAAACAAATAATAACAAGTAGCATAAATTGTGGAAATTAAGGAGGAAATATGCAATTTAATATTTAGTATGTTAAATGTCAAGTAGCAATTAAGTCACATAAGTTCACATAAGCATGTAGCAGTTATAACATGAATTCAAGGCATAATATTGAGCAAGGATACCTTGATCCAAATAACAAGTAACACAATAAGAAAAATGCACGGCATCACCTTTTGTGCTTTACACTCTTCCTCACATGATAATGAATATAAAATGACACGGCATCACTCTTCGTGCATTAGCTCTCATAATATGGCACGACATCATCCTTCGTGCTTTAACTCTCAAAATATGGCACGACATCACCCTTCGTGCTTTAACTCTCATAATTTTCTTCGTGCTTTAACTCTCATAATATGGCACGACATCACCCTTTGTGCAATAACACTCACAATATGACACAACATCACTCTTCTGCATTAACACTCACAATATAGCACGGGATCACCCTTCGTGCATTAACACTCACTACTCAAAATATTGCACGGCATCACCCTTCGTGCTTTAACACTCTTTCTCACCCATGAGCAATACCAACAGAGAGATAGAAATATCAACAACAAGTCTTACCTCAATATATGGTTCTACAATATCAAGCTCAACTTTGAATTCAATACTCAATTATCACCAAAAAAATCCGTAAACATGATAAAAGCGATCAAAGTAACAATACTAGTCTAAATAATTACAAAATACCAAGTAAAAATTAATTCATGATTTAAAATAATTTATGATTTTCAGAAAAATTATGCAAACAATTAATTTGACGACGTATAAGCACTCGTCACCTTGCCTATACGTTGTATACATGGAATTCACATAACAAATAATTCAGGGTTCTATTCCCTCAAGTTAAGATTAACCACAGTACTTACGTTGCTTCGCAATTTCAAGTGATTACTCTCATGGCTTTTCCTTTTGAATTAGTCTCCAAACCAATCAAACATATCAAATTACTGGCCAGCAAATCAATTGGAGCTTTAGAAATTATTCACAATTCGAGAGTGACTTAATTTAAGTCACGTTTGAAAAAGTCAATCAAAAGGCAATGTGGGGCCCACATTTCAGAACCCTACGAAAAATCACGAAATTTGAACACCCGTTCCAATACGAGTTCAACCATGCAAAAATAATCGAATTCCGACATTGGATCCCTCTTCGGATCTTAAAATCATAGTTTATGAAGTTTCTACAATTTTTTCTAAATTTTCATCTCAAAATACTAATTGAATGATGAAAACAATGACATATTCATGTATATGAACCAAATCAGAGTTAGAATCACTTGCCCTGATGAATCTCTTGAAAAATTCACGTAAAATCGTCTCAAACCGAGCTTCCAAAGTCCAAAAATGAAATAATAACCTAAATCTCGGATTTATAGGACACCTACTGACCTTCCAATGCTCAGTCCACACATTTTTACCGCGTCCGCGTAACCCACTCTGCGTTCGCACAAAATTAGTGCGGCCCCGCTCTTTTTAGAGCTTGAAATGCGAGGCTTCAGCATTTTGACCATAACTTTCTCTACAGATGTCCAAATGTCTATTATAATATATTTCGGGAAACTAGATTCAAAGGGATACAACTTTCGTTTTTGAATCTTCTCCAAATTCCTTGTAAATCAAAATATATGAGCTTACGAAATCAGACCAACAACCTGCGGATTCTTCGTGACCGCGACCGTAGACAGAATTTCGCGGTCCGCGAAAATTGGGCTGAGTCCGTGAATTTCTGACGCGGCCCGCGCCTTTTCTAGTGCTACATCACTCCAAATGTGCAGTCTGCGCCCCTACCATCCGGAACAACTTAAAGTGTTCAAAATGTCCGAACTCACTTAAAATTCATCCCTAAACTCACCCAATTACTCCAGACCCAAAATATCAATTATAACGCTGCTACTAATTAGTAGACGACATGATAATTAACTAAGAGATAAAATTGTGAAGCTCTTTAGCCTTTAATTTAAAGTTTTTTTTCCCTTTTTCTTGGTACGAAGAAATGTTACAGTTATTAAGTATTAAATTTGACTAAATGATACTCTTCCCGTGTTAAGTTACGTGAATCTATAGTTTCCTATGATCACGTTTCTTGAAAATACTTTCTAAATATTTTAAATTGTTAACTATTTTGACTTGTAGTACTTGATATATATATAAATAAGAAATGTTATATCAGAATTCAAAAAAATAATAATTAATTTGACCCTCATATTTCGAAAAAGATTCACATAATCGAAACAGATGTTATATATGATTAAAATAAAATCGAAGGTAATTGTTAGTCCAACTTAATCTTATAAATTAGTATCTTATTTCTCATCAATTGACTAATTCTTCTTGCTCTTTTATTTTTTCCCATTGTCATTGTCAGACGCATATAATAATTAATAACTAAGTTAGGTCCAAGAGAACATGTAATCATCACCGCAAGCTGCATAATCATGAGAATAAGTTCCTTTTAATTAATTCGAATAATATAAGGGGTTTGGTATATGTTTAATCGAGTTAATACATCACCTTTCACATCACATGAATAGATTTTAAGGGGTCATTTGGTAGTGGCATAAAAATAATGCTAACTAGGGTGTATTAATAATGTTGGTATTAGTTATGCTTGCATTAGTTATGCTGATATATTTCTTATCTATTGTTTGGTTTGATGTATTAAAGCATTGGACAATTTCTAATTCAATTATTTGTTTACAAAAATGCCCTCAAAACCAGTTCATTACTCTAACTTTTTAAAAGAAACATATATTGAGAAATGTTTTTATATGAAAAAGTTTAAAAAAATTATTTGATTTGTCTACCTATATTGTAATATAGAACTAAATATTTATTTATAAAAAAAAATGCTAAATATTTATTTATTTACTAGGGAATAATGTTATTTTTCACAATTTGGATTATGTAAACTTGCATTAATATAATAACAAGCATATTTTAATAAAGCAAAAATTTGAAGGACAATTTTGTCTTTAACTAAGCTAATGCATGCATTAAAATTCATTGCATTGCTAATACCATGATTTTTTATGCATTAGTTATGCATAGGATAATATCAAATAGAATGTATAACTAATGATTGCATAACTAATGCATATATTCAAAATATCTATCAAACAAGGTATTATTAATACACATAACTAATGCATGCATTATTTTATCTAATGCATCCTACCAAACGACTCCTAAGTGCTTTAGCAAACCAGAACGACGTCATGTTTCCTTCCAAATCTTGACTTTTCTTGGCAAACCCTAATTTGAAAAGTATTACTATTCATTTTTAGGGTGAATAGATATTTACACTTGTCTAATTTTGCCATTTTGGTCATAAAAGGGTGAATGAAAGTGGAATTACTCCCCACCCCCCACCAAGTACATTACCTTTTTTCCCTCAAATTTCCAAAACATTCTAAAAAAGTTTAAGGCCGTAAATTTAATGTGAGATTTTTTTGGTTATAAAGCATGTCATTCAGTATAAAATGAGAAGTTTAAAGTTAAACTATTTTTAAATATAAAAATTTATTATTATTTTTTGAACGAACTAATAAAGCAATAATACCACATAAAATCTATCAAAGAAAATATTACTTTAACATTCTTTTTACACCGCTATTAATATGAAAAATTAAAATAACATCTTCAATTCTCTATTTAGTTACATATCAATATACAGTCGACATGAGGAAATGTAAGTTAAGTTTTGAAAGTATAAACTTGTAGGTCAAATAA
The DNA here is from genome assembly GCF_000715075.1 of Nicotiana tabacum. Lineage (NCBI taxonomy): Eukaryota > Viridiplantae > Streptophyta > Magnoliopsida > Solanales > Solanaceae > Nicotiana > Nicotiana tabacum. The sequence continues at coordinate 10,443,706 of NC_134099.1, read as the reverse complement.
GAGACTAAAAACGTGAGAGGCGGCAATGTGTGAAGTAGAAAACTTGTTACACAAAGGACGTGCAAGTCGGTCATGCATAAGTCAAATTTATTTTTGGTCCTCCAAGTAGCAAACTCATCTAAATCCAATCCCTATATTTTTTGTAATTGCTTAAACCAAAAATCCAATTCCTGAAAATTTTAATCCATATATAGGCACAGTCAGCTGAAGGAAACCTAGGAATAACAGTAAAGTTATCTTTGTATGTCTTATAGGTCACGAGTTCGAGCTATAAAGACTGCCACTAATACTAGCATTATGATAGATTATCTACATCATAATCTTTCAATATGGCCCTTCTACGAACACTGTGTCAACACGAAATATTTGTGCGCCGACCTGCCTTTTATAAATATCGTCTAAGTGAACAGGCACGATGTTGCACGTGACGCTGACTCGTGAAGGATTTGGTCCATCTAATCCTTTATAATTTCTTCTGTTTTCTTTTAATTATATGTTTTATTATATTCGATATTATCCTGCCACGTTTGAGGTAGGACCAATTCTCTTTGTTTTGTGTCTCTTCTTTCGCTATCTCCTTTGTAATTTAATTCTCGTATCTATATTTATAAACTACTTTAATTATATGCTATGGTTTTTATTTGTTGGCTCAGTCCACTTGCATACTAGTGACTTTCTACCCCTGTTTTTTGGGATTAATCGCCAATTCTGTCTTGAAAGTTGCAACTTGGCATTTTTTGTATTATGGCTACCAACTTTGTTCAGTGCAAGTTGCAACAATGTGAAGAAAATAATAAAGAGAATCATTAATCTATAACATTGTGTGTTCGGATTAATTTGCGAGAAAAATATTTTTCACAAAACATTTGTTATTACTGTAGTTTTAATGTAAAACCTACGTTTTAATTAGTTATATCTTATGTTTGGAAAAAACGTTTTAATTTGATTTACGAACTTAAAATCAGTGCTTTTATATTATAATTTGACTCAATTCTGATAAATTTAAAGGAAAAAAAAGATTTTGAAAATTAAGGTCTAAAATATACCATAATATTTGTGTAGTTAAAAAAACTGTTCATCATGCATAAAATTAAAAGTTGATAAATTAATATGGTTTGAAATTCATAAAATGTGCATCTTTTTGAATGGACTAATAAGAATATAATACATAAATTAGAATGAAGAGAGTATTAAGGAGTCCATTTCTTTGAGTTTTACTATCATTTTTTTCGAACAAATATTTTTGGTTAGAGTTCATTATTACCGTAATGTTATAATGTATTTTCTAGACATTTTGTTTTTAAAAGGCTAAAGAGTTGGTGTCTACTTACGTACCATTTTTTTTGGTTTCTCACCTGGATTTTGTTGTCTAGTATTCGTATTGGGGTCCGACTAAATTAGGATTAGCATCACCAAGTCCTACATTGGAGGGTAAAAAGTTTCCTAACAAAGGCGATCCCATATTTAGGCCTTGAGCCCAAAACCTTTAACTAATGATGAACGAATACTTATCACTCCACCACAATTAAATGCGAATCCAGCATAGCGGTGGCGGTTTCATCTGAACCCACTACTTTTGATGTAGAACATAAATTTATATATAAAATTATCTAAAATAGGAACAAATATTATGTAAACCCATAACTTTAGCAATATAACAATATACTAATGAGTTTGAACCCATAAAATTCAAATCCTTGATCCGCCTCTGACCACAACCCTTGTTGGTACGTACATATATATATATGAGCCCATTTGGAAATAAGAATTTTTTTACTTTTTTTCGAAAGATTTTCACTTTTTTTTTAAAATCAATGTTTGGCCATAAAATTTTCAATTTTCACTTGAAGATGAATTTTGAAAACTCAAAAAGGCTGTTTTTCAAAATTTTCACTCCGATCACTCACAAAAATTCAAAAATAACCCAAAATTATATTCATGTCCAAACACAACTGTAATTTTTAAATATCATATTCACTTGAATTTTTTTAAAACTTTTTTTTTTTGAAATTTTACAATTTTTATGTCCAAACGCCCACCTAGTCGTGTGAGTATGTGACAGTAAAACTTCTGCTCAAAGCAGCAGATATTTTGGAAGGATAAAATGAAGAATAATAATGAAGGGATGGGGCAAGATTTATCATTACTGAATTTCACAAAAGATGTCAGACAGATGCAAGAAGCTTGGGAGTTGGGACATTATATGAGATTCCAGTGGACGGTTTACAGGGGTTGGCATATTACTATTTTTGTATATTTTATATTTATATATAGTAATATTTTACTTTTATTTCAACCTAGCTTTTAGATCTTGGACATATTGTTATGTGCACGTACCATCCCACTTTTATTAGATTCTCCTAAATCAGAGCTTCGTATCTAGAAAATATCATATATTGGACTGATACAATGTACTCATATTGCAACTACTTGTACTTCTTTAAGTTATATATATATGGCCAGGAAGAAATGATAATGGAGAGGCACCACCAAAGATTATAGTAGATAAATAAAATTTCTTTACTATTAATTAAAGATCTCCATTTCGCTTGCCTGGTAATAAAACTATTATAATAACAAACACTTCTAAATAGGTCTTATGATGCAAATTTGAATTAATCGGGACCGAAAACGAATGTGGATTCACCAACAAGAGTTGTTGTATGATAAATAAGACAACCCCCCTCCCCCTCCCCCTAACAAGAGAGTCTCATGTTTAACTTTGGGAATTGAAAAAATCTTAGTAGGAAGTGTTTTTCTTCTTTAATGGACCTTATGCGATGTGAATTCAGATTAGTCAAAATCCCGAAAAAGATAAAGAATACGGAATAATTAACCGAAAAAAGAAGAAAAAAATGTAGCAGGACTCGAGTCAACTAAGAAAGTGCCTTGATGTTAAGAGTCAAGGATCCAGATCAATAACAATAATAACTCTCCTCACTCTTTGTTCTTGACTTTAATTAGTACATTAACCCTTCAAAAAATCAATTAGAAAAATTTGTGGCCCAGAAAACGCGATTATGTAGTTAATATAATAATATTATTGATGTTTCAAAATGCATTTGTACAACAATTAACCTTTAGCCTTAAGCAATTCCCCAAGTGTCAGTCTCCTTTTACTACATTAAGATTTTTCGGACAATCTTATTAAATTATTCAACTAATTGAGATGCGGTTTTGATTAACTCTTATATAATCCTCAAATGGAAGACTGTACAACTCATCACTTAAAATTTTGACGTGGTTGGTTACTCTAATTTAATCTATACAATTTTATTAAAAAAAGTTTAACTGATACCCACGCTTTTCTCGTCTTCTTTGCTACCGCTTTGTTCTTCTATGTATTCACGTCACATGTATTCAGGAACTTTGTTGCTGCTTTCTTCTTTTATGTATTCATATCCCATGTATCCAGGAGCTTTATTGCTTTCTTCTTCTTTGTATTAATGTCCCATGTATCCGGGAGCCATTTATTTTCTTCTTCTTCTTCTTAGTTACAAAACACAATTCATGTTGGTTGTGCTTACAGTTTCATCTTCTTAGTTGCAAAATGAGTTTGTTAGATTTATTGTTGTTATGAATATTTGATGATTAAGGTTTGTTGTTTATGATATTTGAAAGTTAAATTTCAAATTTGAGCTCATTTTGGAGTAGATCTGGATATTAAATCGTATGTTGGATTGTTGAAATTCGAAGAACAAGTTTATGTTTTAGAACTTAAAATTCAATTCTGAAGTTGCATTAAAGATATAAAACTACTTAAGATTTGAATTTTCTGAAGCTGCATTTGAAAGGTAGAAGAACTTTAGATTTGATTTCTGAAGTTACACCGTACAGATAAAATTTATGCACTGCGGGTGTACTTTCAATGGCGACCCCAAAAGTGAGTAAATGTAAAAATATTTTTATTATTCAGGGATCCGAATCAATTACCATACAAATAATCCTCATTATTTTTGGTTTTCGTATATGGAGTCTTTGAGAAAAAAATTCAGAAAATTTGTGGCCTAGAAAACACGATTATGAAGCAGTTAAGATCAATTCACGTTGAAGTTTCAAAGTATTTTTATACAGACAACGTTAGCCTCAAGCAACCCAACAAGTGTAAATGTCTCCTTTCACACTTTCGAGATTTTTTCAGACAAGCTTGTTAAATTATTCACCTAATTAATGGAGTATATGATTTTAATTAAACTATGATGTACAATCTTTGAATAATTGTTTATTAATTATGTGTACAATGTGTAGGACCTTAGGCCATGGACGGCTGAAGATAGGCATGTGCTGTGCAACAGATGAGTTACACGTGTTGATATTGCAGTTCATTTGCTTTATTAATAAGGAATTATTGAGGTAAATCTTTATTGTTAGTAGGCTTACTGAAAAAGACGTGGCATGCTTGATAGCAAAAAATTGTAGAAATATGACATTTTTTGAGGTAATTTTTAACTTTTGATAGGCAAATTTTTAAGGCCAAAGTTAAAACTGGATCCCAAGGGGCAATCGAATGGCAACATTTATTAAACTTAAATTTTGCATGTGGAACAATAATGAACAATAATTCAAAACATCCACTTTGAAGGTTATTTAGATATACTCTAATTTGTAGAATTGACACCGAATAGCCAATTTAAAGGACTGCTATTTAAGAATTAGCCAATGCATTTTAGATTTACGGACAATATATCCTGAATTGTCCTGGAGTTATAATTTATAATTTAAAATTTCAAGACAAAATTAGTACTAACTAATCTTTAAATAGCATCAATAACAATGGCTATCTCTACACTTGTCCCCTGTAATTTAAGAGGTCTATCCACAACAACAATTACATTTTAATCGTAAGTTAGAAATCCACTATATGAACTTTTGTTATATTGAGCGAGCATAAAAGAGCAGGATTGGCATAAGTTATATTTAACAATTAACATAAAATCAATTTATTCATAAATTTTCACGATATATAATACGTCGAGAGATCTTTATGAATTTTTTTTATTGTTGATATATGTTACTTTTATAACCAGTTGATTGATTTATTAACTTAATAATATTAGTATTCATGAAAAGAAAAGAGATAATGAAAAGGACTCACGAGATTGGAAGACGGAAGCTTCCTTGAGAAATACGGAGTATATATTTTTATCGTTTAGCCCTTCCAAAAAATAATAGCTTGTAAAACATATATTTTTATGTATAATATATATTTTATGATTATCGAATGCAATTAATTTCAGCTGATAGGTCAATTTTGTATTTTTCTCAACTTCCTTAGCAGTTTAAATGGGCACTTTAAGGGGTAGTTTGATATGAGGTATAAGGGTGGTACAAAAATATAATACCATCTTAATATTTTGTTTGGTTAGCAAACCAAATATAAGTTATCCCGGTGTTAATTTTAACATCGAGATAACTTATACCTTATAGAAAGTGGGGTAATTAGCACTGGTATAACTTATACCTTCTTCTTAGAAATTATGCAATTGTCATTCTTAATACAACATACCAAACAATGAATAAACAACAATCTCAGCATAACTTATCCCAATATAACTTATATCGGTATAACTTATATAGGTATAAATCGTATTCCAACCAAACGACCCCTAAGAGGCTGCTGGACCCTTGGGCTTCAATGCAGTATTTAGACGAAGAATTAACTCAAATAGTAGCTCACCCAACTACTTAAATTAAAAATAGTCGGCAAATATAAAATGTAAGTATAATGAATATGCGATATGTGTATAATTATGTATAATTAGTATAATCAATATATATTGGCTACGAAAAAAAATTCCAGGTGGCTATTTGTGTAAAGACCAATCATATGTATCAATGCCCAAAGGAATTCACTCTTTCTTTCCCCAAGAATCATATCAACCCGCCTAAAATAGGAATTTTGTTGCATGCATTATTTTCAGTGGTGGTGGTTATTATTATTATTATTATTATTATTATTATTATTATTATTATTATTATTATATTTTGTTTTTCTTTTTTTATTTATTTATTGTTATTTCTATTTTTCTTTGTTTGATTATCTTGACTATTTTTACTATCAATAATTCTCTTTTTTGGTCTCTTATCATGCTTTGTGTCAGGTACCTATTGATCAATAACTAATAGCTTGTTTGGCCAAACTTCTAAAATCAACTTATTTTAAGAAGTGTTTTTCTCAAACGTACTTTTTAAAAAGTATTTTTGGTGATAAGCAGTTTGTATTTGGCTAATTAATTTAAAATTACTTTTGAACAGTAATTAATGTTTGACCAAACTTTTAAAAACCGCTTCTAAGTATATTTTTCTCAAAAGTACTTTTTAAGAGAAACTACATTTTTCTGCTTCTCAAAACTTGCTTCTGCTTTTCCTTCAAAATATTTCTTTTCCTTCTAAAAGCTTGGCCAAACACCACAATTTTTAGAAAAAAACACTTTAAAAAAAAAAAGAAGACTTTTGGCCCAAAAAAAAGCTTGACCAAATATGGTATAAGTAGCTATTGTTGTCAAACTAAGCCTTAACATACGAATAAATAATTTAAGTTTCCTTTTTTCCTTTTTTAAAAATTATCATTATTAAAAAAGGAGAAAATACAGAGAGAGCAACAAGGAAGGTTAGTGATTATTCTATTGTTAAAATTTACTTGCACTCAATATTTACATCAAATTATGATAAATACATGATATATGTGGTACAAATATCAGGTGCCAATAAATGTTTACTGCAAATTTATTTTATGATCATTACTAGTAAGAATCATTTTATTAGCTTTCACATCATAACAATTCAATTTAGTTGAACTACTAAAGTCCCCAAAGAGCAAATGACCTTTGAACTCAACGAATGGCCATCTCTATACTTTTTCAGAATGTAATGTTTAATCAAATAGTGTAGATAATAGCCTGGATTATGATGCTGTTCACTAATTACTAATTGGTCGTTTGGTAGAGTGTATAAGAATAATATTGAATAAAATGTATTAATAATACAAGGATTTATAATACACGAATTAGTAATGCAAGCTAGTTATACAAAAATTATTTCTTATCCGTTGTTTGGTGTGGTATATTAAAAATTAAATCGCAATTGCATAATTTATAAGAAAATTATTTTACAAAAATGCCTTCCATATTCTTTAGTTTTAAGAGACTTTAAGGACAATTTTATTTTTAACCTTGCTAATGCATATATTAAGGGGTCGTTTGGTAGGAGGTATTAGAGAAAATAATGCAAGTTAGCTCTGTGCATTAGTAATACCTTGTTTGGTATATTTTTTCAACTTGTGTATAACTAACTATACATCATATTTGGTATTATCCTATGTATAAGTAATGCATAAAAAAATATGAAATTAGTAATACCAAGGCTATTAATATTTCATTAGTATGGTTAAAGACAAAATTATCCGTAAAGTTGAAACTAGAGAATATGGAAGACATTTTTATAAACAACTATTTTTTTTAAAAATTATGCAATGCATTATAATTTTTAATACACCACACCAAACAGTAGATAAAAAATAATATCTACAACATTACTAACCCATGCATTACTAATCCATGCATTATTAATACACTTTATTCTGCAATATTCTTATACACCCTACAAAATGACCCATAATAGCCTGGTATTAGTAATACCATAATTTGCTATGCATTAGTTATACATAGGATAATACAAAATTGTTGTATAAGTAATACTTGCAACAGTAATACATAAGTTGAAAAAGTGTACCAAACAAAAGATTAGTAATACCAAAAGCTAATGCATCCTAGCAAACGACCCTTAATTGTAATTTCAGCCATGGCTGTATTTAACATTATTAGAGATTAAACTATGTGTTAGAGACCTCATTTAAACAGGTTTAGTCCATTATTGGAGATTGATATCATTTGCAAATATATTTTAGAAATGCACTTGTTGATTTTTCATAAAACTCTTTCTTCCTTGCACACAAAATAAGAACTTTGTGAACCTGAAAAGTTTGTTTTTTAATGAATGACGCCTAATAGTTATTATTAAAATAATATAATTTATTTATATGATTAGTAGGTCATGGTACAAAACTGAAGGACTTAAAAATAAGAAAGTAATATTATCGTAGCGCATAAGCTTGTAATGTCTTAATAGCCCGTTTGGCCAAGCTTCTAAAATCAGCTTATTTTGAAGTGCTTATCTCAAAAGTATTTTTTTAAAAAAGTACTTTTGGTGAGAAATAATTTGTATTTGGCTAATTAATTTGAAAAGCACTTTTGAGTAGTAAATAGTGTTTGGCCAAACTTTTGAAAACTGCTTCTAAGTGTATTTTTCTCAAAAGTGCTTCTCAGAAAAGTGCTTTTAGAGAGAAGCTACTTTTTTCCGCTTCTCCAAAACTGCTTCTCCTTCTCCTCAAAAACACTTTTTTTCCTTCCAAAAGCTTGGCAAACACCTCAATTTTTGGCCAAAAATACTTTTGGCCAAAAAAGGGGGAGAAATTCAAAAATAGCCAGATTTACAACTGGTCGTTCAAAAATAGCCCAGTTTCAAAAATAATCGAAATTGAGCCACTTTTCATGTAAAGATAAATCTGAGCGAAAACACTGTTCAAAACCCGGAAAATACGCCAGTATATTATACTGGAGTTTCAGCATAATTATGCTTGAACTCCAGCATATTATGATGGATTCCAGCATAAGTACACTAGAACTCTAGCATAATATACTGAAGTTTCAGCAAGTATAATTGTCCAGTATAATATACTGGAGTTTGGAGCATCGGTGCTCCAGTCTCTAGTATATTATACTAGAGTTCGCAAAGTATACCGGTCCAGCATAATATGCTGGAGTTCATACACAGGTGCACCGAACTCCAGTATATTATGCTGGACCGGTCTCTGTTACAACAAAATAGTGGCTATTTTTCATTGACTTAGTAAACGGTGACTATTTTTGAATAACCAGTCTGAAAACTGGCTATACCGTGCTATTTTTACCCAAAAAAAATACTTTTGGCCCAAAAAAGGTTTGGCCAAACAGGCTATAAATTTCCCATGGTTTATTTGATTGTCTGTGGGCTCATAGATTTGAAATGGTAATATTATCAGATGAACGAGAAATGGATTTTTACCTATCTATACCATATATCAAACCTTATTACCCTCAATGTTTAAGGTTTGTGTTTATTACATTTAAGCATACCAAATTACCATTTCTATACCATAATTCAAATTAGGGATATAATTAAGGGTTCATTTATATTAGGCATAATTATAGGACTGTATCTTCCCACTTTCTCTTTCCTTTCATCTCAACTGTTCACAACACACACAAAACTCACGATGCTCCTATGCTTAGGGATCTCAAATGCATATTCTTAGTAATGAATTAATATCCAGAGTTATCTTTAGGATCCTATGCTTAAATTATATATAACTGTGACTTACAGAGATCAATTTTGCATATCGCGTCCAAAAATAGTTAAAACGGATGTCCTTTTCAAGCCTGAAGGAAAGCAAAAACTGGCTTTATGTGAGAATATGGTTCAGTATGCAAGCATTAGAATTTGGTGCAATATGCAAGCATTAAGTATATTTAAGAATAAATTAAGTATATTAAGCATTAAGATTTTGTAGAAGCTTTAGTCGTTTTGGATTTGTGAAAACAGAAAATAATGCATCTACAATCAGAATACAAATAATCTACAATTTATCTACAAAATAGATACATTGAATTTTAATATCCAAATTCTCATTTCAATTGTAGCATAATTGACATTTTCGACATAATTGTAGAAGATTTGTAGAAGTTTTAGTCTTCCCAATCTACAGTTTATCTACAATTCTACAATTTAACTACAATTTATCTACAATTTCTGGAAATACTTCTTCTTCTTCTTCTTCTTCTTCTTCTTCTTCTTCTTCTTCTTCTTCTTCTTCTTCTTCTTCTTCTTCTTCTTCTTCTTCTTCTTCTTCTTCTTCTTCTTCTTCTTCTTCTTCTTCTTCTTCTTCGAGTTTCAATCTAAAATTCAGTCAAAACCAAGTCTAATCTTCACCAAAACCCCTCAAAATTGAGATATAAACTCCTAAACATATTCCGAATTATTTACAACAACACCCAATCCAAACAAATAATGATTTTTGAAAACCCAAATTTGAATTCAAAGCTTTCAAGCTTTTTAATGGCTATCAATGGTGGAAAATATATGGAAGAACAGATGAAGATGAAGATGAAGAACAGAAATCTCCTTTCCGTTTGATTACTAGAGCTTCAGTAGCTTGCGTTTTTTTGAGAATTGTAGTTGAGTGAGAGAAGAGAGATCTCTTTCCGTTGAGGAAGGAGAGAATTACGCATCAATTCGAATTTAATATTGACAGAATCACACGCAGATCTGGTGCCTTCATTTTAGCGCGTTTTTTATGGCAAAATCTATCTATTTTTGGATTGGTATATAATTTGTAGTAAAAGTGTGGACTACACGGGTAAATAACAAATTATGAACATTTTTGGTAATAAGGTTTGATATATGGTATAGATATGTATAAATCCCAACGAGAAATCCAAACACTTTCCATTTTTTCTTTTTTTGGATTTTCATGCAGGCCGCCGATGCCTTTGTTGGGCTGAATTCTTTATTTTTGGAATTTTCAAATTTTAATGCAGGTCGCCTCTTTGAATCGGCGGCCCAACCTTTTTGGGCTGAATTCTTTTATTTGGAATTTTCAAATTTTAATGCAGTTCGCCTCTTGAATCGTCGGCCCACCTTTTTTGGGCTGAATTCTTTTCTTTGGATAGAAGAAAAAATGGCATGGTATGACAATATATAGAGAGAATTGGCAATATTTTAGCCTTATATTAGATTTGGCAAAGGTAACCCAAAAAAATTGGCATTGTATAGCCAAATCCTAAATAACCCTAATTTCTTATTTCTTCTCTCTCCCCGTATTTCTTCTCCAATTTTCTTCTTCAATCTTTTCTTCTTCTACAAATTCTTATACTTGCACGCCTATACAAATGTCAGGTTATTGCGTTTTGCCGTATATAGAAATAGAGAAGCGGTTCCTTTTTCCCTGCCCTAGAAATAGAAACAGACAAGCCTTACATCCTCTTCTTTCAAAGTTTTGGCGAACTGGGTGGAGTTGCCCATCGATCTCCTTGGTCTGATTGCAAAGCTTGGTAAAGTGATTGAAGATTTCTTTCTTTCTTCTCTATTCTTTTTTTTAGTAAAAAAGATAATATATGTATTTGAGGTGGTGTACATCTATGTATATCATCATGTATACCCATGTGTATGCCATATTGTATATCATGATATACATTGTTAGATTTGGCAATATAATGTTAGATCGGAATCAAATCATCCAATTAATCTTAAGAGGGCAAAATTCATTCTGAATAAACTTACTTCAATTTTGTTATTGATCAAAGAAGAAAAATAAATTATTGATATAATTGGGGTAGAGCAAGTTCTAAAATAAAATTAATAAATATAATTATGGGAGTAAATAAAATTTTGATATACAGAGAAAAAAATATTTGTTATTCATTTTGAGATACACAAAGAAGAAAATTAAACTTAGGATATACATTTTGATATACACATATTCGATGTGTTATACACTGCGATATATAAAAAAATATAAGTATTTTTATTGTGATATACATTGAATATATAGAGGCAACAATAAATTTCAAATAACTATAATATAATTTCATATTTTGGATATACTAAGAAGGAAAATAAAATTTTAATATACATGCTTATATAAGCAAAGAAGTAAAAAATAAATGATATACATATTATTGTTGTGATATACATTTATTGGCTACTTGGTGCCAATATTTATAACTATGACTTTTTTCTGCTAATCATGTGGGTAGGTTGTCACACCATGCCAAAATCCAGATATAAAACAACCTACTCAATTACTTAATGAAGATATAATTATGTGGCTTTTTAATGCAGGTCGAATATATACAAAATAGTCGTCCACTCAATTACTTAAACTAAAAATAAACGGTGGAAATATAATATATACAAAATTTCTATATTATATGTATATAATTATGTATAATCAATATATAATTTATGTATATGGCTAGAAAAAGTAAATAATAAATAAAAACGGCTATTTGTGTCAAGATCCCATCTTTATATGGCCCAAAAGTACAGCACAAGTGATTGTGACAGTGTTAGGAACGCCATATAGGCCCAAATGTAAAGACTATTCCATAGACCACTGTAAATAAAATAGCCCGGGGAGCTCCTCTGGTAAATGGTGAATAATCAAATTTCAATTGAAAATGAAAATTTTAGGATAGATTAGTGCAATTAAAAAGGTTTCAATGATAAGATATCAATTAAAATCCTTTCTCGCAACTTGTTAACTATACGAAGAGAAAGAATTAAGGAATTTAAGATTTCTTTTTTTCCTTTGTTAACAGTATCCTTATTGAAAAAAGAGAAAATACCGAGAGCACAACATGGAAAGTATTGAATCATTTTCAAACAGCGAATCTGACAAACTATTTAAGTAAATAACCCAATATATCCCAAATGTATTCATAGCTAGCGGAGATCCTGGTGTATGGTGAATAAGTTAATGCACTATTTAGAAGGAATCAATTAAAATCTTGGATTAATCATTTTCAATGTGGATTAATTTTTTTAATGAATAATAATCCCCGTACTTAAACTATATGATCATGTATAATATAGTGTTTTAAATATTTTGGTCAGCCAAACGTGGAGTCAGCTATTCTAATTGTTGCACGTTTAATCAACTTTGATGAAGATATTCTGTTATATACTCCCGTCGAGTTACAAAAAAAAAAAAAAGAACCTGTTGGGAGTGAAACATGGTTTTCATCGGCTATATTATTGCAAATAGTTTTAAATATTTTGAATTGTTAACTATTGTAATTATAGTACTTTTTATGTAGTTTCTAAATATATAAATTTTATTTCAAAAAAATTAAAGAACCTACATTCAAATTCACCTCTAAAATTAGTCAACTTGACCTTAGTATTTTGAAAAAGTTTAAACAAATTAAAACAGAAAGAGTATAGTTGAATTATTGTGCACCAAAATAAGGTTAACATAAGCAAAACTAGAAGAATAAAAAAAGAAGACTATAAAGTTGGCTTGGTCATTACGAATCCACAAAAAATTCATTAGTCAAAACTGGGCAGGAGGCTTCCACATTTAACTTGTATTCAACAAATTAAGCTGACTTGTTCACCAAGATGCACCAAATTATAAAATGTGAAGCTCTTCTACTTATTGTTTCATCAACCTAGCAATAACAATTATAACTAGAAGGGGAAACAAAACATTTTAAGTCTCACTTTGATATATTCTGGTGAAGAAAATGAAGGATAAGGAGGAGATTAATAAGTTTTATGCTGCCTTAAGATCATTTGTATTGTGCTTCTACGTTGAGGATGGTAACAAAAAGGTGAAACATTCAAATGCAGAAACACTTAATTATTTGGGAGCAGAGGCAACATTGGTTGCTGCAGCCAAGCATTTCTCTTCTGCCCACAAGGTCCGGTTAATTTAGCTGGTTATTCGTTATGAGTTTAAGTTATATATATTATCAGTGGAAGAAATTCTTGCCTGTGGGTGTCCCATATCGGTTGAGTGGGAGGCCATTTGTCTCTTCTCGAGCTAGTTTTTGGAGTTGAATTAGACTCAATATCCATTTCTTTATCGTGGTAGCCATGCCCACCCAATTCTGATTTCACCTGATGTTAAGCCCCCATGTTATATTGCTCACACTCCAGATGTTTAGCCTTGGGCGTGCTGGGTTTGTTGGTGTCCCACATCGGTTGGATGGGAGGCCATTTGTCTCCTTATATGGCTTTGGGCATTCCTCCACTCTCGAGCTATAGCCTTTGGGGTTGAGTTCGGTCCATAGTCTATTTCTTTGTCAGTAACACATAAAATATTGAATTTGTAATCTTGAAAATATTTTAAGGAGGCTTACCAGCAGAGGCGGAACTAAGATTTTAAGTGTATGGATTCTAAATTATAAATAAAGGGTCTCGGAAAAAGTCACTGAGTTTTCTTCAACTGTAGCTCTACTGTAGACATTATAAATTCAACATAATCAAGAATATCTTTTTGTAAACTAACTGCATCATTTGTTAAGTTTGGCAGAAATGTTTGTCCCACATCGATGGGAAAAGAAGAGTTGGGGGGATTTTTCCCCTATAAAAGAAGGCTTAATGTTTAGGATTTAAATACACCTCCCATTTGCCTTCTCATCTGTTTAAGGCATTTGTATCTTCTCTCTTTAGTATTATTTCACTTGTATTTTTGGAGTGGAATAAAATATTGATTGTGTCCGAGGAGTAGGCAAAATTAGCCGAACCTCGTAAATTCTGGTGTTCCCTTTATTGTTGCTTTATTGTCTTATTTATTATTTGGTGGCTATCATAATTTTTGGTATAGTAGTTGTGACTTATTCACACTATATACATTTGGCTTTCGCAACAATTAGTATCAGAGCCAAGGTATTGTCTAAGTATGCTCTGTGGTTGCAGCATAGTCTGATCTTCCACATCAGAAAAGATTTATCTTGGTAATTGAGTCAAGGTTGTGTCTGAGTATGCTCTGTGGTTGCAGCTTAGTCTGATCTTCTACATCAGAAAGGAAATAATCTTGGTTTGTGTCGTCAGCTATTAAATAATATTTGTGTCAAATATGGGAGACAATAAACAAGAAGAATCTACATCAAGTGTCAGCAACACGTCATCATTGGCATCTTCGCTTATGACAAGAATTGTGTCAAATGCGAAATTTGCGGTAGAAATAGTTGACGGGTCCGGACATTTTGGGATGTGGCAAGGTGAGGTTCTAGATGTCCTTTTTCAACAAGGGCTAGATCTGGCCATTGAAGAAAAGAAACCAGATGTTATTGGAGAAGAAGATTGGAGAATTATCAACCGTATTGCTTGCGGTACCATTCGATCCTACCTTGCTAGAGAGCAGAAATATCCATACACAAAGGAAACTTCTGCAAGTAAATTATGGAAAACACTGGAGGATAAATTTTTGAAGAAAAACAGTCAAAATAAATTGTACATGAAGAAGAGACTGTTTCACTTCACCTATGTTCCTGGTACCACGATGAATGAACATATCACCAGTTTCAATAAGTTGGTCACAGATTTGCAAAATATGGATACAACTTATGATGATGGTGACTTGGCCTTGATGTTGTTGGCGTCACTTCCTGATGAGTACGAGCACCTTGAAACTACTCTACTCCATGAAAATGACGAAGTTTCTCTCAGAGAAGTTTGTTCGGCTTTGTACATCTATGAACAAAGAAAGCGAGAAAAACAGAAGGGCGGAGAAGGAGAAGCACTATTTGTGAGGGGTCGTCCTCAAAATCAAACGAGGACAAAGAAGGGAAGATCCAAGTCAAGATCCAGACCCAACAAAGATGAATGTGCCTTTTGTCGAGAAAAAGGGCACTGGAAGAAAGACTGTCCGAAGTTGAAGAATAAGGCCAAATATAATAATGGAAAGGCCATTATGGATTCAAATGTAGCTGATTGTGATGATTCAGACTTCTCATTAGTTACAACAGAGTCATCAACATCATCAGACATATGGTTGATGGACTCGGCTTGTAGCTATCATATGTGTCCCAACAGGGACTGGTTCGTGGGATTTTCAAGAAGGAGAATATGGAATCATTCACACAGCGGATAACAGCCCTCTTACCTCATATGGGATTGGTTCAATACGATTAAGGAACCACGATGGAATGATCAAAACATTAACAGATGTTCGATATGTACCAGACTTGAAGAAGAATCTCATCTTTGTGGGAGCTCTTGAATCAAAAGGGTTCAAAATCATTGCAGAAAATGAAGTGATGAGAGTATACTCAGGTGCACTAGTGGTAATGAAGGCTAATCGGAAGAACAATAATATGTACCGCTATCGTAGTAGTACAGTTATTGGGACAGCGACAGTGACATCCAGTGACGGCAAAGAGGCAGAAGCAACCAAGCTATGACACATGCGCTTGGGACATGCTGGAGGAAAATCCTTGAAAACTCTATCAAATCAAGGATTGTTAAAAGGAGTCAAGGCTCGCAACTTGGAGTTTTGTGAGCATTGTGTTAAAGGAAAACAGACAAGGGTTAAATTTGGTACAACGATCCATAATACTAAAGGCATTTTGGATTATGTACACTCTGATGTTTGGGGTCCTTCCAAAACACCTTCATTGGATGGGAAACACTATTTTGTAACCTTTGTTGATGATTTTTCCTGAAGAGTATGGGTGTATACAATGAAGAGCAAAGATGAAGTGTTGGGAATTTTTCTCAAATGGAAGATGATGGTGGAGAATCAAACAGGCAAGAGGATCAAGTGTATTCGCACAGACAATGGAGGTGAATACAAAAATGATCATTTTAATAAGGTGTGTCAAAATAATGGCATCGTCCGACACTTCACTGTCAGACATACACCACAACAGAATGGAGTGGCAGAACGTATGAACCGGACCTTGCTGGAGAAGGTACGGTGTATGTTGTCCAATGCTGGCTTGGGCAAAGAATTTTGGGCTGAGGCAATTACATATGCATGCCACCTCATTAATCGTCTACCATCTGCTGCTATTGATGGCAAAACACAATTTGAAAAATGGTATGAAAAGCCTGCTGTAGATTATAACTCTTTGCACGTGTTTGGCTCAACTGCATATTATCATGTGACAGAGTCAAAATTGGATCCAAGGGCAAAGAAAGCTATTTTATTGGGCATTACTTCTGGAGTCAAAGGATATCGCTTATGGTGTCCTATGACAAAGAAAGTAATATTCAGCAGGGATGTTACCTTTGATGAATCTGCTATGGTAAATAAGGTAACAGAGGATACCAAACAAAATGAAGGTGCTTCTAAGCAGGTGGAGTTTGAGGGAAAATTTATTTTTCCTACACAAGAAGCAGAGGAGGAAACAAATGAAGATTACCCTCTGGAAGGAGAGTCAGTAGAGGATATTCCAACTCAGGAACCTCAACAACAACTTGAATCAATAGCAACCAGCAAGCCAAAAAGAACAATAACGAAACATGTTCGTCTCATAGAGACGGTTGCTTGTGCAACCTCAATTGTAGCTGATGATGTTCCTACCACTTATAAAGATGCAGTCCAAAGTTCAGAAGAAGATAAGTGAAGGATTTCCATGAATGATGAAATACAGTCCCTTCATCAGAATCATACATGGAGATTGGCCAATCTCCCGAAGGGAAAGAAAGCAATTGGGTGCAAATGGGTATTTGCAAAGAAAGAAGGATTTCTTAACCAAGTAGATGTTCGCTACAAAGCAAGATTGGTGGCCAAAGGATATGCTCAAAAGGAGGGAATTGATTACAATGAAGTGTTTTCTCCAGTTGTAAAACATTCCTCCATTAGAATTATGTTGGCTTTGGTAGCACAATTGGATTTGAAACTAGTACAGATGGATGTAAAAACTGCATTTT
This sequence comes from Nicotiana tabacum, assembly GCF_000715075.1. Classification (NCBI taxonomy): domain Eukaryota; kingdom Viridiplantae; phylum Streptophyta; class Magnoliopsida; order Solanales; family Solanaceae; genus Nicotiana; species Nicotiana tabacum. Next base: position 10,426,225 of record NC_134099.1, on the reverse strand, counting down.
TACATGGAAACTTGGAGGAGAAAATCTACATGACTCAGTCAGAAGGATTCAAAGTTGCTGGAAAAGAAAATATGGTATGCAAACTTGAAAAATCGTTGTACGGATTGAAACAATCTTCTAGACAATGGTACAAGCGATTTGACGAGTTTATGTTGCGGCAAGGGTACAAGAGAAGCAAATACGATCATTGTGTGTATTTGCGCAAGCTTAAAGATGGTTCCATTGTATATCTTCTCCTATATGTTGATGATATGTTGATAACTTCCAAGAATTCGGAAGAAATTGATAAGTTGAAGATTCAACTGAAGAAGGAGTTCGAGATGAAGGATTTGGGTGAGGCAAAGAAAATTCTTGGCATGGAAATAATTAGAGATAGACATTCAAAGAAACTCTGTTTATCTCAAAAGGAATATTTGAAGAGAGTACTCCAACGTTTTGGCATAGATGACAAGACTAAGCCAGTTAGTACTCCACTTGCTTCCCATTTTAAGCTAAGTACTACTATATCACCAAAGGATGAAGCTGAACGAGAGTATATGTCAAAGGTACCATACGCAAATGCTCTTGGTAGCTTGATGTATGCAATGGTCTGTACGAGACCTGATATTTCACAAGCTGTTGGAGTTATTAGCAGATATATGCATAATCCAGGAAAGGAGCATTGGCAAGCTGTGAAGTGGATTCTACGGTATATTCATAATACTGTAGATGTTGGGTTAGTTTTTGGGCAGGAAGACAATCAGTCTGTAGTTGGATATTGTGATTCAGATTTTGCGGGTGATCTAGACAAACGAAGATCAACTACTGGTTATGTGTTTACTTTTGTAAAGGCAGCAGTTAGTTGGAAGTCTACTTTGCAGTCAACAGTTGCTTTGTCTACAACAGAGGCAGAGTATATGGCTATTACAGAGGCTGTGAAGAAGGCAATTTGGCTTCAAGGATTGCTAAAGGAGCTTGGTGTTGAACAAAAAGGTATCACAATTTTTTGTGATAGTCAAAGTGCTATTCAATTAGCGAAGAACCAAGTTTATCATGCAAGGACGAAGCACATTGATGTTCGGTATCATTTTGTACGAGAAATCATAGAAGAAGGTGGAGTCACGGTGAAGAAAATTCATACTATGGAGAATCCTGCTGATATGCTGACAAAAGTGGTGACTGCGGTCAAGTTTCAACATTGTTTGGATTTGATCAACATTGTTGAAAACTGAAGATTGAAGATGAAGACACAATCAAAATTTGTTATTGAGAGAAAATTGAAGGTGTAGATTTTTGCCAAGGTGGAGATTTGTTAAGTTTGGCAGAAATGTTTGTCCCACATCGGTGGGAAAAGAATTGTTGGGGGGATTTTCCCCCTATAAAAGAAGGCTTAATGTTTAGGATTTAAATACACCTCTTATTTGCCTTCTCATCTGTTTAAGGCATTTGTATCTTCTCTCTTTAGTATTATTTCACTTGTATTTTTGGAGTGGAATAAAATATTGGTTGTGTCCGAGGAGTAGGCAAAATTAGCCGAACCTCGTAAATTCTGGTGTTCCCTTTATTGTTGCTTTATTGTCTTATTTATTATTTGGTGGCTATCATAATTTTTGGTATAGTAGTTGTGACTTATTCACACTATATACATTTGGCTTTCGCAACATCATTCTTCAAGAACCCATCCATTAACCCAAACATCTTCTCTGCTTTCGCTTTCCTCTCTCCTAAGTTCAACCCAGCTTTCCTTACAACCACTTCTCTCCCACTATGGGTGTAAAGGGGGGATTTTGGGAGCTGATTTTTGTGGGAGTTTGATGGAGTTTTGTAGCTGAAGTTTGGGGTGTTTTGAAGCTGGAGTTTGAGACAGCTTTCACGGAGAAAAACTATTGGTTTTTACTTGAGTAAGAATGCTGCTTTAATGGTGGAAAATAGTATTTTGTTGCTGGAGAGGAAGGAGTTGGTACGCCTCTTTTCATCTAGGGTTTTTTAATCTCTTGGCAGAACCTCAACTTTTTATTTGGAAGTTGAGAATATTAGAAGAAACAGTCGTTTAATTTGTGATTTCTTAAAAAGAAAAACCGTAAAAAACAAGAAAATAACTAACTGGTTTCAGCGAGATTCAAACCCGTATGTTCTCCAAGCGAATCCAAACCTTTTACCATTGAACCCAGACCCCTTTTGTTACTAGGTTCAGTAGGATATATTTATATATAAACAGTAAATTTTTCAATACAAATACAAAGTCTCGGAAAAAATTACTGAGTTCGCCCGAGCCCACGCCCTCTATCGTAGCTCCGCCCCTGCTTACCAGCAGATATTCTTTGGTTGACTTGAGTGTAATTGCTTCTTACACTGACGATATATATAACTTAAACTCATTCGTCAGCTATGCCGCGTAATTAAGTTGTGATAAGGAGTTAAAGTGAAAAGAGAACTACATTATATGTTTTGATCCACCATCTTTTGCTAATATAAGAAATGTTGCACATTAAGAGTATAAATTTTACTTCGAAGCCAGACTTTATCAAGTTCCAATTTTATTTTTGCTGATAGTGTAAGTTATAGGAGTTTGAAAATCCAAACATGGGATTAAAGTATTGAAATAGTGACATGTTTACATCTGGAGGCAGCTGGTTAATTTCTTAAACTTTGAGAAGATGTATGTTGTCACTTGTTGTATTTATTACAAAGAGAAGAAATTGATCTGCCAAATTAATACTCCTTTCAGTCCAAAATATTAATCGTTTTTCTCTTGGCCTGATAGTAGTCAAGGAAAAATCACTTAGCTTTTTCGCCTTTGCTCCTTTCCGGAGCCCACTAAGGTCCGCTCTTATAGAAGAGCTACCGGGGCGGATGCGAATTCAGTCAAAAGTTTTCAGTGGACAATTTTTACCAGGTCTAATTTCGTAAATAATAGTAGCAAGTACTTTCTGGGAAGGTCAAGCTTTGAAATAGAAGAGAAAGGAAACAGAGAGAAGCAAAAATGAATAAAGTTTTGAAATGAGACAAAACAAGGTAAGTATAGGAATAAACATTTTTTGTCTGGCTTGAGATTCTATGATTACTTGCATAAATTAAATTACATTCCCCTAATATTGACTAGACTCGGATGTGAATAAAAGTAAAAAAATTTGTAGTGATACAATGTTTATAGACTTTCTGTCAATTGTCAATCAAAAGAATCACTAGGCACTCAACTACGTGGTCAATGAAGAGCCCGTTTGGACATTAGAATTTTTTCATTTTTTTCCGATTTTTTTCTTTTTTTTTCTTTTTTGTAGTGATACAATGTTTATAACTCCAAAATGCTATTTTTCAAAATTTTCACTCAGATCACGCACAAAAATTCAAAAATAAAATTCAACTCTAATTTTCAAATACCATTTTCACTTTTTTTTTTGTTGGAATTTTACGATTCTTATGTCCAAAAGCCAACGAAATAGATGAAAATTTTGGTTAAGTAATATAGATATATACAAAAATAATTATTAAAATTTAATAAATATTTAAATTCTAAACTCATACTTTCAAAATATAATGAGTTCAATAAATAAAAATGATATATATTGAATTTATCAAGTTTAAAACTTGAATTTGCTACCCATCTAAATGGAAATTTTTTACTAGGATATACTCTGCACCCATTTCATGAAATAGTCTTAGTATTGATATGTTTTGCTTGTTATTGATACTGACATATTATTATTTGCAAATTGTTAATTAGAATAAACAGTTTGTCTGCTTGATTCTTTAGTACTTAAAATAACTTAAATTACATTCTCCTATTAATAATCAGACACGCGGACGTAAAGAAAAGTCAAAAAGATTTTCTAGTGATACATACAACGTTGTGTGTGAAACACTAATTAAGGCACAAGATAAAAAGTAATCCCTCAATCCGAATTTAAGTGACGGTGTTCGGAAGGAATCAAACAAATTATTATTTGAACGTTATTTTTTCATATATATTTTAAATATGTGTAGTTATCATTTATTGTATTTTAGAGTACTTTTTATGTAGTTTTCAAATATTTAAATTTTATTTCGAAAAACTAAAAAAAGTTCACGTCCAAATGTATGGTAAAAATTAAGAAGCTCAAATCTCAAAAAGCGAAAAGTGTCACATAAATTTAAACCCTTACCAAGATTATTTTATAGGAAATTTCTTTTTCACGGCTGCCACACAACATCAAATATATATTTTTCTACATTTAATTGGTGAGAGGAAGAGGGTGGGTTGCTTCTCAACATAACCTTGGGCACCAAGAATAAACATGTTATATAAAGGGAGAGTTCATCAATAGTCAGCAATACATAACACCTCAAGAAAATCCACCCCTTTTGTCTTTGTGATCAATACTATTATTGACTTCAGAGCTTTTCATTCTCTTCACAATTCTTTGTCAAAATCTGCTCAGACCTTAATTAAGTAATACTGGTTTCTTGAAAGCAAGTAAAATGAGTTACAGTAAGAAGAAAAACAGTGAATTCTCTTCTTCCTTATGGTCATTTCTTTTGTGCTTTTACATTAAAAATGATAGTAGCAATGTTGTGAAAGATTCAATTTCTAGTGGTTCGTCAAAGCCTTCAATATCTGGACCTGAGGCAACTATGATATCTGCAGCCAAGCATTTCTCATCAGCTCACAAAGTCCGGTTAATTTAGCTGTTACTGAATCTAGTTGTGTATGATTCGGCACGCATGCATAGCGGATTTTGTGAGTTTTATCGAATCCAATGTTCTGAACTAGAACTATATGCACATGTATAAAGAAGATTTATAACATATACATATAAAAAGATCACTCTTATTCTGATTCAAGACTTCTAAATTCTGGATCCGCCCCTGTCCATATATATGGTTTTGTGAATGGTTATGCTGTTGTAATTTGTATATATAGAAATCAATGAAATTCATGGAATCCTTTGTATTGCTTGAGTGTATGTAGCGTGATGGCATATAAAAGTTGTAAAAACTCTCTCCCACATATATGTTTTTGGAAGAATAACATAGTTTCATAAGTACTTCAATGTTTTTACAGTTTGTAGTTTTTAGGCATGAAACAAATGCAAATTTAAGGGATGGCACCGAACAAGGTAAGAGTTGGTCCATCACACCAAACTTGTTAAAATCAAATATCACAATTTGCATATTTCCAATGATCATGCTAACACAACTATAGTTAATTGGCTACTATACTTAACCAAACCCCAAGGGCGGACCCACCTTATAGCAAGATGGTTTAACTGAACCCGCTTCGTTGTAAAATTTACTATTTATATATGTGAATTTTGTGTGAAAGCAGTTATATATATAATGAACCCATTCTGCAGTGCGCAGACACCAGTGCTCTTAGTAAACTATTTGTTTATTTTACTTTTATTTTGTTTATGGTTTTTTAAATTGGCTAGATTAATTGAGAGTAAAACAAAATTTTTTAAATAGAAGACTGTAAAGGAAAATTTCTTATAATTGGTTAAAATTTGTAAGAGTTATTTTATAAAAATGTAGTGGAACATTAAGAAAAACGGATATCTCTTGTCTAACTATTTTTTATGCAGAAACAAAAGCACCTGAAAATGACATTTTTCAAGGGCATGATGGTTAAAAAGAACAACAAACAAAATTCACTTTGTTATACATGAAAATCTCTAATGTTGACTGTTAACAAAAAAAATGTTGTATTGTTTAATTCAACTCGTTTGAACTAATATTCCGAGCGTGAAAACATGATGTTCTCTGATAATCCGAATTGATTGATGAACATCAAAGATTGTTTAAGAAAAAAGAGCAGCTCGATCTACTAAGCTCCCACTATGTGTGATATCTAAAAAAAAATCGGACCACATTGAATTTTTTTTGCCCATGAGTTCCTCTACAGACTTTCCTACATTAAGTTGTCTGAATTGGAACCTTTTACCAGGCTACTTTTCACCCATTTCACTAAGAGATCATATAAAAAATTCTTATTATTGATGTGTTGGCTTGTTATTGATACTGACATATATATTATTTTAGACTGACTTGAGATTCTATAATATATACTCCTACTTGGATATTAAAACTGAAATTCTCCGATTATTAATTAGACACGCGGACGTAAAGAAAAGTCAAAAGATTAGTATTGATATAATGTGTTAATAGACTTTCTGTTTACTGCCAATCAAATCTTTATTAGTCTAAAATACAAATAGTCTCTAGTTATTAATTTCTGAGTCCTTTCCTTTTCTTGGCTGCCAGTGCCACACAAGATAAATAAAATATCTCAGGTACATTTCTAATTTCCTTTGCCCAGGGGAAGAGGCAACGTTGTTTTTTCTATATTATAAATTTTGGTCCCATGAATAAATAAGGAGCAGGTTATATAAAGGGAGTTCATCAATATAAAATACCTTAAGAAAATTTTCCTCATTGTCTTTGTTATCAATATTGTGTTCTCTTCAATCTCAATATTTTTTCTTCTTCTCAAAATCTGCTGAAATATTAAACTCTAGAAAGCAAAGAAAATGAGTTACAGTAAGAAGAAAAACAGTGATTTCTCTTCTTCTCTAAGGCCATTTCTTTCGTGCTTCTTCGTTAAAAATGAAAGCAAATTTGTGAAAAATTCAATCCAAAAAGGTTCATCGAAGCCTTCGATATGTGGACCAGAGGCAACTATGATATCTGCAGCAAAGCATTTCTCATCAGCTCATAAAGTTCGGTTGATTTAGTTGTTTCTGTGGGGTGTGTTTGGTATGAAAAACAAGAAAATAAGTCGTTTTTTTCTTTTTTGCAATCAAACGCCAAAAAATATTTCTCTTTCCATTAAAAAGTGGCCAGAACCACACGCAAGTTTCCCGGCATGTGGTTCGTCCGTGATAACTTCTTCGGATTTGCGTGAACTAGCGGACGGATCACTAAGTGGGGATGCTCCCTCCAGCATGAGTGAACCCTTTCACTCCCTTGTCACTTAAAGGGCAAAGTTGTCGAAGCGAGTCTAAAGGCCAAAGAATTATCTTTGAAGGCTACTATGCATCCTTATTCATAGTAAAGTGCGAAGGCTTTATTGAAAGCTTTAAAAGAATGGGAGAAAGGGGACTCATGAGCGTTGGATAATGGAAAGAAAATGGAAAGAAAGATGACTTTCTTGGCTTATGTTTTTCTCCATTAGTACATTTGATTTCTATTTTAGAGAGTGAGATAAAGTTTCATCTCAAAAATATTATCCGTCGTGCAAAGACACTAATGTATCTCGGGTAACACTAGGTGATTCATAATTTGGGATGGGGATATATTCAATGAATTTGCCTATTTTACTACTACTATAATTAGTGGCAGATCCTTAATTTAGATGCTGCCAGTTCTGACTGAGAAAGTGAGTTTTAGAATGTATATTTAACTCTTTCTAGGCGAGCGTGCACATTATATATATATGACATGATAGCATAAAACAACTTGCAACTCTCTCCCGATGCTTTTGGGCGAAAAAAACATGGTTTTATTATTCCTGCAAACTTTTTTGCAGTTTAAAGTTTATTGCAAATAGTTTTAAATATTTTGAATTGATAACTATTGTGACATTAGCATTTTCTAAACATATAAATTTTATTTCAAAAAACTTAAAGAACCGGCATTCAAATTCACTTCTAAAATTAGTGACCTCGTACTTTGAAAAAGTTTAAACAAATTAAAACAGAGGGAAGTACACATTATTGTTGAATTGTTATGCACCAAAATAAGGTTGATATAAGCAAAACTAGAAGAATAATAAAAGAAGACTATAAAGTTGGCTTGGTCATTACGAATCCACAAAAATTTCATTAGTCAAAACTGGGCAGGAGGCTTCCACATTTAACTTGTATTCAACAAATTAAGCTGACTTGTTCACCAAGATGCACCAAATTATAAAATGTGAAGCTCTTCTACTTATTGTTTCATCAACCTAGCAATAACAATTATAACTAGAAGGGGAAACAAAACATTTTAAGTCTCACTTTGATATATTCTGGTGAAGAAAATGAAGGATAAGGAGGAGATTAATAAGTTTTATGCTGCCTTAAGATCATTTGTATTGTGCTTCTACGTTGAGGATGGTAACAAAAAGGTGAAACATTCAAATGCAGAAACATCTACTTATTTGGGAGCAGAGGGAACAATGGTTGCTGCAGCAAAGCACTTCTCTTCTGCGCACAAGGTCAGGTTAATTTAGCTGGTTACTCGTTATGAGTTAGCTTTTGAGGTTGAGTTAGGCCCAAGATCCATTTCTTTATCATGGTATTAGAGGAGGGCCCACCTAATTCTTCTTTCACCTGATGTTGGGCCCCATGTAATATTGCTCACGCTCCAAGTGTTCAGCCCTGGGTATGCGGGGTTTGTTGGTGTCCCACATCGGTTGGGTGGGAGGCCATTTATCTCCTTATATGACTTGACAATCCTTACCTCTCGAGCTAGCTTTTCGGGTTGTTTTTGGTCTCTATTTTTTTATGAGAAAAAATAAAATAAAAAAATAAAATTGTAATCCTGAAAATATTTTAAGGAGGCTTCCCTGCAAATATACTTTGATTGACTTGAGTATAATTGTTTCTTACATTGACGGTATATACAACTTGAACTCATTCATTAGCCGATATGCCTCATAATTAAGTTGTGATAAGGAGTTGAAGTGAAAAGAAAACTACATTATATGATTTGATCCACCATCTTTTGCTAATATAAGAAATGTTGCAAATCTATATATATATATATATATATATAAGAGGGACATAAAAGAGTGATGTGGCATATCTCAAAAGCTAGGAATCATATTTATTCTTTTTCTCCGTTTTTTGAACTTTTCTCCTATTTTAATTTTTATCTCATTAATTCATTGAAAAGGCACCTCCCCACTAATTAATTAAGGTGAAGGAAATACTGGTTACGTACCTTTACTTACACCAAGTCCTTTAATAACAAAACGTTCAAAGAATGCTAAACGTCACCATCAGGCATCAGAAGCAATTCATTCCTTTCTATATATTAAAAGTCCTTAAATTCACTTGCTATTAATAAAAGGAAAATCCGGAAAGGCCTTCCAATTTTACACTCTACTTCAAGGTCCAACTAAATCTTTCGCAATTGCTTGGAATTACTCATGAGGTGTGTTAATTTTTTATTTTCTTATTTCAATTGTTTCTATCTAACTCTTTGTCATTTTTTTTTTATATGTAATACATTCTTCATTCCCAGCAAAATACTTTTTTCATGATGTCACCGAGTATCAACTGCGTGCCTTGAACTTCTCTACAATGCAGTGCTACTTCAATATGATTTTTGTACATATCTTTAAAGCTTTCAACTTTTCTAATTTCACCATTTTTGGAGAATACTCGAAGAAATTAGTGTATGTGATTTAACTGCTTGGAATTACTCATGAGTTGTGTTAATTTTTTATATTCTTATTTCAATCGTTTCTATCTAATTCTTTATTGTTTCTTTTGTATGTAATACTTTCTTCATTCTCAACAAAATACTTTCTTCGTGATGTCATCGAGCATCAACTACGTGTCTTAAACTTCTCTACAATGGATTGTTACTTTGATATAATTTTGATACATATCTCTTTAATCTTTCAGCTTTTTTAATTTCATGTTACTTTTGGAGAATACTCGAAGAAATTAGCGTATGTGATTTTTATTTTTATGATGTACATAATGACAGTGATCATATGCATAATGGTTGTTAATCTTTTTATGATGCAGAAGAAGGATTTTGAAATTACTGGTAACTATTATATGTTTCCATTATTATTTTGAATCGCTTTTTCTATTCAGTACTATTTATTATGAATCGTATCTATATATTTTCTTATTGTTTTACCTTTTCTCATTTTTTTCATATATTTGCTTATCAAGAATCATGTCTTTTAATCTTCTTATTTAGCCTCCCTCTCTTTCTCTTTCAAGAGCCATGTCTTTTGATCTTCATAAATAGCCTCGCTCTCTCTTTCCGCTCCTTCTCTCACATGCCCTTCATCAAATAAAATCTCCCTTTCCATTCATAAAATCTGTTGTTATTAATGCCACCGATTCAATATGGTGGAGATAAAATCCGGTTGAAGTCTTTTTTTCTTTTTGTGATGCTTATCTTTTTATAATTTGTTTGTCCTAGAACATTGTTACTTTGGATGTAATTCTACTTACCGTTTTTTTTTGTTAGCCATTGATCTATTATTTTTGCCTCATAATAATTGTTTCAAAAGGTTGTTTGTTCTCTTTTATTTCTCTGATTTGGTGGATGTATTTTTGTTTCAATGGTTGGTTCATATATATTATTTTTTGCTGCTCACCGTCGTTTTCAATTGATGTTCTCTTATTCTTTGGTTCATTTTTTTGGGGACCTAGAAGTGGTTAGATCATTTAAATCACTAAACCTTATTCTTTCAAGGTTGATTGTTCCTTTCAAATATTTAAAACTCTTTTTTAATTGCGACGTGTTATATCAAGTATAAAACTTTCATAATCTATGATATATCGGTATCTAAGTAATATATATATATATATATATATATATATATATATATATATATATATATATATATATATATAATTTGTTTTACCCAAAAAATATATTTATTATTTTTCTAGGAGATAGGTGCATGAACTGAACAAAATAATCGAATTGGAAATCATTTTATCTAACTTATACATCTTGCAACACAACTAAAAAGTTTTAAATTATTAAAGTGTTATCAAACACTTTGTGTAACTTTCATGTCAGTTGTGTTGCAAGAGGGGAAAAACAAAAGAAAGAAGGGAAGGAAAATATACATGAAAAAATTGCAAAAGAGATATGGTAGGAAGAGAAGAAAAGAAAAAATAAGAACATCAGGTTAAAGTTTAATATAAATGAGTAGGAAAAAGATATTTTAATGAAAGATATACCGTAAAAGATAATTTTAACTTTTTTCTATAGAAAACAAATACACATCCTACATAGCATCATGGGGTGCATAAGAGATTTCTACTTTTTACAAGTACTGGAATATGTCTCGTACAAAATTTAATACTTGAAGCATTTTGCTAAATTGAGGTATTATTTATGTAGGATCCCTTCTTTTAATATTTTAACCAACGAGAATTATGAAAGTATTAAGTATTTAGTCAAATAAAAAATTTTGAATACTCAAAAAGAAAAAAGTTAGATACTTATAATAGTGGAAAAGCCATGCTTTTAAATTTGTTACACATTTACATAAAGAGATTAATATTGCTTTTTTATTTTAGAAAACAAAAAAGACTTAAGTGATGTTAATTCTTAATAATAAAATAGATTACAACTGAAAATATAATCTATTAACATTTAAAGACTAAAATATTCGTAAATTATTATTTACGTTTTTTAATTACCGCGCAACGCGCGAATACATCTACTAGTTAAGAGTATAAATTTTACTTCCAAGCCAGACTTTATCAAGTTCCAATTTTACTTTTGCTGACATTGTATGTTATAGGAGTAATGAAATAGTTAATTTCTTGCACTTTGAGAAGATGTTATGTTGTCACTTGTTGTATTTATATTATTACGAGGAGAAGAAATTGATCTGCCAAAGTAATACTGTCACGTCCCAAACTACCCTGTAGACGTGACTGACACCCAACTAACACCACCCGCCAGATGAACCATATCTTCATACTTTAGCCGTTAATTTGCAATATTTTGATTAACTAAATAAGTATCCAAATAATCTGATAACCCTTACGAACAATTAATATCTTAAAACATTACCATGAAATTCTAGCCCAGATCCCACACTAAACCAAGGAGCATTTAAGAGAATTACAAAGACATTATATGAATAAATAATTAAAACTCTTTTCACAGCCTCCACGAACAATGCAGCGACTCAACTCTATAACTGTATCAACTCTAGCGAATTCCTTAGCCGCTAGCTTTGTTCTCAGCAACAATATCTGCATGGACATGCAGGTAAGGAGTGAGTTATACGTAAATATAACCCAGTAAGATCCTCGAACCGCCCCTCTGAATACCTCTGGGACAAGTGTTAGAAAATACAAACACTCAAAGAGCGCAGAAATAATATGTGCATAAATTCTTTCACTATATAATTACTCTATAAGTACAAACAATTATTCAACAACAACACTATATATATCTCAACACAATCTATACTAAGGACTTGTCATTAACGGCAGTGCAGGAAATTAACCCAACACCCCAACAAGTCCACGACAACATACGCAATGCCCAAATCTACTACGGCGGCATACACAATGCCCCAAATCTATAACGACAGCATACACAATGCCCCAAATCTATAGCGGCAACATACACAATGCCCTAAATCCAATGGATGAGGAAGCAAATAAGGTGATGAAATACAAATATATATATATATATATAATATTCCAAAAATCTAAGCAAAAAAGAACTTTTTAGATGGGTATAGTTGAAATTCAGTGAAAACTTATAGATAAGTCAATATACAAAACTTGAGGATGATTTGAGGTGATTTGGTCTGGTTTTGTATCAAAATTCGTAATTAAATCGAGTTCAAAAAATTGTTCTGCGACACATGTATCAAACTTGTATCATGCATGTATCTCAAACACATGTATACATGGATATACATGTGATACACAATTAATACAAATATGATACATATGTGATACACAAATGATACACATATCATTTTTTTATGTTCAGTTTTTTCTTCGAATTTTCAATTGAAACCACCTCAAAACTTCACCAAATCATCCCAAAATTGAGATTCAAGCTCCTTAAAATGTACCAAATCTATTCTAATAACACCCACTAAAAAAAAAGCAAAAATTTATTTTTTTGCTACAAATAGCTAATTGGCTAATATTAGTAATATCTTATGAATTGGTTAATTTTTGTAATGAGTTACTTATATATTGACATAGCTTGTAGTTTCAAATAAAAAATCCTAATAAAAAGTGTTATTAACTTATACGGTGGTGCGAGTCTGAATTAACATAGATTAATTTTTATTCACATCTTGATTCATGGTTTTTAGTCAGATAGTCAAAAAGTTTTCGTGGAACAACTTTTACAAGGTCTGATATTTGTACATAATAGTAGCAAGGAACATTTTTTTTTTCCTAGTTTGAGATTCTATGATTAGACACGCAGATGTGAATAAAAGTCAAAAAGTTTTTTTTAGTGATACAATGTTTATAGGCTTTCTGTCAATTGTCAACCAAAAGAATGACTAGGCACTCAACTGCGTGGCTTGTTGATCAATAAAATTGATAAAATTTTTGGTTAAGTAATATAGATATATACAAAAATAATTGCCAAATTTTAATAAATATTTAAATTCTAAACTCATAATTTCAAAATTCAATGATTTCAATAATAAAAATGATATATATTGAATTTATCAAGCTTAAATTTTGAATTCGCTACCAATCTAAATGGAAATTTTTTACTAGGATATATTCTGCACCTATTTCATAAAATAGTCTTACTGGGCGTTTGAACGTAAGAATTGTAAAATTTCAAAAAAAAAAAAAATTTTTTTTTCAAGTAAAAGTAGTATTTAAAAATTAGAGTTGTGTTTGGACATGAATATAATTTTGGGTTGTTTTTGATTTTTGTGAGTAATCTAAGTGAAAATTTTAAAAACAGTTTTTTGGAGTTTTTGAAATTTTTCGAAAAATTTCAAAATTTATTTTCAAGTAAATTAAAAATTTTATGGTCAAAATATTGATTTCGGAAAAAAGTAAAAAAATCTTATGTACAAACGGGCTCTTAGTATTGATGTGTTTGCTTGTTATTGATACTGACATATTATTATTTGCAATTGTTAATTAGAAAAAACAGTTTGTCTGCTTGGTTCTTTAGTATTTAAAATAACTTAAATTACATTCTCCTATTATAAACAAACGGATATTTAAAAACAATTTAAAAAAAAACTGAAATTTTATGACCAAACGGGAGCTAAGGTCCAAGATAAGAAGCACCCCCTCTGTCCCAATTTATGTGATGGTATTCAAAGGGGACTTTGACTGTAATTTTTTCATACGCCTTTTATATATTTTTAATTTTTAATTATTGTGACGTATCGTTTTGTTTTACATAGTTTTCAAATATGTAAAAAAAAATAAAAAAAAAAAACAAAAAAATTATGTCTCAATGCATGTCAAAATTAAAAAGTTTGAATCTCAAAAAATAGAAACTGTCACATAATTGAGACCGAGGAAGTGTCAAAATTACTTTATAGGAAATTTCTTTTTCACGGCTGCCATACAACATCAAATATCTATTTTCCTAAATTTAATTGTTGAGAGGTTACGGGTTCAACCAGTGAAAGTCAGAAGCGGATTTAGGGAGGGCAGAAGGGGGTTCGTTCGAATCCCCTTTGCGGGAAATTACACTGTACATATAAGGCAAAATCTGTTATGAACCTCTATATATTGTAGTTTGAATCTCTTTGACACAACCAAAAAGCATAACTTACTGGTCGAGGGGGTTCAAACGGTTAATTTGCAAGGTCACTAGTTCAATTCCCTCTAGCCACAATCTCTTCTACTTTTTTAACTTTTTCTTTTTTGAACTCCCTTATCAAAATCCTGCCTCCGCAACTGGAGGAAACAATCACTTTTTTGCTTCTCAACATAACCTTGGGCACCGAGAATAAACATGTTATATAAAGGGAGAGTTCATCAATAGTCAGCAATACATAACACCTCAAGAAAATCCACCCCTTTTGTCTTTGTGATCAATACTATTATTGACTTCAGAGCTTTTCATTCTCTTCACAATTCTTTGTCAAAATCTGCTCAGACCTTAATTAAGTAATACTGGTTTCTTGAAAGCAAGTAAAATGAGTTACAGTAAGAAGAAAAACAGTGAATTCTCTTCTTCCTTATGGTCATTTCTTTTGTGCTTTTACATTAAAAATGATAGTAGCAATGTTGTGAAAGATTCAATTTCTAGTGGTTCGTCAAAGCCTTCAATATCTGGACCTGAGGCAACTATGATATCTGCAGCCAAGCATTTCTCATCAGCTCACAAAGTCCGGTTAATTTAGCTGTTACTGAATCTAGTTGTGTATGATTCGGCACGCATGCATAGCGGATTTTGTGAGTTTTATCGAATCCAATGTTCTGAACTAGAACTATATGCACATGTATAAAGAAGATTTATAACATATACATATAAAAAGATCACTCTTATTCTGATTCAAGACTTCTAAATTCTGGATCCGCCCCTGTCCATATATATGGTTTTGTGAATGGTTATGCTGTTGTAATTTGTATATATAGAAATCAATGAAATTCATGGAATCCTTTGTATTGCTTGAGTGTATTTAGCGTGATAACATATAACAGTTGTAAAAACTCTCTCCCATATGTATGTTTTAATTTGGAAGAATCACATGGTTTCAGAGTAAGTACTTCAATATTTTCATTGCTTATATTTTTAGACATTAAATTAAACAAATGCAAAATTAAACAGTAAAAGAAAGAGTGGGCTTGGCATTTGTACTGGAGTACTATTCTTCCACTCGATCGATATATCCTTGAATAATATAACTAAAATTCTCTTATTATTAATCAGACACGCGGACGCAAAGAAAAGTCAAAAGATTTGTATTAATACAATGTTAATAGACTTTCCGTCAATTGTCAATCAAATCTTCATTAGTCTAACAACATGGAAAATTCAAAGAATTACAGTAGTTACTTTCTGGGTCCTTTCCTTTTCTTGGCTGCCACACAACTTATGGACCCGTTTGGCCATAAACGATAATTTTTCACTTTCCCTGTAATCAATGTGTGGCCATAAAAATTTAAATTTTTACTTGAAGATAAATTTTTGAATTTTTCAAAATTTTGAAAAACACTAAAAAACTCTTTTTCAAATTTTTTCACTTCAGATCATTTACAAAGATTCAAAAACAATCCAAAACTATATTCATAATTTCATATCCAAACACAACTTTAATTTGCAAATATCATTTTAATGAACAATTGCCCCGGGGAAGAGGCAATGTTGTTTATGTCCATAGTAAGCAAATACCATTTATGTCCAAACTCCCACATAAAATATCTCAGGTATTTTTCTAATTTCCTTTGCCCAGGGGAACACACACACACACACACACACACACACACACACACACACACACACACACACACACACACACACACACATATATATATATATATATTTACTGAAAGGGAAGTTTGAGTTCTGTAGAGAAGCTGCAGGGATAGTGGATCCACCATATAGTTGGAAGGGGGAGAATTGTTAGTTTTTCCAACAATTATGGTGATGTATGGGAGAGGTAAGCAATGATGCAACTCTCCTTAGTGAGATAAGCAATGATGCAATGAGTGGTAGGTGAGATGGGAATATTGCAAATTGATCCTTCTTGGTAGGTGAGATGGTAGTATTGCAAATTGATCCTTCTTGGTAGGTGAGATTTGCACTTTTGGTCCCTATCTCAAAACTATAAATACCCCCTTCCATTTCATTGTATAACACACCAAAAAAATATATATCAAAACTCAAGAAGAAAGAGTTTGAGAGGGAGAGAGATGTAGTTCCTTTAGGAATGTTTCCTAACAGGGGAGTGACAAAATAGTGAGTAGAAATACTAGTCGGGTATTTTTCGGGAAACACTTTTGTGTGCGCCACTATTTTGGGTAGAGCTCAGGAATTGTTGTACCTCCAAATTATTGGGGAAGTCTCTCTTTGTATGCCTGCTAAATGTTTTAGTGGAAGTTGGTGTCGGATTTGTGGACGTAGCCTAAACGTTTTAGGTGAACCACGTTAAATATTGTGTCATTTATTTTTGGTTTCGTTGATCATTTATTTTATTCCGCTGTGCAGTAGTGTTTAGTGCCACCGGGTCCTAACAAGTGGCATCAGAGCTTTGGTTAGAGTACTATTCATACGTACGGTACTATTCATACGTACGAGTACTATTCATCCATACGAGCACTATTCATATCCACGGTTACTATTCACCATCGGAATTTTTTTTAGATTGCAGAAGTCTGTCAAATTCTGATCTAAATGGAGGCGAGGACAAGCAAGATGGTCAACCTGAATGGCACAAATTATCACTTATGGAGAAACAAGATGAAGGATCTCCTGTTCGTGACAAAGATGCACCTGCCGATGTTCAATTCTCAGAAACCTGAAGATAAGTCAGACGAGGACTGGGAATTTGAGCACAACCAAGTGTGCGGCTACATACGGCAATTTGTTGAAGACAATGTGTACAACCACATTTCTGGTGTGACACATGCAAGGTCGTTATGGGACAAGCTCGAAGAGTTGTATGCCTCTAAAACAGGTAACAACAAATTATTTTACTTGACAAAATTAATGCAAGTAAAATATGTAGAAGGGACAACTGTGGCAGATCACCTTAATGAAATACAAGGGATTGTCGACCAGTTGTCGGGAATGGGCATAAAGTTCGATGACGAGGTACTTGCTCTTATGGTGCTGGCAACACTCCCAGAGTCATGGGAAACCTTGAAGGTTTCAATCACCAATTCTGCACCCAACGGTGTGGTAAACATGGAGACAGTCAAGAGTGGCATTCTGAATGAAGAAATGAGACGCCGATCACAAGGAACATCTTCTTCACAGTCAGAGGTGTTGGCTGTTACGACCAGGGGGAGAAGTCAAAATAAGAGCCAGAGTAACAGAGATAAGAGTAGAGGTAAATCCAACAAATTTGCAAATGTTGAGTGCCATTACTGCAAAAAGAAGGGGCATATCAAAAGATTTTGCCGACAGTTCCAGAATGACCAGAAGAAGAACAAAGGCAAAAAGGTGAAGCCCGAAGAAAGCAGTGATGATGAAACGAACTCCTTTGGTGAGTTCAACGTTGTCTACGATGACGACATTATCAATCTGACAACCCAATAGATGACCTGGGTGATTGATAGTGGGGCTACCATTCATGCGACGCCACGGAGAGAACTCTTCTCATCTTACACACCTGGAGACTTTGGTCGTGTAAAGATGGGAAATGCCAATTTCTCAACAGTTGTAGGCAAAGGTGATGTTTGCCTAGAGACCATGAATGGGATGAAGCTACTTTTAAGAGATGTCAGGCATGCTCCAGATATGCGCCTGAATCTGATCTCCGTAGACAAGCTCGATGAGGAAGGTTACTGCAATACCTTCCATAATGGCCAATGGAAGCTCACGAAGGGCTCATTGGTGGTGGCGCGGGGCACGAAGCAGTCAAAGTTGTACGTGACCCAGGCGAGCATCTCCCAACAAGTTATAAATGTTGCGGAGAATGATAGCAATATCAAGTTGTGGCATAGACGTCTTGGCCACATGAGTGAGAAGTCAATGGCGCGTTTGGTAAAGAAGAACGCCTTACCAGGTCTAAACCAGATCCAGTTGAAGAAGTGTGCTGACTGTTTAGCTGGGAAACAAAATAGAGTTTCGTTCAAAAGATTCCCTCCTTCCAAAAGGCAAAATGTGTTGGATCTGGTACACTCAGATGTATGTGGGCCTTTCAAGACGTCCCTCGGTGGTGCCCGATATTTCGTGACCTTTATTGATGATCATTCACGAAAGACATGGGTATACACGCTGAAGACCAAGGATCAAGTGTTTCAAGTTTTCAAACAGTTTCTGACCTTGGTGGAAAGAGAGACTGGTAAGAAGTTGAAGTGCATCCGGATAGACAATGGCGGTGAATACCAGGGTCAATTTGATGCTTACTGTAAAGGGCATGGTATTCGACATCAGTTCACACCTCCTAAAACTCCCCAGTTGAATGGCTTGGCTGAGAGGATGAACAGAACTTTGATCGAGAGAACCAGATGTTTACTCTCTCATTCAAAGTTACCAAAGGCTTTCTGGGGTGAAGCTCTAGTTACAGCAGCCTATGTGCTGAACCATTCACCCTGTGTCCCTCTTCAGTACGAGGCTCCAGAAAAGATTTGGTCAGGAAGAGATATCTCTTATGATCAATTGCGGGTATTTGGCTGCAAAGCCTATGTCCATGTTCCGAAAGATGAAAGGAGCAAACTTGATGTCAAGACAAGGGAGTGTGTATTCATCGGCTATGGTCAAGACATGATTGGCTATAAGTTCTATGATCCGGTGCAGAAGAAGCTCGTCAGGAGTCGAGATGTCGTGTTCGTTGAGGACCAAACAATTGAAGACATTGACAAAGTAGAGAAGTCCACTGATGATTCTGCTGAGTTTGAGTTGCCTCCAACAGTGGTGCCGAGACAAGTTGGAGATGATGTTCAGGATAATCAACCTGAAGCCCCTGATCTTCCTAATGAAGATGAACCAGCAGATACTGAAGGTAACGAGGATAATGGTGATGATGATGCAGACGAGGAGGATCAACCTCAACCACCAATCCTCAATAACCCTCCTTATCACACAAGATCTGGAAGAGTTGTGCAACAGTCTACCAGATATTCTCCACATGAGTATGTGTTACTCACTGACAGGGGAGAACCCGACAGCTTTGAAGAAGCTATTGATGATGAACATAAGGAGAAGTGGATAGAAGCCATGCAAGACGAGATGAAATCCTTGCATGAGAACAAGACGTTTGAGCTGGTGAAGTTGCCGAAAGGCAAGAGAGCTTTGAAGAATAAGTGGGTGTTCAAGATGAAGCATGATGAACACAATTCCCTTCCGAGATTCAAAGCAAGATTGGTCGTCAAAGGTTTCAATCAAAGGAAAGGCATTGACTTTGATGAAATATTCTCACCAGTTGTGAAAATGACCTCAATACGCACGGTGCTGGGATTAGCAGCAAGCCTCAACCTGGAGGTTGAGTAGATGGATGTAAAAATCGCCTTCCTACATGGTGATTTGGAAGAGGAGTTACACATGGAGCAACCAGACGATTTCCAGCAAAAGGGGAAAGAAGACTACATTTGTAGATTGAGGAAAAGCCTCTATGGCTTAAAACAGGCACCAAGGCAGTGGTACAAGAAGTTCGAGTCGGTGATGGGGCAACACGGCTACAATAAGACAACTTCAGACCATTGTGTGTTCGCTCAGAAGTTTTCTGACGATGATTTCATCATCCTATTGCTCTATGTGGATGATATGTTGATTGTTGGCCGGAATGTTTCCAGAATTAATAGCTTAAAAGAACAGCTAAGCAAGTTTTTCGCCATGAAAGACTTGGGGCCAGCAAAACAGATCCTTGGGATGAGGATTATGCAAGACCGAGAAGCCAAGAAGTTATGGTTGTCTCAGGAGAAGTACATCGAGAAGGTACTTCAACGGTTCAACATGGAGAAAACTAAAGCAGTTAGCTGTCCTCTTGCTAACCACTTTAGATTGAGCACCAAGCAAAGCCCGTCAACAGATGATGAGAGAAGAAAGATGGAGCGGATTCCATATGCTTCAGCAGTAGGAAGTTTGATGTATGCCATGGTTTGTACACGGCCAGATATCGCTCACGCTGTAGGAGTGGTAAGTAGATTTCTTTCTAATCCAGGAAAGGAACATTGGGATGCTGTTAAGTGGATTCTCAGGTATCTTCGAGGAACCTCCAAACTATGCTTATGTTTTGGAGAAGACAACCCTGTGTTGGTTGGCTATACTGATGCAGATATGGCCGGAGATGTTGATTCTAGAAAATCAACTTCAGGATACTTGATTAACTTTTCAGGGGGAGTTGTGTCATGGCAATCAAAGTTGCAAAAATGTGTTGCATTATCAACTACTGAAGCTGAATTCATCGCAGCAACGGAGGCTTGCAAAGAATTGATATGGATGAAGAAGTTCTTAACTGAACTTGGATTTTCGCAAGACGGTTATCAGTTATTTTGTGATAGTCAAAGTGCTATCCACCTTGCGAAGAATGCCTCATTCCATTCCAGATCCAAACATATTAATGTGAGATATAATTGGATCAGGGATGTGTTGGAGAAGAGGATGTTGCGGCTTGAAAAGATCCATACAGACGAAAATGGATCGGACATGTTGACCAAGACTTTACCGAAAGGGGAGTTTGAGTTCTGTAGAGAAGCTGCAGGGATAGTGGATCCACCATATAGTTGGAAGGGGGAGAATTGTTAGTTTTTCCAATAATTATGGTGATGTATGGGAGAGGTAAGCAATGATGCAACTCTCCTTAGTGAGATAAGCAATGATGCAATGAGTGGTATGTGAGATGGGAATATTGCAAATTGATCCTTCTTGGTAGGTGAGATTGTAGTATTGCAAATTGATCCTTCTTGGTAGGTGAGATTTGCACTTTTGATCCCTATCTCAAAACTATAAATACCCCCTTCCATTTCATTGTATAACACACCAAAAAAAAATATATCAAAACTCAAGAAGAAAGAGTTTGAGAGGGAGAGAGATGTAGTTCCTTTAGGAATGTTTCCTAACAGGGGAGTGACAAAATAGTGAGTAGAAATACTAGTCGGGTATTTTTCGGGAAACACTTTTGTGTGCGCCACTATTTTGGGTAGAGCTCAGGAATTGTTGTACCTCCAAATTATTGGGGAAGTCTCTCTTTGTATGCCTGCTAAATGTTTTAGTGGAAGTTGGTGTCGGATTTGTGGACGTAGCCTAAACGTTTTAGGTGAACCACGTTAAATATTGTGTCATTTATTTTTGGTTTCGTTGATCATTTATTTTATTTCGCTGTGCAGTAGTGTTTAGTGCCACCGGGTCCTAACATAAAACACACTCAAGAAAATCCAACCCCTTTTGTCGTTGTGATCAATATTGACTTCTATTCTTCAATCTCAACATTTTTTTATTTCTTCTCAAAATCTGCTGAAATATTAAATTCTGGAAAGCAAAGAAAATGAGTTACAGTAAGAAGAAAAACAGTGATTTCTCTTCTTCTCTTAGGCCATTTCTTTCGTGCTTCTTCATTAAAAATGAAAGCAAAGTTGTGAAAAATTCGATATCTGGACCGACCTGAGGCAACTATGATATCTGCAGCCAAGCATTTCTCATCAGCTCACAAAGTTCGATTGATTTAGTTGTTTATGTGGTGACCAAGGACATGACCTTGATAGAAAAGTATGGAAGTCGAAGATTTGGTTAGTAGAGTAGGTAGTCTAGAGTGTTCATAACAGTAGTATTATTATGCAGTCTCGCTGTTTATTGGTAGTAGGCTTTTATGCTTTCGTGAGCCGATGGTCTATTGAAAATAGCCTCTATATCCTCACAAGGAAAGGGTAAGGGCTGCGTATACACTACCCTCCCCAGACCCCACGGTGTGAGATAATATTAGGTATGTTGTTGTAGTGGTGTATTTGGTATGAAAAAACAGAAAATAAGTCGTTTCTTGCAATCAAACACCAAAAAATATTTTTCTTGAAAAATACTTTCCGTTAAAAAGGAACAAAATGACTTTCTTCGCTTATGTTTTTTTTTTCCATTAGTACATTCAATTTCTAAATTTTAGAGAGTGTTAGATAGCGAGATAAAGTTTCATCTAAAAAATTTCTTAAAAATATTATCCGTCCTGCAAAAACACTAATGTATCTCAGGTAACACTAGGTGATTCATTACTTAGGATGGGGATATATATTCAATGAATTAATTTGCGTATTCTACTATTACTATAACTAGTGGCAGATCCTGAATTTTTGATGGTGCCAATTCTGAATTGAGGAACTGAGTATATTGTTTTGTGCATAGTTATGGCATAATATTGAGTATTGACAACAAATAAATGTATGGAACCCTTTGTAATAAGGGGACGGATATAGCCCTATAGTAATTGGTTCAATTAAACTCATAATTTTGATGCGAATTATAAATTTATGTGCAAAAATTATTAAAATAGCATTAAAGTATATATGTGAAGCCATAACTTTAAGTATATAAAGAGTAATGCTAAAAATCTTAAAATTGAACTCGTAAAATTTAAATCCCGAATCCCGATGTTTGTAATGCGTGGCCTTATATATGGCATGATGAAATAAAACAACTTTATATGCTTTTGGAACAAATAACATGGTTTTATTATTACTGCAAACTTTTTTACAGTTTAAAGATTTTAGACACTTAACAGAGTAAACTTAGACAGTAATAAGAAAAAGAAACTAGAGTGGTCTCAGACATATTTGTACTGCTTTTCTTCCGCTTGCCTTCTCCAAAATGACATCAATTCATCAAACTGCACATTACAGAAATCAAAGCACACATATTAGCATTATTCTTGTATATAGGGAAACATAAGTTGACATATACATTAGTATATCAATTACATCCATGATTCTTTAAGTTACGAGATGAATCAATAGCAAGTTGAATGGTGTTGTTTATTTTGCGAATAAATTATGCAGGGATTATATTGCAGATATTATAAGGCTGGAAACAGTTTTTTGAGAAATGTAGGGTAAGGTTGCGCGTACGATAAACCCTTATGGCCCGACCCTTCCTCAGACCCCGCCTAGCGGGAGCTTAATGCACCGGCTGTCCCCTTTTTTTTTTATAATGCAGATATGTAAAACGAGGAGTAATAATCATTGGATAATACAGTGTATATGTTTTTTTGGACGAAAGTTTGTTCATAGCATGAAAAATGGATGAAAAGTTCTACTTCATACTAACATGTACAACAACAACGACAACAACAACATATACATTTCCAGTGTGATTTCACAAGTAGGATATGGGAAAGGTGGTGTGTACATAGACCTTGCTTCTACCTTTACCTTTGTGGGATAGAGATACTATTTTTGGTCGACTCTCGGCTCCAGAAAAATATTTTCCAAAATAGGCTTGAAAAATTCACTTCGAATGAAAAATTAAACTAGTCAGGCTTGTAAAACCAACGTACCGATTTTTGTCCACGAATCTCAGGAACTGGTGTTGGATTTGCTTCTTGATCAATGCAAACTTCATCCATTTTTATTTCATCTTCTTCTGATTCACTAAGATCAAAATTAGGAAACTCATAAGGGTCCAACTGGAAACTAACTTGCCTCTCCTGACCATGATTTCCTTCAGTTGATAACTCAATTATCTTTTTGGGACATTTATACATAATTTCTGGCAGTAGTAAACCAAACATGTACACAGACCAAGCTGGAAATAGTAAGATTAAAGACACTGATATGAAAATCATAGCAGGAACCAAAATTGGAAGAAAAAATAAGCCAAGAAAAAGAATGAAACATAGCTTGAAAACTAGAAGCATTGACTAGAATGCCTTATACTATACTTTGATTAATGCTTTATAGTGAAGATTGAAACTTGGAATTCAAAAGTTTGTTATATTTAAGTCAGCATATCTTGATTTAGAAGTTATGAAGATTGGATATTAGGAAATGTAGTTCAATATTTTGTTACATATCTAAGTCAGCCTATCTAGATTTAGTAAGTTCTCTAGTAGGTGAGCATTCAAGAAAGTGTTGACTAGAGTCGAAATTATTTTGGATCCATTTGGTAGTTGAAGGATATGACAGAAGCCACCTTCTGTCATTAATTTTTTCTGGTTCCGAAATTTACTGGACTGACTAATTATATTCGTGCCATGTTAGACCTCTAAGAGGTAAAGCGCTCCTTATCAATAGGTTCTTTGTTTTGAGGACTCTAACTTGAAATTTCTAGTTAAATATATACTTGCATCTAGTGCTTACCCCAAATAAAAAAAATTAATTTTAGTAGTTAAAAATTAAAGTGAGAATACATATTATTTTTTAAGCATTTAAGTTGTGCGACATTATCAATATATTACAAAATAGGGATTTAAGTTATATAAACTGGTAGTATAAAGATTCTTTTAAACTAGCAGTGAATTTTAATATGTGATAGCATGTTAGTTATGACTATTGTATAAGGTTTCGATTAATATTTATCAAGAGATTGACTTGTAGTTACCTAAAAGTGACTTGATTAAGTAAATATTTTTTACCATCACTTTAAACTCAAAAATTATTTACACAGTCAAGTCTATTACATAAGATAATTACAAATAAAGTGTAATAAGCATTGACTACCGGGAAAATAATCATAAATGACCAGCTCTTACAAATTAAACTATATTAAGAGTGCAAAAAAAAAAATCTCTACGTTATCAATGTTGATGACTCTTAACAAGAACTTCACAAAGCAAAAAGGAAAAGGAAGTAATTAATTAGATTATTTAATGTACTATATTTTGTTCCTTTATCTACTATTTTTATATTAGGTGTTGGAGTAAATTCGGCATGGCTACTAGCTCGTATGAACGCCATGGTAATTTGTGTGTTATAATTAAAAGGCAAAAAATAATGTCTCTGACGTACCAATTTTCAACTCAAGGACATGCTCTACGGAACCAAGATTATGAACTAACTTATGTGTAACGATCCGATCAGTCGTTTCAAAAGTTGTAATCTCATTCCCCTATTTTATGCTTCTCTTGTGTTCCAAAGCTGTATTATGACTTATCAGGTTAGTTGGTTCGGCTCCGGAGTGATTTCAGAATGAGTTGAGACACTTATAGCCCGTTTGGCCAAGCTGCAAAAATAGTTTATTTTGAGAAGTGCTTTTCTCAAAAGTAGTTTTTTGAGAAGCAGTTTGTGTTTGGCTAATTAGTTTGAAAAGCACTTCTGAGCAGCAATTAGTGTCTGGCCAATAAAAAACTGCTTCTAAGTGTATTTTTCTAAAAAATGCTTCTCAAAAAAGTGCTTTTGGAGAGAAGCTACTTTTTTCTGCTTCTCCTTAAAAACACTTTTTTTTTCCTTCCAAAAGCTTGGCCAAACACCTCAAATTGAGGCCAAAAGTGCTTTTGGCAAAAAAAAAAGCACTTTTGGCAAAAAAAAAAGCTTGGCCAAACAGGCTATTAGTCTCTTATTTGAAAGCTTAAGTTGGAAAAGTTGACCAGATGTTGACTTATGTGTAAACGACCTTGGATTTGAATTTTAATGGTTCTGTTAGCTCCGTTAGGTGATTTTGGACTTAGGAGCGCGTCCAGATTGTGTTTTGGAGGTCCATAGTAGAATTATGCTTGAATTGGCGAAAGTAGAAATTTTTGAAAGTTTGACCGGGAGTGAATTTTTTGATATCGGGGTCGGATTGGATTTCCGGAAGTTAGAGTAGGTTCATGGTGTCATTTATGACTTGTGTGCAAAATTTGAAGTCAATCGAACGTGATTTGATATATTTTGACGTCGTTTGTAGAATTTGGAAATTTTAAAGTTCAATAGGCTTGAATCCGTGTATAATTCGTGGTTTTGATGTTGTTTGAGATGATTTGAGGATTCGACTAAGTTCATATGATGTTTTGGAACTTGTTAGTATATTTTGTTGATGTCCCGAGGGCCTCGGATGAGTTTCGGGTGGTTAACAGATCATTTTTGGACTTAGGATGTTGGCTGATAACTGCTGGTGTGATTCTTCTGGTTTCCTTATACGCGATTGCATGAGTGGGTCCGCGATCGCGTAGGTATATTGAGGGCAACTGGGGAATTGTTCTATGAGATCTCCAGTTGAGGTACGCGATTACGGAGGTTGGTGAGTCTGGTCATCGCGGTCATGAGGAGAGTTCCGCGTTCGCTTAGAGTGCTAGATCACGTGAGGTTTAGGAATTTCTCTATGCGATCGCATAGTTATGGATGCGATCCCGTACCTTTAGTTAGTCAGCTGTACGCGATCGCATGGTCTGATTCACGTTCGCGTACGGTGAAAGTGTGGGGCAACATAGTTGTACTATGCGAACGCCGGAGGATGGCCCGTTCGCGATGAAGGATAACTTGCGCAACAGTGTTAAATTTCAAAAACGAGGGTGTGAACCCGTTTTTCATATTTTGAGCTAGAGACCACAGATTTGAGCGATTCTTGAAGGGGTTTTCGTGGAGTTGATTGGGAAAAGTGATTCTTACTTGGTTTTGGCTAAATTCCGTGTTTATGTCTTTAATTTCATCATTTCATTTGTGATTTGTGATGGAAAATTGGGAAAAAGGAGGAAGTGTTCTTGAGTAGATTTTTGGGGTTTTGAATGGGATTTTGTTATCGGATTTGAGTAAGTTTTGTATGGTTAGACTCGTGAGTGAATGAGCTTTCGGGTTTTATAACTTTTGTCGGATTTTGAGACGTGGGCCTGGGGCTCGGGTTCGGGTCGATTTCGGATTTTTGGCAATAATTTAGTACTTTTCTTGTGGAATTGACCCCTTTAGCCTATATTGATTTTATTGTACTACTTGTTGCTAGATTAGGGACGTTTGGAGACTGATTTGAGAGGCAAAGGCATTTTGTTGTAGAGTTTTGCTCGGATTGAGGTAAGCAACACTTTTAAACTTGGTTCTGAGGGTTCCAAACCCTTAATTATGTGTTATGTGATTGATATTGAGGTGACGCACATGCCAAGTGATGGGCGTGCGGGCGTGCACCATGAGAATTGTGACCTGGTTGATTCCATGACACTGCATAATGACTCTATCTTGTTGATATCCGTATTTTCATAATGTGATAAAGTAATTGAGCTGTAAATCATGCTATACATCATGTTTAGGCTATATGCCGGTACTGTTGGGATCCATAGTGATCGTTTCTTACTGTCATTCTACTATTTTCATTGATATTTCGTACTCAGTCATGTACATGTATTTCATATCATATCTCAGTCTCACTTGTTATCTATTGATACATCATATCATTATTTCGGGCTAGTTTTCATGACATTTTAAGACCGTGAGTGAGACTAGAGAGATTGATGACTGAATGAGGCCGGGAGCCTGATTATGAGTGACAGTTATGGGATCGGGCTGCACGCTTCAGTGGTTATATTGATTTGTGATAACACTTGGGTTGTAGGATCCCCTCCGGAGTCTGTACATACCCCTAGTGAGCGCGATTGATATTATTGAGGGATGGATCTTCCCTGGACATGGATCTTGTTTGAAGTGCTTGATACCTGGAGATGGATCTTCTCCATTGGGCTGGATTGGCCTTCCTCGTTACTGGTTGACTGATGGTCAGTGATGTATATATTCCGGGATGGATCTTTCCTGGGCCGTATAAGCCATATACAGTACCGAGTGGTTGCGCATTTGAGAGTGTGAGCACATGAGGCTGTCAGCATGGTGCATCACATACAGCATGTGCATTGGCATGTAGAGATAGAAGAGTTATATTCTTCACATTGTTCAACTCTGATCTATTTTTACTATTTTAAGCTATCTGTTTAACTTGAAAGCATGCCTATGTTTCTGCACAGTTATTTCTGTTTTACCTGCGTCGGTTGAGTTTGTCACTACCTTTTAGTCCAAAGGTTGGACTTATTACTTATTGAGTTGGATGTACTCACGTTACTCCCTACACCTCGTGTGCAGATCCAGGCGCTTATGGTCACGGCTGCTGCTGATTGAGGCTTCAGAGTTTGGAGACTATCGAGGTAGCTGCACGGCGTTTGCAAGCCTTGAATCTCCTTCTTTATCTCTATTTATATTTTCAATTTTATTCTCTAGACACTGTAGTGGACTGTATTCTGATTTATACGTTCATGTACTCAGTGACACCCCGATTTTGGAATGGATTGTATCGTATTTTGGATTATTTCTATTTTCAAAAAGGCCTTTCTTTAATATTATTTGCTTTCGTTTTTATTTTCAAAGTTTTTTACTGTGACGAGTTGTTAAGTAGAGGCTGCCCTAGTTCCGCGATAGGCTCTATCATGACAGTTCATTTTGGGTCGTGACATTATGAATTAACTTAAATGTTGTTTAATCCAAAAACTGATTTTAGAAAAAAAATAGAATTGGTATTTTAAGACCACTAGGTCAAAGAAGTACTGGGGGGAGGTAATTAGGTAGGACTTGATATTGCTTCATCTCACTGACGACATGAACCTTGATAGGAAGGTATGAAAGTCGAGAATCAGGGTAGAAGGTTAGTAGGTAGTCAAGTGTGTGTCTTCTCCATACCAGTGGTATTAGTAGTTAGCCTTGTATTATGTTATTGGTAAATCCTATTACTACATGTTGATTATTTTGCTTGTTTTTTTATTATCTTGTTGTTATTACTGATTGTTATTACTGCTTTCTTTTCTTCGTTCCTCGAGTTGGGGGTCTATCAAAAACAGTTTCTCTACCGTCAAGGCAGGGGTGAGGTCTGCGTACACACTATCATCCCCAAACCCCACTCGTGAAATTATACTAGGTTCATTGTTGAAACCGGGGTAATGGGCACTATGATTTTCCGGTGGGGAAAACGAATTGAGGACATAACTTCATGAAATCAGAATCGAAGCTGGGAGCCGCCCGTATCACGGCTCGAACACAACACCTGCTTTCGAAACCATAGGGACCATGCCCCCCAAACCCGGCCCGAGTTCTGAGACCTAAGAAAGCATTGCCAAACGACCTCACACGATTAATAGAGGGTCGTGAAAATCGTGCCCAACCGGATATCACGGCGTAGATCTCGGCTCATAGAAACATATCTGTGATTAGCGAAAAGGGATATTTTTACCTTTCTTAGGATTGTACTTAGGGTAAAACTCCTCTACTATATGTTGATACCCAATTTTTTTCTATATATTTTTATATGCATAAATACCTTTGAAATATCATATATATGCATATATAAGCATGCACAATGTTTTTATAATTTTTTTCCATAATTTTAAGGATTTAAATTGATTTATTTCCTTCCCTTTTATTCATAAAATTCCCAATAATTATTTTCCAAATTATTGTTATGATGATTTATTCATTTAATTTCTATACTTATTCCAAAATATGGTTAATATAATTTTTTATGCATTTTTATAACTGCATTTGGTTTTTTAAGCTAAATTGCATATAATTGCAATGTTAGCCCATTTAATGGATAATTACATTTTATATGCGTAAAATTGGTCCCTATATTTTAAAATTATAAATATATATTTTAAATCATTTTGTTACATAAAATTATTTTTCAGAAATTATTTATTACTTATTATAATTTAAATAGGGAAAATTGGCTATTTAAATTATAGCCAGATTTGCATTTCGATTATAGCCTAAATTGAACCCAACCCCCAGCCCAATTTCCTACCCAATTGCCCGACCCAGACCCTATATACACTTACCCAAACCCGGAACCCATCTACCCGATCAAATCCTGACCGTTGATCTCCCAAATCAACGGTCCATATCAATCCTTTCCTTTTTTAATTCCAACAACCCCTAACCCTATCTCATTTCCAAAATTCCGTCACCCTCAAATCCTCTCATATCCTCTTTTCTCTCAACCTAACCCTAGCCTCTTTCAACCGCCTCCCTTCTCCGGTCTTCTCCGGTGACCACCCTTCAATCCCAAGCCTCCAATGGCTCCTCCGTTGCCTTGCTCATCTTCTCTGAGGCCTTCAAGGGCCCTGGACCACGCCGACTTATATCTAGGATTTGCTGTTTTGGCTGTTCATGGCTACTTTGGTGTGATTTCGAGCAAAATCGCATTGTATTTGTTACGATCTTTGAAGTTCTAAACAGGTTCTTCATCTCTATTTGGGTTTCCTTTGAAACCCTAATTTTTGTTTGCATCTCTTAGATCTGTGCTATTTTCAAACGATTCAAGTCTGTTCCTTCTATGTTTTGCACTGTTCTCGAACCTTTTTTGCAAAAATCATCGATTTCAAGTGGTTTTACTTTCTCTTCTTCTACACTTTATTTAAATCGATTCTTTATGTTTAAACTTCTATCCTTTGCATATCTTGACTGATTCTACGTTTTTACTCCCTTTTCAACTCGCCTATGTGGAAAACCCTAATTTCTTAGTTCCAATCTTGGGTTTCTGGGTTCTATTTGATAACATGTTCAGTAAATCCGTATGTTTCTATAATTCTATGATTTTTTGCCCTATGTTTGCTTGTTATGGTTCTTAATTGTGGTTATCCCTGCCTATTGTGTGATTTTGCCTTAATTGGTTCACCAATGTTTCTAATTCTTCACTTCTCCTACCTGTATCATGCTTAGCTTACTAATTCAGACTATGCTCTACATGAATCCCTAATTTTATATGTGATTCTTGTCCTACTCGACCTCTTAGGGTTCGAATTTTGCTTACAATGTTCTTGTTCTTATAGAATGGTGCTCAATCAATGCTACCTCCTATTCTTGCATCCTTGAATCTTTGTGATTGATTTTTCACTGATTTCGCGTGTTATTTCTGCTGATTTTTACCTTGTAGAATGCTTTGACCTTATTCTATGGTCAATCATGCTATTAATTGATTTCTTAAGACTTTCCTTGATTGAAATGTGCTGAACCTAACCTCTATTACCTATTGTGTACTTGTACTATGCAGAAAATATTTCCTTATTTGTCATGTCCAGCCTTATACAATTTCTTTCCTTACTTGTCATGTGTCTATGACCGTTTGAGTTTAACTCCTCAATTAAAGGGAGTACTTGCCTTGATTTTCTGATTGACTGATTCTAAGTTCCATAATTACTAATGGACTTTGATTTTTACCTTATTTACTACCTGCTTTCAAACTATAAGTACCTTAGTCTTTCATTAGCACATCGCACGAACTCTTGGTTCAAAAACTATCTCTCACACTCAAACTTTCTACTCTCTCTTTTGTACTACTTCCTACTGCTCTAAGTTAGCCGACTGCAAGCCAAGGCTAACCATTATGTTCTCTTGTTCTTTCACTCTGCTTACTATCCTTTTTACTGGTATGTTCTAGTTTCAATTCAAAGTCCCAACAACAATTTGATTTTCTTATTGCTTCTGTTCATTTTGTTTCTAGTTTGCTTCTATTTGTGGTTTTGTTGTGAAACTTGTAGTTGATAGTTACATTATTAGCATGTTATTATGTCTTCCCCTTCCTTGAGATCAGTCTACTCCCCTTATGTGTGTTACTGAGCATGTCTTACCAATCATCTCTTACTTATTATGTGTTTACCACCATGAGTCCCCAAATCCCTATCACCCCCTCTGTAAGTGATCTTGTTCTTTGTGTATAGTTTTGTGATTATGCCTGGTCAGCTATTTCTTAGCATGTCTATACCAATTCCTAGACATTTGCTTGATTATGTGCTTGCAATCAAGTGTTCTATGTATCCCAAACCCCTTGACCCCTGTTTGTGACTACTGAATTTACATTGGTTCAGTGACTACTGGCTATGTACAAACCAGTCCTAAGGTGTTTGGACTTCTGTTCATTTCTTCAATCTCTTTCCAAACAGTCTTTGTTGTTTTACTACATTACTTTCAAACAGACTTCCTCTTTTATTACAGTTTTTTACTAAAACCTATAAACTTGTGTCAATCACTTTCACTCTACTCTTAGTCAATAATTCTTCCCCCTCTAGTATGTGTACTTCCTTGGGATCCTCTTGATAACCCTCTGAACTCTGGCATACTGAGGTTGACCTTACCACACTGCACTTGTTCAATTTTTGGTTACCAAGTCTAGATGTGTAAGCACTGCCCGGGATCCTTGAGATCCTTAGGAAACTTTGATGCACCTAGACTATGTCATTGTCTATGGAATTGAGGCATTTGAGGCCATTGGAGGCTTTGGGAAATCTGGGCCTAATCGGAGGCTCCCTATAGAATAGCTTCTTGATTTTTCTTTTACTTTTGTAATTCATTCATTGGTTTGTAATAACTTGTAAATAAATATTGGGGTATTTAGTGAAAAGGGTGTGTAGATACATGTTTATGGGGTAATTAGGGTAGAAATCATGTTCGTAGGACTTTACATTTAATCTGAATTCTTTACCAAGTAGAAATCATGTTTATAAGGCTTTACATTTTGTCATGTTTAGAAATCATGCATATAGGTTCCAAATAATCATGCCTTCAATGACTTAAAATCGGATTAACTAATAGATGCCATGCCTATAGGACTCAATCCAGATTCTGTTATGATAAGTGTTTATGTATGTTTTCATTGTCTTAAAATTAGATTAACTAATAGATGTCATGCCTATAGGACTTAATTCAGATTCTGTTACAGCGAGTGTTATGTATATTTCCATGCCTGCAAGTCTTTAAAATCAGTTTCAAACGTAGATTGTTCAATTGCCATTATAGGAGTACTTAGAAGACAAGTAGAATGAGAGCGAGAGATGAAGAAAGGTGATGACTATAAAATATTCATATATTATATACTTAAAAATAAATTATTTTAAATAATATATATATAATATGTCAATTATCTGTATTTTCTAATAGTATTTTGCAGGAAATAAAAATATCATGATAAAGCAAATAAAGGAATAAAAAGAGAAGCACGAGGCATCATGGCAATAGAAGCACGACGATCATGGCAATAGAAGCACGACACATCATGGCAAAAGAAACGCGAGGCATCGTGGCACCTTATGAGATTTGATTTCTATAAATAGGATGTCTGTGTTGAAAAGGGGGAGATATACGTGCCTAATTAGCAAACTTTTCTCTAGCTTTGGTTTTTACTTCTCTCTTTATCTATTTTATTTTATCTTGTAGTCTTTGAATTTTCTAAGAGTGTTGATAGTATTTTAAGAATTTCTTTCTTTGTGAGATTTAAATACTCCATAATGGAGTAATCTCTTTTGTTGGGATAGTTGATGAAGCTCGATAGCGTTATAATATTAATCTCGATTTTACTACATGCTTGACCTGAAACTTTCTAATTATATTTTTATATTGTGCTGGAATATTAGTTTTAATTAATTATTATCACTTCTATCTATTTATTTTCCAAAGTTAGTTGTATGTCAATTTTGTAATTCTCGCGAAGCAAAATTAATATACGATAACTATTGGGTAAAATAATAGAGTGAGAGTAATTCTTTTTAAGCTATCATTCCAAGTCTGTAATCTTGCTTACTTCCATTCTAATTCTCACAGAGGAGTTGTAGTTAGCAAGATTATTGATTTTTAGTAAAATTTAATCGCAAGAGGTTTTTGCTATCTTTTAGCACAATTCAAGCAAGAAAATTATTTCAGTTTAATCGTCACGAGTCATATATCAATTGATTTACATAACCTCGCGGAGTGTTATTAATTGATTATTTCTTAGTGAGCAAAATATAGTTGTATTAGCAATAAATAGTTATTCCTAAGAGAAATACATGTAGAAGCTAAGATTTTATTATTATCACGCTATCGAGTGAATTCAATGATTCCCAACTCGTTTTAAATACAAATCTTCCGAAAGTTATTTTGTTTCAACTTAAGCAATTTAAATTTTCAACAAATAAAACTTTATCAATCTGATTCTCTCAAATAGTAGTAAGAATATTATAAGTTTGTAGCTAGATTCTCCAATCTCTGTGGGACGATATCATAAACTATACTAGAATTTGACAAAGTACGAGTAGCAAAATCTTATACGCATTGGCCTCGTCAAATTTTTGGCGCCGTTGCCGGGGATTGGCACAAGTCTACTTCAGACTAAATATTCTGTTACTAATTTGGAAACTTACTATTAGTATTATTATCTTTGCTATCAGTGTGTACTAAATATTACTACTATTACTTTTACTATTACAAGTACTAACATCTTATACAAGTGTTATTATCATTTATTCTTTTTATCATTATTATAGCATATCAGTCACTATTATTAATACTAGTACTACTTGTAACTATATTCTATACTAGTATTATATTATTATTTTTCATCATTAGTTACTGTTACTACTAACTGATTTTGTTTACCATTTTTTTTCATAACATCAATTGCTAATTCGTACTAATATAATTACTATTATCATATACTACTACTACTACTATTAATAATAAGAATAATAATAATAATAATAACAACAACAATAACATTATCATACTACTATTTTTATTTGATCGCTTATTATTTTTGTCATCTTTGTTGTCCTTGTTATTCATCACTTTCTTTTAATTATTTTCTTCTAAGTACTACTACTACTACTACCACTTTAGGAGTTAAGTTCAGTTTGTTTGTTTTTAGAATTTTGAGTAGTTTATGACCCGCTCTTCTATAAAAGAGTTGGTCAATTACGATCCTGAAATTGAAAGATTTCTTCAATTGCGCAGGAAAGGACAAGCATTATCTTCCCAAAACATAGCTTATGAAGGTATGGAGAATCAGGAAGTAGAAAATATCAACCCACGCGAAGTACCAGTACAAATAGAGGATCAAGTTGATGAAGTGGCACCAAGGCCAACAAACAGAATCCTAAGGGATTATGCTAGACCTGACCGCTTCAACTGTGAATCTAGTGTCAGAAAACCTCCAGTGGCAGCCAACAACTTTAAAATCAGGACTGGCCTGATTCAAACAATTCAACAGTCTTGCATCTTCACTGGAGACGCAAGTGAAGATCCATACAGTCATTTAATTAACTTTTTGGAACTTGTTGAAACAACTAAGTATAATGGAGTACCTCCTGAAGCTATCAAGTTAAGGCTATTTCCTTTCTCTTTAAAAGGACATGCCAAGACATGGTTGCGAAGTTTGCCACAAGGTTCCATTACCACACGGGATCAAATGACTTAGAAATTTTTAAACAAATACTTTTCCCCTGCTAAAACCACAAAGTTAAGACAAGACATATTTAATTTCTTGCAGACTGACACAGAGTCAGTTTATCAAGCTTGGGAAAGGTTAAAAACAATGTTAAGAAAATGTCCACACCACGATATTCCTGAACATATGCAATTGTATATTTTTTATCACGGGATAAAACCCTCTTCTAGAAATGTGATAGATGCAGCTGCAGGAGGTTCAGTAATGGGAAAAACAATAGAGGAAGCGTTGTAATTGTTGAATGAAATTTCTGAGAATGCCATCCAATGGCCATCTGAGCGTATAATTATCAAGAAGGGCGCTACAGTAAATCAGGTTGATGCTTTAAATACACTAATATAGCAAATTGTTTCTTTGGAACAATAGTTTGAAACTTTTCAGGTTAATACACAACAACCAAACCAATATGAGGCTTGTGACATGTGTGGAGGAAATCATCAAAACCATGAATGTCAAGCAACCAATCACAATGATGAACATGTCAATGTCATCGGTTACAAACAATATACTTTTGGAAGTCCAATGGCACAGAAACATTCAGGATTTCAATGGAGCAATCCAAATGGTGCAGAGAACTCTCAAAGCTTCCAGAAGCAAAAAATACAGGGTCCACCCGGATACCAAAATCCAAACCATGGTCAATCAAACTTTAGACCTTACCAACAAGCAGGGCCCTATCAGCAAAGGCCTCAACAAGCTCATTCAAGTCTTGATGATCTTCTGTATAAGTATATTAAGGTCACTGATGAAAAGATGGAGAGCCAAAATTCATCCCTCAAAAATCTGGAAATACAGTTGAGCCAATTGGCAGCTCTTGTTTCAGAAAAGATTCAAGGTCCCTTACCAAGCAATACAGAGAAAAACCCAAAAGATCACCTTAAGGCCATCACCTTACAATCAGGTAAGGAGCTTGATGAACCCTATGCAGACCAGTCAGAACAACAGGTAAACAACGGTAAGAATGTTGAAATACCCTCTGAACCATCTCAAAAGAATAAAGTCAAGAAAAAAGAAGAAAACAATATTGAAAAATTGACTCCTCTCCCTGTGAATATTCCCTTTCCACAAAAAATAAAAAGAGAAAAACTTGACAACCAATGTCCAAAATTTTTGGAGATTTTAAAACAAATTCACATCAATATTCCTTTTACTGA
The DNA here is from genome assembly GCF_000715075.1 of Nicotiana tabacum. NCBI lineage: Eukaryota > Viridiplantae > Streptophyta > Magnoliopsida > Solanales > Solanaceae > Nicotiana > Nicotiana tabacum. The sequence continues at coordinate 10,389,680 of NC_134099.1, read as the reverse complement.
TGCTTTGTTACAAATGCCTTCATATGCCAAATTTTTAAAGGAAATTTTGTCAAGTAAAAGAAAATTAGAAGAAGTTTATGTGGTAATGCTTACGAAAAAATGCTGTGCTATACTTCAAAATAAGCTACCACAAAAACTTGGTGATCCAGGTAGTTTTACAATTCCATGCACTTTGGGAGGAGTATATTTTGAAAAAGCACTTTGTGATTCTGGAGCTTTAATAAATTTAATGTCATTTTATATCTTTAAAAAGTTAGATCTTGGTGAAATAAAAGACACAAGTATTTCTCTTCAGTTTGCAGATCAAAGTACTAAGAAACCTAAGGGAATAATTGAAAATGTACTCGTAAGAGTAGATAAGTTTGTTTTTTCTGTAGATTTTATAGTACTTGAAATGAAAGAATGTCCTAATGAACCAATAATTTTAGGTAGACCATTTCTTGCTATAGGAAGAGCAATTATAGATGTTCATCAAGGACAATTAATTTTAAGAGTTGATAAAGAAAGAGTCATATTTGATATGCAAAAGATACTAAGATATTCAGGAGATGAAACATCATCTTCATGTTTTTCAATTGACCTGATTAGTTATCTTACAGATGAATTCAAAGATGATCAATTAATTCCAGATTCAATGGAAAGATGCTTGATCGAATCAGGCGCCACACAGGACGATGATCCCACCATCAGAAAAGAAGCTGAAATATTGAACAAAGATTCAGAAGAAGAAGAGATGAAATCCGAAAAAATTCAACCAAAAATTGATTTTTCAGGTGACTGTGTAAAAGCATTTGAAACCCTTAAGGAAAAGTTATCAACTGAGTCACACCTCCTTTTTCACCCGCGCTGCCCGCAAAGGGACGTGGAAGGGAGTTTTTCCAATTAAAGGACAATCGAAATAGGATTTTATTTAAAGATTCAGAGTCGCCACTTGGGAGATTTATGGTGTCCCAAGTCACCGGTTGAATCCCGAATCGAGGAAAATATTGACTCTGTTTAATAGTCTGCGCACCAGAAATCCGGATAAGGAATTCTGTTAACCCGGGAGAAGGTGTTAGGCATTCCCGAGTTCCGTAGTTCTAGCACGGTCACTCAACTGTCATATTCGACTTGATTATCTGATTTAATACATGTTGAACCTATGTGCGAATTTTAACTTTTAACCGCTTTTATCATTATTTACAAACAAGCTTGATAGAACAGCCCCCAAAGTTTGTAAAGACTAAACAGCAACAACCAATGAAAACAATAGCCAATCCAATAGCAAACTCAGGAAGAACCAATTGAAACCGCAACAGTACTAGTTCCTCAAATTACTGAACTTTTAAATATTAAAAATTCAGCCTAGACTCTCTGAAAAGAACTGAAAGAGAACTCGTTTTTCTTTCTCCAAAGAAAAAACCCAGCCCCAAACTCTCTCCAAAAATCCCCAATTCTCTCTCAATGTTCAGAAAATCCCCCCCCCTTTGGTCTTGAATGACCCTATTTATAACAAAACTCTTGCCTTGAAAGACTTAAACTAATCCGAAATATCCTCCCCACACTTGCATGTCTTGTTCCCCATTACTGCATGCTTTGTCTCCCACTATATTAAACAAATACATTAATTCCCACCACTATATGTCTTGTCCCCCACTATATTAAACAATGCATTATTGCCCACTACCATATGTCTTGTCCCCCATTATGCACTAAATAATGTATTAATTCCCACCATTATGTCTTGTCCCCCACTACGTATTATTTTAATATTATTAGTGCCTAGTGGACGGAGCACTCAAATTAATCATTTTTTAAAACTTAAAATCCCGAAAATGCCCCTGCAACTACTGAAATTACCATTCTACCCCATCAGCTATATCCAATCCTCCTAAATCAATTAACCAAACTATAACAGCTATAACCAATCTTAATTGAGAAATCCTAACAATTGACTAAATTGAAACACATGGAACTAACTCTCAATCAATGACATTAAGACAATTCAACAAAGCCAGATTCATATCCAAAACAAACTTAGCGGAACAAATAGGTAAATCCAAATCACTAAACACAATCATCAATTGAATTCAAACTAGATCAAACAACATCATAACAAAGATGAATGATTCAGAACAAAACTATGCTGAACTACTACAGTCAGATTTTAGACTACAATTGATACACAAATACATGGGCTGATTTAACGATTTTCTAAGTTAAACCTGTACAAAAAATCTAGGAATATTGAAAGTATATCGACATTAAATCGTAGTCTATATTCCTGGGTTCGAATTCAAACTAATACAAACTTCAAACAAAAAATGAACATAAATTATCTATAATATAAACAAAGACCTGGGTTCGAATTCAAACCAACCTATCGGAACACGAACATAATCATAAAAAGAAGAAAAGGAGCGGAAGATGAATTCACTGAACGAAAACTAAAAGAAAAGTGAACGGAAACCTACTAGTTTGAAGTCCGGGTTCGAAAGGAAACCTCGACACGCCTGAACAAACATCACTATTTTCAACCTATTTTCGTTTTTGATGCAGTGACGATCGAGTTCACTGGTTTGTGGTCGTTTGCGGATGAAGCTGGACGTTGGGTGGTCGAAGAACTGATGGAGTCGACGGTGGTCGTTCATGGCTGGACGTAGCAGAAGAGATGGTGGTCGCTCATGTGGAGTGGTCGTTGTTGGTTTTTCCGGCGACTGGAGGAAATGACGAAGGAGATGAAGTTGGTTGTTTGGATGAGCTGCTGGTCGACGACGAGCTGCTGGTGGCGGCGATGACAGTTGAAGACGAAGCAGCGGCCATGATAGTCGTGGGGCTGCTCCAGGTTGTCGTGATGATGTTAAAGACGAAGAAGAAGAAACAACAACCATGGTTGCTGGAGATGGAACTCGTTTTGGACTGGAGGTCGACGTGGTCGTTCATGGTGGTTCGTCCATGGCTGGAGTTGAAGACGAAGCAGAAAAAGCAGCAACTCACGTCGCGGAATGGGGAGGAGCAGGGACGACTGGTCGCTTGGTTTTGATGACGAGGGAGGTTGGTTTTACAGCTGGTTGGTTGTTCGCTGATGAGAGGAGGAGGCGAGCTGAAGAGTGGTCAACGAGGGGGGTCGTCAGACTGCCTCACGTCACTGGGCTGTTGGTTTCGATGAAGAAGAAGAAGAAGAAGGCAGCCATGGGAGGGTGGTTTTGAGCTGTGTGTGTGTGTGTTTTCTTGTTGAAGGAGGAAGATGAAAGGGGGCGGATGTTTTTTACGGTTTGGGGAAATGAAGAGTGAAAAATGGGAAGGGGGGGTAACTCATTTGGTTATGGGGCAGACCGGGTCGGGTTGACCCGGTAGGGGTTTGGTTAAGGGGTTATCTGGTTTTGGGCTTGTGGTTTAGAATTGAAGAAAAGGCCCAATCCGATTTTCTTCTTCTTTTATTGCTTCTTTTTTCTTCTTTTATTTTTTCTTAAACTAAAACTTAATTCTAAAAATCCTAAATTATCCTATAGAACTAAATTAATTTATAAAAGTGCAAATTAACTCTTAATAACAATTAACACATAATTAAATAGCAATTGCGATAAAATCACACAATTTGGACATTAAATGCTAAAAATGCAACGCACATTATTTTTATAATTTTTTATTCTTGTAAAACAAACTTAATTGCTCCTAATTGTAGAATTAAATCCTAAATGCAAATGCGACATATTTTCTTTATTAATTTAACAAATAAACATGCACGGACAAATACAAATAATTATCCAAAAATTCCACGAAAATTCTCAAAATTGCACACAAAGGAAAATTATTTTATTTTGAATTTTTGGGAGTAATTCTCACATAAGGCAAAAATCACGTGCTCACAGCTGCCCCTCTTTGTCCGAAAACACGAAGAGTTTTCGTGCAAAGATAAAGTGAGCAGATACGAGCGATTTTTGCCCATCCGAGTACTCTGTGTGAAGCAATTCTTTTTTGAAAGATTTAACCGAACCTTTGCTTCAAAGGTTTCCTACATATCCTTGGCTAGAAGGGAATCAGGTTAATGTAGTTCGGAAAATTTTGGTAGCTGGGACTACCATGGGACTGCAATGTTACTGTTGTATCATGCTGTTATTATTGCTTTCCGACCTCCTTATTACACCATGCTGAAAGAAAACAAGAAGCTAGACTAAACTATAGTCTATGAATTACAAAATCTTATCTAGATCTTCAGTCGTGCTCTTGTATCTCTTGTTGCTTTGATGTCTCGATGACTCCTCTGGTATTTCTTATCTTGTATTCTCCCTTGACTGCCGATCTCAAACTGCTTATTTCCTTCTCGTGAGCTTCACATTATTTTCCATCGAATCTTGAACTTCCTTCCTCTGCTGGGGATTTTTGCTATTTCCCACTGGGGATTTCGGTTGTATTCCTCTGCTTTACTAACTTCAACACCATGTATTCCTCTGTTATATGGGCGGGCTCCCAACTTCAAAACTTGAAATATAAAGACTGAAATGTATTCCTCTGTTATATGGGCGGGCTCCCAACTTCCGGACTTGAAATGTAAAGACTGAAATTTATTCCTCTGTTATATGGGCGGGCTCCCAACTTCAACCAACAACTTTGAAAATAAAGCGCCATTTTGTTCTTCAGGGGGGGCTCCTGACCTCAACAACAACTTCGAAAAATAAATCGCCATTCTGTTCTTCAGGGGGGGCTCCTGACCTCAACAACAACTTCGAAAAATAAAGCGCCATTCCGTTCTTCAGGGGGGGCTCCTGACTGCTACAAAATAGACAAAACAAAGGAAATTTTCTGCCCCAGTTTGCACAAGGAAGATTTGTGAATTATTAGCAATATTGTAAACCACTTATACTATTGATGAAATGGTGAGAGTAAACTAATGACTAGGCCAGGATGTGCGTCTTCTATGAGTAAAACCCAAAACTCTGACGAGCAAATGCGTTTGCTAAAAATAAAACCTGAATGAACCAAACTAGGAAGTGCGTTTCCTACGAGTAAAACTTGTATGAAGCAAAATCAGGAAGTGTGTCTCCTAGTGGTAAAATCTCAATTTAGGAAGTGTATTTCCTAAAGCAAAAATATAACCTGAAAGACCCAGACTAAGAAGTGCGTCTCCCAGGAGTGAAACTTCAATGATTCAAACTAGGAAGTGCGTCTCCTATGAATTAACTTAAATGAACCAGACTAGGAAGTGCGTCTCCTAGGGGTGAAACTTCAATGATTCAAACTAGGAAGTGCGTCTCCTATGAATGAACTTAAATGAACCAGACTAGGAAGTGCGTCTCCTAGGAGAAAATCTTAATTTAGGAAGTGCGTCTCCTAAAGCAAAAATATAACCTGAAAGACCCAGACTAGGAGGTGCGTTTCCTAGGGGTGAAACTTCAATGATTCAAACTAGGAAGTGTGTCTCCTATGAATGAACTTAAATGAACTAGACTAGGAAGTGCGTCTCCTAGGAGAAAATCTCAAATTAGGAAGTGCGTCTCCTAAAGCAAAAATATAACCTGAAAGACCCAAACTAGGAAGTGCGTCTCCTAGGGGTGAAACTTCAATGATTCAAACTAGGAAGTGCGTCTCCAATGAATGAACTTAAATGAACCAGACTAGGAAGTGCGTCTCATAGGGAAAAATCTCAATTTAGGAAGTGCGTCTCTGTCACGACCCGGATTTTCCACCATTGGGAGTCGTGATGGTGCCTACTATTGGAACTAGGCCATCCAAGTATTAATACATTGCTGATAACATTCGCAACAATATAAATAAAACAAGACAATTAAATAAAAGCGGAAGTCTTTAAACTTAAATAACGGAAATCGAATGCGGAAGTCTAAATACATCTCTACCTAGAGTCTGGTGTCACTAACTCACGAACTACTAGAGAGTACTATAAACAAGGTTTGAATAAAAGATACAATGCTTTGTTCCGATACAAAAAGGAAACAATCTAAGTAAAAATAGGAAGGGACTCCGGCCTGCGGACGTCAGCTAGGCTACCTCGAAAGTCCCTAGACTGAAGTCAGCTCCCGATCAAATCCTACTGCTGAGGTCCAAAAGCTGCTCCTGGATCTGTGCAAAAAGATGCACAGAGTGTAGCATCAGCACAACCGACCCCATATGCTGGTAAGTGCCCGGCCTAACCCCAGCGAAGTAGTGACGAGGCTAGACGGAGCCTACCAAAAACAACCTGTGCAGATATATGCAATAAAAGGGAATACACAGAATTTAAACAGCTAAGAGGGAGGAGGGAACATGCTATGGGGGTGTAGCAGTTCAGATATAAAGTCAACAGATAGAGAAGTGAAACTGTACAATAGCAACAGTTAAGGAGAATAGGTTAATCGACAGTTGCACGGCATCAACCTTCGTGCTTTTACTCTCGTTCTCACCAAAACAATCATATAAGGTACACGGCATTAACCTTCGTGCTCTTCCTCACATAAACTCTCATATCAAGGCACGGAATGACCCTTCTTGCATAAATGTTCAAAACATGGCACAAAATGACCCTTCGTGCATAATTATTCAAAACATGGCACGGAATGACCCTTCGTGCATAATTATTCAAAACATGGCACGGAATGACCCTTCGTGCTTTTACACTCTTTCCTCACAATAACAAACAATGCAGGACATCACCCTTCGTGTTCTATCGCTCTTCATCACCCAACAACAATCACAAACAAAGGGGCAAGGGAGTGAACAAATAATGATAGGAAATCCCGACAAGGGAATGCAATAAACAGCTAAATCCCGGCAAGGGAGCACAATTAAACAATCAAAGCCCAGCAAGGGAACAATATCAATAATCTCAGCATCCCGGCAAGTGAGATAATCAACAAAAGGGCAAACATCCCGGCTAGGGAACAATTCGATAATTCTTTCTCTTTCTTTCACTTTTGCCTCTTATCTCACTTTACCACCTGAGCCAACGCTCCAAAGGGGTTCAATCATTTCATATACTTTCACGCTTTATAATATACTCGAGCCAATGCTCCAAGAATGTACAAATCATAATTCTTCCTCAAACTCTTCACATCATATGAAATTTATCAATTTAACAAGGAAGAGATATCACAAAATCCGAATAAACACAAATAAGACTCACGGTCATGCTAGACTCCGGTGTATAGATACTCGTCACCATGCCTATACACCGTACTCAACAATTAGCAAATAGCAAACAACACTCTAATCCTATTCCCTCAAGCCAAAGTTAGAACAAACACTTACCTCGAGTGCTCCAAACTCAACTCACGCTTCTAGTATAGCTTTACCTCTTGATTCCACCACCAATCCGCTCAAATCTAGTCATAAGTTACTTAATCACATTAATAATTACTAAATGAATCACTCCCCCTGCTTGAAAATAAATTTTACAAGGTTTTCCCCAAAATGGTCAAAAATACCCCCGGACCCACGTGGTCGAAACTCGAGGTTCGGACCAAAACCCGGTTACCCATTCCCCCATGAATCCAAATATATGAGTTGTTTTGAAATTGGACCCCAAATTGAGGTCCAACTCCTCAATTTGTAGAAAACCTAGGTTCTACCCAAAACACCCAATTTCACCCATGAAAATCTTTGATTTGACGTTGAAATCATGTTAAAAGATGTTAAGAAATGAAGAAAATGAGTTAGAAATCACTTACCAATCGTTTTGAAGAAGAAAAGTTGTTTGGAAAATCGCCTCTTAGGTTTTGGGTTTTTGAAAAGTGAAAAATGACTAAGATTTTCCAGACTTGTATACCTTTCTGAGGACCTGGCACGGACATCACAAGAATGTGTTGCGGCCACGCCGAGTGGGAGAAAAATTGGGGCTTCTCTGAACCCTTCCAGCGCGGACCGCACTGTTTTGGTGCGCGGCCGCATTGGTTAACCTGAACCCTAGCCCTCAGACTCAGCCACGCGGACCGCACAGAAAGGCATCGCAGCCGCGCGGCACCAGCGCGGACCGCGCGGAAATGACCGCGGCCGTGCTGGTGTCTGCAACACCTGAACCTGCATTTTCTTAAGTCCAAGACCTCCCGGGCCCCATTCAAAACTCACCCTAGCCCTCGGGGCTCCAAACCAAACATGCACACAACCTTAAAAACATCTTACGGACTTACTCGTGCGATCAAATTGCCAAAATAACATCATATACATAGGATCAAGCCTCAAACACATGATTTTCTTTCAACTTTCATAAAAACTCAAATTCCCCATTTTAAGTCCGAAACACGTCATATGACGTCCGTTTTTAGCCAAACTTTACATATAGTGCTTAAAACATATTTATGACTCGTACCGGGCGTCGGAACCAAAATACGCGCCCGATACCACAGTTTTCTGATCAATTTTCTTCTTCATTTTCCTAATTAATTTCAGAAAATAATTTCACACAAAAATTCATTTCTCGGGCTTGGGACCTCGGAATTTAATTTCATGTACACTCCCAAGTCCCATATTTTTCTAGGGACCCTCCGGGACCGTCGAATCACAGGTCCGGGTCCGTTTACCCAAAATATTGACCGATGTCAATATTATGCGTATTAAATATCAAAATTCATCAAATTTCTCGCAATATTCGCATATTTCAACATAAAAGCTTTCCGTCTTCGCGCCCGGACTGCACATGCAATATCTAGGCAACTAAAAGCGAGATTTTCAAGGCCTCGGAAGCACGGAACAAGGAAGAATTACGGTGATGACCCTTTGGGTCGTCACAATCTCCACCTCTAAAACAACCGTTCGTCCTCGAACGGACAAAATAAAGAAGTACCTGAGTCGGGAAATAAATGAGGATAACGGCCCCGCATGTCGGACTCGGACTCCCAGGTCGATGCCTCAGGAGGCTGACCTCTCCACCGAACACACACCGAAGGAAAACTCTTCGACCTCAACTGTCGAACCTGCCGGTCTAGAATAGCCACCGGCTCCTCTTGGTATGACAGATCTTTGTCCAATTGGACAGTGCTGAAATATAACATGTGCGATGGATCTCCGCAATACTTTCGGAGCATAGATACATGAAACACGGGATTCACATCTGACAAGCTAGGTGGCAAGGCAAGTCTATAAGCCACCTCTCCCATACGATCAAGAATCTCAAATGTACCAATAAACCTAGGGCTGAGCTTGCCCTTCTTCCCAAATCTCATCACGCCCTTCATAGGCGATACACGGAGCAATACCTGCTCACCAACCATGAAAGCAACATCTCTGACCTTGCGGTCTGCATAACTCTTCTGTCTGGACTGAGCTGTACGAAGTCTATCCTGAATAATCCTGAACTTGTCCAAGGCCTCCTGAACCAGATCCGTACCCAATAATCGAGCCTCTCCGTACCCAATAATCGAGCCTCTCCCGGCTCAAACCATCCAACTGGAGACCGACATCGCCTACCATACAACGCCTCATATGGAGCCATCTGAATGCTGGACTGGTAGCTGTTGTTGTAGGCGAACTCTGCTAAAGGCAAAAACTGGTCCCACGAGCCTCCAAAATCAATGACACAAGCTCGGAGCATATCCTCAAGGATCTGAATAGTCCTCTCGGACTGACCGTCCGTCTAGGGATGAAATGCTGTACTCAACTGAACCTGGGTGCCCAACTCCTGCTGAACCGCTCTCTAGAAATGCGAGGTAAATTGCGTACCCCGATCCGAAATGATAGATAGCGACACCCCATGAAGGCGAACAATCTCCCTGATATAAATCTCGGCTAACCTTTCAGAGGAATAGGTGGCTGCAACAGGAACAAAATGCGCCGACTTGGTCAGCCTATCAACAATAACCCAAACCGCATCAAACTTCTTCCGATTCATCGGAAGTCCAGTAACAAAATCCATAGTAATCCTCTCCCACTTCCACTCGGGAAGCTCAATCCTCTGAAATAAACCACCGGGCCTCTGATGTTCATACTTAACCTGCTGACCGTTCAAACAACGAGCCACATATGCAACAATGTCTTTCTTCATTCCACGCCACCAATAGTGCTGCCTCAAATCCTAATACATCTTCGCGGCACCTGGGTGAATAGAATACCGAGAACTGTGGGCCTCCGCTAAGATCGACTCTCGAACCCCATCAACATTGGGCACACAAACTCGCCCCTGCAATCTCAATATGCCATCATCATCTAAGGTTACTTTCTTGGCACCTCCACGTTGCACCGTGTCTCTCAAGACACACAAATGGGGATCATCGAATTGCCGATCGCGGATATGCTCCAATAACGAAGAACGAGCGACTGTGCAAGCTAATACTCGACTAGGCTCAGAAATGTCCAACCTCACAAACTAATTGGCCAAAGCCTGAACGTCCAAAGCAAGCGGTCTCTCACCGACCGGAATATAAGCAAGACTGCCCATACTGGCTGACTTCCTACTCAAGGCATCGGCCACCACATTGGCCTTTCCCGGGTGATATAAGATAGTGATGTCATAATCTTTCAACAATTCCAACCACCTCCTCTGCCTCAAATTCAACTCCTTTTGCTTGAACAAATACTGAAGACTCTTATGATCCGTGAACACCTCACACGCCACACCATACAGATAGTGCCTCCAAATCTTCAATGCGTGAACAATGGCTGACAACTCCAAATCATGCACTGGATAGTTCTTCTCATGAACCTTCAACTGCCTCGAAGCATAGGCACTGACCTTGCCATCCTGCATCAACACTGCACCCAGTCCAATGCGAGATGCATCACAATAGACTGTATAGGGCCCTGAACCTGTGGGCAAAATCAACACCGGTGCCGTGGTCAGAGCTGCCTTGAGCCTCTGAAAGCTCGCCTCACACTCATCCGACCATCTAAACTGGGCACTATTCTGGGTCAATCTGGTCATAGGGGCTGCAATGGATGAAAACCCCTCCACGAACCGACGGTAGTAACCTGCTAACCTCAGGAAACTCCGAATCTCCGTAGATGAAGCTGGTCGAGGCCAGTTCTTGACTGCCTCTATCTTCTTCGGGTCTACCTGAATACCTGCTGCTGATACGACATGACCCAGGAATGCGACCGAACTCAACCAAAACTCACACTTTGAGAACTTAGCATACAACTGACTATCCTTCAGGGTCTGAAGAACCACTCTGAGGTGCTGCTCATGCTCCTCCTGACTGCGGGATTATATCAGAATATCGTCAATGAAAACAATCACGAACAAATCCAGATAGGGCCTGAACACTCGGTTCATCAATTCCATAAATACTGCTGGGGCATTGGTCAACCCAAATGACATGACCAAAAACTCATAGTGCCCATACCGAGTGCGAAATGCTGTCTTAGGGACATCAGACGCCCTAATCTTCAGCTGGTGGTAGCCAGATCTCAAATCTATCTTTGAAAACACCCTCGCACCCTGAAGCTGGTCGAATAAATCATCAATCCTCGGCAGTGGATACTTATTCTTAATTGTAACCTTGTTCAATTGCCGGTAATCGATGCACATTCTTATCGAACCATCCTTTTTCTTAACAAACAACAGTGGTGCACTCCAAGGCGAAACACTGGTCTAATGAAACCCTTATCAAGCAAGTCCTGAAGCTGCTCTTCAACTCTTTCAACTCTAGCGGGGCCATGCGATATGGCAGAATGGAAATAGGCTGAGTGCCCGGGGCCAAATCAATACAAAAGTCGATATCCCTGTCGGGCGGTATACCCGGCAATTCTGAAGGGAAAACCTCAGGAAACTCCCGAACAACGGGCACAGAATCAATAGAAGGGCCTCCGCGCTAGAATCGCGAACATACGCCAAGTAGGCCAAACATCCCTTCTCGACCATACGTCGAGCTTTCACATACGAGATAACACTGCGGGTACAATGACCAGAAGTCCCTCTCTACTCTAAACGGGGTAAATCCGGTAAGGCTAAGGTCACTGTCTTGGCATGGCAATCCAAGATAGCATGGTACGGGGATAACCAATCCATCCCCAATATAACGTCGAAGTCGACCATGTCCAAAAGTAACAAATCAACACGGGTCTCAAGACCCCCAAACACTACGATACAAGAACGATGAACTTGGTCGACCACATTAGAATCACCCACCGGTGTTGACACATAAACAGGAATACTCAACGAGTCACTAGTCATAACCAAATAGGGTGCAAAATAGGACGACACATATGAATACGTAGATCCCGGGTCAAATAACACAGAAGCACCCCTACCACATACCAGAATAGTACCTGTAATCACAGCATCTGATGACTCGTCCCCTGGCCTGGCCGGCAAAGCATAACAACGGGGCTGGGCCCCACCTCCCTGAATCATATCCCTGGGACGATCTGCTCCTGGCTGACCCCTACCTCTAGCGGTCTGAGCTCTACCTCTAAGACCTCTACCTCCACCTCTATGTCATCTACCCCCGCTTCTAGCTGGCTGGGCAGGTTGTGGGGCAACTGGTGCCTGGATCATCGGGCGAGGACCCTGCTGCTGAGAACTACCCGAGGCTCGAGGGCAAAACTTGACAATGTGACTCGGGTCACCACAACCATAACATGCCCTCGGCTGCTGGGACTGCTGGCCCTATCGATCTGTATGTCCTCCCCTGAAGCTCTGAAGTGGCGGTGCACTGATGGGGGCTGGTGGTGTGCTAAAGGTCTGCTGATCCGAATAATACTGCTGAGGACCACCACCGCCTGGAGTACCATGAGAAACCTGAAGTGCCGACTGGAAGGGCCTCTGAGGATGGCCTCTACCATAAGAATCCCTACCTCTAGACGAGGTACCATTGAATCTACCAGAATGACGGGGCCTCTTATCAGAACCATGACCACCTCCCTGAGCAAGTGCCATCTCTATCCGGCGGGTACCATCTGCCGCCTCCTGAAATGAAATCTCACTACCGGCACTCATGGCCATCTGAACACGGATCGGCTGGGCCAACCCATCAACAAACCTCTGCACCTTCTCTCTCTCGGTGGGAAGTATCACAATGGCATGACGAGCGAGATCAATGAACCGGGTCTCATACTGGGTAACCGTCATAGGACCCTGCTTGAGACGCTCAAACTGCCTGCAAAGAGCATCTCACTGAGTAACTCGAAGAAACTTCCCCAGAAATAACTCTGAAAACTGATCCCAGGTCAATGATGGTGACCCTGCTGGCCTGGCTAAACAGAAATCCCTCCACCAAGTCTTGGCGGATCCTACCAGGCGAAAAGTGGCGAAATCGACCCCATTGGTCTCTACAATGCCCATAGTCCGTAGAACCTCATGACAGCTGAATATGAAATCCTGAGCATCCTCTGAGGGAGTGCCACTATATGTAGTTGTGAAGAGCTTGGTGAAACGATCAAGCCTCCACAAAGCTGCACCATCACTGGACTGAGCCACAATACCTGGCTAGGCTGCCATAGCTGGTTGAACTGCCACGGCTGGCTGAACTGCTGGAACTTGAGCCTGAGGAGCTACCGGCTCTGGAGTACGAGTATCGGGAGTCTGAACTCCTCCCTCATCCTGAGATGTGGCTGGAGCTACGGGAAGCAGACCCGCCCTAGAAATGCCCTCTATAAAGCCTACCAGTCGGACTAAAGCGTCCTGAAGTACTAGAGTGGCTATGAAACCCTCTGGGACCTGAGTTGGGCCCACTGGAACTGTTGGAGTTGGAACCTCCTTGTCATAGTCAGGATGAGGCTCCACCTCTGGGACTTCTACTCGGGGCTGAGCTCTTCCTCGGCCTCAGCCTCTGGCACAGCCTCGCCCTCTGCCCCTGATAGGAGCTGGGGGCTCGGGCTGCTGCACGGTAGAAGAGGAAGCACGTGTTCTCACCATCTGCGAAAGAATAGAGTAGGAGGACGATCAATACTTGAGAATCAGAATCGCACGACACGAATGAACAAAGTGAAGTTTTCCTAACTCAGTAGCCTCTGCGGGATAAATACAGACATCTCCGTACCGATCCCTCAGACTCTACCGAGTTGTCCGTGAGTTGTGAGACCTAAGTAACCTAGTGCTTTGATACCAACTTGTCATGACCCTGATTTTCCACCATCGGGAGTTGTGATGGCGCCTACTATTGGAACTAGGCCATCCAAGTATTAATACATTGCTGATAACATTCGCAACAATATAAATAAAACAAGACAATTAAATAAAAGCAGAAGTCTTTAAACTTAAATAACGGAAATCGAATGCGGAAGTCTAAATACATCTCTACCCAGAGTCTTGTGTCACTAACTCACGAACTACTAGAGAGTACTACAAACAAGGTTTGAATAAAAGATACAATGCTTTGTTCCGATACAAAAAGGAAACAATCTAAGTAAATATAGGAAGGGACTCCGGCCTGCGGACTTCAGCTAGGCTACCTCGAAAGTCCCTGGACTGAAGTCAGCTCCCGATCAAATCCTACTGCTGAGGTCCAAAAGCTACTCCTGGATCTGTGCAAAAAGATGCACAGAGTGTAGCATCAGCACAAACGACCCCATGTGCTGGTAAGTGCCCGGCCTAACCCCGGCGAAGTAGTGACGAGGCTAGACGGAGCCTACCAAAAACAACCTGTGCAGATATATGCAATAAAAAGGAATACACAGAATTTAAACAGCTAAGAGGGAGGAGGGAACATACTATGGGGGTGTAGCAGTTCAGATATAAAGTCAACAGATAGAGAAGTGAAACTGTACAATAGCAACAGTTAAGGAGAACAGGTTAATCGACAGTTGCACGGCATCAACCTTCGTGCTTTTACTCTCGTTCTCACCAAAACAATCATATAAGGTACACGACATTAACCTTCATGCTCTTCCTCACATAAACTCTCATATCAAGGCACAGAATGACCCTTCGTGCATAAATGTTCAAAACATGGCACGGAATGACCCTTCGTGCATAATTATTCAAAACATGGCACGGAATGACCCTTCGTGCATAATTATTCAAAACATGGCACGGAATGACCCTTCATGCTTTTACACTCTTTCCTCACAATAACAAACAATGCACGACATCACCCTTCATGTTCTATCGCTCTTCATCACCCAACAACAATCACAAACAAAGGGGAAAGGGAGTGAACAAATAATGATAGGAAATCCCGGCAAGGGAATGCAATTAAACAGCTAAATCCCATCAATGGAGCACAATTAAACAATCAAAGCCCAGCAAGGGAACAATATCAATAATCTCAGCATCCCGGCAAGGGAGATAATCAACAAAAGGGCAAACATCCCGGCTAGGGAACAATTCGATAATTCTTTCTCTTTCTTTCACTTTTGCCTCTTATCTCACTTTACCACCTGAGCCAACGCTCCAAAGGGGTTCAATCATTTCATATACTTTCACGCTTTATAATATACTCGAGCCAATGCTCCAAGAATGTACAAATCATAATTCTTCCTCAAACTCTTCACATCATATGAAATTTATCAATTTAACAAGGAAGAGATATCACAAAATCCGAATAAACACAAATAAGACTCACGATCATGCTAGACTTCGGTGTATAGATACTCGTCACCATGCCTATACACCGTACTCAACAATTAGCAAATAGAAAACAACACTCTAATCCTATTCCCTCAAGCCAAAGTTAGAACAAACACTTACCTCGAGTGCTCCAAACTCAACTCACGCTTCTAGTATAGCTTTACCTCTTGATTCCACCACCAATCCGCTCAAATCTAGTCATAAGTTACTTAATCATATTAATAATTACTAAATGAATCACTCCCACTGCTTGAAAATAAATTTTACAAGGTTTTCCCCAAAATGGTCAAAAATACGCCCAAACCCACGTGGTCGAAACTCGATGTTCGGACCAAAACCCGGTTACCTATTCCCCCATGAATCCAAATATATGAGTTGTTTTGAAATCGGGCCGCAAATTGAGGTCCAACTCCTCAATTTGTAGAAAACCTAGGTTCTACCCAAAACACCTAATTTCACCCATGAAAATCTTTGATTTGACGTTGAAATCATGTTAAAAGATGTTAAGAAATGAATAAAATGAGTTAGAAATCACTTACCAATCGTTTTGAAGAAGAAAAGTTGTTTGGAAAATCGCCTCTTAGGTTTTGGGTTTTTGAAAAGTGAAAAATGACTGAGATTTTTCGGACTTGTATACCTTTCTGAGGACCTGGCGCGGACCGCACAAGAATGTGTTGCGGCCGCACCGAGTGGGAGGAAAATTGGGGCTTCTCTGAACCCTTCCAGCGCGGACCGCACTGTTTTGGTGCGCGGCCGCGCTGGTTAACCTGAACCCCAGCCCTCAGACTCAGCCACGCGGACCGCACAGAAAGGCATCGCAGCCGCGCGGCACCAGCGCGGACCGCGCGGAAATGACCGCGGCTGCGCTGGTGTCTGCAACACCTGAACCTGCATTTTCTTAAGTCCAAGACCTCCCGGGCCCCATTCAAAACTCACCCTAGCCCTCGGGGCTCCAAACCAAACATGCACACAACCTTAAAAACATCTTACGGACTTACTTGTGCGATCAAATCGCCAAAATAACATCATATACATAGGATCAAGCCTCAAACACATGATTTTCTTTCAACTTTCATAAAAACTCAAATTCCCCATTTTATGTCCGAAACATGTCATATGACGTCCGTTTTTAGCCAAACTTTACAGATAGTGCTTAAAACATATTTAAGACTCGTACCGGGCGTCGAAACCAAAATATGCGCCCGATACCATAATTTTCTGATCAATTTTCTTCTTCATTTTCCTTAATTAATTTCAGAAAACAATTTCACACAAAAATTCATTTCTCGGGCTTGGGACCTCTGAATTTAATTCTGGGTACACGCCCAAGTCCCATATTTTTCTACGGACCCTCCGGGACTGTCGAATCACAGGTCTGGGTCCGTTTACCCAAAATGTTGACCGATGTCAATATTATGCGTATTAAATATCAAAATTCATCAAATTTCTCGCAACATTCGCATATTTCAACATAAAAGTTTTCCGGCTTCGCGCCCGGACAGCGCACGCAATATCGAGTTTACTAAAAGCGAGGTTTTCAAGGCCTCGGAAGCACGGAACAAGGAAGAATTATGGTGATGACCCTTTGGGTCGTCACAGTCTCCTAGGCAAAAATATAACCTGAAAGACCCAGACTAGGAAGTGCGTCTCCTAGGGGTGAAATTTCAATAACTCAAACTAGAAAGTGCGTCTCCTACGAATAAACTTAAATAAACCAGACTAGAAAGTGCGTCTCCTAGGAGAAAATCTCAATTTAGGAAGTGCGTCTCCTAAAGCAAAAATATAACCTGAAAGACCCAGACTAGGAAGTGTGTTTCCTAGGGGTGAATTATCAATAACTCGAAACTAGGAAGTGCATCTCCTACGAATGAACTTAAATGAACCAGACTAGGAAGTGCGTCTCCTAGGAGAAAATCTCAATTTAGGAAGTGCGTCTCCTAAAGCAAAAATATAACCTTAAAGACCCAGACTAGGAAGTGTGTCTCCTAGGGGTGAAATATCAATGATTCAAATTAGGAAGTGTGTCTCCTATGAATGAACTCTCCATTTAGGAAGTGTGTCTCCTACAGGTGTAACTTCAATGACTCAAACTAGGAAGTTCGTCTCCTAGGAATGAATTTAAATGACCGAGACTAGGAAGTGCGTCTCCTAGAAGTGAGAATTTTAGTGACTAAAACTCATATGATCCAAACTAGGAAGTGCGTCTCCTATTGGTAAAATCTCAATTTAGGAAGTGTATATACTACAAAAAAATTAACTTGAAAACCCAGACTAGTAAATGCTTTTCCTAGTGGTGATGTGTGGTCTTCTCAATAGCCTTTGCGTAGGCAGAATTGGGGCATTGCACCTGAAAATTTCAACCTTCCAAGCTTTGATATGAACATAGCTTCCATGCCTGTTTCAAACAAAGAAAACTTGTGAGTTTAAACATGGTGGTTGGTTGCGATACTCCTACTGGGGATGCTATCAACCATTTTCCCATCTATGCGTTGTATGACCATCTTGCTGATACCTTCCGACCTTTTTGACAATTCCTTATTCACAAACCTCTTAGCCATTTTCCCAGTCTCCTTATCTGACCTCATGTATTTTCATGCCAGCTGATTTCACTTGAAGATATTGCATGTTCATTGATTAACCAATTCCTCCATCGTCTGTGTTACTATAATACCCTTTCCCGGTGCAGACCCAATATCTTTTTTTGCGGTACTGTCCGTGAACTTGGTATTTCCCCAACCTTTGAGTCTCCTATGAATTTCCCAATTATGTCCATTGCTTTCCGCGTTGTTCTTTCTTGATTTTCCGCTGGCCTTGGCCTTATAACCCTCGATTTCTACTGGGGATATCCTTCTTGACACTGGTCCATCCTTTTGTCAATCTCATCATAGAATATACCCTTGGTTCAACCCCCTGGTCCTCTTTTTGTTGCAATGTCCCTGAATTGATATGGACCAATCTTGGGTATTTTGTGCGAACCTCAAAACACGTTGACTATTACCAGCTCTTTGTGCTTGTTCTTTCCTGACTTATACCACTTTGACATACTAGTCAGATCTCGTCTTGCATAATTGGAAAGCTGATGGCAAATTTTGAAATCATTTCTCGCTTGTTCTGACCAAAGAGACTCAAGAAGAGGAAATGACAAAGGTAAAAGGAACAGAGTAAAAGGCAAAAGAAAGAGATGACTCCTAACAAGAAAACTACGAAGTAAAATCTATCAGATGTGGATACCAACTCTATTAGCCATGGCATGCACACGTGGCCTATCCTCCGCCATTAATCGTCTTTCACAATCTTCGTCTGGTGCTTTCCTGTATGATTCCTAATCTTTATTCGACTTGTAGTGCCCGAAGGGTTTTCACTATCAAGCCTCTCTCATTTTGGTTTTTCTCTCAACTTATAGACACCTCAAGGTGCCCGTGAAGGTTTTCACAGATAAGACTCTCATTTTATTACTTTTCTGTCGGGGATCAGAGTGTTATTCTTGACTTCCGTTTGCATGACTTGGCATCTTTCGAAGACTGTTCAAAAGGTCTTTCCTTGGACCGTAACGTGGGGTTTTGGATAGGGCTAGAAAGAAAGGGTATTAGCGACTTAAAACGAATCAATTTGGGTTCAAAATTTACAACCTTCGGAACCAGATTTCTTTACATCAAACACAACTTCTGCGCTGGTTTCTTGCTTGGGGGATTTTTTGATTTTTTTTATGTTACACTATGCACACTATGCACACTATGACCGAGCTGTAAAGCACCTACGTATCCTCTTTGAGGAATCAGGTCAAACGTAGTTCCCAATTCCTTTGTGTTTTTTTTATTATTTTCTTTTCTTTTTCTTTTTCTTTCTCTTTTGCTCATTTCTCCTTCCTCCTTTCTCTTTTGTTGTTTATGTTGTTTTCTTTTCCCTTTTTTTTCTTTTTTTTATCTTCCATGCTTGTGTTTTCTAATCTTTGCTACTGATTCCGAATGAAGGGTATGAAAGAAAACCAATAAGGCTCAAAGGGTTAACGAAGGATAAAGAGTTTAGATAGAAGAATAAAATGCCTTCGTCATTCCAATCTTCAAAACATGCCAAGCACAAACAACACAATTAAACATTCGCCACATCTTCTGATTGTGCCGGACTTGATAACCATATCCACACATTCGCCTTTTCATTTGTCATTTTTAAAGCACCGTTGGGCAATACTCTCACTTTCGTTACCATGAACGGCCCCCTTGTCAATATGGCTAACTTGCTTTTATGGTTTTTCTTTATGTTTTACTTGCCCCAGTTTCACGTGGCTCGGGCTTCAAATGATCTCAAGCTGTTCTTATTTCCCTTAAGTGTCCCGATCATCTCCCAATGGCTTTATAATTAATTCTTAAGATTAGGCCCAAACTGTGCGCGCATGTCATGTCACTAGAATTGGCGTTGAACAAGGACAAAACAAAAGGATAAAAAGAACTAAACAACGAAAATGACTGGAGGTAACAAAAGACCGGAATTTGCATTAGATAAGCAGTGAAATGTTTCTTATAATGAAACAAGCAAAACAACTGGGGGTATAACCTAAAACAATCCTAGACAACACTAAACAAACCACTATGACAAAAATGGGAGGATAAAAGGGTTTGACACAAGACAATGCCTGGATTGCAACCTTGCAAATAACCCGGACAACAGAAGTGATAACAAAATGACTCCTCTCTAGCTAGCCAAGAGATGAAGCATCTTTCCAATTACCAAGCACGACATCTTAACCACTGGGTTCCCCATCATATTGCCAAAACCATTAACAACTTCAATATCATTAAATTCAGTCCGCAAATTCCCAAGAGGATTCGCATGCTCCTTGTCACTGTCATTGATCACAATTACCCCTTCTTGAATCATTCTTTCTATTTCTCTTTTCAATGAACGACAATCTTCAATGCTATGCCCTTGGACATTAGAGTGGTACATGCATCGTACCGTAGGATCAAAGCCTTTTGCATATGGGTCTGGGGTATAGCCGAGGAGCGGCTCAATCAGGCCAGAATGCTTTAACTTTTCAAACAAGCTTGTGTAGGACTCCCCAATTGGCGTGAAACTATTTCTTTGCCTTTGTTACCTTCCCTGCCCCTGTTTTCTAGGGTCGTTGGGGGCTCGAAAACGTTATGAAGGCAATAATGCATTATGTGGTGCTGGCGCTCGCCATAGGGAGTGACCTGGTGGTTGGACATATGACCGGACATTGTTCGGAGGAGAATACTGAGGTAGATTATGTGGAGCTCGGGGACAGGTTTGGGCGTGATGGGCGGAAAAGAGTGGCTCTGATGGTGGGTAGTAGGGTTGTGGAAGGCCATATGGCATGTGTGGGTAATTTGAGTGATGGGGTCTGGGCTGGTAGTGAGGGGGGGAACCTCCGAATCTGGACCAAGTACCTGCCTCGACTGTTGCGACATCTTCCCTTTTTTCTTTCCGAACGCACCTCCCGTGCCGTTTTGGATAGCCTGAGTTGTGGCCTCGATTGCCGAATAGCTCATTATCTTGTTGGACCTGAGTCCCTCTTCAACCATACTGCCCATTTTTATTACTTCGTTAAAAGATTTACCAACTGACGTCACTAGGTGACCAAAGTAAGTTGGCTCTAGAGTTTGTAGAAAGTAGTCCACCATTTCCCCCTCTCTCATCGGAAGATCAACTCTTGCTGCTTGTTCTCTCCAACGGAATTCGAATTCCCTGAAGCTCTCTCCATGCTTTTTCTCAAGTTTCAAAAGTTTGAGACGGTCAGGGACGATCTCAAGGTTATACTGGAAGTGACCTGCAAATGCTTGTGCTAGATCGTCCCAGGTATACCACCTGCTAGGATCCTGCCTCGTGTACCATTCAAGTGCGGACCCGCTTAAACTTTGACCAAAATAAGCTATCAGCAACTCATCCTTTCCACCTGCCCCTCTCATCTTACTACAGAAACCTCGTAGATGTGCCATGGGATCACCATGTCCCTCATATAGATCAAACTTTGGCATCTTAAAACCTGCCGGAAATTGAACATCGGGGAAGGGACATAGATCTTTGTAGGCCACACTAACTTGGCTGCCCAATCCATGCATATTCCTGAAGGATTGCTCTAGGCTTTTCACTTTACAAAGCACTTCGTCCTGCTCCGGATTCTTAGCCGACCTCTCAATTTCTGCCGGGAACTGAAGGTGAGGGGTGTAACTGTATGGCTCAGGTACTTTGAAGGTGAGTTCAGGAGGATACTATTAGTTGTCATGAACCTGAAACACTGGTTCATCGGATGATTTTTGCAATGTGGCGGTGGAGGTGCCACGAAAACAGGAACAGTTGGTGGAGGAGGGTTTTGTTTGGGTGGTAGAGCTTGGGGATTATAGGAAGTTTCCCCCTGATAGTATTGGGAAATAAGGAAGCTTGTTGATGGACCAGTGGGAGGGTGTTCCGGAGTCCGAGCCGGTGAAAGGGTAGGAGTAGGGGGAAGTATTGGTGATATTTGTCCCCTAGCCCAGGCTAAGTGCATCCCAGCTATCTCTTGTCTCAACCTGTCTACTTCCTCCTTCATCATTTGCATTTCCGTCTTTTCCTCCTCAACACTTTTGTCCGAACCAGACATACACTTCGGAATGGGCCCTTTAGATCTTGTATGGTAATGGTAATCTGCCAGAACGTTCTAACGAGCTAACTGTTTCAAAATCTCTGGTATCAACAACAAACTTGTTAGCGTTAGAGTTTAAGACATATTGCAATTTCACGTTGGGGATGCAATGTTCCTAGGCAGTTTAACCATTTCTAATATGTCTTTGCTTCGACCGTCATTCCGACTTACTTTGTTTGTGCCTTGTTTAAGTGTTTCCGAAACTTTCTTTATCTCTCTTTTTTTCTTTTTTTCCCTTTTCCCTTTTTTTTTCTTTTCTCTTTTTCTTTTTAGTGGTGGTCGAATCTTATGTGGATTGCCTATGAATCATGTCCCTGCATGAATCAGAGCGGGCGTAGTTTTGCCACATAAAAGGTAGACAACAATAAAACATTTTTGGAATCTCTAATCAAAAGAAATACAAACTCAATAAAATGACAGATTCCTTCCTCTATATGCCGATTTTAACCAAACGACTGTTTTTGCAAACGTGGCCCCTTCCCAATTTCACATGAATTTTGAGGCCGGGAAGATTATTTTATGACACTTCACAAACTTGTCCGTTCTTTTACGAAAATAGCCTTTTGACAACTGAAAGATACTCTAAAACTATCTCGGCAAGAACGGTTTAAGACACCGCAGAAGCTGGCTCGGCTTAAAAAATCTAAACGGTATTCTTGACCACTGACTCTTTTTCTTATTATTTTTCAAATTAAAATAAAATAAAAGATCGTGTTTTGCCAATGCGGCCTTTCAGCACCTCGGGGACGAAGATTTTAAGGTTGCGTTAGCTAACCGACCAAAATCCTAAAAACATGACCAAAGGTGGCCGTTTATGCAAAGTCAGCCTTCCGGCGTCCTTTTTGGGAACATTTGGCTATTTCTGACAAAAACAGCATCACCCAACTCTATGACGAAAAATTAAATTTTTTGACATTTTTTGGCTATTTTTGCAAAAGGGGAGGTTGGACCCGATGAGGGCTGCCTACGTATCTCACATCATGTGAGAATCAAACCGGTGTAGTTCGGGCCGATCAGGAATAAAGGAAATAAACTAACTTTTTTTCCCGAATTCTTACAAAGAAGAGAGAAAATATTTTTGGATTTCGATTTGTTTGTTTTTTTTTTGAAAAGAAAGACGTCTAAAGAAATATTTTTTTTGAATTTTAACTTATTTTCCTTTTTTTTTTGGAAATTTCAAAAAAAACTTCTAACGAAGAAAGGAAATATTTTCGGACTATTACTCTGAATTTATGAAAGAAATACTACAAAAGAAAAGAAAAAAATATTTTTGAATCTTGAATTTTCTTTTGAATTTTTAAACAAATATTTTTGGATTTTGAGAGAGATTAAAAGGAAATATTTGTATTATATTTTTTTTAAAATTGAGATCTAAAAGAAAGACTTTCTAAAGAAGCGAGTAATGGAAAATATTTTTGGATTTTCTGAATATGGTGGGCCGGAACCGAAGAAGTTTGCCTACGTATCTCACATCCGGTCAGAATCAAACCAGCGTAGTTCGGGACACGACAATAAACTAATTCTGACAACAAGACTTGTTTAAACAAATTACACTAAAAAAGACATTTTTTTTCATTTTCACAAAATTTTGGCAGAGTTCGCCGATAACTCAGAATTATCTCTCTACACTGCTATTTTTCTTTTTCTCTTTTTCACAATTTTTCAAAAATTCCCGATTTCAGAAGCCCGTCAACATGCAAATCTGAAGCAAATAAATGTGCAAAACAAACAGGATGCAGCAGGATGGTCTTTTTTCATTTCAGGTTGCTTGTCCTAGACGGACCCAACCCCTGTGTTGAGTCCCCTAAGTCAAATGCAACATGATGCAAATAAACGTTCCTACTAGGGATCCGGCATGAAGTCAAGTTATTCTAGGTTCAACCTGGGTATATGTTCTAGACAGTGTACCCGAGCGGACAACTCGAGTTGAGGAAGGAGCTCCTTTCCGGGAACCAAAAGGCCAGCCGGCTTAGAAACTTTCCGAGCCTCTTTTATTTCAGGGTATGACACTAACAGAATAGGGAGTCTCAACCAATAAGCACACCCCCGGAGGTGAGAAGAGAAGGTTTCGACACAGTTTATATGTACAGTTCAAATAATATCAAAGCGGTAAAAAAGCATCATTTTGCACATTTAAGCTCAATCACACGATAAAGCCAAATACAACAATTATTCTAAGCTCGAATTTCTAACCTGAAACCAGAGATTCTGCAAGTTTTATCCCCAGCAGAGTCGCCAGAGCTGTCACACCTCCTTTTTCGCCTGCGCCGCCCGCAAAGGGGCGCGGAAGGGAGTTTTTTCCAATTAAAGGACAATCGAAACGGGATTTATTTATTTATTTCAGAGTCGCCACTTGGGAGATTTATGGTGTCCCAAGTCACCGGTTGAATCCCGAATCGAGGAAAATATTGACTCTGTTTAACAGTCTGCGCACCAGAAATCCAGATAAGGAATTCTGTTAACCCGGGAGAAGGTGTTAGGCATTCCCGAGTTCCGTGGTTCTAGCACGGTCGCTCAATTGTCATATTCGGCTTGATTATCTGATTTAATACATGTTGAACCTATGTGCGAATTTTAACTTTTAACCGCTTTTATCATTATTATTATATTTTATCGAGAATTGCAACATCATGAAAATACATCTCGAACCACGTCACATCAATGCACCCATGGTTGTTGGCACATTTCAACTCTGTTGAGATCTGGATTTGGGTCACATAAATGTGCACCCGAGTTTAAGAAGATAACATTATTAAATACGCGCCTAAAACGACTAGCGTATCATTATTTTGGGTAGGGCCATGAAATTTTGCTAAACGGTCCATCCCAAAGTCTAAGCAATTTTACCAACACGTATAGAGGGCCCCGCAGCTTGTGTACTTTTGTTTGCCGAGGTTCGTCTCATTCATTATTTTTAAAAGGAATTTGCAACGTCGTGGAAATGCATCTCGAACCACATCACAATCAATGTACAGGTGATTAGCGACACATTTCGACTTCGTTTGAGATTTGGATTTGGGTCACATAAATGTGCACCCGAGTTTAAAAGAGTAAATTATTTAAAGTGCGCCGGAAGTGATTTGCGCGTTGTTATCTTTTGGGGAAGGCCGTGAAATTGGCTAAACGGTCCGTCCCTAAGTCTAAGTATTTTAAAACAAATATTTATTGAGGGCCCCGCAACTTTGTATTCTTTATTCGGCGAGGCTCATCTCATTTTTTATTCAAGGATATCCTAAAGCGACTATGATTTCCTATTTATTGGTCTTTAAGAATAAAGAAAAATCCTAACCAATTAGCAATAAAATTTCGTGCTTCACTCAAATTCGGGTCCAAACAAAAGGAAACATCTTCTAGTTTGAACCTGCTACCTAACTTAAGATCCGCCGCCCGCCGTTGTAAATATTAGCAAACCAACTACCATTTCTACAAAATTCAACTTTAGCCTTATTATATGAATTGGATTATTGGAGTTAATCTATATGGAATACAAAGCCATTTGTTTTTTTTTTTGCTCTTTTTACGGTTTGTTGAAAAATGCATCAATGCTTAAAACTGACATCAAGCTAACATTAATCACTAACATTCGAGAACTAACATTAGTTACTAGCATTATTTACGTTGCTATTTAAAATGATGTTATTTACTCAAGTGAACTCGCGATTTCAGAATTAGACCTATTAAACCAACGTGCTGATTTTCATAAACTATTCGAACCTGTTTTGTGACATAAACTATTTGAAGCTTTTTCACAACTACTTAACAAAAGAATTAAATACAGTATATTCCATAACTAGTAATCACCAACTAAGATTAATTACAATTGATATTCCATGTTTGTAGAAATAGATTCAATCAGTCCGGTTTATGCATTTCAAAATCATTCCAATACATACTAGGAAATATCAAATGAAATACTACTTATACATCAAATTAAACACAAAGAAACAGGAGAAATTCAGAAATTCATTCCAACAACTCTTTACTTCCTTTCCATTTAATTTGAGAGCTTTAGAACATATACCTGGATAATGGAAATACAAGAAGATGAAAGGGGCAGTCAGCAACAGTAGTAACACAACAAAACAACAGCAACCCAACAGCAGCGGTTCAAACCAAATTCGAGGCTCAGAAAAATTTGAAGAAAACCAAACAAGCTTGATAGAACAACCCCCAAAGTTTGTAAAGACTAAACAGCAACAACCAATGAAAACAGTAGCCAATCCAATAGCAAACTCAGGAAGAACCAATTGAAACCGCAACAGTACTAGTTCCTCAAATTACTGAACTTTTAAATATTAAAAATCCAGCCTAGACTCTCTAAAAAGAACTGAAAGAGAACTCGTTTTTCTTTCTCCAAAAAAAAACCCAGCCCCAAACTCTTTCCAAAAATCCCCAATTCTTTCTCAATGTTCAGAAAATCCCCCCCCCTTTGGTCTTGAAATGACCCTATTTATAACAAAACTCTTGCCTTGAAAGACTTAAACTAATCCGAAATATCCTCCCCACACTTGCATGCCTTGTTCCCCACTACTGCATGCTTTGTCTCCCACTATATTAAACAAATATATTAATTCCCACCACCATATGTCTTGTCCCCCACTATATTAAACAATGCATTATTGCCCACTACCATATGTCTTGTCCCCCCATTATGCACTAAATAATGTACTAATTCCCACCATTATGTCTTGTCCCCCACTACGTATTATTTTAATATTATTAGTGCCTAGTGGACGAAGCACTCAAATTAATCATTTTTTAAAACTTAAAATCCCGAAAATGCCCCTGCAACTACTAAAATTACCATTCTACCCCATCAGCTATATCCAATCCTCCTAAATCAATTAACCAAACTATAGCAGCTATAACCAATCTTAATTGAGAAATTCTAACAATTGACTAAATTTAAACACATGGAACTAACTCCCAATCAATGACATTAAGACAATTCAACAAAGCCAGATTCATATCCAAAACAAACTTAGCAGAACAAACAGGTAAATCCAAATCACTAAACACAATCATCAATTGAATTCAAACTAGATCAAACAACATCATAACAAAGATGAATGATTCAGAGCAAAACTATGCTGAACTACTACTGTCAGATTTTAGACTACGATTGATACACAAATACATGGGCTGATTTTATGATTTTCTAAGTTAAACCTGTACAAAAAATGTAGGAATATTGAAAGTATATCGACATTAAATCGTAGTCTATATTCCTGGGTTCGAATTCAAACTAATACGAACTTCAAACAAAAAATGAACATGAATTATCTATAATATAAACAAAGACCTGGGTTTGAATTCAAACCAACCTATCAGAACACGAACATAATCATAGAAAGAAGAAAAGGAGCGAAAGATGAATTCACTTAACGAAAACTAAAAGAAAAGAGAACGGAAACCTACTAGTTTGAAGTCCGGGTTCGAACGGAAACCTCAACACGCCTGAACAAACATCACTGTTTTCAACCCATTTTTGTTTTTGATGCAGTGACGATCGAGTTCACTGGTTTGTGGTCGTTCGCGGATGAAGCTGGACGTTGGGTGGTCGAAGAACTGATAGAGTCGATGGTGGTCGTTCATGGCTGGACGTAGAAGAAGCAATGGGGGTCGCTCATGTGGAGTGGTTGTTGCTTGTTTTTCCGGCGACTGGGGGAAATGACGAAGAAGATGAAGTTGGTTGTTTGGACGAGCTACTAGTCGACGAGCTGCTGGTCGATGACGAGCTGCTTGTGGCGGCGATGGCAGTTGAAGACGAAGCAGCGGCCATGGTGGTCGTGGGGCTGCTCCAGGTTGTCGTGACGATGTTGAAGACGAAGAAGAAGAAACAACAACCATGGTTGCTGGAAATGGAGCTCGTTTTGGACTGGAGGTCGACATGGTCGTTCATGGTGGTTCGTCCATGGCTGGAGTTGAAGACGAAGCAGCAGGTGAAGCTGCACGAAGCAGCAGCTCACGTCGCGGAATGGGGAGGAGCAGGGACGACTGGTCGCTTGGTTTTGATGACAAGGGAGGTTGGTTTTACAGCTGGTTGGTCGTTCGCTGGTGAGAGGAGGAGGCGAGCTGACTGGTTGAAGACGATGGCAGTTGCTCGCTGAAGAGTGGTCGACGAGGGGGGTCGTCGAATTGCCTCACGTCACAGGGCTGTTGGTTTCGACGAAGAAGAAGAAGAAGGCAACCATGAGAGGCTGGTTTTGAGCTGTGTGTGTGTGTGTGTATTTTCTTGTTGAAGGAGGAAGATGAAGGGGGGCGAATGTTTTTTAGGGTTTGGGGAAATGAAGAGTAAAAAATGGGAAGGGGGGGGGGGTAACTCGTTTGGTTATGGGGAGGACCGGGTCGGGTTGACCCGGTAGGGGTTTGGTTAAGGGGTTATCTGGTTTTGGGCTTGTGATTTAGAATTGAAGAAAAGGCCCAATCCGATTTTCTTCTTCTTTTATTGCTTTTTTTTCTTTTGTTTTTTCTTAAACTAAAACTAAATTCTAAAAATCCTAAATTATCCTATAGAACTAAATTAATTTATAAAAGTACAAATTAACTCTTAATAACAATTAACACACAATTAAATAGCAATTACGATAAAATCACACAATTTGGACATTAAATGCTAAAAATGCAACGTACATTATTTTTATAATTTTTTATTCTTGTAAAACAAACTTAATTGCTCCTAATTGTAGAATTAAATCCTAAATGCAAATGCAACATATTTTTGTATATTTTTTTATTAATTTAACAAATAAACATGCACGGAAAAATATAAATAATTATCTAAAAATGCCACGAAAATTCTCAAAATTGTACACAAAGGAAAATTGTTTTATTTTGAATTTTTGGGAGTAATTCTCACATAGGGCAAAAATCATGTGCTCACAAACTGCACCTGTAGTTGTGTCCCCTGATTGGAACCAACCTTTTGAGGTCATGTGTGATGCTAGTGATACAACAGTTGGAGTTGTTTTAGGCCAAAGAAGGGATAAGATTTTTTATCCCATTTACTATGCTAGTAGGACATCGAGTGAGACACAAGTGAATTATGCCATGACAGAAAAAGAGTTACTAGCAGTAGTGTTTGCTTTTGATAAGTTTCGCTCCTATTTGATAGGAACCAAAGTCACTGTTTTTATTGATCATGCAGATTCAAAATACCTCTTAGCTAAGAACGATGCTCGACCTAGATTATTAAGATGGATTATACTTCTGCAAGAATTTGACCTTGAGATAAAGGACAAAAAAGGGACAGAGAACCAAGTAGCTGACCATTTGTCTAGATTAGAAAATTCTCCCCCTGAGTTTAATGAGATAAAATAAGAATTTCCTGATGAACATATTTTTTTCAGTTGACACAATTGTGACTCAAGCACCCTGGTTTGCAGATATCGCGAATTACTTGGTTGGAAAGTGGATACCGCAAGATTACTCTTACCAGCAAAGAAAAAAGCTTATATCTGATGCAAAGTATTATCTGTGGGATGAACCTTACTTATTCAAAAATTGTGCAGATAATATCATTAGAAGGTGTGTACCTGAAGAAGAGATGAATAAAATTCTATATCACTGTTATGATGGAGCAATTGGAGGACATTATGCAGCAAATCGAACAACTTTTAAAGTTTTAGAAGTCGGATTCTTCTGGCCCACACTCTTCAAAGATGCCCGAGCATATGTAGCACAATGTGACAGGTGTCAGAGAACAAGTAATATCACCAAGAGAGATGAGATGCCACTGGAATCAATACAAGTATTTGAAATATTTGATGTTTGGGGAATAGATTTTATGAGTCCTTTTCCTTCTTCTCACTCTTTTGAATATATCCTTGTGGCTGTAGATTACGTGTCAAGATGGGTTGAAGCCATCCCTACAAGAAAGAATGATGCTCGTACAGTGTGTAATTTTCTTAGAAAAAATATTTTTACCAGATTTGGCACACCGCGAGTCATCATTAGTGACCAAGGAACTCATTTCATCAATAGGCAATTTTCTGCTTTACTGTCAAAATATAATGTGAATCGCAAAACAGGAACACCATATCATGCTCAAACTCAAGGGCAAGTTGAGGTTATCAACCGCGAGTTAAAAAGAATTCTTGAAAAAACGATTAGAATCTCAAGAAAAGACTGCGCTTTAAAATTAGATGATGCATTATGGGCGTACCGAACGGCTTTCAAAATGCCAATTGGAACATCTTCATATAGATTAGTCTTTGGAAAAGCTTATCATTTGCCCGTAGAATTAGAACATAAAGCTTTTTGGGCATTGAAAGCACTAAACTTTGATTTAACCTCCGCTGGTAAAAAGTGATTTATTCAGGTTAATGAATTGGAAGAACTGAGATTGGGAGCCTATGAAAATGCTAAAAATTTTAAAGAAAAAATAAAAATATGGCATGACAAGTTGATCCGACCAAAGAGTTTCAAAATTGGAGATCAGGTACTTCTTTACAATAGCCGACTCAGGTTATTCCTAGGAAAATTAAAATCCAGGTGGACGGGTCCTTACAATGTTATAGGTGTTACTCTGTACGGGGCAATTGAAATTCAGAAAAATGGAGGAGACAAGTTTAAGGTAAATGGTCATAGGCTAAAATTATACTATGGAAGACATTTTGAACAACATCCATCGGTTACTTTGATAGACTGATGAATGCTGCAATTAATAAGTCGAGTTGACGACGTTAAACTCAGAACTAAGATACAAAACTCGTAGCCATTGAGGGAGAAGCAGTGGAGCCTCATAAGCCAGACATAGATTTGGGTAATAAAATACTTAATCAATTGATCTGGTCAATATCTAGGTTATTGTACAACCAAAACATCTCACGAAGGCCTCTACAACAACAGAGTCACATGTGCAGGAGTAACTCCATGGTGATCGGTATGCCTAAGTAACTGGTTGATTAACCATTTAATGAATTAATTCAAAATGCTGGCACAAGTAAATTTGTTGGTTTATATTTAAACCAGAACCAAATGACTGATAAGGTCTTAAATTAGTCAGTCTATTATATATAAAAACATGTGTTGTCACACACTCTTTCAAGTTTTTTCTTCTCTCTCCCTATATATATATCCATCTTTTATTTTAGTCTTAATTGTTGTTCTTGTACAATATTAAAGTTTCAAAGTAAAAGTTTACATATTTTTCAAACATAATTTTTTTCGTTTATGCCATATAACTTCCAAGTTTGTGATTTTATTTTTGTGAAGGCAAGAACGAGTATCTCCAAATTTGAGAAAGTGTTGGAATTCAGAAGCATTATGATTTCAATAGGTAGAATCAATAAAATTCTGCTAGAACTTGCCCCAAATGTCTATCAAGGCAAAATTCTAGACAACACTATTTTTAGAATGAAATTAGGCTTTCTTTGACACCTTTTTAGCCTATCTTTTTTTAACCACAAATATTTATATTTTACCTTTTAGCACCCAACTTTGAGCCCCCCTCCCCCAAAAAAAAGAAAGAAAGAAAAAGAGGGATAAACCAACTTTTATTGATACATCATATTGGTTTACCTTACAAAAAGATTGATACTACTTCTTCCGGCTATAGTTGAGCAAAAATGATTATTAAAGCAAACGATAAAGGAATACTTATGGAGTAAATGTTCTATTTTACTCTTTAAAAAAAGAAAAAAAAAAAGGAAAACAAGGTGTATATACCTGTAAAATAAATTATTGGTTCAAGAAGCTTGAATTTAAGAAATCTATTGAGAGAAATGATGAATTATGAAATTGGAGACCGGGACCTTTAGCCTAATCTCTAGAGTAATTTTCTTGTGTTGAATAGTACATAGTTACTTTGATAAAATAATCGGCTCTCATAATAAAGTTGGATGGAACAAAGTCACTACAAATATATCATTTTACCTTACCGGCATTAAGCCTATCATTACAAGCATAAAAAAGTCCTAAAATAATTTTAGAAATTAGTGTTGATTCTACATTAGTGGAGACTAACATGAAGGGCAAGCCTATGGACAAAATTTGAGAAATTCGAAATTGTAATCATAATGTTATCAATCTCAAAAGGTTCATCAAAAGAGGAGTTGAAAGTTTCTGGCAAACAAAAGCAGAAGCCGAAACAAGGTATAGATTTGGCGACTTGAAAAATTTATAGGTTTTGAATTTTATGTGAAACTTTATTTTTTTACTTTTCTACTCTACAAGAAACAACAATTATTAATAAAATTACTGCCTCAAGGACGAGCAAGGATTCAAGTGCGGGGGAGTTTGATGACTATAAAATATTCATATATTATATACTTAAAAATAAATTATTTTAAATAATATATATATATATATATATATAATATATATATATATATATATATATATATATATAATATGTCAATTATCTGTATTTTCTAATAGTATTTTGCAGGAAATAAAAATATCATGATAAAACAAATAAAGGAATAAAAAGAGAAGCACGAGGCATCATGACAATAGAAGCACGACGCATCATGACAATAGAAGCACGACGCATCATGGCAAAAGAACCACGAGGCATCGTGGCACCTTATGAGATTTGATTTCTATAAATAGGATGTTTGTGTTGAAAGGGGGAAGATATACCTGCCTAATTAGCAAACTTTTCTCTAGCTTTGGTCTTTACTTCTCTCTTTATCTATTTCATTTTATCTTGTAGTCTTTGAATTTTCTAAGAGTGTTGATAGTATTTTAAGAATTTCTTTCTTTGTGATATTTAAATACTCCATAATGGAGTAATCTCTTTTGTTGGGATAGTTGATGAATCTCGTTAGCGTTATGATATTAATCTCAATTTTACTACATGCTTGACCTGAAACTTTCTAATTATATTTCTATATTGTGCTGGAATATTAGTTTTAATTAATTATTATCACTTCTATCTATTTATTCTCCAAAGTTAGTTGTATGTCAATTTTGTAATTCTCACGAAGCAAAATTAATATACGATAACTATTGGGTAAAATAATAGAGTGAGAGTAATTCTTTTTAAGCTATCATTTCAAGTCTGTAATCTTGCTTACTTCCATTCTAATTCTCACGGAGGAGTTGTAGCTGGCAAGATTATTGATTTTTAGTAAACATTAATTGCAAGAGGTTTTTCCTATCTTTCAACACAATTCAGGCAAGAAAATTATTTCAGTTTAATCGTCACGAGTCATATATCAATTGATTTACATAACCTCGCGGAGTGTTATTAATTGATTATTTCTTAGTGAGCAAAATATAATTGTATTAGCAATAAACAGTTATTCATAAAAGAAATACATGTAGAAGCTAAGATTTTATTATTATCACGC
This sequence comes from Nicotiana tabacum, assembly GCF_000715075.1. Lineage (NCBI taxonomy): Eukaryota > Viridiplantae > Streptophyta > Magnoliopsida > Solanales > Solanaceae > Nicotiana > Nicotiana tabacum. The sequence continues at coordinate 10,356,334 of NC_134099.1, read as the reverse complement.
TATCGAGTGAATTCAATGATTCCCAACTCTTTTTAAATATAAATCTTCCGAAAGTTATTTAGTTTCAACTTAAACAATTTAAATTTCAACAAACAAAACTTCATCAATCTAATTCTCTCAAATAGTAGTAAGAATATTATAAGTTTGTAGCTAGATTCTCCATCTCCAATCTCTGTGGGACGATATCATAAAGAGTTTGACAAAGTACGAGTAGCAAAATCTTGTAGCTAGATTCTCCAATCTCTGTGGGACGATATCATAAACTATACTAGAATTTGACAAAGTACGAGTAGAAAAATCTTATACGCATTGGCCTCGTCAGAATTCCTGTCTGTTAATCTAAGCTAGTCTGAATAATTTAACTTAGTCCACGCTTAGTTCATTTCTGAATTGGTTTAATTAAGTATTCCACATTTCTTGAAACAAGTTCTTTAAAACTGCCTCAATCTCATTAGATATCATGCCTATAGGTGTTACAGAAAATACATTTCAAAACCTGCTTTGTTTCACTACATAAATGTGCTAATCAATGCTCCGCGTATAGGCAAGCCCTTAGGGCGTTTTCAAAACTGCATTTCTGAAAACTGTTTCTATTGCTTAATGTTTTCTGATCCTAACAGGCTTTAAAAAATCCATAGGCAACTGCTAGGTTCACTACTCCTGAGTTTCTAAAAAATAAGTTGTTTGTTTCTGCATATTCACCTAGATATCCTACCTTAGGACACTATCTGATAAAAGACCTTAATTGTGCTTGAGTCGTATTGTTATGTGCTTATTTGAGGTGGAAATTTTGAGCCTTTAATTGCTTCTTTCTATGTGCTGAAAGTCCTAAGTGTTTTGCTTGTGGCCTTAGAATTTTCACCTTTTAAAACCTTAGGGGTCTGTCTAGAACCACCTATAGGTAGAGGTCCTAACTCCCTCCAGGACCATTAAGACAGGACGGGTAGCAGCACGCAATAGAGATTGCTGACTAAACACTCGCTTTGCATGACCAATAAGGGGATGGGAAGGGTAGATATGGGATATGATGACTACATGCTAATGTCATGTGTAGCCCCTCATCAAGGAGTGTTTACCAGATATTGTGTGGGGTGATCCTGTAGGCTAACAAACCTAGGACCCCTCCTTTACCAAAATTCCCTTTTTATTTAAAATCTTTGTTTACAACTCGTCCAAAACTTTATCTTATTACTTGAGTTATCTAACGTGCTTTACTTGCAACCTATTTGATGCAATTGTTTACTTGTAACAGACTAATTCGTGAATATAAGTTCGGTCGGGACCCACAGTTGTGGACCAAGAGGGGTGCCTAACACCTTCCCCTTGAGGTTACTTCGAGCCCTTACCCTAATCTCTGGTAATGCAAACCAACCCGAGAGTTAATCACTCTATGTGCCCTAACACACAGTAATTTATTAGGTGATGACTATTCAAATACCCAATTCCCAAAAAGAAATGAGTCATTACACCCCATGGAATGTCGGAACCCGGACTTTCCCGTCAGAAGGGAAAAAAGGGGGCGCGATAGCATGTCGACTCTGCTGGGGATATCTTTTAGGCTCTTACCATAACGAACTTGTCTTTTACAAAATTAGTCCAAGCATGCTTATCCCCGTACCCTTCTCCCTTATTTGAATTTAACTGTCTATTTTTTCAAGCATTTATGATTTCTTTATTACCTTGAAATTGACTTGTCTCTTTGTTTTCTTTTCCTGTAACTATCTTTCAATTATTTAAACATTGTATTTACTTTTCCTACATGAAAATACTTGACTACATGTTATTTAATTGCTGCATAAATCATGTTCCGCATCATATTCCACTCGTGCGTATCAAATCCTATAGCAACGCTTTAATGAGTGGTTGGGCTCTTTCTATTTATCACCCTTAAATTTGGAAAGTCTTATTTGCGATAAAACCAGTCGATCAGTGGTGCAGTCGACGGTTCCATGCCTTCCCCCTCGAGTTGTTCGCTTCAGGGTACCAGTCTAAAACCCTATAGAAACCTTACTCTGTTTAAAATTGTGCATGCATCATGGTCAAATCCAGTCGGATCAGTTATGTTTTCCACATAATGATCCTTTAAGATAAGCCTTATCCAAAGTCCATCGGGTTTTCCATAATCCCAACGGGCACAACCATGTTCCGTGCATTAATTTGGAGAACTAAATGCCGATATGTTGATCATAAATGTATAAATAATCGAGTCTGGTGGGGGTAAGGTCTAACCCTTTTGTTTTGCAGAAAATGAGGCATGAGATCCCTAGATTCGGTATGGTTAGCAATAAACCACCATTGTTGCTAGATTGGTGGGACGACCTTTCCTCAAGTGACAAGAAGCATGTGAAAAAGTACTTGGGTAACTTGCCTTCCTTGTTAGATATTGAGCCAAACAACAAATTGATCGAGGCTTCCACCCTATTCTGGGATAGTGAAAGAGCTATGTTCTGTTTTGGTGATAGAGAGATGACACCGCTTCTAGAGGAAATAGGAGGACTTGTAGGGTTGACTTGGGATATTCCCAGGCTTTTGGTACCAGAAAACCGTACGGGTAGCGGATTTTTGAAGTTGATGGGGCTGAAAAAGAATGTCGACCTAGTGTGCTTGAAAGATTCCTACATACCTTTCGAATATCTGTACGAGAGGTATGGCCATAGCAAGTCTTTACGCACTTACCATGATGAGATCTCCCTCACTTCACTGGGTCACATCCACCGCAGAGTGTTTGCATTCATTGTGTGCTTCCTAGGCCTGATAGTGTTCCTAATGAAAAAGGAAAGAATCCACACTAGGTTGGTCATGGTTGCCAAGACTCTAATGGAAGGAATTAATGGACATGCATATACCATAGTCCCCATGATCATAGCTAACATCTACAGGGCCTTGGAGCACTGTGAAAGAGGGGTCAAGCATTTTGAGGGTTGTAATTTATTGCTGTAGTTATGGTTGTTGAAGTATCTCCAAAAGGGTCGCTATCGTCAAGAATTTTCGTGAAGGGCTTGGAATTACCACATTGCCTTCCATCACCCTAAGCAGATGACCTACATTCCAGACAGATTTGCTCAGCCGAAAAGTGCCAGTGAATGGGTAGAGTTCTTCGACAATCTGACCGAGGGACAGGTGTAGTGGATGGTTGAGTGGTTCCCAACAGACGAGTTTATTATCAGGTTCAGGGATGCTCCGCACTTGATGTTGATCGGGTTGAGAGGGATATATCCATATGTCCCTATGCGAGTTATGAGGCAAGCGGGCAGAAAACAGGTTGTGCCAAGGGTTGTCAAAATGAGTCATTTCAGGGCAGACTTCCAAGATGATGATTTCCCTTACAAGTGCCAAGCTCAGCATGTGGCACTGCAAAATCATTGTGGAGAAAAGCACTGTTGATCGAGACAGATATCATGCAGGGTAAGAGCCTCTCTATTCGGCATAGTTGGAAGACAATTTGAAAGGAAACGTGACACCAAGGACCGGTTGAGGGAACAAAATTATAGATGAGGAAGCTGAAGCTCAAGTCAAGTAAAACAGGTTGTTTAAGAGGATCCACGACTCTAAGAATGAGCTCCAGCAAATACACGAGAGGAACGTGTGGTTGATCGAGGAGTGTAAAGAAATGGCAATCACTTCCAACAGGAAACTAGAATATCTGGAGCAAGGAATAGTGGAGCTGGAGGGCAAAGTCATAAAGAGGATTGAAAATTGCCAGAACGCTGAGGGAGGACATCTGGCCAGAGCCTACTTGCTGCTGGGACTGAGCGAGCTGGGAGATCTATATGATGGAGTCCGGAAGATCAAATCTGGGAAAAGTCTTTCTGGGACCAAATAAATTAGATTTACTTGCTTTTCCTAAAAATGTAGTAATGCCAAGTGCCAGTAGTGACTTATTTTATCATTATATTAGTGTCGTTTTGGGATTCGTCTATTTTTATGTTATGAAATGAAGCATTTATTGGCATTTGAAATTCTCCAAATTTATTTGTCACTAGGCCTACCTCGGGCACAATGAGGCTCCCAAATTAGGATACGAGTTTACATTTCGCAATATGTATTTAAATACTGCAAACATTTCAGAATCCTCACTGACTTGTTACCTTTTGTTTTTGTTTTTCTTTATTTTTTTATTATTCCCATCCCCTTAGGTTGGTTCACTCATACTGGCCTCATCAGCATATCACACCAGATCTAGAGTCCCTCCACCTCCTCCTTATCCAAGAAACACAAAGGGAAAAGGCAAGACAAAGATGGACGACATAAGTGGAATCTGAAAGGAAAATGTTGAAAATGCAGAGACTTCCGATGGCCATAGTACTCTGGCCCCGAATGACTTAGTTTTGGGACTGGAACAAAAGATATTAGAACTGCAAGGAGAACTTGAGCATGTCCGTAACTTGGCAAACCTATCACTTACCCTTAATGTCCTTGATATCCACCAACAGAACACAAAGAACCCAACACCTCCTCAAAACACACAAAACCAACAACCACAAAATCCTACTGCACCAAATCAATATGCAACTCCACCCTTAAAATATCAATCCATTGCCGATACCAACCCCACCACAACAACATCATCAACAAATTCAGTAGCCACCAACCTCCACTTACCACACTCCCCAAAATACACTACCATTATTCCCGATACACAAAAATCCACCTATGAACATCACTATACTCAAGTCCCTGGCACCCATCAGAGCAACCCTATATATGTGGAAACTATACCATATTCTACCCAACCAATCTCCTGTGCACCGAAACCCTCCGAGAATGACCTGCTCATTAAGAACATGACCGAGGAACTCAAGAATTTAACAAGCCGAGTTCAAGGTGTTGAAGGCGATAGAGGAATAGAAGGTTTGAATTATGAGGATCTCTACATACAGCCAGATGTCAAACTTCCAGAGGGGTACAAACCTCCCAAGTTCTAAATGTTCGATGGTACAGGTGATCCTAGGGTTCATCTAAGGACATACTGTGACAAGCTTGTTGTGGTAGGAAAAGATGAAAATATCCGGATGAAGCTCTTTATGAGGAGCCTTACTAGGGACGCTTTGTCTTGGTATATCAGCCAGAATCCCAAGAAATGGGCTAATTGGGTAAGCATGGCGTTAGAGTTCATCGACTGGTTCAGGTTTAACACAGAGAATGCACTGGATGTCTTCTATATTTAGAATATTAAGAAGAAACCTACTGAGGCTTTCCGTGAGTACGCTACTCGTTGGAGGTTAGAAGCCGCCAAGGTCAGGCCCGCTTTGTACGAAGAGCAGATAAATAAATTCTTCGTTAGGGAACAGGATCCACAATATTATGAGAGACTGATGGTCATCGAAAATCACAAATTCTCTAATATTATCAAGCTCGAGGAAATGATCGAGGAAGGAATCAAGAGCGGGATGGTAACGAATTTTGCGGCACTACAATCAGGTGGCATATCGAAGAAGAGAGATATTGGGGCAGTAATGGTGGCCCAGAGCCCAAAATCTCCACTAACCTATCAAACACCTCCACCCACGTACCAAGCATTACCACCTACATAGCAGCCTTCATCTCCCAGATATTCCCAACCAGCCACTGTCCATCACACCTATAATTCCCAACTATCCCACTTCCAATCACTACCAGCTCACCAAAATTATCCAAGACCAAGACCCAACTTTGACCGCAAGCTGCCCAGACAATACACCGCCATTATTGAGCCCATCGACCAACTGTATGAAAGGTTGAAAGCCGAAGTTTACGTCACTCCTGTTCCCGCTGTGGAATTAGAAAATCCATCCCAATGGGTCAATCCGAACAAAACCTGTGCGTACTATTCTGGTATGAAAGGGCATACTACTGCTGAGTGTCGAACATTGAAGGATAAGATCCAGACGCTCATTGACAACAAGGTCATACAAGCAAAGGAAGCCATACCTAATATCCACAACAATCCCCTCTCTGATCACAGAGGTGATAGGGTACATGTGATAGAGACAAATGAAGAATGGGACCCTGAGGGGTCAATCGGGCTTATTCGAGAGGGCGATGACTTTAAGGTTGCAGTCACGCTCACTCCTATTGTGGTTCAGACTCAGGTACCAATCGATGTTGAGGTAACTGCATCAGTTCCATTCGAGGTAGAAGTGGCTCCGCCCGCAACCACCTCCGCTCCATTTGAAGTAGAAGTGGTCACACCTTTTACTGTGATGGTATCAACTAAACCCTCATTCAACTCAAAAGCAATACCCTGGGATTATGTTGCCGAGGCTCGACAAAAAGGGAAGACTAAGGTAGAGGAATCTGACGCCGCGCAAGGAATGACTAGAAATGGAATAGTCTATATACCTGAACACCTGGGAGGTTCAAGTAAGGAGGCCACTCCTAGGCAGCCTATTATTGATACCGGGCTAGAGGACCTGTGGAGGAAAGTGCAGGCAAAGGAATACTCTGTTGTTGACCATCTAAACAAAGTCCCTGCTCAGATATCTATCCTGTCACTATTATAGAATTCAGAGGCACACAAGAACGCCTTGATGAAAGTACTAAGCAAGGCTATGTACCCAATAATATCACTGGTGGAGAAATGGCCAACATGATCGGTCAAGTGCTGGAGAGCCATAAGATTATCTTCCACAAAGATGAGCTACCGCCCGAGGGTTTGAATCACAATCGAGCATTACATATCACAGTGCAGTTTGAAGATAAGTTCATCGCTAGGGTCCTGGTTGATAGAGGTTCAAGCCTAAATATTTGTCCACTAGATACTCTGAAGAGGTTGGACAAAGGTTTACATGAAATACAGACAGTAAGCATGAATGTAAAGGCTTTTGATGGGTCCTAGAGGGCCATAATCGGGGAAATCAACCTTTGCTTGAAGATGGGGCCAACTTAGTTCGATGTTGAATTCCAAGTTCTTGACATACCAGCCTCATCTAATCTTTTGTTGGGCCGCCCATGGATCCATGCTGCTGGGGCCGTGCCCTTCACACTACATCAAGCCGTGAAGTTCGAATGGAACCGCCAGGAGGTAATCATTCACAGAGATAGAAGTAACCCCATCTACACTAGTCAAACCATCCCGGCCATTGGACATAGAAGAAGGCTAGGAGGGAAACCTATCATCACATCGAACGGAACAACGTTGTGGAGAAGGATAAGTGGTGGAGTAACAAAATAGAAAGCATACTAGCATGGTCTGGATACGAACCCGATAATGGTTGGGAAAAAACCTCCAAGGTATCACCAAACCAATACAACTGAAAAATCATGGTACCACCTTCGGTCTTGGATACCAGTATACATGGCAAGAGTACAATGATTGGTCACCTCCGTGGCGCGGGCTGTACTACTCTCTCGAGCAACCAGTGCAACGTTTAGAACAGGCTTTTCACTAGGCCGACACAATATGGGGAATTGCATAAGAAGAAGCACTAGCTGGGCTGAAGGATCTATTCTTGGAAGACGAGGACATGGATTGATGTGCCATAATTGAGAAGGAGGAGGAGGAAGAAGGCCTCACCATTCAGACTGTGGCAAAAGGAGTTATTCTCAGAAACTAGACCGCCACACCATCCCGAGCTCGCAGAGTCCCTAAGTAGCTTGGCAGGATTTACTTCTATAGCCGTTTTAAGCATTTAAGATTTCATGTAATTTCGTTTTAATCTTTACATGTTTCAAAATAAATGCTCAATTCATCGATCCCTGTTTTGTCTGAACAATTTCTCAAGTTTAATCAAATGCATTTACTCTTTATTATTCACTACTATCTTTACACTTTCTCTTTCCACAACATTATTATTACTTTTCCTGATGAACCAGTGACTGTGACATGTAATGAGGCAACGCAACATGAGAATAGTGACCCAGAGGAGGAAGATGAGATACCCGAGGAAATTGTCAGGGAGGTTGAGAATTTTGAGAACAAACCTAAGTCCAATCTGGACGAAACCGAAGAAGTAAATTTGGGAGATGCCGAGATCTTCAAGGAGACCCGCATCAGCATTCACTTATCGCCAACAAAGAAAGAAGAGTACATTCGTTTCTTAAAGGAGTATGAGGACATTTTTGCCTGGTCATATGATGACATGACCGGTTTGAGCACTTCCATTGTGGCTCACAAGTTTCCTACTTATCCCATGTGTCCGCCAGTCAAGCAGAAACTCAGAAAATTCAAACCAGACATGAGTTTGAAGATCAAGGAGGAAGTTACCAAGCATATCAAAGCCAAAGTTCTTAGGGTGGTTGAGTACCCAACCTGGTTAGCTAACATTGTGCCAGTTCCGAAGAAAGACGGGAAGGTCAGGGTATGTGTTGATTATCGGGATTTAAACAGAGCAAGTCCCAAGGACAATTTTCCACTGCCAAATATACATATCTTGATCGATAATTGCACCAAACATGAACTCCAATCCTTTTTAGATTGCTTCGCGGGTTATCACCAGATTTGGATGGATGAAGAAGATGCAGAGAAGACAACTTTTATTACACCATGGGGTGTATATTGTTACGAGATGATGTCGTTCGGTCTGAAGAATGCTGGGGCCACCTACATGAGAGCCATGAAAACTATCTTCCATGATATGATACACAAAGAAATAGAGGTGTATATAGACGACATCATTATCAAATCGAATAGGGCCGCATATCACATAGTAGACTTGAGGAAGTTCTTTAACAAGTTAAGGAGGTACAATTTGAAATTGAACCCCGCAAAGTGTGCATTCGGGGTTCCCGCAGGAAAGTTACTGGGATTCATTGTCAGTCATCGAGGGATTGAACTGGACCCGACTAAAGTCAAGGATATTGAGGAGTTACCACCACCTAAGAGCAAAAATGATGTGATGAGCTTCTTAGGGCGTCTCAACTATATCAGTCGCTTTATAGCACAGTCAACAGTCATATGTGAACCCATCTTCAAGATGCTAAGAAAGGATGCCGAAACAAGCTGGACCGAGGATTGCCAGAAAGCTTTTGACAAGATCAAGGAGTACCTGTCCACACCACCAGTTCTGGTCCCACCAAAACTAGGACGACCTTTGCTACTCTATCTATCTGTATTAAATGGAGATTTCATATGTGCTCTGGGACAACATGACGAGACAAGAAGAAAGGAGCAGGCCATATATTATTTGAGCAAGAAGTTCACACCCTATGAAGCACGGTATTCTCTGCTTGAACGCACTTGCTGTGCTTTGACCTGGACAGCCCAGAAATTGAGGCATTACTTCTATGCCTACACTACATACTCATATCAAGGATGGATCCTCTAAAGTACATATTTCAGAAACCCATGCCAACTGGAAAGTAGGCCAAATGGCAGATACTGCTAAGTGAGTTCGATATCGTCTATGTAACTCAGAAGGCAGTCAAGGGACAAGCATTGACAGATCACCTTGCTGAAACTCCGGTGGGAGGAGAATACGAACCCTTGAAAACGTATTTTCCTGATAAAGAAGTATCATTCATAGGAGATGACATTACTGAAGCATATGACAGTTGGAGGATGTTCTTTGACGGAGCCGCAAATTTCAAAAGAGTAGGCATCGGAGCAGTTCTGATATCAGAAACGAGTCAGCATTATTTGGTATCTGCTAAACTCAAATTTCCCTGCACCAACAACATGGCAGAGTATGAAGCCTGTATCCTAGGGCTCAACATGGCAGTTGACATGAACATTCAAGAGTTGTTAGTGATCGGTGACTCAGATTTTCTTGTGCACCAGATACATGAAGAGTGGGCCACCAAGAATTCCAAGTTATTGCCATATCTGCACCATGTGTAGGAATTAAAAAGGAGGTTCACAAAGATAGAATTCCGACACGTGCCCAGAATTCAGAATGAGTTTGCCGGCACATTAGCCACTTTGTCATCCATGATACAATATCCAGATAAGAACTACATTAATCCCATTCCGGTGAGGATCCATAACCAGCCGGCGTATTGTGCTCATGTCGAGGAAGAAGCAGATGGAAAGCCTTGGTTCCATGACATTAAAAAGTACTTATCAAAAGGAGAATACCGGAGCATGCAAATCACATTCAGAAACGCACGCTCCGGAGATTGTTGAATCATTTCTTCCATAGCAGAGGTAACTTGTACAGAAGAACTCCGGTTTTGGGTTTACTAAGGTGTGTCGACGCAAAGGAAGCTTCTAAGCTACTTGAGGATGTGCATGCTGGGACATGTGGTCCGCACATGAATGGTTTCGTTCTGGCTAAGAAGATACTCAGGGCAGGTTACTTTTGGATGACCATGGAGACAGGTTTTCATTCAGTATGTCCGTAAATTCTTTCAATGTCAAGTGCACGCCAACATGATAAAAGTGCCGCCAAATGAGCTCAATGCAACAAGCTCACCTTGGCCATTCGCCGCCTGGGGAATGGATGTTATTGGTCTGATTGAGCCCACTGCTTCAAACGGACATAGGTTTATTCTGGTAGCCATTGATTACTTCACAAAATGGGTAGAAGCTACATCTTACAAAGCTGTAACCAAGAAAGTCATCGCAGACTTTGTCAAGGATCGTATTGTCTGCCGATTCGGAGTTCCTGAGTCCATTATTACTGACAATGCTGCCAATCTCAATAGTGATCTGATGAAAGCTATATGTGAAACTTTCAAAATCAAGCACAAGAATTCTACAACCTACAGACCTCAGATGAATGGAGTCGTAGAAGCCGCCAACAAAAACATTAAAAAGATACTAAGGAAAATGGTAGAGAACCACAAATAGTGGCATGAGAAATTACCCTTTTCTCTGTTAGGGTACCGCACCACAATTCGCACGTCAACCGGGGCAAACCCCTACATGTTGGTTTATGGTACCGAGGCTCTCATCCCATCCGAGGTGGAAATTCCTTCTTTAAGAATCATACAGGAAGCTGAACTCAGCGATGCGGAGTGGATAAGGAGTCGCTATGAACAATTGGCCCTTATCGATGGAAAGAGAATGAACGCAGTGTGTCACAACCAACTTTATCAGAACAGAATGTCCAGAGCTTTCAACAAAAGGGTCAAACCAAGACAGTTTGCACCAGGGCAGCTGGTATTGAAGAAAATCTTCCCACATCAAGATGAAGCCAAAGGAAAATTAAGGTCCGTACATGGTTCACAAAGTACTAACAGGAAGAGCACTCATACTTGCAGAAATGGACGGGGAAGTCTGGCCAAAACCGATCAAGTCAGACGCAGCCAAGAGATACTATGATTAGATACTTTACATTTCCTCTTCTGATATAATTGAACTACGCTTGACCTGATTCCCGTTTAAGAGGGGATACGTAGGCAGCCTTATGGGTTCGGTCATATCATAATAAAATTTGCATTTTCCCCAAAATCAGAAACTTGGGCAGAATTTTAAGGAGGGCCCTCAAAATTTTGGAGTAAATCCAGCCAACTCCATCACATGGCAGGAAGTCAGTAATCAGTCAAGAACTGGGACGGAATTTTGAGAAGGATTCTCAAAATTCCGAAGAAGATTCAGTAGGGTCCGTCATCCGCAAACAGTTAAAGATCATCTACCAAACTTGGGCATAATTTTGAGGAGGACCCTCAAAATTCAAATGAGAGATAGCTGAAATGCCTTTAAAATGTGTCACGGTCACTAGTTCATCAAAAAATTACTTGATATATCAATACGTTTCCAAAACAACTCTATTTTTTTTATCAATAACTGCATATTTTCGAAAACTCTATTTCCATAAATAGTCAGGTGCTACCGAGAGGGACTCAAAGGGGCTTTCAGAACAAAGCAGAGTAAGGCCGGCAGATGAAGTAAGAACCAACCTCCCCTCATAAAACTTACGATTTTTCTTTGAATGCAGGCACATTTGACGTAACGGTAGCATTCGCAAAACATGTATACACAAAGCAAATTCACCATCCATCCGGCCATCAGACACTGAATATATCTCCAGCTAAGACATACACTACCCTTATCTGCTATTCATTCTTTGCGTGGGACTAATCCCTACCGCCCACATTTGCATGGGACTAATCCCTGGCCCCCACATTTGCATGAGGCTAATCCTTGCCTCCTTATTTGCATGAGTCTAATCCCTGACTCCATATTTGCATGAGGCTAATCCCTGACTCCATATTTGTGTGAGTCTAATCCTTGACTCCATATTTTCATGAGGCTAATCCTTGCCTCCATATTTGCATAAATCTAATCCTTGACTCCATATTTGCATGAGTCTAGTCTTTGACTCCATATTTGCATGAGGCTAATCCTTGCCTCTATATTTGCATGAGTCTAATCCTTGACTCCATATTTGCACGAGGCTAATCCTTGCCTTCCTATTTGCATAAGGCTAATCCTTTCCTCCCCACTTGCACGGGACGAAGCATTGTCCTTCTTTGCACAGATATTGCTCTATTTCTACTACTATCTATTTGTTTTTCAATCGGGCTAAGCTCTGCCCTCCATTTCACCAGACTAAGCAGTGTCTTGATAACATCATATTATTGCATATCATGGGCTGAAACATCGCCAATCTATCCAAAGGTGTCATAGTCTAAAGGCATCATTCTCATAGCCGGAAGACACCATGCCATGGCCTGAGGATCTCTCGAACTTACATATCATTATTCAAGGGTATCATGGTTTGGAGGAACCATCTTCATGGCCCGAGAACATCATTTCACGGACTGCGAATCCCTTACCATACGATTCATGGCCCAGGACGTCATGGTCCAAGGGCGTCATCTTTAATCGTCCAAAGACAACCCTTATGGTCCGAAGGGAATTTCATCATGTTTAAAATTTTGCAAAATACGTTTGTAGCGTCTTTTATCTGCAGGTAACCAGTAAGCAACCGATATCCTAGTAGGAGAAATCTCGCTCCAGTTCCCTCTAACTATCCCGAGCCTCAACCGCTCACCGTAGCCGCTTCCACATCTCGTGTCCGTTCATGCAATAATTTCATCGGCATACTCCGTGGTGGAATCCAGAACTACACATGGCATGATTCCTGTAAAGCCAGGGATGTGTAGGCAACTCGAAAACTAGAGTTCGGCCTTCGTCTTTCAAAACATCCCATCCGGTCAAAATTGGCCATCATTTCTTTACCCGAAAACTCTTTCATCCTTCCCGGGTAAAGAGGGGCAGTTGTTGATACCCAATTTTTCCCTATATATTTTTATATGCATAAATACCTTTGAAATGACATATATATGCATATATAAGCATGCACAAGGCTTTTATAATTTTTCCATAATTGTAAGAATTTAAATTGATTTATTTTCTTCCCTTTTATTCATAAAATCCCCAATAATTATTTCCTAAATTATTGTTATGATGATTCACAAAGTTTTTATAATTTTTTCCATAATTTTAAGGATTTAAATTAATTTATTTCCTTCCCTTTTATTCATAAAATCCCGAATAATTATTTCCCAAATTATTGTTATGATGATTATTCATTTAATCTCTATACTTATTCCAAAATATGGTTAATATATTTTTTATGCATTTTTATAATTGCATTTGGTTTTTTTAAAGCTAAATTGCATATAATTGCAATGTTAGCCCATTTAATGGATAATTATATTTTATATGTGTAACATTGGTCACTATATTTTTAAAATAATAAATAAATATTTTAAATCATTTTTGTGCATAAATTATTTTTCAGAAATTATTTATTACTTATTATAAATTAAATAGGGAAAATTGACTATTTAAATTATAGCCAGATTTGCATTTCGATTATAGCCTAAATTGAACCCAACCCCCAGCCGAATTTCCTACCCAATTGCCCGACCCAGACCCTATATACAATTACCCAAACCCGAAACCCATCTACTCGATCAAATCCTGGCCGTTGATCTCCCAGATCAACGGTCCATATCATTCCTTTCCTTTTTTAATTCCAACAACCCCTAACCCTATCTCATTTCCAAAATTCCGCTGCCCTCAAATCCTCTCATCTCCTCTCTTCTCTCAACCTAACCCTAGCCTCTTTCAACCGCCTCCCTTCTTCGATCTTTTCTGGTGACCACCCTTCAACCCCAAGCCTCCAATGGCTCCTCCGTTGCCTTGCTCATCTTCTCTAGCCTTCAAGGGTCCTGGGACATGTTGACTTATATCTAGGGTTTGCTGTTTTGGCTGTTCATGGCTACTCCGGTATGATTTCGAGCAAAATTGCACTATATTTGTTACGATCTTTGAAGTTCTAAACATGTTCTTCATCTCTAAACCCTAATTTTTTTTGCATCTCTTAGATCTGTGCTATTTTTAAACGATTCAAGTCTGTTCCTTCTATGTTTTGCACTGTTCTCGAACCTCTTTTGTAAAAATCATCGATTTCAAGTGGTTTTACTTTCTCTTAAAGTTAGGGGTTTTTGGAACTTCTTCTACGCTTTGTTTAATTTGATTCTTCATGTTTTAACTTCTATCCTTTGTCTATCTTGACTGATTCTATATTTTTACTCCCTTTTCAACTCGCCTATGTAAGCACGTGATTTTTGCCCTATATGAGAAATACTCCCAAAAAATGCAAAATAAAATGATTTTCCTTGGTGTGCAATTTTGAGTACTTTTGTGATATTTTTAGATAATTATTTGTATTTGTCTGTGTTTGCTTATTTGTTAAATTAATAAAAAATACAAAAATATGTCGCATTTGCATGTAGGATTTAATTCTATAATTGTTAGTAATTAAATTAGTTTTACAAAAATTAAAAGTTACAAAAAATATGCATCTTTTGCATTTTTAGCATTTAATGTCCAAATGAACAATTTTATGCTTAATTATTACTTAATTGTGTGTTAATTGTTATTGGTAGTTAATTTGCGCTTTTATAACTTAATTTAGTTCTTAATAATAATTTAAGTATTTTTATAATTTAGTTTTAGAAAATAAAAGAAGAAAAGATAACAAAAATACAAATAAAAATCGGATTGGGCCACTTCTTCAATTTTCAACCCCAGGCCCAAACAATTGTCCACGACCCAGTCCACTTCACACGGGTCGACCCGGTCCGCCCCATTAACCCATTAAACCAACACCCCTCTTCATTCAAAAAACAAAACAAAAGAAAAAACAAAAAGAACAAAAAACCCTAAAAACCTAAAACTAACTACCCGCCCCCCCTCCATCTTCTTTCTCTCCCAAAACCTTCATCCCAAGCCATCCATGGATGCTTTCCATGGCTGCCCTCAACCCCACTCCCTCACGTCCAAACGCCACTAACAAACAGTTCGTCTGTGTCGTCACTTCGTCTTCTTCGTCTTTCGTCAAGCTCGAGTTCGAGCTCGACGTCCATGGCTGCCCTCACCCTCGTCGTCACCACCAAGCTCACGTCAAACCTCCAGCTCCCCGCCACCACCTAACAACCAGTCAAGACCACCCCCCGCACTCCCCAGCAGCGAACCAAACACCACCACCATGCACCACGAACAAAGCTCCAGCCATCGCCACCACCAAGCGACCCTTCCGGCGATCCACCATAACCCGTCACTGCCCGACATCCAGTCCCCCCCCCCCCAGCTGCTGCTCCTTCACCTCCAAACAGACCTCGTCGACCATTGTTGCTGCGTCGATTGCCTCCCCGTCGTCATCACCATTACGCCCAGTCGTTTCCATGGCCAAGCTCGTCAACCAGTCGTTTTGGCTGTGTTGTTGCTGCCTCAACGAACAGCTGCTTCTCTCTCTAAGTTGCTGCCTCACTTTCATCTTCTTCGTCGTCCGCTTCAAGCTCGCGCTGCTGCTTCATCGTCCACCATTTCGTTCAGTTGAGTTGCTGCCACCATTTCGTTCAGTTGAGTTTTAGTCGAGGTCGTCGAGCGTAGTTTTGAGTTCGCCAAGTTTACAAGGAAGTCGAGTTCGTCGTTGAGTTCGTCGTTGAGTCCGGGCAGATTTATTCCCATCTGAGGTTCGTCGAAACAGTCCATACAATCGAATCCGTCGTTTTTCATCTCCGGATAGTAGTTTTTTTGAGTTTTATTTTGTCCGTATTTTGTTTTGATATTTTCGAATCTAAAATCAACAAATGTTTGTGTTGTTTATCGTTTGAATTAATTTTTAGTTCATGTTCATGTGTTGTTTGTTGAATTAATTTTCAGATTCCAAATGAAAGATTAATTAATTATTTTTCATGTTTATTTCATGTTTGTATTGTTGTTTAAGTGAATATTTGTTAATTTAATTTGAATCATGCATATTTTTGTTTGTATTGTTGTCTCTTTGTTCATCCATTGATGGTCTAAATTAACCAGGATTGGTTCCCAATATGGTTGATTTATTTCCATTAATTTGGAGTTTGTGTTGTTCATCATGTTCATATGATTTGTTGTTGAAGATTGTTGAGAAATTGGTCATCTTGACTATATTTTGGTTGAGTTATGATTAATTGTTTGTTTAGAGCTGAGGGGTAGTTTTAGTAAATTGCATTGCATTCAGGGGTAGAATGGTAATTGCAATAGGGTTGGAGGGGTAGTTTAGGAATTGTACATTTTGTAGTTGTTTATTTGAAGCATGGGGGACAAAATGAAATGGGGTGGGTTGTGATATGGTTATTTAATATAAAGGGGGGACAAGACAAAATTTAGTGGGGAGGAATCTTGTATTTGTTTAATAAAGCATGGAGAACAAAATATAATGGGGTGGAGTTGATATATTTATTTAGTGTAATGGGGATGAGTGGGTTTGGTAGAGAAAATGGGTTGATTTTAATTGATTAAAAGATTTATGAGATGTGTTATATATAGAAGGTCTTGAATAATGAGAGGAGGGGAGGAATAAGAAAAAAAAACAGAGAGGAAAAAATCTGAGAGAAAGAGAATAAGAGAGAGAGAAAAAAGGCTGAACATTGAAGAGAGAGAAAATTCCGAAAAAATATTTAAACTTTCAAATAAAAAAAAACTAAAAAAAATATTCTGCTTTCTTTCATTGTTTAAAATTAACATTAATTGTTGTTGTGTCATCAAAGCTTGAAGTTTTGGTTTTGGGATTAATACTCCACCGGTTTGCAAACTCTGTTTCTGGGTTGTTACTGTTGCTGGATTGTTGCTGCTGTGTTGTATTGTTATTACTGTTGTTGATTCTCATCTTCATTTTCTTTTGCTTCCAATATCAGGTACACAACTGACACGCTGGTTATTGTAATCCGAAATATGAAGCATGAATACGAAAAAATGAAGAGTTGAAATTCTAAATTATATTTAATTATATTCTGAATTTTATTTGTATGTATAAGTTATTTAGCTTGCAAAAATTAGAATCATGTAGATATTTAATACATATAGTGGAACATTCGACGATAGCTTAACAAATGAACTATCTACATCTATTGCCTAAAAATAAATAAATGGTGTAGTAATTCTGTCGAGTCAAAAATCAAACGAATAGGCCATCTAGTAGGAAGTTGGTAGAAATATTATTTAGTTAAATAATATTGGTTAATTTCAGCATGTAAATGGTCTAGGATTAAAATTAGAATTGCTATGTTTTTTTTTAATTTGACAAACAGAGAACATGCCTAGTATAATGTAACTAGGTAATAACATGTAAATAAATTAAGATATTTCTCCTTTATTTTGTAGAGACAAATTTCAATAAAAATGTAGGCATTTTAGGACTGTCCTTTTAAAAATAAAATGAGATGAGCCTCGCCCAATAAAATGCACTAACTGCGGGGCCCTCAATAAATGTTTAATTGAGTATTTAGAATTCGGGATGGATTGTTTAGTGAATTCCACAGTCTTACCCATAAATAATAACACGTTAATCGCTTTAGGCATGATTTTAATAATAATACATTCTTAAACACGGGTGCGCATTTATGCGACCCAAATCCAAATCCCAAAACATTGAATAAAAATACGTTCCGGATCGCGGGTGCATTTTATGTGACGCAATCCAAAGACATGTTTTTAAACAATGTTCATATTCTTGTAAAAATAATTAAAAAATAATAAAAGCGGTAAAAAGATAAAATTTGCACATAGGTTCATATTTGTATTAAAATCAGATAAATAAGCCGAATATGACAGTTGAGCGACCGTGCTAGAACCACGGAACTCGGGAATGCCTAACACCTTCTCCCGGGTTAACAGAATTCCTTATCCGGATTTCTGGTGCGTAGACTGTTAAACAGAGTCATTCTTTTCCTCGATTCGGGATTAAAATTGGTGACTTGGGACACCCTAAATCTCCCAAGTGACGACTCTGAAATACATAAATAAATCCCGTTTCGATTGTCCTTTAATTGGAAAAAAACTCCTTGCACCCCTTGCGGGGGCGGAAAAAGGAGGTGTGACAGCTCTGGCGACTCCGCTGGGGAATTACACCCAGAACCACTGGTTCAGGGTTAGAAATTCGAGCTTAGATAAATTGTTATATTTGGCTTTATCTGATTTTTACATGTGTTTGAGCCTAATGTGCTAAATGATGCTTTTACCGCTTTGATATTATGTGAACTGTATATAAATTGTGCCGAAACCCATCTTCTCTCTGAGTCTTCTGAATCATGAAGAAGGGTGTACTTCGTACGACTTCTTTTCTGTATAGTGTCAAGTCCCAATTTAGAACGAGGTTTGGATAAGTCGCAAAGCCGGTGAAGCTTCTGTATTCCCGGACTGCCGCCTCCTCCTCGGCTCGAGCTGTCCGCTCGGGTAAGCCAGGTCTATAACAAACACCCAGGTTCTGAACCTATCCGGTGATGCACGTTTGTTTGCATCACGTGCATTTGACTTTGGAGGCCCAACACAGGGGTTGGGTCTGTCTAGGACAGGTGTACCAAAAATGAAAATGACCATCCTGATGCATCTTACTTGCTACTACTTGCGCATTTATTTGATTCGGACTTGTGTGCTGATTGACTTGTGAATATCAGGAATAATATTTTGAAATTGAAAAAAAAAACGAAATAGCGGTTAGGGAATTGATTGTTTATTTTTGAAAAGAAAAAAAATGCCCAAATACTGTCAAAACTCTGCCGAAATTTTAAAAATGAAAAAAAATGTCTTATTAGTTTGTTTTATTAAAAGCTAAGAAAAGAAAAAAAAGAGTCGTTGTTCTGTTTTGTTTTTCAAAAATAAAAATAGAAAAAAATATATAGTTTGTCTTGCCATGAAAATGAAAATGAAAAAGAGTCTTATTTTTAAAATGGTTTTTTTTATTATTTATTTGCTTATGAAAATGCAAAAAATAAAAAATAAAAAAAAAGTCTTTCATTATTTGTCATTATTTGTCGCAAATATATATATATAAATCCGAAAAGTTTTTTTTTATTTCCAAAAGATATATATATCTTTATTTGTTGCAAAGAATATTTGTCTTGCCAAGAAAATTCAAAATAAAATTCCAAAAAGATATGTCTTGCAAAAAATAATATAAATATCTTTATTTTCCATTGTTGATAAAACAAAAATAATAAAAATGTTTTCTTTTAAGAAAAAAAAAATCCGAAAATATTTTGATTCTTCTTTCAAAATTGAAAAGAAAATTCAAAATTCAAAAAATATTTTTTAGAAGCATTTCTTTTATCAAAAGTAAAATTCCAAAAATATTTTTTTTTCTTTAGAATAAAAAAAAACAAATGAAAATTCGAAAATAAAAACTTCCTTTTACTTTTGAAATTCTCAAAGTTCAAATCAAAAGAAAAGGAATTTTTACAAGTTTTTGTTTCAAAAAGAAATCAATCAAAAAAATATATATACTTCCTTTGAGCAGTTCTTTCACAGTTCCAATAATAAAAAAAATATTAGTTTATTTACTTATTCACGAGGCCCGAACTACGCGGGTTTGATTCTCACCGAATATGAGATACGTAGGCAACCCTCATCGGGTCCAATCCCCCTTTTGCTAAAAAAGCCAAAAACAAATAAAAAAACAAACAAAAAAAAAACATGTCAAGATTTTTAATTTTGTCATAAATAAGTCGGGTGATGTCCAACTTCCCTTTTTACAAAAAAAAAAATAGCAAAAATATATGTCAAATTTCTAAGAAGTCGGGTGACGCTGTTTTATCAAGACATAGCCGAATGTTCCCGAAAGGGACGCCGGAAGGCTGACTTTGCATAAATAGCCACCTTTGGGTTATTTTTTTAAGATTTGGTCCGGTTGACCCACACAGCCTTAAAAATCTTCGTCCCCGAAGCGTTGAAAGGCCGTGTTTGCAATATTGAGTTTTCTAATTTGAAAAACGATAAAAAGAGTCATAAAAAATCAGGTGATGCTGTTTTATGAAGACATAGCCGAATGTTTCCGAAAAGGGACACCGGAAGGCTGACTTTGCATAAACAGCCACCTTTTGGGTCATGTTTAGGATTTTGGTCCAGTTGACCTACACAGCCTTAAATATCTTCGTCCCCGAGGTGCTGAAGGGCCGTGTTTGCGACACCAGGTTTTTATTGTAATTTGAAAAAGAAAAAAAAACAAAGAGTCAGCAGTCAGGTGAATACCGTTTGGATTTTGGGTCAAAATAAGCCGAGCCAGCTTCGGCCGCATCTTAAACCGTTCTTGCCGAAATAGCTTTAGAGTATCTTTCAGTTGTCGAAAGGCTATTTTCGTAAAAGAATGGACAAGTTTGTAAAGTGTTGTAAAATAATCCTCTCCGGCCTCAAAATTTGGAAGGGGCCACATTTTCAAAAATAACCGTTTAGTTGCATTTGTCAAACGGAGAAAGGAAGATGACCATTTGTTTTGGAGTTTGTAAATCTTTTGATTAGAATAGGTGGTTTGTTTGATTTTCGAGTTTGTAGGTCATCTTCAAACTTTTGAAACCCAGTTTGTTTTAAATTGAAAAAAAAATGTTTAGTATTATTTATCTTTTATTGGCCCGAACTACGCAAGGTCTGATTCATGCGGGGTCATGATACGTAGGCAATCTCCATAAGATTCGACCACAACAAAAAATGAAAGGCAAAAAATGAAAAAAAAAATCGAAAAAAAGGAAAAATGAAAAAAAAAAGAAAGATGTTGTTAATAATGAGGACCGACTGAGTCCATTCTAACCTATTTTGTTTTGAATCACAAAGAAAGTTAAGGTGGTTGGTTTGTGGTAAACCGGAAATACAAGACCCAAAAGCACACTTTGCGGGGATCAGGCCTGATAACAGAAGCACTCGAATCCTATTGGGACTTGTTGACTAAAGTTGATGATATTGAAGCTGGCAATGGTCTGGACAATACTGATGCGAAGCTCAGTGGCTAAGATGCCAATTTTGATAAAGTAGGAGGACGATCCGTTCCTTGGTTAGCAAGAGAGAAGCTTGTGGTGGCGTATTTTGTTGTCATTTCTATTGTCTGGATTATTCTTAGGGTTGTAATCTGGATATTGTCTTGTGTCAAACCTTCTTATCTTTTCATTTCGTCATAGCGGTCTGTTTAAGTTTTGTCCAGTTTGTTTAAGATTTTATTCTGGTTTGTTTTGTTTGTCTTGTCATTCAAACCATTTCACCGGTAGTCTAATGCAAAATCCGGTCCTTTTTATTTCCAGTTTTCTTTTGTTTAGTCCTTTTATCATTTTTGTTCAGCGCCGATTCTCGTGACATGACATGCGCACACAGTTTGGGCCTAATTTTAAAAGTTAATCATAAGACTCTGGGAAGGTGATCAAAGCATTTAAAGGAAATAAGAACGGTTTGAGATTATTTGAAGCCCGAGTCATGTGGAACTGGGGCAAGTAAAACATAAAGAAAATCGTTAAATGCAAGATTCGCCAAATTGGCATGAGGGTCGTTCATGAGAGTGAGAGTGTCGTCCAACGGTGCTTTAGAAATGACAAATGAAAAAGCAAGTGTTTAACATAATTGTCAAGTCCAGCACCATCGGAAGAGACTATAAATCTATGTTCAATTATGTTGTTGGCACTTGGCATGTTTTAGAGGCTGGAATGACGAAGACATTTTGTTCTGCTACCTAAACACTTTATCCTTCGTTACCCCTTTTGAGCCTTATTTATTTTCTTTCATACCCCTCGTTCGGAATCAATAGCAACGACTAGGAAATACGAGTCTGGAATGTAAGGAAAAATAAAATAAAAACGAAAAAAAAGGAAAATAAAAGAAAAATGATAAAAAAAAAAACAAAGGAAAGTCAAATGAAAACAGAGGAATTGGGAACTACGTTTGACCTGATTCCTCAAAGAGGATACGTAGGCGCTTCACGGCTCGGTCATAGTTTTGAAAAATGAAAAAAAAAATCAAATAAAATATCCCCAAGCAAGAAACTGGGGCAAATGCTGCATTTGTTGTAAACAAATCTAGTTCCGAAGGTTGTAATTAATAACCCAAAATCGATGCATATTTGAGCCTTTAATACCCTTTCTTTCTAGCCTATCCAAAACCCACATAACGGTCCAAAGAAAGACCTTCTGATCAGTCTTCAAAAGATGTCAAGTCAGACAAATGAGAGTCTTACCGGTGTATATAACATTCTGTCCCACAGCAGAAAGGACTCTAATCTCCAGCAGAGAGAGTCATACCGGCAACACTCCAAATCCCCAGCTGGAAAGTGATACAAATGAGAGAGTCTTATCGGTGAAAATCTTTACGGACACCATAAGGCGACGAAAGCTGAGAGAAAAACCAAAATGAGAGAGACTTGATAGTGAAAACCTTCAGGCACTACAAGTCGAATAATATTGAGAATCAGATAGGGAATTGCCAATTGAAGGTCTTGAAAGACGATTGACGACGGAGGATAGGCCACATGTGCATGTCATGACCATTAGAGTCGGTGTCTGCGTTTGATAGGTTTTTATTTATAGTTTCTTTTGTTAAAGAATCATCTTTTTTCCTTTGTCTTTTTATTCTGTTCCCTTTTATCTTTTTCCTTTCACAGAAAAATTCCCCAACAGAGTCTGTTTGGTCAGAACAAGTGAGAATTGACTTCAAAATATGCCATCAACTCTCCAATCATGCCATATGAGATCTGACTAGTACATCCAAGTGGTATAGTCAGCAAGGAATAAACACGAGGCCAGTGTCAAAAAAAAATATCCCCAGCAAAAGGGAGTTGACAAAAGGATTGACGAGTGTCAAAAGGGATATCCCAGCCGAAATCAAAGGTTGTTAAACCTCAAGACCAAGGCCCGTGGACAAAGCAAGGAGAGCAGTGAGCATGATTTGGGAAATTCATACGATACTAAAAGATCGGTGAAGTGCAAGTTTCCAAGCTATGTCACAAAAGAAGAGGGATATCCCCAACAGAAAGGGATTATCCCCAGCAAATAATATCATCCCCAACAAGTTATGGAACACAGAGCAAGGAAGGAGAAAGGGAAAACCATCCCAGCAGGAGTATCACAACCAACCACCGCGTTTTAAACTAACAAATTTTGTTTGATTTGAAACAGGTAAAGGAAATGACATTGATGCCAGAAATGCATGCCACAAGGGATATCATCAAAACTGGGGCAGGAAATTTTCCTTCCATTTAGAAAATTTTCTGGGAGTCAGGTACCCATTTGGGGAAGAATAAATATAACACCAGTTTCAAGGGAAGTGATCTCTGAACCAGTGTTGCCCCCAACATAATAAGTTTCAATGGAGGAAGTTGTTCCCCAACAGACAGAACAAAGGGATGAATCTTGTGCTCAGAAAAGCAAAAGGCCAGTATCATTCCCAACAGCCTTTCGAAGAGTGAAGCACTAGTTCTGAAAGAATTAGAATCCCCCAGCAGTGTTATCCTCGACAGTGTTATCCACAGCTGATAACATTTTATCCCCAACAGGTAAGTAAATAATTCCCCAACAGTGTTATCCCCAACAGTCTCGAGGAGTCCAACACAAGTTTAGTGAAAATCGGTATCCTCAGCGGTTCCTTTCGGGGAAAGGCAAAACGAGTCTTAAGGGAGGTAGTCTTCGAACGAAGAAGTTATGCAAAAAAAAAAAAGAATACAAAAGAATAAAAAAAAAGAAAAAAAAAGAATAAAAAAAAAAGGGAAGCAGTTTGAAGAGGAATGAAACATCTTACTTAAAAGGGAGTAATTTTGGAAGGAGTAAGATTACATATTTACTTAGCAGAGTTATCCTCAGCAGTGTTATCCCTAGCGGATCATCGAGATGTAGAAGCATCCTCGACAGAGTTTCGGGCAACCCAGAGTGGGTAAGGAAGAAAAGGAAAAGTCATCCCCATCAAAATAATCCCCAGCAGTTTCGAGGGAAGACAACACAGGTAAGTAAATAATTCAGGAAGAAGGAAATGGTTCATTCATAGGAGATGCATTTCCTCCTAAGTTTAGTTTCACCCATAGAAGATGCATTTCCTCCTAAGTTTGTTTTAGTTTCACCCATAGGAGATGCATTTCCTCCTAAGTTTGTTTTTACCCATAGGAGAGATATTTTCTCCTAAGTTGTTGTTGAACCAATAGGAGAGGCATTTCCTCCTAAGTTTAGTTTCACCAATAGGAGATGCATTTCCTCCTAAGTTTGTTTTTACCCATAGGAGAGGCATTTCCTCCTAAGTTGTTGTTGAAATCAGGAGTCCGCCTGGAGAATAGAGACATTCAATTTCAAATTTAGCAATCAGGAGTCCGCCTGGAGAATAGAGACATACTTTTCAAGTTTGACGTCAGGAGTCCGCCTGAAGAACGAAGACATACAGTTTAGATTTCAAAAGTCAGGAGTCCGCCTGGAGAATAGAGACATTCAATTTTAAATTTAGCAATCAGGAGTCCGCCTGGAGAACAGAGACATACTTTTTAAGTTTGACGTCAAGATCCCTCCTGAAGAGAGGAATGGCATTTATTTTTAAAAAAAGTTGTTGTTGAAGTTGGGATCCCGCCCATATAATAAAGGAATACATTTCAATCTTTACATTTCAAGCGTTGAAGTTGGGAGCCCGCCCAGATAACAGAGGCATACATTTCAGTCTTTAATATTCAAGTATTAAAATTGGGAGCCCGCCCAGATAACAGAGGCATACATTTCAGTCTTTTCATTTCAAGCATTGAAGTTGGGAGCCCGCCCAGATAACAGAGGCATACATTCAGTCTTTACATTTCAAGAGTTGAAGTTGGGAGCCCGCCCAGATAACAGAGGAATACATTTCAGTCTTTTCATTTCAAGCATTGAAGTTGGGAGCCCGCCCAGATAACAGAGGCATACATTTCAGTTTTTTCATTTCAAGTATTGAAGTTGGGAGCCCGCCCATAGAACAGAGGCATACATTTCAGTCTTTACATTTCAAGCATTGAAGTTGGGAGCCCGCCCAGATAACAAAGGCATACATTCAGTCTTTACATTTCAAGGGTTGAAGTTGGGAGCCCGCCCAGATAACAGAGGCATACATTTCAGTCTTTTCATTTCAAGTGTTGAAGTTGGGAGCCCGCCCAGATAACAGAGGCATACATTTCAGTCTTTTCATTTCAAGTGTTGAAGTTGGGAGCCCGCCCATAGAACAGAGGCATACATTTCAGTCTTTACATTTCAAGCATTGAAGTTGGGAGCCCGCCCAGATAACAGAGGCATACATTTCAGTATTTACATTTCAAGAGTTGAAGTTGGGAGCCCGCCCAGATAACAGAGGCATACATTTCAGTCTTTAATTTCAAGTATTGAAGTTGAGAGCCCGCCCATACAACAGAGGCATACATTTCAAGATCAAGTCACAGGACAATAAAACAGAGGGTTACAACAGGAATCCCCGGCAGAAAACAATAAAAATCCCCAGCATCAGGAAGCAGAAGGTTGCAATAAGAGGTCCCAGCAAAAACTCAAGTGCATGTGTCGAAAGGAAGAAAAGCATCGGAAGAAAAGCACCGAAAAAAATGCAAGCAGACAAGAAAGCATGGCAACAAGAAAAATTGCAGTATAGCCTAGCTTCTTGTCTTCTTTTAAGCAAGGTGTAACAAGGAGATCGGTAAGCAGTGGTAATAGCATGCAACAACAGTAACATTACAGTCCAACGGTAGTCACAGCTACCAAATCTTCCCAAACTACATTGACCTGATTCCTGTTTAGCCCAGGATATGTAGGAAACCTTTGAAGCAAAGGTTCGGTCAAATCTTTTTCAAAAAATGCTTCACACGGAGTAATCGGACGGGCAAAAATCGCTCGCTTTATCTTTGCGCGAAAACCCTTCGTGTCTTCGGGCAAAGAGGGGCAGCTGTAAGCACGTGATTTTTGCCCTATATGAGAAATACTCCCAAAAAATGCAAAATAAAATGATTTTCCTTGGTGTGCAATTTTGAGTACTTTTGTGATATTTTTAGATAATTATTTGTATTTGTCTGTGTTTGCTTATTTGTTAAATTAATAAAAAATACAAAAATATGTCGCATTTGCATGTAGGATTTAATTCTATAATTGTTAGTAATTAAATTAGTTTTACAAAAATTAAAAGTTACAAAAAATATGCATCTTTTGCATTTTTAGCATTTAATGTCCAAATGAACAATTTTATGCTTAATTATTACTTAATTGTGCGTTAATTGTTATTGGTAGTTAATTTGCGCTTTTATAACTTAATTTAGTTCTTAATAATAATTTAAGTATTTTTATAATTTAGTTTTAGAAAATAAAAGAAGAAAAGATAACAAAAATACAAATAAAAATCGGATTGGGCCACTTCTTCAATTTTCAACCCCAGGCCCAAGCAATTGTCCACGACCCAGTCCACTTCACACGGGTCGACCCGGTCCTCCCCATTAACCCATTAAACCAACACCCCTCTTCATTCAAAAAACAAAACAAAAGAAAAAACAAAAAGAACAAAAAACCCTAAAAACCTAAAACTAACTACCCGCCCCCCTCCATCTTCTTTCTCTCCCAAAACCTTCATCCCAAGCCATCCATGGCTGCTTTCCATGGCTGCCCTCGACCCCACTCCCTCACGTCCAAACGCCACTAACAAACAGTTCGTCTGCGTCGTCACTTCGTCTTCTTCGTCCTTCGTCAAGCTCGAGTTCGAGCTCGACGTCCATGGCTGCCCTCACCCTCGTCGTCACCACCAAGCTCACGTCAAACCCCCAGCTCCCCGCCACCACCTAACAACCAGTCAAGACCACCCCCGCACTCCCCAGCAACGAACCAAACACCACCACCATGCACCACGAACAAAGCTCCAGCCATCGCCACCACCAAGCGACCCTTCCGGCGATCCACCATAACCCGTCACTGCCCGACATCCAGTCCCCCCCCCCCAGCTGCTGCTCCTTCACCTCCAAACAGACCTCGTCGACCATTGTTGCTGCGTCGATTGCCTCCCCGTCGTCATCACCGTTACGCCCAGTCGTTTCCATGGCCAAGCTCGTCAACCAGTCGTTTTGGCTGTGTTGTTGCTGCCTCAACGAACAGCTGCTTCTCTCTCTAAGTTGCTGCCTCACTTTCATCTTCTTCGTCGTCCGCTTCAAGCTCGCGCTGCTGCTTCATCGTCCACCATTTCGTTCAGTTGAGTTGCTGCCACCATTTCGTTCAGTTGAGTTTTAGTCGAGGTCGTCGAGCGTAGTTTTGAGTTCGCCAAGTTTACAAGGAAGTCGAGTTCGTCGTTGAGTCCGGGCAGATTTATTCCCATCTAAGGTTCGTCGAAACAGTCCATACAATCGAATTCGTCGTTTTTCATCTCCGGTTAGTAGTTTTTTTGAGTTTTATTTTGTCCGTATTTTGTTTTGATATTTTCGAATCTAAAATCAACAAATGTTTGTGTTGTTTATCGTTTGAATTAATTTTTAGTTCATGTTCATGTGTTGTTTGTTGAATTAATTTTCAGATTCCAAATGAAAGATTAATTAATTGTTTTTCATGTTTATTTCATGTTTGTATTGTTGTTTAAGTGAATATTTGTTAGTTTAATGTTGTTAGATTCAAATTGAAATTTAATTAATTATTTCTTCAATTTGTTTCATGTTATTATGGTCTAAATTAACCAGGATTGGTTCCCAATATGGGGAGGAATCTTGTATTTGTTTAATAAAGCATGGGGAACAAAATATAATGGGGTGGGGTTGATATATTTATTTAGTGTAATGGGGATGAGAGGGTTTGGTAGAGAAAATGGGTTGATTTTAATTGATTAAAAGATTTATGGGATGGGTTATATATAGAAGGTCTTGAATAATGAGAGGAGGGGAGGAATAAGAAAAAAAAACAGAGAGGAAAAAATCTGAGAGAAAGAGAATAAGAGAGAGGAAAAAAAAAGACTGAACATTGAAGAGAGAGAAAATTCCGAAAAAATATTTAAACTTTCAAATAAAAAAAAACTAAAAAAAATATTCTGCTTTCTTTCATTGTTTAAAATTAACATTAATTGTTGTTGTGTCATCAAAGCTTGAAGTTTTGGTTTTGGGATTAATACTCCACCGGTTTGCAAACTCTGTTCCTGGGTTGTTACTGTTGCTGGATTGTTGCTGCTGTGCTGTATTGTTATTACTGCTGTTGATTCTCATCTTCATTTTCTTTTGCTTCCAATATCAGGTACACAACTGACACGCTGGTTATTGTAATCCGAAATATGAAGCATGAATACGAAAAAATGAAGAGTTGAAATTCTGAATTATATTTAATTATATTCTGAATTTTATTTGTATGTATAAATTATTTAGCTTGCAAAAATCAGAATCATGTAGATATTTAATACATATAGTGGAACATTCGACGATAGCTTAACAAATGAACTATCTACATATATTGCCTAAAAATAAATAAATGGTGTAGTAATTCCGTCGAGTCAAAAATCAAACGAATAGGCCATCTAGTAGGAAGTTGGTAGAAATATTGTTTAGTTAAATAATATTGGTTAATTTCAGCATGTAAATGGTCTAGGATTAAAATTAGAATTGCTATGTTTTTTTTTAATTTGACAAACTGAGAACATGCCTAGTATAATGTAACTAGGTAATAACATGTAAATAAATTAAGATATTTCTCCTTTATTTTGTAGAGACAAATTTCAATAAAAAATGTAGGCATTTTAGGACTGTCCTTTTAAAAATAAAATGAGATGAGCCTCGCCCAATAAAATGCACTAACTGCGGGGCCCTCAATAAATGTTTAATTGAGTATTTAGAATTCGGGATGGATTGTTTAGTGAATTCCACAGTCTTACCCATAAATAATAACACGTTAATCGCTTTAGGCATGATTTTAATAATAATACATTCTTAAACACGGGTGCGCATTTATGCGACCCAAATCCAAATCCCAAAACATTGAATAAAAATACGTTCCGGATCGCGGGTGCATTTTATGTGACGCAATCCAAAGACATGTTTTTAAACAATGTTCACATTCTTGTAAAAATAATTAAAAAATAATAAAAGCGGTAAAAAGATAAAATTTGCACATAGGTTCATATTTGTATTAAAATCAGATAAATAAGCCGAATATGACAGTTGAGCGACCGTGCTAGAACCACGGAACTCGGGAATGCCTAACACCTTCTTCCGGGTTAACAGAATTCCTTATCCGGATTTCTGGTGCGCGGACTGTTAAACAGAGTCATTCTTTTCCTCGATTCGGGATTAAAATTGGTGACTTGGGACACCCTAAATCTCCCAAGTGGCGACTCTGAAATACATAAATAAATCCCGTTTCGATTGTCCTTTAATTGGAAAAAACTCCTTGCACCCCTTGCGGGGGCGGAAAAAGGAGGTGTGACAGCCTATGTGGAAAACCCTAATTTCTTAGTTCCAATCTTGGGTTTCTAGGTTCTGTTTGATAATGTATCCATATGTTTCTATAATTCTATGATTTTTTGCCCTATGTTTTCTTGTTATGGTTCTTAATTGTGGTTATCCCTGCCTATTGTGTGATTTTGCCTTAATTGGTTCACCAATGTTTCTGATTCTTCACTTCTCCTACCTGTATCATGCTTAGCTTACTAATTCAGACTATGCTCTACATGAATCCCTAATTTTATATGTGATTCTTGTCCTACTCGACCTCTTAGTGTTCGGATTTTGCTTACAATGTGCTTGTTCTTATAGAATGGTGCTCAATCAATGCTACCTCCTATTCTTGCATCCTTGAATCTTTGTGATTGATTTTTCACTGATTTCGCATATTATTTCTGCTGATTTTTACCTTGTAGAATGCTTTGACCTTATTCTATGGTCAATCATGCTATTAATTGATTTCTTAAGACTTTCCTTGATTGAAATGTGCTGAACCTAGCCTCTATTACCTATTGTGTACTTGTACTATGCAGAAAATATTTCCTTATTTGTCATGTCCAGCCTTATACGATTTCTTTCCTTACTTGTCACGTGTCTATGACCGTTTGAGGTTAACTCCTCAATTAAAGGGAATACTTGCCTTGATTTTCTGATTGACTGATTCTAAGTTCCATAATTACTAATGAACTTTGATTTTTACCTTATTTACTACCTGCTTTCAAACTATAAGTACCTTAGTCTTTCATTAGCACATCGGACGAACTCTTGGTTCAAAAACTATCTCTCACACTCAAACTTTCTACTCTCTCTTTTGTACTACTTACTACTGCTCTAAGTTAGTCAACTGCAAGCCAAGTCTAACCATTGTGTTCTCTTGTTCTTTCACTCTACTTACTATCCTCTTTACTGGTATGTTCTAGTTTCAATTCAAAGTCCCAACAACAATTTGATTTTCTTATTGCTTCTGTTCATTTTGTTTCTAGTTTGCTTCTATTTGTGGTTTTGTTGTGAAACTTGTAGTTGATAGTTACATTATTAGCATGTTATTATGCCTTCCCCTTCCTTGAGTTCAGTCTACTCCCCCTTATGTGTGTTACTGAGCATGTCTTACCAATCATCTCTTACTTATTATGTGTTTACCACCATGAGTCCCCAAATCCTTATCACCCCCTCTGTAAGTGATCTTGTTCTTTGTGTCTAGTTTTGTGATTATGCCTGGTCAGCTATTTTTGAGCATGTCTATACCAATTCCTTGACATTTACTTGATTATGTGCTTGCAATCAAGTGTTCTATGTATCCCAAACCCCTTGATCCCTGTTTGTGACTACTGGCTATGTACAAACCAGTCCTAAGGTATTTGGACTTCTGTTCATTTCTTCAATCTCTTTCCAAACAGTCTTTGTTGTTTTACTGCATTACTTTCAAACAGACTTCCTCTTTTAATACAATTTTTTACTAAAACCTATCAACTTGTGTCAATCACTTTCACTTTACTCTTAGTCAATAAGTTCTTCCCCCTCTAGTATGTGTACTTCCTTGGGATCCTCTTGTGAACCCTCTGAACTCTGGCATACTGAGGCTGACCTTACCACACTGCACTTGTTCAATTTTTGGTTACCAAGTTTAGATGTGTAAGCACTGCCCGGGATCCTTGAGATCCTTAGGAAACTTTGATGCACCTAGACTATGTCATTGTCTATGGAATTGAGGCATTTGAGGCCATTGAAGGCTTTGGGAAATCTGGGCCTAATCGGAGGCTCCCTATAGAATAGCTTCTTGATTTTTCTTTTACTTTTGTAATTCATTCATTGGTCTGTAATAGCTTGTAAACAAATATTGGGGTATTTAGTGAAAAGGATGTGTAGATACATGTTTATGGGGTAATTAGGGTAGAAATCATGTTCGTAGGACTTTACATTTAATCTGAATTCTTTACCAAGTAGAAATCATGTTTATAAGGCTTTACATTTTGTCATGTTTAGAAACCATGCCTATAGGTTCCAAATAATCATGCCTTCAATGTCTTAAAATCGGATTAACTAATAGATGTCATGCCTATAGGACTCAATCCAGATTCTATTATGATAAGTGTTTATGTATGTTTTCATTGTCTTAAAATTAGATAACTAATAGATGTCATGTCTATAGGACTTAATTCAGATTCTGTTACAATGAGTGTTATGTATGTTTCCACGCCAGCAAGTCTTTAAAATCAGTAGCAAACGTAGATATCATGCCTATAGGAAATCATACTCGAATTCTTGCCTGTTAATCTAAGCTAGTCTGAATAATTTAACTTAGTCCACGCTTAGTTCATTTCTGAAATTGGTTTAATTAAGTATTCCACATTTCCTGAAACAAGTTCTTTAAAACTGCCTCAATCTCATTAGATATCATGCCTATAGGTGCTACAGAAAATCCGTTTCAAAACTTGCTTTGTTTCACTACACAAATGTGTTAACCAATGCTCCACGTATAGGCAAGCTCTTAGGGCGTTTTCAAAACTGCATTTCTGAAAACTGTTTCTATTGCTTAATATTCTCTGATCCTAACAGGCTTTAAAAAATCCATAGGCAACTGCTAGGGTCACTACTCTTGAGTTTCTAAAAAATAAGTTGTTTGTTTCTGCATATTCACCTAGATATCCTGCCTTATGACACTATCTGATAAAAGACCTTAATTGTGCTTGAGTCGTATTGTTATGTGCTTATTTGAGGTGGAAATTTTGAGCCTTTAATTGCTTCTTTCTATGTGCTGAAAGTCCTAAGTGTTTTGCTTGTGGCCTTAGAATTTTCACCTTTTAAAACCTTAGGGGTCTGTTTAGAACCACCTATAGGAGGTCCTAACTCCCTCCAGGACCATTAAGACGGGACGGGTAGCAGCACGCAATAGAGATTGCTGACCAAACACTCACTTTGCATGTCCAATAAGGGGATGGAAGGGTAGATATGTGATATGATGACTACGCGCTAATGTCACGTGTAGCCCCTCATCGAGGAGTGTTTACCGGACATTGTGTGGGGTGATCCTGTAGGCTAACCAACCTAGGACCCCTCCTTTACCAAAATTCCCTATTTATTTAAAACCTTTGTTTACAACTTGTCCAAAACTTTATCTTATTACTTGAGTTATCTAACGTGCTTTACTTGCAACCTATTTAATTCAATTGTTTACTTGTAATGGACTAATTCGTGAATATAAGTTTGGTCGGGACCCAAAGTTGTGGACCAAGAGGGGTGCCTAACACCTTCTCCTCAAGTTTGCTTCGAGCCCTTACCCTAATCTCTGGTAATGTAAACCGACCCGAGAGTTAATCACTCTTGGTGCCCTAATGCACCGTAATCTGTTAGGTGGCGACTCTTCAAATACCCAATTCCCAAAAGTAAATGAGTCATTACACCCCATGGAATGTCGGAACCCGGACTTCCTCGTCAGAAGGGAAAAAAAGGGGGTGCGACAACATATAAAGGGAAAATCTATTATTCAATAAACTCTCTGTAATACGCATACCAAGGCAATATATATCTGCTTTCTCTATTTCTAAAAGTTATTTAAAGTTCTTGATTTTGTTCATAAGTTCTTCTTAAGTGTTAGCTCGAAAATCGAAGGCAAGCTTCTTATTAAGCTCTTAACCGAGCCCCGGACTCACTATCATCACTAGGTTGGCAATTTGTTCATTTTTTTATTTGCTTATCTAACATCATAAATCATTTGTATTGAATTATACCATATATCCTTAAAACCGCGTATAAATTCAATTGTTATCCATTTTTAAAGGTAAACAGTTTGGCACCCACCGTGGGCTAAGGGTAATAGTGGTAGTTTAATATAAATTTCTATAACACACTATATTTTACGCTTGTTCTTTAAGATTTTGATTTCAGATCCACCTAAGAATGTCAAACTCTCAGTTTGCTCACTTGAACATTGACGCTGAGTCTGGCCATCATGGAGAAAACAACAATGAGGTCCCCATTACCGATCCTAACGGTGTCTTAGTTACAAACCCAATTGATGCTAGCTCACATGTGGCCCTCGATGCCAACCTGCCGACCGACCCTAAGAACAACATTCGCTGAGGAGCCCGACCAACGACTCAAGGTACACTCGAAGGTGAAGGCAACCGAATCAATCTGCGGGTGATTTTTGAAATGTTACAGGCATAATAGGCGGCGATAACACAGATACAAAATCAAAGTCGCGCCCCTAGCAAAGATAAGCCCGAACTATCCCGGGAAAACGCCGGAAGAAATGAGCAAGTCACAAAAAGACTGGGTGAAACTGAGCCCCGGACTAACCCTGAAATAATAAAAATGCTTGAGGAACTGACAAAGAGGGTGGAATCGGGGAAAAATAAAATTGAGGCCAATGACAAAAATATGGAGACCTATAATTCTAGAGTTGATCAAATCCCAGGAGCACCCCCGATATTGAAAGGCCTGGACTCCAAGAAATTTGTCCAAAAGCCTATTCCTCCGAGCACGGCACCGAAGCCAATTTCGAAGAAATTCTGCATACCCGATATCTAGAAGTATAACGGAACCACAAATCCAAATGAGCACGTGATCTCGTATATTAGTGCCATCAAGGGGAACGACTTATAAGATGATGAGATCAAGTCGGTTCTGTTAAAATTCTAAGAGACCTTGTCAAAGGAAGCTATGACATGATATCATAACTTACCTCCAAATTCTATTGATTCGTTTGCATTGCTTGCAAATGCATTTCCAAAAGCACATGTCTGGTCTATCAAGGACGAGACTAGAACATCAGACCTTTTCAAGATAAAGCAAAGAGATAACGAAATTCTCAGGGAATTCTTATCGAGGTTTCAAATAGAACGGATGGACCTGCCTCCGATTGCGGATGATTGGGCCGTTCAGGCATTCACTCAAGGACTCAAACCCCGAAGCTCCTTAGATTCACAATAGTTGAAATAGAATTTGATAGAGTACCCGGCGATAACTTGGGCCGACGTTCACAACAGGTACCAATGAAAAATTAGAGTCGAGGACGATCAGCTCGGGACCCCCTCCGAGTCCGTTTATCTCATCAGAACTAATGTCAGGTCTAAAAGAGTCATCGATCATGAACCAAGACCGAACAGACACCGATATCAACCGTATAGCGGAGATCGAAAGGGAAACGAATCTGGGCGTAACCTTGCGAGAAGTGAAAAGAGGAACGATCGAGGTCACAACAGTCGTGGACTCATGAGCAAAGATGGTTTTGACAGGCCACTCGGGGCCAGAGAGACACCAAGTCTATTTGAATATAACTTCAATGCCGATGCTGCCAGCATTGTATCTTCCATCGGTTGCATCAAGAATACCAAGTGGCTTTGAACATTGCAGTTCGATCCTACCCACAGATACCCTAACTTAATATGTAAGTATCATGGAACTCATGGCAATAGAATCGAGAACTGCCATCAATTAAGGGAAGAAGTGGCCCGATTATTCAATAATGGGTATCTTCGGGAATTTTTGGGTGATTGAGCCAAAATCACTTCAGTAACAGGGACTCCAACAAATAGACTAAGCAGAAAGAACCTCAGCACGTCATCAACATGATCACTATAGGAGTCGATGTCCCCCAAGGACCAATGCTAAAGCGCACTAAGGTGTCCATTACAAGGGAGAAACGAACCCGCGATTATATCCCGAAGGGAACCATTTCGTTCAGCGATGAGGACGTTGAAGGCATCATATAACCGCATAATGATTCGCTGGTAATATTTGTACTTATAAATAAATCTCGAGTTAAATGTATGTTGATTGATCCAGGTAGCTTGGACAACATCGTCAGATCGAGGATCGTAGAACAATTGGGTCTACAAGACTAAATAGTGCCAGTAATTCGGGTTTTAAACGGATTCAACATGGCATGTGAAACTACGAAAGAAGAAATAACCTTGCAAGTAAATACCCTTGGGACAGTTTAGGCTACCAAATTCTACATGACCGAGGGGGACATGAGGTATAGCGCCTTATTCGGAAGGCCTTGGGTTCACAACATGAGGGCAGTACCCTCGACGCTATACTAGGCACCGAAGTTCCCCACAACGGAAGGAATGAAGACGCTTTATGGAGAACAGGCGATCCCAAAATAAATATTCATAGTCTATAAAGTGATCTCGATGTCCGCACTCTCGACATCAAAGAATACGGAGCAGGTTAAGAGGAAAGAAACTAAATAGCAATCACTGATACATGCCCCGATCGAACCAGAGAAGCAAGGAGAAGGTGAGGATGATGATTACGGAGTCCCTAGGTCATTCATTACCCCCGATGATTCCGATGCACCAAGTCCACAATCGAAGAGTTGGAGCAAGTAGTATTGATCGGACACTTGCCCGATCAGAAGGTATACCTGGGCATGAGGTTAACCCCCGAGCTCAGGAAAAAACTCACTAAATTCCTTATAGCTAACATAAGTTGTTTCGCTTGGTCCCATCTTGATATGATAGGAATCCCGCCAGAAATAACCACTCATAAGCTAAGCTTGGATCCGAAGTTCCACCCGGTTAAACAGAAAAGGAGGCCTCAGTTCGAAGTCAAGCCCGCATTCGTCAAAGATGAGGTATCCAAACTCCTTAAAATAGGTTCCATTCGGGAAGTTAAGTACCTAGATTGGTTAGCTAACATAGTGGTAATATCTAAAAAAGGAAACAAGTTAAGAACGTGCTTAGACTACAAAGACTTGAATAAGGCGTGCCCTAAGGACTCTTTTCCTTTGCCTAACATCGATCGCATGATCAGTACGACGGCCACGCACGAGATACTTAGATTTCTCGATTCCTATTCCGGGTACAACCAAATTCGGATGGACCTGGGCGATCAAGAAAAAACTTCCTTTATCACTAAATTCGGCACCTATTGTTATAGCGTAACGCCGTTTGGACTAAAGAATGTCGGTGCCACTTATCAACGCCTACTAAAGTCTTCATGAAGAAATTAATGTCTTCTAATAATCGCGCGGAAACAAGCAAACTTAACTTCGTATTGTTAGCTTGTTTGAATGGTATTGTTAACTCTTTCATAATATATCATATTGTATTGTATTGTATTATATTGAATTAATACAATATTTGGATAGATTGTATCGTTTACCGTCGTTTATGATATTCTGTCACAAAAATATAAAAAATAAATTTATACTATTACCAAAAAAAATTACGATAAAGAATAAAATAATTATATAAAAAGGTAAGATAAAAGATAAAATCAGATAATTTTTAATAGATTATTATAATAAGAAAGAACAACATAAGATAAAAACGGGAAAATTTCACATTAGAAGAATCGGTTCCATACTTTTCAATTTTATAACCCATATTTTAATTTACTACCAACCAGCCCGAAAATAATAGGCTAAGATTCAACATCCAACTCCAATAGGTTCTCAAAATTACTATTTAATTTTTAAAAAAGATTCCTCAAGCTTTTAAATTAATTTTCAAATCAGTAACTGTGACTCAAATATCAATTCAACAAACCAAATTCATGTGGGTGGTGAAAATTAGATTTTTAACAAGCTTAAATATGTGGGTTTAAATTTTGAATTTGATTTTATGAGAAATTTGGAGTGGATGTTATTTAGACTTGTTAGAAATAGTATAAGGAGGTTGTATATAAAATTTGAAGTCATTTAATGGAGATTTGAACTGGTTTTGAACAAGAATTGCAACTGAAAATCGTGAAAGAAGTTCGTCTACAGACGCTTGTATAAAGGTCTATAAAAGTGTATAAGGTGTGTTTCTACACTCATATACACTATTATACAAGATTATACATAATTATACAAAAAACTGACTTCGTCTTCTTTCTTGCGTCTTTTCTAAAATTTAACTCAAATCTTGCTCAAATTTACTCCAAATCACTTCAAATTTAAATTTTGAACTCCTTTTGACATTTTCAATCAATTGGAACAATACCTAATCCAAACAACTAACAAATTCAAAAAATCCATTTTCAAAAGCAAAGCTTTGAATGGTCTTCAATGATGGACTTTCTACTCTTTAATTTCCTTACATTGCAAGCAGGTGACACAAGAGGAGAAGCAGAAAGTACACGGCCCCTTGAAGCATATGTAGAAGATGTGAGAAGAAGAGAGAGTGAAAATAATGGTTGTGAGAACAAAGAATTATGTACAATGTGGGCTAGGTGGGGTAAAACTTAAAAACATGGGCCATTTTTTGTTATGGTGTGAAGTCATGTGTATTTTCTTGTAATTCTTTCGTAAAAAAATTAGGTGACAACGCGACCATACCAAATGGTTGGTATATAAAGTGATACTTTTTATTATCCTATAACGACAAATTTAACGATATAATATAATAAAATCAAAATATTATATTTAAGGTAATAAAACATCTATATATTAATTAACAACCATCCAAACAACCCGTAAAAGTCGCGACTTTTTCTCAATTACGAATAGAAGCGAAAAAAGGAATAATTTATCGAGAGGTAATAACGGAGTGAGGAGCCTTAAGAGTTTAAAGAAAAATCGAAAGTAAAATTAGTGCAATCACGACAGAAGATTGAACACAGCCCAGAGAAAGCCTAACTCCATTTTATAAAGTAAGATTAATGTGTGATTCTGCCCATTGTTTTTTTTCTTAAATCATTTCATTTCTCTTTGTAATTGCAATTGGCGTTCTATAATTTTGTTGAAATTCGCTTAATTATGTTGAATATTACGTAATTTTTTATGTTTCCGTTGTGTTTATATATTGCCAATCATGCTTAGGGTTATCCAAAGTGTGGGAATAAAGCTGTTAAGCTTTTTTTAAGCTATACAAATTTTAGTACTCAAATTGCTTGTGTATTTTTCCATTTCCATTGTGTTAGGGTTATAATAAAGTTAGGGTTATGCAATTTGTGGGAATAAAGCTGCTAAGCTTATTTGGGCGATGCCAAATATGTGAAATACTTGAAAAAAGAGTTTTTGAAGTTGTGTTGAAAAATAATTTTTGAAATTTGAACTTGTGTTTGGACGTGCATTTTATTTGAAGAAAAGTTGAAGTTTTGTGAGTGGAAGAAAATTTTTCACCAAAACCTGCCATAAACCTGTTTTTGGGAACTTGAAACTTTTTGAATTTTTTTTCTCAAAACATGATCATATTTCATAAACAAACAATTTTTTTTATTTTTTTGAAAAATGAAGCCAAAATCTATAGCCAAACGGGAGCTAAGTTTCTTGAGTTAAAAAGAACACTAGGTGATTTCTTTCCATCTATTAGTGGATAGAGTTACTTGGTATACGTAGCTGGGGAGGTAGCAGGTATACCGTGGAATTAGTCAAGGTGCGCGTAAGCTGGTCCGGACATGACAATTATAAAAAAAATTATTGGAACTTTTTCTCTCTCTTTATTGTGTAGCTATAGATGTCCTTAAGCTAAATAGAAGCAAATGAGTAATGTGGTTCTGTCCTTTTGATTTTTTTCATTAGAATTAATCATATATATAGTCCTTTGTTTTGAAGTTGTCGATGGCATCCTTATTATAAAGAATGTAGTTTTTTGATATTAAGAGGAGATTTATGAATGATTTCAATTAGAGCACAGCCTTTCTGTTCTTCTTACAGTTATAGCATGTCAATGTCAAAACATCATGTGCAGTTGTGTCAAGATAGTTTGGAGGTTTTAGTCATCTTTGTATTCTTGTTCATTTTCTACAGGTTCTTATTGGCGATTACTGTTATATGATGCCTCCTGAAGACAAAAAGCATTGTTCTCAAACTTTACCTCCCGATGTACTTAGCAACCTTCCGGAGTATGTAATTGATTCCATTTTGATGTGTTTGCCTTTTAAAGATGCTGTGAGGACTAGCGTCTTATCAAACAATTGGAGATATAAATGGTGCGGACTACCAGAGTTGACGCTTGACGAAGCTGTTTGGACAACTAAAAAGAATTTGTTTTTTCATACAGCTGAAATTACCAAGATTATTTCGCACATTCTGATATTTCATGCAGGAGCGATTACAAAGTTTATTCTCTGTGTTCCTAAGTCGAGAAGCTGTCATATGATTGATGACTTGATATATTTCCTCTCTAAAAATGGCATTCAACATTTTGTTCTTGAACTTCCATTCAGGGATGATCCACACAAATTGCCTTCTTCATTTTTCAAATGTTTGCAGTTGAGGCATTTGACTCTCCAGAAATGTTTAGTAATTCCTCCACCGGCCTTCAAAGGATTTGATAGGTTAATTAGGCTGGAGCTATGTGAAGTTACAATATCTTCCGAGTTGCTTGGAAGTTTAATCTCTCATTGCTTGTTGCTCGAGCATTTGGTGCTGCATATCGCAGATTCTTATAGCAAAGTCATTGAAATCAATGCTCCCAGGCTGAGATCATTTTACTTTGCAGGCAGTATAAGATCTATCCTTATAAAGAGTGCCCCTCTTCTGGAAAAACTTTTACTTGCAGATAATGAAACAGGTTATTTCGGGGCAGAAAAATGGGATATTGTGAAGTTTTTCGAGTCTTTTTCTGCTCTTGAGCATCTCTGCGTGAATATGGTAAATGTTGCTTCCTGACTTCAGTATAATGTATTTTCAATTTTTAGGCTTTGTTTCACCCTAATTTTTTAATATTTTCTTCCTAGTTATTTGCTGCAGAAGTAGGTGAAATGCCAACAAGGCTTCCCTTTGATCTTAGCTGTGTCAAACAGCTTTACATAACTGTTGATCTGTATGACTCGGCTGAGGTTTCATGTGCTCTTTGCTTGATAAGAAGCTTCCCATGTATACAATATATGGAAATTCAGGTACTATTCACGCTTTTTCTTATGTTGTGGCTTTTTATTTTCATACTTCTTAAATCTTGAAAAAGTTCAGAGTGTTGAGTTTGGTTAATTTTTCTTAGGAAGCTTGTTGTAACGACAGTGTAGCAGATCATCGCGTGGAACTTCCCTCAGACGTGACATTTAATCACCTCAAGGAAGTTAAGCTAATATTCACTAGTGGCTCAATAATTGAGATGCAGCTTGCCAAGCTTCTGTTAGTCAAGTCTCCCGCGCTGGTGAGAATGCTAATTGAGTCATGTCGAGCTAAAGGAACTGCAACAGTAAAAAAACTCGTTGATGAGCTAACAACATTTCAGGGTGCATCACCTGAAGCAGAAGTTGTCTTCATCAAACGCTAGTACAAGATCAAGATTACGATCCTGTTTATTGATCTTCAGCAGTCTTTAATCAATCTATGATCTTTGGCTCAGTTATTTTGGAAGTTAAATTGAGTAGTTGTTTGGTTGAAAATGAAATTTTTTAATCAACCAAGTATAACTATATACAACTGCTAGCTCCTTTAGATTCTCGAGCTAGTTTTCCATATCCATTCACTACCTATCTAGTTTGCAAAATTGTCGAAGAATTACAATCCAAAAGAATAATCTGCTAACATCTAGATAGGGAAGCTATACAAACTATTCAACAGGTTTCTCCATTTGTGATACTTATGTCCTTGAGTATGCATCATTTTTGGGTAGATACGTGGTTGGTGGATGATTTGACTCGTCTGTTGTGTACTTTGTCATGACAATGCTAATGGTTCTTGGACTTACTTCATGAGTTGATACCCTATGTGGTTAATGTTTATTTCGAACTTCAAAGTTAGGTTGTGGGTTGCTGTGTTAGTTTTCTACTTGGTCATATCCCCTGCATGGAAAACTTAAAGCATGCTCTCAAGTATTATATCTCTGTAAGGGTAGTAAAGCCATGGAGGACTGATACAAGGTAGAAGATGGCACTTGCTGTTCAATTTTCACATGTTTGCAGTTGCGGCATCTGTATCTTGAACATTGTTCAATACAGGATTTATATGTTTAAAAAGTGTCCCTTACCTTGTAATCCTTACACTTTAGCCTATGAAACATTGTATGGGGACAGGAATAAGTATATTGAGTCTTTTCCTGCTCTTAAGCATCTCCACGTGAATGCCCATAGTCTAAGGTAAATGTGCTTTAACACTTTATTGAGCCTTTTGTCATGGCCTACCACCTTATCATGTCACGGCATATATTTTTGTCATATGGAAAGCTTACATATAAAATAGACTAGCACATGTGGGAAGGTTGTAAAGAAATATGGAGATTTCTCATGGAAGACCTTAGAATCCTATAGAATTGTCAGGAAAGTCCTTAAAAGATTCTAGTTATCTAGAAAATTCTAGAGAAATGCCTTAATTGTAAATAATAAGGGTTTTGTGTAATAATTATTATTTACTCACTAGCCCCAAGACTAGTATATAAAGGGATTATTCATTTGTAACTCACCAAGCAAACATTTCAAGTTCTTTCTAATACAAAATTCTTTTTTATCAATTCTCTTGTATTTTTTCTAATAATCCCTTAGCGATCTTGAATATAGTAAGTTGACTTGGCATAGCAAGAATGTTAGCAAGTTGTGCAAGATCGTGAGCGAGTTGTCAAGTGTCACACGTGTACTTAGTTAACGACTAAGGACATGACACTTTTCATAGATAGAATATCTTTTGTGCTTTGAGTCATTCAGTATTTTCTTCCTAGTTCTTGGCTGCGGGAAAAGGTGAATTATCAACAAGGTTTCCCTTTGATCTTAAAGGTATCAAATGTCTTTGCCTAGTTGATGAAATAAGAATGGAATGGTAGATACTTATCGCACCCGGTGTCAAGATTTGAATTTGCTATAAAATTCAAATATAGTTACGAATGAATTTTTTCTAAAGTATAGCTACAAATGATAAATATAGTGTATAAGTTAGCTACACCATATAATTTTTTTTAAAAAAAAATAAATAATGTGATGCAAGCACTTAAAATTCTACTTCTTAGAAATTAAGGCTATTCTACTTCTTAGAAATTAAGGCTTCTTTTGTTTATGGATAGGAAAACAGGCAACTATCTCATTCATTGATATTGGATATCTCAGTGGTCATTCTCTTTTAGTGAAGTCAAAAAATCTTTTCCTATTGGATGCATTTTAATCTATGAAAAGGCTTTATCTTCTTTTTAATACTCCTCTTCTGTCTTGTTTTTCTTGTGTGTGTATATGTTTTCTAGATTTGTTTGAACTTTGAGTGCCTGATTTTGTTGCTAGAGATGGCAGCAGTTTATAAAGCTTATTATCTGAATGAAAATGTGTTTCTTGTTTTTATTTTTTCGATTTTCCCTTATATATATATATATACACTAGTAGCTGTGTGGATCGTCGCAGTGGAGACTCAAGGCAGACCTGCTGCTGCATTCGCAAGCTTTAGAGTCACCTTCATTTGTACTTACTCCCATTTGTTCCTTTGTTTCTGGAACAGTGACGTA
Source organism: Nicotiana tabacum (assembly GCF_000715075.1). Classification (NCBI taxonomy): domain Eukaryota; kingdom Viridiplantae; phylum Streptophyta; class Magnoliopsida; order Solanales; family Solanaceae; genus Nicotiana; species Nicotiana tabacum. The sequence goes on along the minus strand of NC_134099.1, from coordinate 10,313,493 downwards.
ATTATTTTGTATAACTACTCTTAAAAAGGCTTATGACTTGTGCTACTGATTTTGGGAATTGTAATTGTTTAGAGATTACCTAATTTGAAGTTAGTAAATATCAATGTTATTTATGTTAAAGCTAGGCTTACCTAATTTAGAGACTAGGTGTCATCACGATTCATTCGGAGAGATTTTGGGTCATGACACTCAATGTGCGTGTATCGCATTCAGTAGTTGTGATGATATCTTGACCACATATCTTATTGTTAGGCCTTGAGCATGATAGTTTGCTTCTTTTGTGCAAGTGTTGGTTGAGGGTCCCATATATGAGAAGTCGTCTCTCTTGAAAAAAACCTTCAATCACCACGGGAGACGCCATTGATGAACTTCAAGGGCGTCGACAAATGCAACAGTTGGTGAAGGGGTGACTCCGCATCTTGTATAACATCTCAGACTGATATGTGGACTCGTTGAACTTCTTTGCAAGTCTGCAAAAGAAATAAATAAATATATAAGATTTGCTAAGAATAATAGCTAAAGTTACTATACGCAAGACTGTTGAGTCAATTTCAAGAAAACAACAACATTCATAGGACAATTCAGAGAGCATATAGATGGAAAGCGAGCTCAACGAATGACGGGATTAACTTTGAAAAACTACCGTAGTCCATCCGGAAGATGTTCTGCCCCAAACATTTTGTATGTTGTAGATTTAGATGTCTAATATCCAACAACATAATCCGTTTGCGATTCGGAGGCTCTTAGCTCAAGATACGATTTTTGTTGTTGGAACCGCACAAATCTGAAAGTTTACTGCAGGTTGGTCGTACTTTGAGAATTTTCTGTTTCCAGTCCAAAAAGAGTTCTGACATGAAATTCATATGATATACAACTCTATGAGTTACTTCCTAACGGTGCAAACGAATCGCAATTTGGAATCTCCTGGCTCAAGATACTATATCTTTCACTGGAACGAATCTGAAAGTTACTGCAGCTAGGTGGAATTTGAGAATTTTCTGTTTCCAGATCCAAAGGAGTTCTGCCGTGAAATTCATATGTGTTGCAGCTCGATGAGTTTACTTTCTAACAACGCAAACAGATCGCAATTTGGAATCTCCTAGTTCGAGATATAAATTTTTCGATAGGAGTGCGCAAAGCTGGATTGCAAGTACGGGAGACATCAGGAGCAACTTCAGAATATTATTGCAACCATTATGATGGGAATCCTACTATGAAATTTTCAGGTTGACAGGTGTCAGAGCTTTCTTTCCAATGACGCAAACGGATCGCGATTCGGACACTCCTGGCTCGAGATATCAATCTTTTGGCGAGATTGTACAATACTGTAAAGTTAAAACGCTGAACCCATTTATCAGCTTCAAAAAAGTATTGCGGCTAATCCTCAAGGTATTTGGTGCTGAATTTTTGATGTGTTCCATCTCCTCGAGTTATGATTCTTTATGAAGAAGCGGCTTGTGATTGTATTGCCCCTGCATCGAGAAATAAACATTTTTGAAGAGGCGCTAATTGTTTGATCCCCGAAGTTGGAAAGGCTATACTCATGTTGTCTTCCTCGTCAACCTGCAATGATGCAATGTGGTACGTGTTGGCTCGCCAATAATGTGTTGGGAATAAACCCCTTACCAAAATAATATTCACGGTAATAAAGCGGAATAATAATGTAGCACCGAGATACGGTAATTAACAATAATAAAAGAGTAATAATGACACCAAGATTTTTACGTGGAAAACCCTTCTGAATAAGGGAAAAAACCACGACCCCGAGAGGAGCAACTGATATCACTATAGTAAGGAATTTTACACTTTGTAGGTCGGAGATAAATACCCCAAAGACCACTACAACACTCAAAAGAAATAACCCTCTTTTGATATTTCCACCTCACTACAATATCGCTCACTCTCTATTTTTCTCACAGACTATTTTCTTATACCTTGTCTGTGAAACCTCACTCTTTCTTTATCTCTTTGTTGGTGTGTGGAAATGAGAGTTGAAGCTCTCCTTTTATAGCCAAAGTTTCACTCTCTAAAGCCTACCATATTTGACAATTTACACACACTTTTCACAATTCAACAAAGTTGGCTACCAAACCAAAGAAATTCAACAAGGTTGGCTACCAACCAAACCAAGTCAACAAGGTTGGCTACCAAACCAAAGAAAACTCTTATTAGGCACATGCCTAATACTTCTTCAATGAGATGGACATCATCAATCTCCCCCTCCAGTCTCATTCATCCAGAGGAGGTAGCACTGTCTTCTAGTTTGAGTGCATGCCGACAAGTTCTTTGCATAGCTCGAACTTGTTCCTTGGTACCACCTTGGTCAGCATATCTGCGGGATTCTCATTTGTAGAAATCTTCAAGACTTTTAGAGATTCATCATCTACCATTTCTCGAATCCAATGATATCTCACATCAATGTGTTTGGTCCTTGCATGGTACATAGAGTTCTTGCTAAGGTCTATTGCACTTTGACTGTCACAATAGATGACATACTCCTTCTGATGCAATCCAAGCTCTTGAAGGAATCGCTTGAGCCATATCATCTCCTTGCCAGTTTCTGTAGCGGCAATGTACTCTGCTTCAGTTGTTGAAAGTGCAACGCACTTCTGCAACTTAGACTGCCATGATATAGCTCCCCCTGAAAATGTAAACAAATATCCAGTAGTGGATTTTCTGTTGTCAATGTCACCCGCCATATCAGCATCTGTATAGCCCTTCAGGATTGGATCAGATCCTCCAAAGCACAAACAATCTCCCGTGGTACCTCTCAGGTACCTGAGTATCCACTTGACTGCTTCCCAATGTTCCTTTCCAGGATTTTCAAGAAACCTGCTGACAACACCAACTGCGTGAGCAATATCAGGTCTAGTACATACCATTGCATACATCAAGCTTCCGACTGCTGAAGAATAAGGAACTTTAGCCATGTTCCCTTTCTCCTCCACTGTTGTAGGACACATCTTCTTACTCAACTTTAGATGACCAACAAGAGGTGTGCCGACTGGCTTAGCATTCTTCATGTTGAAGCGTTCTAGTACACGTTCAATGTACTTCTCCTGAGATAGCCACAACTTTCTACTTGTTCTCTCTCGAACTATCTTCATCCCTAGAATTTGTTGTGCTGGGCCCAAGTCCTTCATATCAAATGACTTGGACAGATCTCCTTTCAACTTTGCTATCAACCCTTTGTCTTTTCCTACAATTAACATGTCATCCACATACAACAACAATATAATAAAGTTATTCTCAGAAAATCTTTTGAAGTATACACATGGATCAGAATAGGTCTTTAGGTATGTTTGACTTTTCATGAATGAGTCAAACTTCATGTACCAATGCCTTGGTGCCTGCTTCAATCCATAAAGACTCTTATTCAATTTGCACACCATGTGTTTCTTTCCAGCTACTTCAAATCCTTCTGGCTGCTCCATATAAATCTCCTCTTCCAAATCTCCATGAAGAAATGCAGTTTTCACATCCAACTGCTCCACTTCAAGATCTAGGCTAGCTGCTAAGCTCAAAATTGTTCGAATAGAAGTCATTTTGACAACAGGTGAGAAAATTTCATCAAAATCAATACCTTTATTTTGTTCGAAGCCTTTAACCACCAATCGAGCTTTGTATCTGACCAGCTTGCCATTTCCATCTTTCTTGAGTTTAAAGACCCATTTGCATTTGAGTGGTCTTTTACCCTTTGGAAGTTCAACCAGCTTGTATGTGCCATTTTTCTGTAGAGATTCCATCTCTTCTTGCATAGCTTTCATCCACTGGTTCTTTTCTGGATGGGACAGCACCTCCTTAAGACTTTCTGGCTCCCCCTCATCACTGATGAGGACATACTCTGTGGAAGGGTACCTGCATGACTCTACCCTTGGCCTCTCTGATCTCCTCAGAGGTTGAGGTTGTTCTTCTCCCTGAATGGGGTGCTCCACTTCCTCGACACCTTCATCAAGTTGCTCCCCCTGCTCAATAACCTCACCAGGTTGCTCCACCTGCTCGGCGACCTCGTCGGTTGTACTTTCTGCACTTGTGGGATTGTTAGAAGTAGAAGGAATAGTAACAAAGTTAGGAATTATACCATTCTTCGCCTTTTCTAACATATCAGCAGCAGTTCCAACTTCACTTTCTCGGAAGACTACATCTCTGCTTCTGATGACCTTCTTCTTTACAGGATCCCACAGTCTGTACCCGAACTCTTCATCTCCATATCCGATAAATATGCAGGGAACAGATTTATCATCCAGCTTTGTTCTCTGCTCTTTTGGTACATGTGCAAAAGCTCTGCAACCGAACACCTTCAGATGCGAGTAGGACACCTCCTTGTTGGTCCAAACTCTCTCTGGGATTTCAAACGCCAACGGAACTGATGGACTCCTATTGATCAGGTAATAGGCTATCTGAACTGCTTCACCCCAGAATGACTTAGGCAGTTTAGCCATTCTGAGCATGCTTCTCACCTTCTCCACAATGGTGCGGTTCATCCTCTCGGCTACGCCATTGTGCTGTGGGGTTCCAGGAACTGTCTTTTCATGTCTGATCCCATGACTTGAACAATACTCTTCAAATTCCCTTGAAATGTACTCACCTCCATTGTCACTCCGGAGGCACTTTAGCTTTCGACCTGTCTCCCTTTCTACTAGAGCATGAAACTTCTGGAAAAATTGAAACACCTAATCTTTGGTTTTCAAAATATAAACCCATAATTTTCGTGAAGCATCATCAATAAAAGTAACAAAATATTTGTTACCGCCCATTGATTCAATTTCCATTGGGCCGCAAACATCAGAATATACTAAATCAAGTATATTCAATTTTCTTTCAGACGATGTCTGAAATGAGACTCTATGCTGCTTACCAAATAAACAGTAGTCACAAGGTTTTACCGTTGTACCTTTGGCATAAGAAATGAGTGATTTCTTGGCAAGAATCTGCAATCCCTTCTCGCTCATATGACCCATTCTTTTGTGCCACAAATCTACAGAAATCTCATCTTGTGCCGCGTTCAATTCACCTTGGCATATTTCTGCATTTGTCCTGTACAACGTGCCACGAGCAACTCCCTTTGCAATCACCAATGATCCCTTAGTGAGTCTCCACTTTTGATTTGCAAAATAACTCTCGTATCCATCTCGGTCTAAAGCAATTCCCGAGATCAAGTTCATCCGCAAATCAGGTACATGCCGCACATCCTTTAGAACCAATGTGCATCCGACATTTGTCTTGATACAAATGTCACCAATCCCCGCAATCTTTGAGTAACTTGTGTTACCCATTTTCACTGTGCCGAAATCACCTGCTACATATCTGCAAAAAAGATCTCTTACCGGTGTGGCATGGTGAGATGCCGCTGTGTCAACCACCCATTCCGACTCTGGACCTGACAGGTGCATGCATTCCTCTTCCTCATTTATAAAGAGGACAATATTATCATTATTTTGCACCATGGCGGCTGTGTTGTCGTCATTCTTCTGGCCACTGGTTTCACCTTTGCCCTTCCTTGGATTTGGGCAATCTCTTTTGAAGTGACCTGGTTGATTACAGTTGTAGCAATTTCTGACTCTTGATTTGGATCGGTTCTTTGACTTCCCACGAGCTCCGGATCTACCATAGTTGTTCGAACTCCTTTGATAACTCCTGCCTCTACCTTCTGTGATGAGAGCCTGTCCTTGATTTTCAGGCTTCTTTCTCATCTTCTCATTGAGTAGAAGAGCCGATGTGACATCTTTCAACTCAATAGTAGTCTTACCGTGCAGGATGGTTGTTGCCAAATTATCGTACGAAGATGGCAACGAGTTCAATAGCAAGATGGCTTTATCTTCTTCCTCGATTTTCACTCCGAGGTTGGCAAGCTGTGTGATTAGTTCGTTAAACACATTTAAATGTGACAAAAAAATTCGTACCTTCACTCATGTGTAGGGCGTATAACTGCTTCTTCAGGTACAATTTATTTGTCAGCGTTTTGGACATGTATAGGCTTTCCAACCTTGTCCAAATTCCACGTGCAGTGTCTTCATCAATGATGTTATTTACCACATCATCTGATAAGTGCAACCTAATTGCACTAGCAGCTGTTTCATCTAAGTCAGCCCAATCCTCAGTTTTCATGGTATCATGCTTTTTGGAATCAACATCTAGAACCTTGTGTAATCCTTGTTGGATGAGCAGATCTCTCATCCTTCTTTGCCATGTTGAGAAACCGTTATCTCCGTTGAATTTTGCTACCTCGAGCTTTACTCCGGACATTTTTATTTTTCACCAAGTATAGTACTACCGACAGTGAATAGTATTTCAGTGAACGAGCAAAACCTGTGTTCTGATACCAGTTGTTGGGAATAAACCCCTTACCAAAATAATATTCACGGTAATAAAGCAGAATAATAATGTAGCACCGAGATACGGTAATTAACAATAATAAAAGAGTAATAATGACACCAAGATTTTTACGTGGAAAACCCTTCTGAATAAGGGAAAAAACCACGACCCCGAGAGGAGCAACTGATATCACTATAGTAAGGAATTTTACACTTTGTAGGTCGGAGATAAATACTCCAAAGACCACTACAACACTCAAAAGAAATAACCCTCTTTTGATATTCCCACCTCACTACAATATCGCTCACTCTCTATTTTCTTCACAGACTATTTTCTTATACCTTGTCTGTGAAACCTCACTCTTTCTTTCTCTCTTTGTTGGTGTGTGGAAATGAGAGTTGAAGCTCTCCTTTTATAGCCAAAGTTTCACTCTCTAAAGCCTACCATATTTGACAATTTACACACACTTTTCACAATTCAACAAAGTTGGCTACCAAACCAAAGAAATTCAAAAAGGTTGGCTACCAAACCAAAGAAAACTCTTATTAGGCACATGCCTAATACTTCTTCAATGAGATGGACATCATCATAATGAAATATTGTCTCTCCAAGCCTCCAAGAGTAGAGATTTTGTATCCAAGGTTGAAAGGACACTTCATATGCCTCCTCTGCGCCAATCCACAAGGATGAGATGTGCCACATGCTCGCTCATCAAGTATAAGAAGAAGATGGTCCATGTGTTTGCTCGTCAAACAGCAAGAAGTTGATGTTCTCCATAAAGCTCTCTTGCCAAGGCTGCAAAAAAAAAAAAGGTGATAGAGAACGTAGCTCACGGTGCTAATTTCACGCAGCTTCTTGATTCTACAGGGATCGGTGCCAATTGCACGAAGCTTCTTGATGCTACAAGGATCGGTGCCAATTGCACGAAGCTCCCGATTCAACCGCAAGTTTCGGTGTCAATGGCATGTCGATTTCCCTACATCGGTAGATTTTTATTGAGCTTGCAAAGAATTCAATGGAACATAGAATCCACAATATCATGAAGCATCAGCGCTGGTATTTTTTGGAATGCTTCCATAATCTTCAAAGTCACCTAATTCGCGGTTCGTCATGTCTTCCCTCATGGCTCGTCAGATTCATCTATGTGTAGCAGAAACTGGACAAGGCCTGGGAGTTGAGTATGTCAACGCCGCTGCAGCAAAGAGCTATCCACCGTGTAAGAGAAGCCAGCACCCCAATAGAATTTGATATCAGGTAGAAGTAAATCCAAGGCAATACTAATTCTTTGCTACTGCTGATATAATTATGCTTTCATCAAAGGAGAGTTGACGTCAATTGTTAAAGGCATGACTCATGTTTCGTACCCTCTTGAGACGTTGAAAAGTCTTGCATAATTTATCATAACTTGAGCTGCTTTTATAGGGGGGTGATTAGGTTAACCATTCAGAGACCCAGACGGAGTTAGCCTGGTTAAGTTCCTATGAAATTTCTATTCAATTGTAAGGAATGGTCTCATTGTCCAATACCGAGGATTGTATGCTGGAGCAAAGAAAGTTAGTGGATTAAATGAAATGGGCTCGTAACTAGATTGCTGGCAATACCATGTCGATTGTACAAACTTGCACAAAGGATCAATTACAATTAAAGAATTACATTGGTCCGCAACCTAAAGGCCAAGTATTTTTACGACATGTGCAATTTGATTCCAGTGAGAAATGGAGTCAATGGCTCTATCAGTACTTCAAATCTCGTTTTTTTTTTGGTCGTTGATTAAGCTTACACTTCAACGAGCTTTGAAGTAGAGTATAAAATTATCGAATCTAATTCATACAAAATTTTGATTAAATTCAATTGCGTTAAATAATTAATGTGGACTTTACAAATTAAATTAGTCCATTTTATTATTTTTATACCTAAGGTCCATTTCATCTTAAGGCCCAGACTCATGCCATGTGTCAAGTGACATGGCATATCCAGTCAAACTCAAAGTCAATAAGATTATGCCACGTGTGAAATGATGTGGCAATCCCAGTCTAAAACAGTGACCAATCAAGAGTTGCCAAGTGTCTAAAATGACATGTCTTGGCCAATCACAAGCAAGCTTATCACATAGCTTATGTGATAAGTTTGATGACTAACATGAGCCAATCAGAATCAAGCAAGAGAGTTCATATGTAACTGTACTGTCTCATCCTCAATAACTATAAATAGAGGGGTTACATAACTCTCTGGGGAGATTCAGAGTTGGAGAAGAGAAGCATCCACAAACAGAAAGATCAATCATCAAGTGCGTAGTTCTTCTACAAAGGAGTGGTCCACGGAGTTCTTCCGGGAGATCAACCCGAAACAACAAAGTACTGCTTGACGTTCTTGGCGATTAAATACATTAGTAGGAGGTCTACATCGTCCTACATTCGAGAAATACGCTTCTCAAGCCCTCAAATTACGGAGAATTTCATAGAGGAGAATCAAGGGATATAAAGAATTGTACTCACAAATATTCATCAATAAAATCTCTTTTTCTTCATATTATTTTTGTTGCAGTTTATTTTTTATAATACAAAAATTTGTTGCGAACACATACATAGCTGTATTCTTCAAAATCTTGGCTTCGAATTTTACGTCAAAGTTGACGACTCCAAGCTATTTCCAACAAGATTGAGCAACATTTAATTGATTTTCAACACAAACATTTGAGTTTAATTGAAATCAGATGAAGCTTCAACTTGACAATGGTGGAACCATATCTTTTTTCTCAAATTTGGCTTGCCAGTAGAGAATATCTAATAAAATCACTTAGATTTTCGAATTTCATTTAATGATGGTCAACTGAGTGCTTTGTGTGCAAAGATAGATGAATTGGATGGAGGGAAAATTACGAAGTTTGTGAGGGATATTTTTATTTTACCAAAATTGAAAACTAAAATCAAGGGATACAGTAGTTGGCTTAGACTGCTGCAAGGGTGGAAGATCCGGAGAGAAAAGGGGAAAGATGAGAGATAAAAGGAAAAAATGTATAATTAAATCCCTTGACTGAATGCACTAATAATGTATGGGAGCCTTTTAAGGTATATGTATATATTTTGTAGCTAAAACATGTTTAGGTCGGGTAAATACAAAAATCTGAACATTTTTCATAATAAGGTTTCAAATATTGTATATGAATGAAAAAATTCATATGAAAAATGGGTGTGTGAATGACTAATTTCATAAAATTTAAGAACAAATGTGATTGTTACACAAATAGCTGGCTAGATTCACTGTTAACTTTTTCTAGTCGGTATATATAAAGTATACATAGTTATACATAAATTATATATTTATTACACATCCGTCGGTTATTTTTAGTTTAAGTGGGGCCTGAGAAAGTTAGTGCATACGCAAATCTTACCCCTGAGAAAGCAAATATATCAGTATTATCAACACAAACCAAAGCAATAATAACATCAACATAAAAGCCAGAAAATAGATGTAAACAATAGCAATAACAAGTAAATAGACCCGGCACTATAACACAACATTAATTTGGGTTAATTAAATTTGGCATTTCCCCCCAAATGGACAGCCCTAATTACTCCATAATTTTAGGGTTTCTCTTTCCCCTTCATTTGAAGAAACCTCTTTCCGAATGAACCCAAAAAAGTACAAAAAGGACCCAAAGTACGCATAAGGCTATTTGATACTCCTTTTTGGATTTTCCAAATTCATAATCTCAAGTCTTGGTAAGCTGAAAATCTGCTACCTCGTCTTTTGTTTTCTAAAAATCATATCTTTCTATTTTGATTGATGTTGGTATTGTTGGTTTTCTTGGGTATGAGCATCATTTCAGTAAGTCAAGAAAAGTAGCTTTCTTTTGGAATATTTTCTTAAGTTTTAGAAGCAATTGATGTTTCTGTATTGAATTCGGTTGTTAGTTTCTATTATATACATTGTTGATTCTCAGTTTAGTTGTAATTTATATATGTTTAGCTTACCTAGCGGGTTGAGTTAGGTGTCATCACGACTTAGTGGGATTTTGGGTGGCGACACTTTTGGCTTTAGTACAATGAGGGGACTGGGAAAAAAAGAATCTTTATTATTTTAAAAAAATAAAGAAGAAGAAGAAATGACAGCTAGATTGATTTTTCTCTTAATTGAGTTGACGTAAACATTTTGGATTGGTTTGAAATTGGTCCTTGATGTAAATTATTTGAAATGTTTCCTATGTATAAATGGAAGCAAATAACTCAGTTTGTGATCTTTTTCAGTCCCGTATTACTTGTGCTGAACATGTAAACTAAATCAAAGTATTTGCTACTTAGTATAATTTTCATTAATCTCCATCATATCACTTTTGCAATAGGTTAATGTATTTTCTTATTATGAGCAGAGGCGGATCAAGGATTTGAACTTTGTGGGTTTAGATTTGAAATTCTACTCCATCGCACCTAATTTAATGGGTTCAAAATATAATATTTGTACATATTTAATGAACTTTTAGGTAAATATACAAGGTCTGAGACATGAATCATAGCTTCTATACTAGATACGCCCCTGATTATGATAAGGGTTCAATCGGCAACTTACATGCATCCTATAAAAGATGGAACTTGGTAGGTTCAGCCCTTAAAGTTCTTAGCACTGAACTTATCGTACTTTTGAAATTATGGATTCAGAATATACCATTTTAGGGGTTTTCACATATGTATTCATTTTTCATGTAAAAATTACCGGGTTCGGTTGAACTTGGAGCTAATAAGCTACATCTGCTACTGGTGGTGTCGAGTGACCACAAGAAAAATCAATTTTGCTAGTTAAAAAGGGACTCTTTGGTTAGAGGAAGCTTGTTCTACAATTGGTGTTCTGCCATCAGTTACTATTTAAATCAAATCGTTAGTGAGTATGATAACTTAAGAAACTTTGCCTTCTACAATCATGTTGTGATAACTTAGTAGTATAAGGTGGGGCAGGATTTACTTGCCAAGCAAGCTTAGCTGATGCAAATTGTGAGTATAAAACTACTAAGCTCAACTAGGCTATGCAAATTTTAGTAATGGAGGTATTAGTTTGATGTCCAATCTAGCCAAAGCTGTGAAATAACAACTAAGCTGATTTTGTGAGTGAATGTTGCCGAATGTTGGATAATAGTTTTTCTCATTATCTTGTAGCTGTAGATGTCAGTCGATAAAAGGGATTCTTGCTGTAGATTCAAAGATGTTATAGGAGAGAGATAAGTGGTTTCAATTTGAATGCAGCCATTCTTTTCATCTTACTGTTTTAGCATGTTGGTTAACAATGTGAATAGCTGTTATGTCATGTATTTTTACTCTGTCCAGATAGTTATGCAATTTCTTACCTTCGTATTATTGTTTAGTTTCTGCAGGTTCTTACTGGCAATTAGTGTTATATGATGCATAAGAAGGGCAAGAATCATAGTTGTCGAATTGTACCTCCCGATATACTTAGCTATCTTCCAGAGAATGTAATAGATGCCATTGTAATACATTTGCCTTTACGAGATGCTGTTAGGACAAGCATCTTATCGAAGAAATGGAGGTATACTTGGTGCAGACTTCAAAAGTTGACACTTGATCAAGCATTTTGGAAAACGACGAATAACTTAATATCCCCTACAATTAGATTTACAGACATCATGTACCACCTTTTGACCCTCCATGTAGGACCACTTACTAAGTTTACCCTCTCCATTGGTGATCTGAGAAACTGTCCTAAAATTGATAACTTGATATGTTTTCTCTCTAGGAATGGCATTCAGCATCTTGTTCTTCAATTTCCGAAGGATAACCTATACAAATTGCCTTCTTCATTTTTCACATGTTTTCAAATAAGACATCTGAGTCTCCATAAATGTTTAATAAATCCTCCACCTGCTTTCAAAGGATTTGATAAGTTAGTTGCCCTCGAACTTTGTGAAGTCACAATTTCTTCCAAATTTCTTGTAAGTTTAATCTCTTACAGCCCGTTGCTCGAGCAGCTTGTGCTGCAATCAAGTATCTCCGATCACATTCAAATTAAAGCTCCCAAGTTGATATCCTTTGACTTCACAGGCAGTTTAAAATTAATTTCCTTAATGGATGTCCCTCTTCTTGCAAAACTTTCACTTGTAGATATAGATGAGGGAGGAAGCTGTGATATTGCCAAGTTTCTTGAGTCTTTTCCTGCTCTCGAGCATCTCCACTTGAATTGTTATAGTGTCCAGGTAATTGTTGTGTCATGACTCATTGTAGTTTATTTTCATGGCGCTATTTTTTGGGCTTGAGACATTTTGATTTTTGGCGTTGTGTTTTTAGTTCTTAGCAGGCAAAGTACCAAAACAGCTCCTCTCTCCTCTTAACTGTCTTAAACGTCTTTACCTATCTGACATATGTCTAGATGCCGTAGATGAGGCTTCATGTGTTCTTTGCTTGATAAGAAGCTCCCCATATTTACAGGACATTGAAATTCAGGTTCAACTTTTTTCTTTCTCCTCTATTCTCTTATACACTTATGTCATAATCATTAATCCTCAATTTTAGCTCAAAAGGATGAACATTTGTTATTTTATAGTTGTATGATTCAGATTCTGGGGATGATGATGTTATGGAGGAGCTTGCTGCTCTAGAATCTCGTGAAGTTGAAAGCTTCTCAGATGTGACATTGAATCACCTGAGAGCTGTTAAGCTTACAGGTATAATAGGCTTAGTTCCTGAAATGGAACTTATCCAGCTTCTCTTAGCCAAGTCTCCAATGCTCATCAGAATGCTAATCGAGCCCGGGGTAGGAGATAATTCTCCTGAAACAAGACTCAAGGTACTCGCAGAGATAACAAAGTTTCGTCGGGCATCATCTAAAGCAGAAGTTGTTTATAAAGTTGCATAGATTTCTATCCAGATTAGGATCCTGTTTATCTCCACTTGTCTTTTTGCAAGACTATGATCTTTGGCTAAAGGATTTTGGAAGATTAAGGTGGACAGACAGAATTGAATGCAGTTATATGGCTGTGCTGTGTTTCTATCTAATGCTGTATTTTGTCCCGGGCCCGGGCCTTAGTGGGCCTAACGGGCCGGGCCTCGCGGTCCCGGGCTTCGTGGTCCTGGGCTCTGGCGGTCTCGGGCCTGGCGGTCCCGGTCTTCGTGGGCTCAATGGGTGGAACCGGCCCGTGACGGGCCTAAGCCCACATGGTCTTGTGCTTAACGGGCCGGGCTCGTGGGCTTCGCGGGCCTAGCGGTTTTTTTTAAAGGCAATTTCTTGTAGTATCATGGATATATTAAAAATATATATGTAGTATATATGTATATCTAATTATTAAAGTGCTTGACGAAAAAGAAAATAACAAAACAATAGTAAAACACTAAATTGTCATGCATAATATATTTTCTTGTAGTATATTATATTGTATCTTATGTATATATATTCTCTTATATATTTTCTTTTAGTATATGTATTGTATCTTATGTATATATATTCGCATAATATATTTTCTTGTAGTATATATATTGTATCTTATGTATATATGTTCGCATAATATATTTTCTTGTAGTATATATATTGTATATTATGTATATATATTCGCATAATATATTTTCTTGTAGTATATTATATTGTATCTTATGTATATATATTCTCTTATATATTTTCTTGTAGTATATATATTGTATATTATGTATATATTGTAGCATAATATATTGTCTTGTAGTATATATATTGTATCTTATGTATATATATTCTCTTATATATTTTCTTGTAGTATATATATTGTATATTATGTATATATTGTAGCATAATATATTGTCTTGTAGTATATATATTGTATCTTATGTATATATATTCTCTTATATATTTTCTTGTAGTATATATATTGTATATTATGTATATATTGTAGCTTATAAACAATTCTAAGTATAGACAAAGAAATATTGCGAAAAGAAGCTCATGGGTAGAAGCAATAAATTTTATTACCAAAAAATGGCATATCTTTCTTAGTCATCCTTCCCCCAATGGAATGAGCACAACAAGGTACTAATACCACCATTAGAAGGAAAAAAACTAAGGAAGATGTGCCAAAATACAAGTTACATATTATTCTATGTATTATCTCTAACAAATCTCATAAATCCTTGAAGGTTCGGAGGAGGTTGCATTGGTGGTGGTGGAAAAGAAGCTTGTTCATCACCACTTCCGGGCGAAGCCGAATCTTCCGCAAGTTCCGCTATCATTTCTTCATAAGCTTCATCTATCGCCGGTTGTGCTTCTGCAATTCCAAAGTTTCTTCTTTCCGAGCGGATCCAATCTCTAAACAATACTGATTTTTCCAAGCTATCCCTCATAGACGCTCTATGATCACCTATTTGCAGTCTTGCTTGACTGAAAGCGCTCTCTGATGCAACAGTTGAAGCTTGAATTGATAAAATATCCCGAGCCATCCTTGCAAGAACAGGAAAATGTTTTTCCCTTGCCTTCCACCATTCCAAAAGATCAAAAGAGCCGTCTGGATTCTCCTTTTCAAGTCCCTGAGACAAATAAACTTGAAGCTCATTTAGATGTGAAGTTTCATCATAATTTTCACCTTGAGACCCCTGAACTCCGTCCAAGATTTAAGAGCTTTTAAGCCCGCAACTCTTTTAGAGGATTGTGAGCTAGACGAAGTAGGGGTTGGAATAGTTGGCCTAGCATGCTCTAAGGCAAGTTGATAAGCATTATAAATTGTTTGAGCGTTAATCTTAATTAAAGTTTTTGCATCTGCAAGTGTCGCAATTTCCTCATTTGAAAGATCTAAAGCCTTATAAATATTTGAATACCAAAAATGAGGACCTCCCAATTTCATTGTAGGATTTAGCATTGCAGCAAGACCATAAATAGGAGGGATAGGAAAAAAATATTTTTTAAACTTTTGTTTCATTTCATTTATAGCAAGTTCATAAATATCCCCACCCTCACTAAATTCAACAAACAAATCAGATAGTGCTGCAATATAAACTAAACAGTTTGAAATAGTAGGATAATATTGCCCAGAAAATGCATTTGTAGCAATTTGAAAGTGTTCTAAAAAATCTAAAAGAATTTTAACATTAGTCCAATCTTGAGTGGTAAGCATTTCATCATCATCCTCACCACCTACCCGAGAATTAAACGTTGCATTAATTGGGTTTCTATATTCATATGCTACTACTAAACTTTCGTACATACAATTCCATCTAGTCGGGCAAGGTTTAGGAACCTTTCTTTCTCTAAGGCCATATTCATCACATTTTTTAAAATACTCTCTAAGTCTACTTCTACGGTTTGTAAAAAAGCCAATTAAGAGTCATTCTAACCTTTTCAATTTCTATGTTTAATATTCGCATACCATCACCGACAATTAAATGATAAATATGACAAATACATCTAACATGGAAAATATTAGTAAATGCAGGATTTAGTGTTGTTGTAAGCATGCCTATAGCACTGGTGTTACTAGAAGCATTATCCATTGAAATTGCCATTATTTTATCGCTAAAGCAAAAATATCTACAAATATCTGCAACAATGTTAGCTATAAACTTACTTGTGTGACGCGAATTAATTATTCTATATGCAATTATGCGTTTTTGCATTATCCATTCCTCATCTATCCAATGACTTGTAACAGTTAGGTAATCACAATCATTACCACTTCTACCAATATCAGTAGTAATAGAAATCCGATTAGGTATATGAGTAAATAAATACCGCAAATATTGTTCATATTCATGTTTGAATTTATAAATATCACTCTTAACTGTTGCGCGAGGCCAACCTTTATAAGTAGGATTAAACACTCTTCTAATATAATGAACCCAATTAGGATTAGAAGCAAAAGTATAAGGTAAGCACATAACAGTAATCATCTTTGCTAATTCTTCACGATCTCTATTTGGATCGTAATATAAAATACCTCCGGTGACAGTGTTAATTCCTGGTTGAACTAGATTTGAACCTGTACTAGGGTTAACCGCAGAATCTACACTTGTCCCCTCTAGCTGCGCTTTCATTTGAAAAAATCTAGCCTTATCTCTAGGGTGTGTTTTTATGTGCCTAGTCAAACTACCTGTGCCGCTACGGTCTCCAGTATATTTATGCGACATTAATTTCCCACAAGTTTTACACTTAGCCTTATTTTTTTCTCTTACTTGAGTAAAAAAATTCCAAACTAATGATGTTTCTAGGCGTTTAGCAGGTTCTCTATTAAAAGTAGGAGTTTCTACAGGTGGGTCGACCGGTGCATCACTTGGGTTATTAAGAGGACTAGTAGGTGTATCATCTAAATCCGGTGCTTGGGTTTCATCATCATCCTCATTTTCCTCATTATTTTCTAAGATGGTTTCATTAGGATAAAGAGCATTCATAATTTCATCATCTAATCTATCACCTGGTGCAACATTATGATAAAATTCACTATCGGTAAATTGAAAACAAGGGTGATCACTATCAAGAATTACGGAAGGAGGAGGACGTCTAGGTTGGCGACTACTTTCAACTTGCTTATCTTTTCTAGGTCGGGAAGCCGGGGGAAGGGTAGTTGGTTGGCCACTACTTTCACCGGTTTTATCTTTTCCTTTACCAAACATTTTTTTCAAAGTAAATGACATATTAATTATAATTATGCAAACTAAACCACACAAAAATATATTCTAAAAACGTAAGAGTTGAAACGAGTTTACCGGATTGCCGAACAACTTCTTGAAAATTGAAAATCGTTGAACACTTGAAAACTTCAATTCAACAACTTCACAATTTTTCCCGAAATTTCAACAATAAATTAAGTAATTGTAGTAGAGAGATTGAGAGAGATTGAGAGATATTGATGAATTGGTGAATAAAAATGAAAGAATGAGGGGGTATTTATAGTTGAGAAATGGGGAAAAGTGTAATTATATAAAGTTTGGGGGCCAAATGGCCATTTTTTAAAATTAAAAACGGTCATATTTTCAGCCTAAACGGCTAGATTTTAAATATGGCCGTTGGAGAATTTTAATTTTTTTTAAAAAAAAAAAAAAAAATAGTCGTTGGACCCGCCAGGACCGGCCCAGGCCCGCCTGCCGGTCCCGGGCTCGTGGGCTCAACCTTGAAGACCAGCCCACCCAGGACCGGCCTACCAGGCCCACCAGGCCCGTTAGGACCGCGAGCCCGGTCCGGTCCGGTTCAGGCCCGGCCCACCGAGCAGCCTTATATTCTATCAAACCAAAAGAAAAGGCTGTGTTTTGCCTTGTCTAACAACTTGTTTGAATGATTGTTAAGTATTGTTTTATAATGCATGTATCGTATGATATTGTATTGTATTGTACTGTATTGTTTGGATGTATACAATATTTGGATAGATTGTATTGTTTGTCATTGTTTCATGATGTCATGCAGCAACAATATGAAAGATAAACTTGCAATATTATGAAGAAAGTAACGCATGAGGTAGAATTATTATATAAAAAGGTAGGGTAAAGGATAAAATAAGATTATTTAGTAATAAGGAAGGGCAAGACGAGAGGAGAAAATAAGGTAATGATGCGATAAGACCAAAAAGGTTGTTCCATAAAGTGGAACTTTTTATTGTTACGTAAGGATGGATTTAACGATAAAATAAAATAAAGTTGGATTTCAGTTTGGGAGCACTAGTGCCTTTGAATAGATGTTTTTACTAGTCTGCTTATTATGCCAATGCTTAAGGGTTTTATATTTCATGCATGTTATTGATCTACTAAATGAAACATGAAATTGTACTACAACACCAATAACAAAAAATTTAGAGTAATTTTGCAAGTGGGGTCTGGGAGTAGTATCTACGCAGACTTTACCCTTATCTTGTGCATGCAAAGAGGTTGTTTTCGTCCTTGAAAAAGTTAAAGCTTGGAGACTAGTATCAAATATTAATTTTCTAATTGCAAGCACTGCTATACAACTTATTTTGTTATTGTTTTATTTAATATATGTGCTATTAATTTAATCTCTTCTATAGTTTTAATCCCTTTTCTCATCTATATTAACATATTGATCCTATTAGCTAGATTTTTAGTTAGGAAAGAGATTGATTATTGCAATATAGAAAAACAGAAGGAATTGCTTTTTCTAAATTAACAACTAAATGCCTTTAAAATTTTAACTATTTTAAATAATATTCATATGATATAAAGGAATTCTAAGAGTTGACAATGAAGCTGATTTTTTTTTTTTTTTGGTGAAGAACTTGGATATTCCAGGTCATCCCCTTCCTCTCTAAAAGAAAACAAAACTGATGCTAATTTTTAAATAGGGGCATTTTTGAACTCTTTTGCTAATGGCATAGGTTCATTTGAAACTAGCTGAGGAGCCGTTATCCCATGATTAATTATCTCGGGATTAGTTATTCCATTCTTTTATAAGGATAAAAAAATACTACAATCCCGGGATAACTTAGTTATATCACGATTTTATCCTATCAAATATGAGATAAACTCATCTCAAATATAATTCTTGGATGAATTATTCTTTATTCCTCGTACCAAACGAGCCATTAAGGAATGACAAATTTTTACTATTTTGCATAGTCCAAGGAAAATTTAAACGTTTTGTCAAAGTTTTATCATTTTACATAGCTCCCGTTTGGCCATAGATTTTGGTTTAATTTTTTCAATTTTTTTGAAAACATTGTTTGTTTATGAAATATGATCATGTTTTGGGATAAAAAGTTTCAAAAAATTTCAAGTTCTCAACAACTGGTTTAGGGCAACTTTTTGATGAAAACTTTTCATCCACTCACAAAACTTTAATTTTTCTTCAAATAAAATGCATTTCCAAACACAACTTCAAATTTAAAAAAATATTTTTTAACACAATTTCAAAAACTCTTTTTTAAATTTTCAATCAAATCTATATCCAAACGCTAGTATAGTCCAGTGGCAAATTTAAACCTTTTTAATTGAAAAGCTACTCAAGCCACCATTAGAGCCTAGAGGCGTAAGTAAATTAGAACGTAAATTAAAGGCAAGGGATTTTTATAGAAGAAATTACATCATA
This sequence comes from Nicotiana tabacum, assembly GCF_000715075.1. Classification (NCBI taxonomy): domain Eukaryota; kingdom Viridiplantae; phylum Streptophyta; class Magnoliopsida; order Solanales; family Solanaceae; genus Nicotiana; species Nicotiana tabacum. Next base: position 10,294,194 of record NC_134099.1, on the reverse strand, counting down.
TATCACTTGGGCCATACAGCCCATTCGAAAATAGCCCATATTTGAAGCCCTTACCTGGCTTAGCCTAGATTGTATATGTTATGAAATTTAGTTTTCACCCGGTAGCCCACAATTTAAAACAACGGTTTTAATATTTTAAATTTCAATTTCTCTGTTTCTCTTCCTCACGCTTTCTCAGAGCCAACGATAACCGACTTCCATTGTTGGGTTCAAGTACTTTTTCGAGCTTTCAATCTTATTTTCAGGTAATTTTCGTTTCATTTTATGCTTTTACCATAGTTTTGGATTTGAATTTTGTTTTTTTTTTAGTTTTTTTTTTGCTTTTCTGGTTATGCCTATTTTCTTACAATGTTGTTGTGTTTTTCCTTTGATTTTGTGTTCCTTCTATCTTAGTTCTAGGCTTAAACTTTATGTTTTCAGTTTGCATGCTTTGTTATTTCGAATTTTAGGGTAGAATTTTTTATTTTTTGAGTTTTGTTACAATTTGGGAAAATTGGCCTCTGCTTTGTGTTCATGGCCTTTATATTTGGTTAACTTTTGATTTTTGTGTTTTCCTTTAGTTGTCTTCACTTTTGTTAAAGCTTTGTTTGTTTGGTTTATTGTAGACAATGCGTTAAAAAATTCCTGCTTCTAAAAGCAAAATGAAGGTTGCTGGAAAAGGCGTTAAGTTCGATTATGCGAAACGATTGAGGGACTTGCCCTCAAGCCCTGATTCTGAAGCTAATGTAAATGTCCAGGCGCCAGATGATAATGATTTTGAGTCTCTTGCTCCTCCTAAAAACTCGCAACAAGAGAGCAGTCGAATGACTCGTTCGCAAACGAGGAATTCTCCACTCCAGTTAAATCATCGAGGGACTTGCCCTCAACCCCTGCTTCTGAAGCGAATATGCATGTCCAGGCTCCCGATGATGATGATTTTGAGTCTCCTGCTCATACAAAAAAGTTGCAACAAGAGAGCAGTCGAATGACTCGTTCGCAAACAAGTAATACTCCTACTCCGGTTAACATCGTTAGAATAAGGAGTAAGAAATGTGGGAGACATGAAAAATCAAAAGAAAAGCTGAAAGTTGATTTGGTTAATGAAGATGATGTAGGCCTCAATGTTAAACCGAAAAGGAGAAAGATCAAGGACGATGGTGAGAGTGGTCTTGATTGCATATCGAAAGAACAAAGGTTTGCTATTCGCTGCAAATTGAATGAGAGAAAAGCTAAGTTGAAGGTATTCCCTGTGTTACTATTAAATTATACATGCTTATACAATTTTATACAAAGTTATACTGGTGTTTATACATCTTTATACAAGTACTACTACACTGATTTATACATTTTTATAAAAAAAATTAGTATAGTTTTTGTTCCTGATCTATTTCTTGTTATTTTTTCCATATGCAAGGTTGGGGACTTCTACATACAACCAGTTGATCATTTCCACAACAGGATTAGTTCCTATACTGAAACTGATATTGTGAGCATTTTGAAGCACTGTTTGACTGACACGCAACTTCAAATGTTCCGTGCTAGTTGTTTTGGATACTTCTTGGACCTCCCTCAATTTAAGATTCAAAATCAACTTATTCATTGTATATTATTGAGGGAAGTCATCCCAGGATGGGAAAGGGAGTTGCGGGTGAAAATTAATGGTTGTTTGCTGCATTTTGGCATTGGAGAGTTTGTTGTTATCACTGGTTTAAAGTGTGTAGAAGACGACACCACTTTCTATGACAAACCAGATGTTAATAGGTTGCTAAAAGAGTACTTTCCTGGAGATGGAAAAAAGGCTATAACGAGGGGGCAGCTTCTTGATCGCTTCAAGAAAAAGGACTGGAAGTCGGACGAAGATGCGTTCAAGATGGCCTTGATGGTGTTTGTCCATCATTTCATATTCTCAGATGCCAATAATCATGGTATCAACAAAGATGATTTTGATATCATTGAAAGTGGTCAATATCAAACGTATGCTTGGGGAAAAAAGTCATTTGAAGATATTTTAAGGACAATGAGGGACAGATAATGTGACTATTTGACAATGTATAGGCTTGGAGGTTTGCCATTTGCATTACAAATATGTTTTTTTGAGTGTTGCTCTATGGTTGACAAGCATCTAGCTGTTCGCGTTGGCACAAATGTGCCACGCATTCTTAATTGGAAAGTGACTGAAACTCCAACATATACAGATTTGATTGGCGGGGTGATCATGTGTAGTATCGACAAGGTAAACATTTTGTACCATAATACTTTTTCATATATGATTTCAGTTTTTTTGTATGTATATTTATGAATATGTCACAATTTCCTTTTTCTACTATTGTAATCCAGTTTTTTTTCTTGTAGTTGAACTATAGGAACATTTCCCCTACTCATAAAGAGATGTCAACTCTGAACATCGACACGCTTTTTGAAGTTAATGCCGATGATGTTGCATCAGGGGAGGTGCCTGTGGTGCCTGCCTTTCACACTAATGATTTTGTCACTACATCTCCACCTTGTCCACAGAATATGGAGCAACAGTCTAAACGACCTTATCCTCAGAATACAGAACAATAGTCTAAATGACCTTTTCCTTAGAATATGGATCGACAGCCTAACCCGAGTTATGATCCTTTGGTGCGCATTGATCTGTTGAATGCTGAAGTTGAGAAGTTGAGGAGTGCTATTGGAAAGGTACTGGACCTTTAGCTTTTCTATAGTTTATCAGTGCTTTTTGTATATACATGGTTTTTTGGTTATAAACATGGTTGTTGATTTGCTTTTTTTTTTGTAGTTGACTGATACAGTAATGACACTCAGCAATTATGTAGTTTCTTCCTTTGAAAAAGTGTTCAGTTTTCTGAATATGAAGGAAAACAAGCAAACGAGGGAGGATGTTACTGATTCTAAGGTAATTGTTTACTGATAAAACCAAATCACTCAACAGTTATGCATTCTTTGAATCATCACTCAACATGCCTTCTCTTTCTATTGTTTTTATTAGATTCCTCAGCGCATGTTTGATGACAATACATCTGATCTCGGCGAATTTGATGGCTATCAATATGATGTTGTTGCTGACTTTGTCAATCAAGTGAATCAAGATAACGTGCTACCTGACGAGGGAGTTACTTATGGTGTTGATCATGGTATTTGTTCTGCATTTTATCTTTTTTTGTCTGATTTTTCTTTTCTTCATTTTTAAAGTTTTTTATTATTTGTTTTCTCTGTCTAAGGGGCAACAGGTGATGTCAAGGGCGGCACATTTTGGGATGACATTGGCGATGAAGATTTAGCTGCGCTACAGATGTCCCAAATTGTGCTTCACAAACAATCCATTATAGACGTAGAAGATGATTACATTTCTCCTGAACAGTCAGTTCGACAGAAAATACCAAGAAAATATGCCAAATCTCCATATTTGCCAGTTTTTTATTCGGGGGCATCAGGATCGGCGCACAAGCTCATTTTTGATATCAAGCATCCTTTCACGATCAAAATTGATGGTTTTGATCCATTGTCGCCATTGGCTAAAGAGTTTTGTGCGTTTGTTGATAATGGGATGGATACGAGGCGAAGGTATCTTCACTTTCTTTAATCTTTCATGTTCTGATTTTATACTTGTCAATGAATGTAGTTCTGATTACTTTTTATTTTTTGTGATTTGAAGTGCCAAAAATATATATCCCGATGAAGTAAATAAGCTTGCAGAAGCTTTTACTTTTGGCTCGTGTCATGTGACCACGAAGGATTGGTTTCACTCACTTGCATATTGTGGTCGACCTTTGATTGACATGGTATTTAATCAATTTCTGTTTTAATGCCTTTTTTTATTTGTTGCATATCTTTATTGTTTGAGACCCCCATAGTGTATACATAGCTTTGTATAATCAAAGTATAAGATTGTATAACCTTGTATAAATATGTATATCTCTGTATAATAGTGTATAAATTTTTATATTTAAAAAATCTGGTAGTGATAGTTGTTCTGTTTTATTTCTTGTCTCAACACTTGGATGTCCTCTTTTATTATTTGAGGAAGAGGGGAAAATATGGGCCGAGTGTTACCATGCGGTTTACTACAACAGACTTTGCCTTTGGTAACAAAATCAACTCCCTGTATAAAGATTTCAAAGTAAATGAAGATCCTTCAGTGATTCCTGAAGGGCATGAGATAGTAGAGTACATTAGAGGATATTATTGTGATGCAAATGTACTGTGGCACACTGTTGACCACGCTTTATTCCCTATCTATGTGAAGCGCGGAAGAGCAAAATTGGGCCATTGGGTTTTGGGGTTGTTTACGTTCATAGATAGGTGCATCCACATCTATGACTCTAACCGTGGAGCTATTAATGATAGACTTGCTTTGGATGCTGCATTACCTTATGCAATTCTGATACCTTACTTCTTGAAGAGTTCTGATTTTTATGTCGAGAAGAAGGGCATTGATTGGAATAATAGTGCATATACCGATAAATCCCATTCTGATGCTTTGCAGATTAATCTGGTTAATAATGTGCCCCACCAGATCAAATGGTAGGTTAATCTCAATTGTTTTACTATTTTACTATTAGTGTACCTATTTGAATCTGATTTGTTTCTTTTTAATTACAGTGATTGTGGTGCTTTTGTTGCTGGCTTTGCTAAGTATTTCATCCTTGGTAAGGAAATTCGAAAAGATAATTTTGACATTGAGACACTTCGCACCAGGTGGGAATCTCTGTTGTGGGATTATGGAAGGAAAAAATAGCATTCCGGTGCAATTAGTGGTGATGAAATCACAGGGAGACTTTTCAGGAAGAGGGGACGACCGAGAAAGTAGTTCTGTTTTTTCCATTTTACTGTAGTGTTTCTATGTATCAGGAGTTGTTGCATAGTTTTGTCTAAGTACTATTCTGCTAATTGTGAGATAACCTTAAATGATATTATAGATATTTTTATTTTTGTGTAATTTATGGTAGTCATTACACGTTGTGGCTGTGAATGAATTACATTTTAATGAATATTTTCATAAGAGAATGTGCCTTGGCTTAAAGCAATCTCAAAAGCTAGCTATAATTATTCAAGATCATATAAGGAGACCAAATCTCCCATTTCTCAGTTACCAGCGATGGACAATTAAACATATGGCATGACAAACTTATAAATACACACGCACTTGATGAGGAATAGCAAAAATTATCTGCACTTATGGAATAATTTCAGGAAATTTTGAAATTTTTTGGCTTTAAATAATGGACAAATATGATGTTTCCAGTTCAAAAGCTTAACGAATAGTGAATCTACCCCTTCACCCTTCAATACTTAATTACTTGTGAAACTTAACTACTCAGCATTTATAACTCTATTGTTTGTGAAACTTAACTACTCGATATGACAACAACTGTAATAGGAAGTGTTATGTTTCCAACTATTTATTTTGGTCGATTTCTACATGTTTTTCTATTGTGACCACCTTCTCCACACACAGAACATGAAAACGCCCTCTTAGACTCTTTTTTTGAAGCAGGTCTGAGTCTTTCCTTTCTTGGCCTTCCTGCATTCCTTCTCCCTTTAGGTGGTAGGACCACATCTTCCATCATTTCTATTGGGATTACCCATAAGCTCTCATCTGGCATCAGATTCACTGGAAATTCATAAGTTCTAAGGAGTTTATCCTTCTTGTAGTAAAAAGAGCAATATTGTCCAGGTTTCGGCTGCTGGTTCTTCAAAACCGCCCAAGCATGCGGACATGGAAGTTCATCCATTTGAAATTTTCTGCAACTGCATGTTCCCTCTTCAAGGCACACTATGTTTCACCTTACCCTTTCAAACACAGTATATAACTGCTCCGTAGCAGGGCTCACCTGCAAAGGTTTTTTTTTTTTTTAAAAAAAAGTTAAAGAACATTACACATTAATATACAGAGTTATACATACTTATACAAGCAGTAAAATGCAAGTCAGCAGTGCCAAGCATCATTATATTTGATTGATTTTACCGTCATTTGCTCCGATGCAATCAGATTTTCCCGAAGGAGTTTGTCATACTTTTTACCAAGCTCTGTAGATGTCTCCATTGCACTTTTTATGTTTTTGTTGTTCCACTGTTGTAGCAAATTTGTCATGTACTCCAGCAATCGCATTACTGGTAACTATCTAGCATCCTTGTTAGCTGCATTAATTGACTCTGCAATATTGGAAGTCATTACCATCGACCTTTTCACTTTGGAATATGCCCTAGACTACCTTTCGTAGCCAACTTCGAACAAGTAAGGCCGCACCCTCAGATCAATTTTTCACATCTCTGTCATATGGTACTCAAACTTCTCTATCGTGTAAGCTCTATCCAAAGCAAAGAAGATATCCTTCAATTGTTTGTGATGTTTCTTGAATGTGCGCATTACATTCTGCCACAAGTGAAACATGCAAATATAATGTGGTACTTCTGGGTACACAGCTTTTATGGCATTGAAAATGCTTTCATTTCTATCTGAAACTATACACATCCCTTCCCCTAACTCCAGAAGTACCCTTTATCTGGACAAAGAACCATTCCCAAGATTTGTTATTCTCTGAATCTACAATTGCATATGCAAGTGGAAGGATTTTTCCTGTTTATATAAAATAGATATTAGGATTCAGAAAATTATACAAATCTTATACACAATTATACAACTTTATACCAACTGCAAATTTTATAAAAACAATAGCTGTGAAATCCTATACACTTTTATACATGAAACTACAATATTATACAAACTACAGAAACAAGGTAGATGCAGTCAACTCACCAGCTCCATCCTGTGTGCAAGCAGTCAAGATGGTACCCTTATATGCTGGCTTTAAGGAAACTTCTGTCAACAACCATTATCGGTCTGCAATGCTCCCAGCCCTTGATAGATGCGTATAGCGAAACATATGCATAAAGAAAGCATCCATCTTCTGATTTGTGCAACTTTGTCACCGTTCCTGGATTTGTTTGCTCCAACATATAAAAATTCTTCGACAACTCCTTATATGAATCACTCGGACTCCCTCTTATCATTGCCATTGCTATCTCTTTAGCTCTCCATGCTTTCATGTAGCTCACTTCAATCCCGTGTTGCTTTTGTATGTCCTCTATTATATCATTTGCGGTGTAAACGTATTTTGGATTAACATGCTTATCCTTGACTATACTAGCAATTGCACCCGAAGTAGCTTGGCGTTGTGTTAAGTATCTTTCACCATAGCCGCATGTGTGATTATTATTGTAACTTCTCACTTTGAATATGTTTGCCTTGAAAACGGCAGAAGATTTGAAACTCCAAGCACAATTGTCATCCACACACATAAGGTGATACCTAGGATTAAAGATCATTCAACTTCTAAATATACTTGTATACAAAAACATAACTACATATATACTAATTTTAATACCTATATACAAATATATACTAATTTATACATATGTATACATATATATAACAGAAATATACAATTAATGACATACCTTGTTGCACTAGATCTCTTCACTTTAAATTGGAACCTCTCGCGTACAACCAAGTTCTTCATCACATTTATAACTGTCTCTTTATCTTTATAAACTTGATCCTCCTCAACAAATTCGTTCAACATATTATCTATTATACCAGTGTTTTCACTAAGTTTCGTCTTTTCAATCAATTCGATATCAGGCATAATCTCAGTGCTATCAATTGTGGATACATCTATAGAATTGGAACTTGTAACAACCAAACAACTTGAACTTGTAGCAACCAAACAACTGGAAGTTGTAGCAACCAAACGATTATCATAAATCTCTTTCACTATCACAAACAAGGGATGTTCAGTGAAATTCAAGCTTTTCTTCTTTAATTCGATATACACTTTTACACCTGTATCATTGTATATCAGAATCGGTTGCAAACCATTATTTGGGAGAAAGTTAATCTCTATTGTATTTAACTCACTATCGATCCTAATCTGTTCCGAAATAGCTGCAACTAAATTGTTGTAGCTAAATGTCGACTCGATTGTAAGCACGTGATTTTTGCCCAATATGAGAATTACTCCCAAAAAATCCAAAAATAAAATGATTTTTCTTTGGTGTGCAATTTTGTGATATTTTGTGATATTTTGAATAATTATTTGTATTTGTCTGTGCGTATTTATTTGCTAAATTAATAAAAAATACAAAATATGTCGCATTTTGCATGTAGGATTTAATTCTACAATTGTTAGTAATTAAATTTGTTTTGCAAAAATTAAAAATTACAAAAATAGGCATCGTTTGCATTTTTAGCATTTAATATCCAAATATACAATTTTATGCTTAATTATTACTTAATTGTGCGTTAATTATTATTGGGAGTTAATTTGCGCTTTTATAACTTAATTTAGTTCTTAATAATAAGTTAAGTATTTTTATAATTTAGTTTTAGAGAAATAAAAGAAGAAAAGAGAGCAAAAATATAAGGAAAGTCGGAATTGGGCCTCTTCTTCGATTTCAAGCCACAGGCCCAAAAAATGGCCCAATCTTCCCTACGACCCAGTCCATTTCGAACTGGGTCGACCCAGTCCATAACCCAAAAGACCCAAACCCCCTTTGTCTTTCATTTTTTACAAAACAAAAACAAAACAAAAAAAAAATAAAAGAAGAAAACCCTAGACTAAGTCATCCGCCCCCACCCCTCCTATCTTCTTCTTCTTCCTCTCTTTCTTCTCCTACCCCAAGCTCCTCCCATGGCAGCCCTTCCCCCTCACACCCCTGCCCCCCTCACGTCAACACACACACAACACAACCACTCTCACCCCCACGACATCCCCTCGTTGCCATGGCTGCGTTTTTCAAGTTCGTCGAGCAACTTTTACGCCACCATTGTTGCCCATAGTTGCCTCTCCTCCTGCTGTTGCGTTTTCTTCTTCTCCGACACTGCTGCTGCTGCGTTTTTTATCCTTCATGTTGTTGTTGCTGCTCCGTCGAGCTCCACCAGCAGTGTCACCACTGCATCACGACTGTCATGGCTATGTTTTCTTCGTCGTGTCGCGGATGCTCCCCCATCGCTGCCATGGCAGCTCCTTCGCAGGTTGCTGCTGCGTTCTTCTTCTCCATATTGCTGCTTGTGCTGCTACTGCTTCAGCAGCATGGCAGCAACGTGCTGCTGCTGCTTTAGAACCCAACATTGCCAAACACCCCTCCGTCGAGCTTCGTCTACTGTTTAAGTTTCCGGGCAGATTCGAGTCGATTTTGGTGCGATAATCGCTTTCGGACAGATTTGTTTACAATCAAAGTTCTTCGTTGATTCATCTCCGGTTAGTTGTTTTTGAGTTTTATTTTGTCCATATTTCGTTTTTATATTTCTCGAAGTTAAAATCGTTAAATATTTGATTCTTGTTTTGTTCGTTGTTCATCGTTGAGATAATTTTCTAGTTTGTTCATGTGTTTTGTTGATTTTAATTTTCAGATTCAAATGGTAAATTAATTAATTTGTTTTTCATGTTTGTTTTATTGTTTAGGTAAGATTTTGTTAGTTTAATGTTGGTGAGATACAAATTGAAGTTTAATTAATTGTTTCTTCAATTTGTTTCATGTGTTTATGTATTGTTAGAAATTGTTAATATTGTTAAGTTCAAGTTTAAGTTCATAATTGTTTCTTCGTCGATCTTGTTATTTGTCTAAAAGAATTTAGTTGTGTTACGGAAATATGTTGGTTTAATCGTTTAAATCCATCATGATTGTTGTTTAAAATAGATTTAATTCATGTTCATACTTTGTTTGGATGATCTTGAATCCAAATTTTGTATAGTTTGATTTCTTGTTTATCATTTATGATTATTTCTTGAATTTGTCTCATAATCTTGTTTAAGTTTAATATAGGAATTGTTTGTTGTAATGTTGTTAGAGTAGTTGATTTTAAGTTCAATATTATTGAATTTAGAAATCTAAATATACTTGTTTGTTGTTGTTGTTGAATCCGAAAATAGGATTGTTTGTTGCTAGAATATTGTTCAATCAAATTTTAGTTGTTCTTTGTTGTTCAATTTGTGTTCATGTGATTTGTTGTTGAAATGTTGAAGAAATCATGTTCATGTGATTTGTTGTTGAAATGTTGAAGAAATCATGTTCATGAAATTTGTTGTTTGAACATTGTTAGAAATTAATCACATTGTCTATATTTTGGTTAAGTTTGATTAATTGATGTGTTATAGCTGATGGGTAGTTTGGTAATTTATAGTACTTTCGGGGGTAAAATAGTAATTTGTAATAGGGTCGGAGGGGTAGTTTAGGAATTGTACATTTTGTAATTGTTTATTTGAAGCATGGGGGACAAAATGAAATGGGGTGGGTTGTGATATGGTTATTTAATATAAAGGGGGGACAAGACAAAATTTAGTGGGGGGAATCTTGCATTATTTTATGTTAGGCATGGGGGACAAAATATAATGGGGTGGTGTGATATGTTTATTTAATGTAATGGGGATGAGTGGGAAGATAATGGGTTGGGTAGAGAAAAAATATTGATTTTAATTAATGGAAAGATTTATGGGATGAGTTATAAGAAGTCTTGAAATCAACAAGAGAGATACGGGAAAAAAAATACACAGACAGATAGAGAGAGAAAACGGATAGAGAATAGAAGAGAAAAAAAAAAGGGCTGAACATTTTTAAGAGAGAAAAATTCCGAAAAATATTTAAGCTTAAAAAATAAAAATAAAAACTAAAAAATCTTTTGCTTTCTTTCTTTGTTTGAAATTAGTATTAATAGTTGTTGTTTCATTCAAAGCTTAAAGCTTTTGTTTTTGGGATTACTACTCCACCGGTCTGTTACTGGGTTGTTACTGTTGCTTGGCAGTTGTTGCTGTTGCACTGTTATTACTGTTGCTGATTTTCATCTTCATTTTCTTTTGCTTCCAATATCAGGTACATATCTTTTAAACTCATGTTGTGAAGAGCTTCAACATAACAAATAAATGAAGTTTGGGAAATACAATTCTGTTTTTCATTCGTCTAAGTTCATTATTTTAAATTTCAGTTTTGCTTCATACGGATTAACATAGTAATATGCTTGATAGAATAACTATTAGTTGATCATTTCTCTTTTGAAATTCGTATGAGCGTAGTAATAATGTTGCATATTTCGGAATCTCATTAAAAGCATAGTTATGATTGGATTGCCAAGATAGAAAATATGGCATAAAGATTGGCCATTAACTAAGCCTTGTGGCATTGTTAGTTGAATAAAGAATAGTATGAAAATATCAAAAACCATATTGATAGTTTATTCTAATATCTGATTTAGTTGTGGATTGAACGATGTAAGTTGTACGTTCATATATGGCATGATAACAGGTATATATAGAACTATAAGTGGAAGGTGATTTGATATAGCTCGTTACGATGTTAGAGTGTTATGAATGTTTCAGACGTACAATTGTGTTGCATGTAAGGCAATTTTATTCAATCGATTTGTATAATAATTCCTTTTCTTATCAACTTGATGCCTATCTACCATCATAAATAAATTAACCAAACGATTATAAATTTGGATTAAAAACAAGTAATGTAGAAGGTGATTAGGTTTATAGATTATAACATTTTTTTTAGCATTCGCTTCAAATAGAACAATGAAAATTCTTCAAAAATATCACTTCCTTTCTTACATCCATTCTTTCCCAATTTTTATACGTAATTTGCACGTTGTTTATTTGGGTAGGCAAATATTGTATTCACTAAATGGTAGTATTAATCACACATTGTTTATTTTTACTCCTCAAATTCGAATGGTTTGAGGAATATAATTCATACGCGAAAAAATATAAATTGCGATCAACGTCCAATAAATTGTAAATTCTTTTTAAGGAATTTAGAGACTAGAAGAATATTTATTTCTCATGATGATCACATAAAAATACGTGGATATAATAAACAATTGGTAAACAAATTTATACTACCATCAAGAATATTTTTGTGATTAGGGATACGTTCGCGTAACCTAATTATATTTCTACAAGCAATTCGGATTATGCGTTCGCGTGACTTCGATCGAATATTTAATAAAAGGGATTTCTCGGAGAATATCATTATTAATTTCATAAAAACCCGAGATGTGAGGTTCACTACTTAATTATACCAAAAGGGCGAATGTTCTTGATTTTATTTAAAGCATAATTTCGAAAATAATTATTTTAATAAAAATATTATCTATATTATTGTGTACACGTGCGCGTGACACAACTCCGCATGTTTTAAAAATATATAATATATAAAACGAATACACGTATGCGTGATTCGATTCGAAGAAGGGTCTTTAATTATAAACAATCTAAACAGAAGCGATAACAAAATCATGCAATAAAAATGTAAAATCGAGATAATTAAGCCAAGAATAAAAACAGTTAAGCGACCGTGCTAGAACCACGGAATTCGGAAATGCCTAACACCTTCTTCCGGATTAACAGAATTCCTTACTCAGGATTTCTGGTTCGCAGAATAATAAACAGAGTCATATTCTCCTCGATTCAGGGATTAAAATTGGTGACTTGGGACGCCTTAAAATTCCCAAGTGGCGACTCTGAAACAAACAAACAAATCTCGTTTCGACTATCCTTTAATTGGAGAAAACTCCCTTGCACCCTCGCGGGGGCGGAAAAAGGAGGTGTGACAGCTCTGGCGACTCCGCTGGGGATAATTAGAGTCCAGAACCACTGGTTCAGGGTTCAAGAATTCGAGCTTAAAATAACTGTTATAGTTGGCTTTATTTATTATCTGATTTTTACATGATATATGCTTAATGTGCTAAATGATGCTTTTACCGCTTTAATATTATCTGAATTGTGTATATAAAACTGCTACGAAACCCTTCTTCTTTCTGAGTCTTCTGAATTTATGGTGTACACGTGCGCGTGGCCCACCTTTCTGTTAGAAGTCATACCAAATAAGACGAAGTTGGGACAAGTAACTAGGCCGGACAGACTTTCGTTCTCCCGGTACGTTGCCCTCATTTCGGCTCAAGCTGTCCACTTGGGTAAGCCAAGGATAGAACAATATGCCTCAGGTTTTTTCACTTAGAATAACTCAGCTTCATGCCGGATCCCTAATAGGAACGTTTGTTTGCATCACGTGCATTTGATTTTGGAGGCTCAACACAGGGGTTGGGTCTGTCTAGGACAGGTGTACCAAAAATGAAAATGACCATCCTGATGCATCTTACTTGCTGCTACTTGTACATTTATTTGATCCGGGTTTGTGTGTTGACTCACTTTTGAATATCAGGAATGATATTTTAAATTTGAAAAAAAAAATATCGGTTAGGGAATTGATTGTTTATTTTTGTAAAAAACCAATGCCCAAATACTGTCAAAACTCTGCCGAAATTTTGAAAAAAAAATGTGTCTTATTAGTTTGTTTTATTAAAAGCAAAGGAAAAATAGAAAAAAAAAGTGTTGTTGTTCTGCCTTGTTTTTTTTTAAAAAAAACAAATTAGAAAAAAAAATAGTTTGTCTTGCCATAAAAATGAAAATGAAAAAGAGTCTTGTTTTTAAAATGGGTTTTTATTTATTTATTTGTTTAGATGCCAAAATAGAAATAAAAATAATAAAATAAAAAGAGTCGGGCGTTGAAAGTGGTTTTAAAAATCCAAAAAGTTTTTCTTTATTTCCAAAAAATGTATATATATCTTTATTTGTTGCAAAAATATTTGTCCTGCCAAAAAGTCTAGAAAAGTTTTTTTTAGACTCCCAATTTTCAAAAAAAAATCCAAAAATATTTTCCATTATTGACTTCTTTAGAAAGTCTTTTTAATTATTAAAAAAATATATATATAATAAAATAAAACAAATCCGAAAATATTTTCCTTCTTCTTTAAAAATTGAAAAGAAAATTCAAAAAAAAAAAAAATTTAGAAAGCATTTCTTTTATTAGAGGTAAAATTCCAAAAAATATTTTCTTTCTTCTTTAGAATAAGAGAAAACAAATAAAAATTCAAACAAAAAAAAAATATCTTCCTTTTACTTTTGAAATTCTCAAAGTTCAAATCAAAAGAAAAGGAATTCTTAGAAGTCTTTCTTTCAAAAAGAAAATCAATCAAAAATCCAAAAAAAATAAATATATATACTTCCTTTCTTCTTTTAAAGCAATTCTTTTACAAATTCAAAAAAAATAATAATAATTTAAAATTAGTTTATTTACTTTATTCATGACCTGCCCGAACTACGCGGGTTTGATTCTCACCGGATGTGAGATACGTAGGCAACTCTCATCGGGTCCAACCCCCTTTTTTGCTAAAATAGCCAAAAACCAATAAATAAATAAAAAACGTGTCAAAATTTTAATTTTGTCATAAATAAGTCGGACGGTGTCCAGCCTCACCTTTTGCTAAAATAGCAACAAAATATGTCAAACTTTAATTTTTGTCATAAATAAGTCAAGTGATGTTGTTTTGTCATAAATAGCCGAATGTTCCCGAGAGGGACGCCGGAAGGCTGACTTTGCATAAACAGCACCTTTTGGGTCATGTTTAGGATTTTTGGTCTAGTTGACCCACACAGCCTTAAAATCTTCGCCCCCGAGGCGCTAAAGGGCCGTGTTTGTAACACCAGGTTTTTATTGTAATTTGAAAAAAAAAAAGAAAAAGAAAAGAGTCAACGGTCAGGTGAATACCGTTTGGATTTTTTTTTTTGTCAAAAATAAGCCGAGCCAGCTTCGGCCGCGTCTTAAACCGTTCTTGCCAAAATAGCCTTAGAGTATCTTTCAGTTGTCGAAAGGCTATTTTCGTAAAAGAATGGACAAGTTTGTAAAGTGTCAAAATAATCCTCCCCGGCCTCAAAATTCATGTAAGATTTGGAAGGGGCCACATTTGCAAAAATAGCCGTTTGGTTGCATTTGTCAAACGGGGAAAGGAAGCTGGCCTTTTTGTTTTGAGGTTATAAATCTTTTGATTAGAATACGTGAGTCGTTTGATTTTCAAGTTTGTAAGTCATCTTTAAACCTTTGAAATCCAGTTGTTTTATTATGAAAATTGATAATTCCAAAAAAAAAAAAAGTTTCATTGTTCTTACCCAGTCTATTGGTCCGAACTATGCAAGGTCTGATTCATGCGGGGTCATGATACGTAGGCAATCTCCATAAGATTCGACCACAACAAAAAAGAAAGAAAAAAAATGGAAAAAATGAAAAAGAAAAACCGAAAAAAAAGAAAAAAAATGAAAAAATCGAAAAAATAAAGAAAAGAAAAAATGAAGATTTTTTTTTTTTTTTGTTAATAATGGGGACCAACTGAGTCCATTCTAACCTGTTTTGTTTTGAATCGCAAAGAAAGAACGTGGTTGGTTTGTGGTAAGCCGGAAATACAAGACCCAGAAGCACACTTTGCGGGGATCAGACATGATAACAGAAGCACTCGAATCCTATTGGGACTTGTTGACTAAGGTTGATGATATCGAAGTTGGAAATGGTCTGGACAATACTGATGCAAAGCTCAGTGGCTAAAGATGCCAATTTCGATAAAGTGGGAGGACGCTCCGTTCCTTGGTTAGCAAAAGAGAAGCTTGTGGTGGCTTATTTTGTTGTCATTTCTGTTGTCCGGATTATTCTTAGGGTTGTAATCCGAATATTGTCTTGTGTCAAACCTTCTTATCTTCCAGTTTGTCATATCAGTTTGTTTAAGTTTTGTCGAGGTTGTGTTAGGATTTTATTCTGGTTGTTTTGTTTGTTTTATTATTCAAACCATTTCACCGGTAGTCTAATACAAAAGCTGGTCTTTTATTGTTTCCAGTCATCTTTTGTTTAGTCCTTGTATCATTTTGTTCAGCGCCGATTCCAGTGACATGACATGCGCACATAGTTTGGGCCTAGTCTTTAAAGTTAATCATAAAACCCTGGGAAGGTGATCAAAGCATTTAAGGGAAATAAGAACAGTTTGAGATTATTTGAAGCCCGAGTCATGTGGAACTGGGGCAAGTAAAACTTAAAGAAAACCATTAGATGCAAGATTCACCAAATTGGCATGAGGGTCGTCCATGAGAATGAGAGTGTCCCCCAGCAGTGCTTTAGAAATGACAATTGAAAAAGCAAGTGTTTAACATAATTGTCAAGACCAGCACCGTCGGAAGAGACTATAAATCTATGTTCAATTGTGTTGTTTGCACTTGGCATGTTTTGAAGACTGGAATGACGAAGGCATTTTGTTCTTCTACCTAAACACTTTATCCTTCGTTACCCCTTTTGAGCCTTATTTATTTTCTTTCATACCCCTCGTTCGGAATCAATAGCAACGACTAGGAAATACGAGCCTGGAAGGTAAAGAAAAAAAAATCAACAAAAAAAACGAAAAATGAGAGAAAAATGATAACAAAAAAAAACAAAAGAAAGTCAAATGAAAACAGAGGAATTGGGAACTACGTTTGACCTGATTCCTCAAAGAGGATACGTAGGCGCTTCACGGCTTGGTCATAGGGTGCATAATGGCCACAATGGTTACAGTGTGCATGGTGTAATAAAAATTTAAAAAAAAAAATTATAAATAAATAATCCCCAAGCAAGAAACTGGGTCAAGGGTTGCGCTTGTGGTAAGCAAAATTGGTTCCAAATGTTGTAATTTTAAACCTCCAATTTATTTTGTTTTGAGCCTTTAATACCCTTTCTTTCTAAGCCTATCCAAAAAACCCATATTACGGTCCAAAGAAAGACCTTCTGATCAGTCTGCAAAAGATGCCAAGTCAGACAAATGAGAGTCTTACCGGCGAACATAACATTCTGTTCCACAGCAGAAAGAACTCTAATCTCCAGCAGAGAGAGTCATACCGGCAACACTCCAAATCCCCAGCTGGAAAGTGATATAAATGAGAGAGTCTTATCGGTGAAAATCTTCACGGACACCATAAGGCGATGAAAGCTGAGAAAAACCAAAATGAGAGAGACTTGATGGTGAAAACCTTTTGGGCACTACAAGTCGAATAAGATTGGGAATCGGATGGAGGATAGTCAAGGGAAGATCTTGAAAGACGATTGACGACGGAGGATAGGCCACATATGCATGTCATGACCATTAGAGTCAGTGTCTGCGTTTGATAGGTTTTTATTTATAATTTCTTTTGTTAAAGAGTCATCTTTTTCCTTTGTCTTTTATTCTGTTCCTTTTTATTTTTCTCCTTTTATAGAAAATTCCCCAGTAGAGTCTGTTTGGTCAGAACCAATGGGAAATGACTTCAAAATAGGCCATCAGCTTTCCAATTATGCAAGATGAGATCTGGCTAGTACATCCAAGTGGTATAGTCAGCAAGGAACGAGCACAAGGCCAGTGTCAAGAAAGATATCCCCAGCAAAAGGGAATTGACAAAAGGATTGACGAGTGTCAAGAGGGATATCCTTGCCGAAATCAAAGGTTATTAAACCTCAAGGCCAAAGCCCGTGGAAAAATCAAGGAGAGCAATGGGCATGATTTGGAAATTCATATGAGACTAAAAGGTCAGGGAAATGCCAGTTACCAAGCCGTGCCACAAAAGAAGAGGGATATCCCCAGCAAAAGGGATCATTCCCAGCAAATAATATCATCCCCAACAAGTTGTGGAATGCAGAGCAAGGAAGGAGAAAGGGAAAGTCATCCCCAGTAGGAGTATCACAACCAACCACCTTGTTTTAAACTAACAAATTTTGTTTGATTTGAAGCAGGTAAAGGAAATGGCATTAATGTCGGAAATGCATGCCACAAGAAAGATTGTAAAACTGGGGCAGAAAATTTTCCTTTCATTTAGAAAATTTTCTGGGAAGTCAGGTACCCATTCGAGGAAGAATAAAAATAACACCAATCTCAAGGGAAGTGGTCTTTGAACCAGTGTTGCCCCAATATAATAAGTTTCAATGGAGAAGTTGTTCCTCAGCAGACATAACAAAGGGATGACATGTGTGCTCAGAAAAGCAAAAACCATTATCATCCCCAGCAGCTTCCAGAAGAATGAAGCATCGATTTGAAAGGATAAAACTCCCCAGCAGCGTTATCCTCAACAACGTTATCCCAAGAAGATAACACTTTTATCCCCGGCAGTGTTGAGAGAAAAAAAAATTTGAATTTGAAGGAGAAGAAAGGAGACTCCCACAGTGGTATTATCCCCAGCAAGCAAGAACAAAGCAGAGCGAAGGAAAAAGAAAAGAATTTAAGAAGAAGTCAGGCGTCCACCTGGAGAATGAGGATGAAAAATTGAAGAAGAAATCAGGCGTCCACCTGGAGAATGAGGATGAAAAATTGAAGAAGAAATCAGGCGTCCACCTGGAGAATGAGGATGAAAAATTGAAGAAGAAGTCAGGCGTCCACCTGGAGAATGAGGATGAAAAATTGAAGAAGAAATCAGGCGTCCACCTGGAGAATGAGGATGAAAAATTGAAGAAGAAATCAGGCATCCACCTGGAGAATGAGGATGAAAAATTGAAGAAGAAATCAGGCGTCCACCTGGAGAATGAGGATGAAAAATTGAAGAAGAAATCAGGCGTACACTTGGAGAATGAGGATGAAAAATTGAAGAAGAAGTCAGGCGTCCACCTGGAGAACGAGGATGAAGAATTTAAGAAGAAGTCAGGCTTCCACCTGGAGAATGAGGATGAAGAATTTAAGAAGAAGTCAGGCGTCCACCTGGAGAACGAGGATGAAGAATTTAAGAAGAAGTCAGGAGCCCCTCTGAAGAACAGAATGGCGATATATTGGTTGAGGTCAGGAGCCCGCCTGAAGAGAGGAATGACGATTATTTTCAAAGTTGTTGTCAGGAGCCCGCCTGAAGAGAGGAAAGACGTTTTTTTAAAGGTTGTTGAAATCTTGCCAACCTAAAGAAAGGAATGGCGATGTATTGGTTGAAGTCAGGAGCCCGCCTGAAGAGAGGAATGACGATTATTTTCAAAGTTGTTGTTGAAGTCAGGAGCCCGCCTGAAGAGAGGAAAGACGTTTTAAAAAGTTGTTGAAATCTTGCCAACCTAAAGAAAGGAATGGCGATGTATGGTTTGAAGTCAGGAGCCCGCCTGAAGAGAGGAATGACGATTATTTTCAAAGTTGTTGTTGAAGTCAGGAGCCCGCCTGAAGAGAGGAAAGGCGTTTTTTTTTAAAAGTTGTTGAAATATTTCCAACCTAAAGAACAGAATGACGATATATTGGTTGAAGTCAGGAGCCCGCCTGAAGAGAGGAATGACGATTATTTTCAAAGTTGTTGTTGAAGTCAGGAGCCCGCCTGAAGAGAGGAAAGGCGTTTTAAAAAGTTGTTGAAATCTTGCCAACCTAAAGAAAGGAATGGCGATGTATGGTTTGAAGTCAGGAGCCCGCCTGAAGAGAGGAATGACGATTATTTTCAAAGTTGTTGTTGAAGTCAGGAGCCCGCCTGAAGAGAGGAAAGGCGTTTTAAAAAGTTGTTGAAATCTTGCCAACCTAAGGAAAGGAATGACGATGTATGGTTGAAGTCAGGAGCCCGCCTGAAGAGAGGAATGACGATTATTTTCAAAGTTGTTGTTGAAGTCAGGAGCCCGCCTGAAGAGAGGAAAGGCGTTTTAAAAAGTTGTTGAAATCTTGCCAACCTAAAGAAAGGAATGGCGATGTATGGTTGAAGTCAGGAGCCCGCCTGAAGAGAGGAATGACGATTATTTTCAAAGTTGTTGTTGAAGTCAGGAGCCCGCCTGAAGAGAGGAAAGGCGTTTTTAAAAGTTGTTGAAATCTTGCCAACCTAAAGAAAGGAATGGCGATGTATTGGTTGAAGTCAGGAGCCCGCCTGAAGAGAGGAATGACGATTATTTTCAAAGTTGTTGTTGAAGTCAGGAGCCCGCCTGAAGAGAGGAAAGGCGTTTTTAAAAGTTGTTGAAATCTTGCCAACCTAAAGAAAGGAATGGCGATGTATTGGTTGAAGTCAGGAGCCCGCCTGAAGAGAGGAATGGCGATTATTTTCAAAGTTGTTGTTGAAGTCAGGAGCCCGCCTGAAGAGAGGAAAGGCGTTTTAAAAAGTTGTTGAAATCTTGCCAACCTAAAGAAAGGAATGGCGATGTATGGTTTGAAGTCAGGAGCCCACCTGAAGAGAGGAATGGCGATTATTTTCAAAGTTGTTGTTGAAGTCAGTTGCCTGCCTGAAGAGAGGAAAGGCGTTTTAAAAAGTTGTTGAAATCTTGCCAACCTAAAGAAAGGAATGGCGATGTATGGTTTGAAGTCAGGAGCCCGCCTGAAGAGAGGAATGGCGATTATTTTCAAAGTTGTTGTTGAAGTCAGGAGCCCGCCTGAAGAGAGGAAAGGCGTTTTTAAAAGTTGTTGAAATCTTGCCAACCTAAAGAAAGGAATGGCGATGTATTGGTTGAAGTCAGGAGCCCGCCTGAAGAGAGGAATGGCGATTTATTTTCAAAGTTGTTGTTGAAGTCAGGAGCCCGCCTGAAGAGAGGAAAGGCGTTTATTTTAAAAGTTGTGTATTTGAAGTCAGGAGCCCGCCTGAAGAGAGGAATGACGCTTATTTTTAAAAGTTGTTGTTGATGTTGGGAGCCCGCCCAGATAACAGAGGCATACATTTCAGTCTTTACATTTCAGTTGTTGAAGTTGGGAGCCCGCCCATAGAACAGAGGCATACATTCAGTCTTTACATTTCAAGCATTGAAGTTGGGAGCCCGCCCATATAACAGAGGCATACATTTCAGTCTTTAATTTTCAAGTGTTGAAGTTGGGAGCCCGCCCTGATAACAGAGGCATACATTTCAGTCTTTACATTTCAAGCATTGAAGTTGGGAGCCCGCCCATAGAACAGAGGCATACATTTCAAGATCAAGTCAGAGGACAATAAAACAAAGGGTTATAATAGGAATCCCCAACAGGAACCAATAAAAATCCCCAGCACTGGGAAGCAGAAGGTTGCAACAAGAAATCCCAGCACAAACTCAAGTGCATGTGTCAAAAAGAAGAAAAACACCGGAAAAAATGCAAGCAGACAAGAAAGCAAGGCAACTAGAAAAATTGCAGTATAGTTTAGCTTCTTGTTTTCTTTTATGCACGGTGTAACAAGGAGATCGGTAAGCAGTGGTAATAACATGCAACAACAGTAACATTGCAGTCCCACGGTAGTCCCAGCTACCAAAACTTCCCGAACTACATTGACTTGATTCCTGTTTAGCCCAGGATATGTAGGAAACCTTTGAGGCAAAGGTTCGGTTAAATCATTTTCAAAAAAATGCTTCACACGGAGTACTCGGATGGGCAAAAATCGCTCGCTTTATCTTTGCACGAAAACCCTTCGTGTCTTCGGGCAAAGAGGGGCAGCTGTAAGCACGTGATTTTTGCCCAATATGAGAATTACTCCCAAAAAATCCAAAAATAAAATGATTTTTCTTTGGTGTGCAATTTTGTGATATTTTGAATAATTATTTGTATTTTTCTGTGCGTGTTTATTTGCTAAATTAATAAAAAATACAAAAATATGTCGCATTTTGCATGTAGGATTTAATTCTACAATTGTTAGTAATTAAATTTGTTTTGCAAAAATTAAAAATTACAAAAATAGGCATCGTTTTCATTTTTAGCATTTAATATCCAAATATACAATTTTATGCTTAATTATTACTTAATTGTGCGTTAATTGTTATTGGGAGTTAATTTGCGCTTTTATAACTTAATTTAGTTCTTAATAATAAGTTAAGTATTTTTATAATTTAGTTTTAGAGAAATAAAAGAAGAAAAGAGAGCAAAAATATAAGGAAAGTCGGAATTGGGCCTCTTCTTCGATTTCAAGCCACAGGCCCAAAAAATGGCCCAATCTTCCCTACGACCCAGTCCATTTCGAACTGGGTCGACCCAGTCCATAACCCAAAAGACCCAAACCCCCTTTGTCTTTCATTTTTTACAAAACAAAAACAAAACAAAAAAAAATAAAAGAAGAAAACCCTAGACTAAGTCATCAGCCCCCACCCCTCCTATCTTCTTCTTCTTCCTCTCTTTCTTCTCCTACCCCAAGCTCCTCCCATGGCAGCCCTTCCCCCTCACACCCCTGCCCCCTCACGTCAACACACACACAACACAACCACTCTCACCCCCACGACATCCCCTCGCTGCCATGGCTGCGTTTTTCAAGTTCGTCGAGCAACTTTTACGCCACCATTGTTGCCCATAGTTGCCTCTCCTCCTGCTGTTGCGTTTTCTTCTTCTCCGACACTGCTGCTGCTGTGTTTTTCATCCTTCATATTGCTGCTGCTGCTCCGTCGAGCTCCACCAGCAGTGTCACCACTGCATCACGACTGTCATGGCTATGTTTTCTTCGTCGTGTCGCGGATGCTCCCCCATCGCTGCCATGGCAGCTCCTTCGCGGGTTGCTGCTGCGTTCTTCTTCTCCATGTTGCTGCTCGTGCTGCTACTGCTTCAGCAGCATGGCAGCAACGTGCTGCTGCTGCTTTAGAACCCCACATTGCCAAACACCCCTCCGTCGAGCTTCGTCTACTGTTTAAGTTTCCGGGCAGATTCGAGTCGATTTTGGTGCGATAATCGCTTTCGGACAGATTTGTTTACAATCAAAGTTCTTCGTTGATTCATCTCCGGTTAGTTGTTTTTGAGTTTTATTTTGTCCATATTTCGTTTTTATATTTCTCGAAGTTAAAATCGTTAAATATTTGATTCTTGTTTTGTTCGTTGTTCATCGTTGAGATAATTTTCTAGTTTGTTCATGTGTTTTGTTGATTTTAATTTTCAGATTCAAATGGTAAATTAATTAATTTGTTTTTCATGTTTGTTTTATTGTTTAGGTAAGATTTTGTTAGTTTAATGTTGGTGAGATACAAATTGAAGTTTAATTAATTGTTTCTTCAATTTGTTTCATGTGTTTATGTATTGTTAGAAATTGTTAATATTGTTAAGTTCAAGTTTAAGTTCATAATTGTTTCTTCGTCGATCTTGTTATTTGTCTAAAAGAATTTAGTTGTGTTACGGAAATATGTTGGTTTAATCGTTTAAATCCATCATGATTGTTGTTTAAAATAGATTTAATTCATGTTCATACTTTGTTTGGATGATCTTGAATCCAAATTTTGTATAGTTTGATTTCTTGTTTATCATTTATGATTATTTCTTGAATTTGTCTCATAATCTTGTTTAAGTTTAATATAGGAATTGTTTGTTGTAATGTTGTTAGAGTAGTTGATTTTAAGTTCAATATTATTGAATTTAGAAATCTAAATATACTTGTTTGTTGTTGTTGTTGAATCCGAAAATAGGATTGTTTGTTGCTAGAATATTGTTCAATCAAATTTTAGTTGTTCTTTGTTGTTCAATTTGTGTTCATGTGATTTGTTGTTGAAATGTTGAAGAAATCATGTTCATGTGATTTGTTGTTGAAATGTTGAAGAAATCATGTTCATGAAATTTGTTGTTTGAACATTGTTAGAAATTAATCACATTGTCTATATTTTGGTTAAGTTTGATTAATTGATGTGTTATAGCTGATGGGTAGTTTGGTAATTTATAGTACTTTCGGGGGTAAAATAGTAATTTGTAATAGGGTCGGAGGGGTAGTTTAGGAATTGTACATTTTGTAATTGTTTATATGAAGCATGGGGGACAAAATGAAATGGGGTGGGTTGTGATATGGTTATTTAATATAAAGGGGGGACAAGACAAAATTTAGTGGGGGGAATCTTGCATTATTTTATGTTAGGCATGGGGGACAAAATATAATGGGGTGGTGTGATATGTTTATTTAATGTAATGGGGATGAGTGAGAAGATAATGGGTTGGGTAGAGAAAAAGTATTGATTTTAATTAATGGAAAGATTTATGGGATGGGTTATAAGAAGTCTTGAAATCAACAAGAGAGATACGGGGAAAAAAATACACAGACAGATAGAGAGAAAAAACGGATAGAGAATAGAAGAGAAAAAAAAAAGGGCTGAACATTTTTAAGAGAGAAAAATTCCAAAAAATATTTAAGCTTAAAAAATAAAAATAAAAACTAAAAAATCTTCTGCTTTCTTTCTTTGTTTGAAATTAGTATTAATGGTTGTTGTTTCATTCAAAGCTTAAAGCTTTTGTTTTTGGGATTACTACTCCACCGGTCTGTTACTGGGTTGTTACTGTTGCTGGGTAGTTGTTGCTGTTGCACTGTTATTACTGTTGCTGATTTTCATCTTCATTTTCTTTTGCTTCCAATATCAGGTACATATCTTTTAAACTCATGTTGTGAAGAGCTTCAACATGACAAATAAATGAAGTTTGGGAAATACAATTCTGTTTTTCATTCGTCTAAGTTCATTATTTTAAATTTCAGTTTTGCTTCATACTGATTAACATAGTAATATGCTTGATAGAATAACTATTAGTTGATCATTTCTCTTTTGAAATTCGTATGAGCGTAGTAATAATGTTGCCTATTTCGGAATCTCATTAAAAGCATAGTTATGATTGGATTGCCAAGATAGAAAATATGGCATAAAGATTGGCCATTAACTAAGCCTTGTGGCATTGTTAGTTGAATAAAGAATAGCATGAAAATATCAAAAACCATATTGATAGTTTATTCTAATATCTGATTTAGTTGTGGATTGAACGATGTAAGTTGTACGTTCATATATGGCATGATAACAGGTATATATAGAACTATAAGTGGAAGGTGATTTGATATAGCTCGTTACGATGTTAGAATGTTATGAATGTTTCAGACGTACAATTGTGTTGCATGTAAGGCAATTTTATTCAATCGATTTGTATAATAATTCTTTTTCTTATCAACTTGATGCCTATCTACCATCATAAATAAATTAACCAAACGATTATAAATTTGGATTAAAAACAAGTAATGTAGAAGGTGATTAGGTTTATAGATTATAACATTTTTTTAGCATTCGCTTCAAATAGAACAATGAAAATTCTTCAAAAATATCACTTCCTTTCTTACATTCATTCTTTCCCAATTTTTATACGTAATTTGCACGTTGTTTATTTGGGTAGGCAAATATTGTATTCACTAAATGGTAGTATTAATCACACATTGTTTATTTTTACTCCTCAAATTCGAATGGTTTGAGGAATATAATTCATACGCGAAAAAATATAAATTGCGATCAACGTCCAATAAATTGTAAATTCTTTTTAAGGAATTTAGAGACTAGAAGAATATTTATTTCTCATGATGATCACATAAAAATACGTGGATATAATAAACAATTGGTAAACAAATTTATACTACCATCAAGAATATTTTTGTGATTAGGGATACGTTCGCGTAACCTAATTATATTTCTACAAGCAATTCGGATTATGCGTTCGCGTGACTTCGATCGAATATTTAATAAAAGAGATTTCTCGGAGAATATCATTATTAATTTCATAAAAACCCGAGATGTGAGGTTCACTACTTAATTATACCAAAAGGGCGAATGTTCTTGATTTTATTTAAAGCATAATTTCGAAAATAATTATTTTAATAAAAATATTATCTATATTATTGTGTACACGTGCGCGTGACACAACTTCGCATGTTTTAAAAATATATAATATATAAAACGAATACACGTATGCGTGATTCGATTCGAAGAAGGGTCTTTAATTATAAACAATCTAAACATAAGCGATAACAAAATCATGCAATAAAAATGTAAAATCGAGATAACTAAGCCAAGAATAAAAACAGTTAAGCGACCGTGCTAGAACCACAGAATTCGGAAATGCCTAACACCTTCTTCCGGATTAACAGAATTCCTTACTCAGGATTTCTGGTTCGCAGAATAATAAACAGAGTCATATTCTCCTCGATTCAGGGATTAAAATTGGTGACTTGGGACGCCTTAAAATTCCCAAGTGGCGACTCTGAAACAAACAAACAAATCCCGTTTCGACTATCCTTTAATTGGAGAAAACTCCCTTGCACCCTCGCGGGGGCGGAAAAAGGAGGTGTGACATCGATCATTACACAATCGCTGACGAAATTGATAAACTTGTTTTCTTCTCATTCATCACTATGAAGAGCGTAAATTGGAAAAAGCTCCATCGAACAAAAAATTGAAATCAAAATGGCAGGAACAAAATGAGAATTGCGCTGATTTGTAGCAAAACAATTGAAGAAATTCGAGATGAAAAAAGAAATTCTAGGGTGTTTGGAGTTGCATTGATCGCAAGATCTCGTTTTTGTAGTATTTGGGGAAGAAGATTGGAAAGAATCAGAGAAAATCCAGCTGAAATAAAGAAAATCTCGCTTCTTACTCCCCAAAAACGGAAATAACGCCCCTTTTTCGGATATGGGCCTCTAATTTTTGGGCTATTCAATTGTAAATTGAAATATGGGCTATAAAGTTGAAAAGGAGGCAGCCCAGTTGTTTTAATATGAAATTTTTCCATTTTTATAAGGCAATAGGTTAATAGAGGGTATTTTTAAGACAAATTGAACACAATAATAAGGGCATTATTGCAATTTAGCCATTTTTCAGTATGGTTCGCCTTTTGGATTTCACCATTTAAGTGTGAACTATATAGGGAATCTTACATAAATATCCCAAATAAGTTTCAACTTACCAACCTCTAGCCATTAATCATAAACTTATCAAAACTAGTCAAACACATATTAAAATTAAAATTCAAATAAATAAGGTTCTTTCTCTCCAAGAATCACATGCAAAGACCTCCTTTCATATTTTTAAGCGTGATTAGCATATTAAATGCAAGACGGAAAGAAAATTTCATGAATGAGATAACAAACAAGGTAATGAAATATAAAAACATATCTATCCAAGATTTCAAAAATCTAAGCAAAAAGGTCATTTTTCAATGGGTATGGTTAAAATATATAGATGAGTCAATATACAAATTTGTGGAAGATTGAAGATGATTTAGTATCAAAATTAGTAGTTAATATCGAGTTCAAAAAATTCTTCTACGACACATGTATCACGCATGCATATATACATGGATATACATGTGATACATATTTGATACAAACATGATACATATGTGATATATATTTGATACATAGTGATATACATATCATAGTTTTTTTGCATATTTCATCTTTACTTCGAATTTTCAATTCAAACCACCTCAAAACTCCACCAATCATTCCAAAACCGAAATTCAAACTCCTTAAAATGTACCCAATCTATTCTAATAACACCCCCTCAAGAAAAAAAAACAAAGATTTGATCCTTTTTTTTGGCTACAAATAGCTAATTGGCTAATATTGGTAACATTTAGCTAATATTAGTAATATTTAATGAATTTGCCAATTTTTCTTATAAACTACTTCTAAAAGGACATAACTGGTAGTTGGCCAACTATTATATAGGAAAAATCTCACTTTATACCCATTAATTCCAAACTTTTACCCTTAAATGCCCAAGCCTGAATTATTTACTTCTCCTACCCATACGGCCCAAACTATTTACCCGGCCTTTATTCTATTCACACTAACAACCTGACCGTCCTCTATCCAAAACAACTCAACAACAAACACCCTTGCTATTTTCACTGTAAACAGTCTTTAAGCCATACAGTAGCTCCTATAATTATTACCGATATTTTCACTGTAACTGTTTTGTGTATGTCTCCACCGCCTCCGGTCATCTCTTTACCTGTTTACAGAATTGCATTGTGAAAAGGAAAGGAAAAAAATGCAAAAATCCCAAATCCCAAGTGAAAAGGGAATTCAATGAGTTTATATTTGGCAAGTAGTAGTAAAAGTAAAAGCAGAAAAAGAAGGGGAAATCTGATCTTTGAAATAGAGGGGAATGAATTTGGACAGCACATACGAGTGGGGGCAACAAATATCAATGTATCTCTAGAGAGATCTATGGAAGTTTGTGGGAAAATTGTTTGTTTTTATTTATGTGCACCTGAGAATTGAATAAAATAAAATTTACTGTATTTAATTGTTGGGGAGTTAATAAATGGAAGGAGAACATGTATTGAGATTTGTTTCGAAGCTCTTGAATTTAAAATTTTTATTTTGAAGATTTCTTGTTTGATTCAAAGTGGGTGCTGTTAAATATTGTTTATAATACCTTCTGGAAGTTCATACTGAAATTTGATAGCATTTGGAGCTGATTTGAGGCGATTGAGATCGAAATTTTCAGCTGAAAATCGAAGAAGAACACAGCTACCCAATAGTATACTGTTACGTTATACAATATGTTGCAGGAGTATATAACTATACTGCAACAGTATACTATTATAGTTTATAATGTATTGCAACGGTATATTATAATAATTGAATAACAGTATACCGCTACAATATACAATATACTATAGGAATATATAGTTAATACTATTATAGTATACAATATATTGTCATAGTATACTATAATAATATGCAATATACTGTAACAGTATGCTGTAATAATATATAATATACCATAATAGTATACTTTTTACCCGTAAGTTCACTTACCTTTTCTCTTTTAATTTGCTTTAAGTTTTTACCCAGCGTGAGGGGTAAAGTGAAAATTCAAATCTTTTTTTCGTTTTAATTTATTCTATGACTTGAATTCCAAGACTTCTGACTTCTGCAAAATCTACCATTGGAGGACCTTGAAGCTTTGAAACTCATAAATTGGGTTTGTTGAGTTTGTGATTATTTTGAAACTCAAAACAATTTTTCTTTTTAACTCTTTGCGTACAACTGTATACCATATTGATATAGCTATATACTATATTGGTATCATATGTTAGTTAATATTTTTTGATTGTATTAGCTACATTTAATTGGTACACAATTTGATTTTTCTTTAGTGATAGTGTAAAAAAATTTAAAAAATAGTGAAAACAGTAAATGAAATTAGATTATGAAGAGAAAAAGAATATAAAAAAATAGAAGTTAAATGAAATTAGAAAAGGAAAAAAGAAAAAAATAAGAAGAAATCGAGAAAAAAGAAAGAAAAAAAGAAAGAAAAGAAGCATAGAAATAAAAAAGAATTGGAAAATAAAGAAAAAATTTTCCACAAAAACTACTATGGATAGGAAATGTAATTAGTTTATGAGTAGAAAAACAAATGGGTAAATAAGGGTAAATAGTTTTATTTTTAAGGGTAACTGTGTCATTCTCCCAGCATATATATACTAGTAAGGCTATGCCCGGGCCCAATAGCTATGTGAACAATTTGTATCTAAATATATTTGGATTTAATTATTTCTGTCTCGATGGTTAATGATTAACATCATTTTGGTACCATTCAGAAAATCCTTAGATATTTTAAAAGGACCTTAGAGTTAGCTATATGCACCTAATTGTATGAGACAACTTCGACAATCGTCTATGTTGTGTGATTTTTCAAAAAAAAAAATGTGCCAAAATACTGATTGTTGTCTACTTTTAAACTGGTGCACATGCAACATCGGAGTAGAAAGTCGAAGTTTATGAAGTTCTCTTAAGGGTTGAAGTGTAATTTTAGTTTATTATTAAAAATCACTTAAAATCATTAATAGGATAAGAATTTCATAATTTTGTCGGATGAAAGGTAAAATGTCATTGTTAGATAAAAAGTAATTCTTGTTTATTACGATATTTGACCCCTTTCTTTTCTTATTCTCGCTAAAAAGGTGAAATTTTTAGAAGATTTACATCTAAATTTACCTTTAGTTATTTGACTCTAACTTATATAATAGACGACCTATACGTTTGTAGAATATGGTGACTTCATTTCAGTTTGTATTAGTTATTATCACTATCCTAAATGTATCGTTTATATCAACATAAGATAAACTTGTAATTCTTTTCTATGTACGTAGTGTTAATTAAGGACCGCAAGTCTTTCCATTATGGGGTCGTTTAGTATGAGGTATACGAAGGTATAGTAATGATATAAAAAAAATTAATACCACCTTAATACTTTATTTGGTTAACAAATTTGGTATAAGTTATCCCAGAATTAAATTAGTACCGGAATAACTTATAACTTAGAAGTTTTGACACAATTACCCACAAAAATAAAACTATTTACTCTTGTCTACCCATTATTTTAATACCCATAAACTAATTACATTTCCTACCCATAGTAGGTTTTGTGAGGAATTTTTTCTTTATTCTCCGATTTTTTTTTTATTTCTATGCTTCTTTTCTTTTCTTTTCTTTTCTTTTTTCTTTTCTCCTTTTCTTTATTCTCGTTTTCTTCTTTTTTTTTTTCCTTTTTCCTATATAATTTCATTTAACTTCTATTTTTTATATTCCTTTTCTCTTCATAATCTAATTTTATTTACTATTTTCACTATTTTTATTATTCTTTTTTCTATATTAGTACTAAAGAAAATCAAATTGTGTACCAATTAAATGTAGCTAATACAACCAAAAAAATATTAACTAACATATGATACCAGTATAGTATATAGTTATATCAACAAGGTATACAATTGTACGCAAAGAGTTAAAAAAAAGTCTAATCCAATTATTAAACTGAAATAATATCAGTTGTCAATAAGAATTTCAAAAAATTCTAAAAGGATCTAATTGTAAGAGTATATCGTTACATTATATAGCATACTATAATATATTTTTTTTGCATTTTCAATTTGCCTCTCACGCTGGGTAAAAGCTTAAAGCAAATTAAAAGGAAAAAGGTAAGTGAATTTACGGGTAATAAGTATACTATTATAGTAGATTGTATACTATTACATCATATTGTTAGAGTATATTGCATATTATTACAGTATACTATAACAATATATTGTATAATATAATAGTATATTGTTGCAGTATAACTATATACTCCTATAGTATATTGTATGCGATATATTGTTAGGTAACTGCGTTTGCAGTATAGCTATATACTCCTACAACATATTGTATACCGTAGCGGCATACTGTAGCTATATTCTTTTTCGATTTTCAACTGAAAATTTCAATCTCAATCACCTCAAATCAGCTCCAAATGCTATCAAATTTCAGTATGAACTTCCAGAAGGTACTATAAGCAATATTTAACAACACCCACTTTGAATCAAACAAGAAATCTTCAAAATAAATTGAGCTTCAAGCCCAACAATGGTGGATATTCAAATACACACAAAAATTTAGATATGGGAAGCTTACTCGAAAATACTATAAGCAATATTTTATAGCACCACATCGAATCAAACAATAAATCTTCAAAAAAAAACTATTTTCTTCCTTAAAACTTTACTGTAACATATAAATTGAAAGTAAATACTATTGAAAAAAGAGATAGAGACAGAGGGGGGTTGAGAGTGGGCGAGAAGTTGAACTAGTGTTTTCAGAATGGGGTTTTGACACAGTTGGGGAGTTGAGCAAAGAATTGGAGGAAGGTAAAATGAGGAAGAAGAGGAGGAACATAATAAAGACGGGTAAATAGTTTGGGGCGCATGAGTATGAGTAGTAAATAGTTTGGGCCTCGGCATTAAAGGGTAAATAATTTGGAATTAATGAGTATAAAGTGAGATTTTCTCTATAACTTATAGAGGATGAGGTAATTAATGCCGGTATAACTTATACCTTCTTCTTAGAAATTGTGCAACTGTCATTTTTAATACAACATATCAAATAGTGAATAAAAAATAATACTAAAATAACTAATCCCAACATAACTTATCCTAGCATAAACCTTATTCAAACCAAACGACCCCTAACATGAGAATTGAGAATAGAGGAAATAGTCCTGGCTTTTCAGTAAATAGAGCAAACAGCAATGCAATACAGGCATACAGCTCACCGAAAAAGAATAAAAAATTCCAAATGTACTCTCGAAATAAATGTTAATTCCAGGAGTCACTGCTTTACTTTCCTTTATGTATAGTAGAAATATTCTTCGTTTTTCAGTTTCTTCCAATTTGAGAAGTGAGTAGTTCACAATTCATCTTCAGGTTCTTATTTTCCTCTCTTTATTTCTCCTCTTTTAACTTATTACTTTTTTCTTCATTGTTAACACAGAACTCATGCTTTTTAATATGGTTCTGGGGTTCTATAGAATTTTGAAATCAAGATTGTATTTTTATTTTATGGGTATAGTTAAATCTGCTGAAATTGAATTGGGTTTTGCTTAAAACTTGATGGGGTTAACGCAGTGGCAGACCCAAGATTTTTATCAAGCGGGTTCAAAACCCGACATTAGAGGTCATATGTGAATAGCTGGTTTCGAACTCAGGACCATGTGGAAAATTTGAACCCTCTTTACTAATAGGCTAGGCATTTTACTTTTTTCAAGAGGGTTCAAAATTATATTTATACCTTTACTTGTCTGAAAACAACAAAAATATACCTATATATACCGTGTTATTTTTCGATGAAGCGCCGCTTGACTCCACGTGGATCCGCCCCTGGGTTAACGTTATCATGGATGTAGCATATTCGTCGGTGTGTACTTTGCATAGTTTTCTAAGCAGTGTACTGTTGACTTACTCTATATATACATATAGGAGTGGCAAACGGACAGGTCGGGTTGGATATGGTTCGGGTCGAAAACGGATAAATTATTCGACCCGACCCATATTTAATACGGATGAAAAACGGGTTAACCGGCGGATATTATTCACTTCTTGCATATGATCACTTTTGGGAGAATTTTTAGTCTCCCTAACTTGAGGAATCCCAATTTGAAGTTTTACAAATGTAAAAGTTAGACCCATTGGTTATCCATTTTTTAAATGGATAATATGGTTGTTATCCATATTTGACCCATTTTTAAAAATTTCATTATCCGACCCATTTTTTAGCGGATAATATGAGCGGTTAACTGTTTTCATTTAACCATTTTGCCACTCCTATATACATATACACATTCTTTTATAGAAAAATAGTATACATATATTTAGTACAAAAATTCGACAAAGTAGTGTTAGATGACACCCCTTCTTGGCCGTGGCAAAGGACTAAGTAGTGTCATATGAAGCAGTCTTGCATAAATGTAGGGTAAGACTGCATACGATAGAGACTCTTGTGGTCGGGCCCTTCTTCGGATCCTGCGCATAGTGGGAGCTTAATGCAACGGACTACCTTTTTTTTTCTTAGCATTTTTGTTCAAAATAATATGTATTCATACAGTAAGTTGACACCGTTTAATAAATAATGCAGACTAGACATCAATTTGGAACAAGAACACACAGCCCTAGACCCAAAGTCTATATACAAGCCGAATTGTTACAATAGGTTGACACAACTTAAAGAAATCCAATGTACGTCACTGCTTGGTTAACTATTTTGTATGTTTTGATAACTTAAGTTGTTCCGCTGTTGATGTATGACAGGATTGTTCAGCTTTTGTTGTGTTTAGAGTCTTTACACATACCGAGTCACCTCAAGATTATGTACATTGTGGTGATAAACTACTAAGACTAATTAGACTATTTAAATTAGTAGCAAAGCTATTAGTACCACAACAACCCAGTATAATCCCACAAGTGGAGTCTGGGGAGGGCAGTGTGTACACAGACCTTACCTCTACCCTATGGGATAGAGAGGTTGTTTTCGGTAAAGCTATTAGTACAAAAAATTTAAAAATAAAACAGAAAGGTAATAAAGTTACAATAGTTTGATGTCAAAACTAGCCGAATTGAACAACTTTTTCTCCCCTTGTTTTATAGCTATTGATTTCAGTTGATAATTGCCTTATAAAAAGGACAATGCGGTCGTTGCAAATATAATCCGGTTTACAAGTCTGGCGTCGAATCCCACAAAGAACTAAGGTTTAGCTACAGATGTTCACTATCACCAAGAAGACAAGCTTGAACAGTTCCTAACTTATAAATATTTAGATTTTTGTGTTTAACTAATTAATTAACAAATTAAAATAGTAAATTAACAACTAAAGATACTACGGGTTAGAGAAAAGATTAAGGAGGTCTAGAGTTATGATTTCCCCAATTGTCGGAATCCTTCCCGCTATATCTTCTATAATTTCGCCTAAATATTCTCTAACGATTATGAGCACTCTTATTACCGTAAATCTCTCCCGATTAATCACGACAATTTACTAGACGCACTCTCCCGAGCTACGCTAGCTGGCTTTTAATAGAACTCACTTCAGATTGCACCCAAGGCTTCGTTATCCCTAATCCCACCTTTAAACCCTCAGTTATTGATCCCTTATATACTCTGGGAGTGGTGTTGTTCAACAACTACCTAAATATGCACTCTCTCCCGAGTTATGCATACTAAATAGGCACAACTAATTGATGATCCTATCAATTAACTACAACAAGAACGTAGTTAAACAAATAGAGATTATACTGAGGCTCAATTATATAAAAACATAACAAGAATTTATCCTACAAAAGGTTCCATCAAAACCCTAGATAACAAATTAGCTATTCATAATAGTATGTAAAACTACAATACTAAAAGTCATAACCAACAATGAAAAATAGGAAGAGGAAGGAAAAACTCGTAGAAGAATTCCCCGCCTTTCTCCTATTGTGTCTCTGCCTCCTTAGGTCGAATCTGTGTCAAAAGTATGTCCAACCTCCTCAAAATAGCGTTTTTACATGTATTTATACCAAGTAGGGTCGGGCCGAGACGAAAAAACCCTTTCCTGCGCGAACTAGGACTTAGCTCTGTAAAAATTGAACAGTCGCGCCGCACCATGCGGCGCGTTAGTGCATTTTATCAGCAGCCTCAACTTTTCGCATCAG
The DNA here is from genome assembly GCF_000715075.1 of Nicotiana tabacum. Lineage (NCBI taxonomy): Eukaryota > Viridiplantae > Streptophyta > Magnoliopsida > Solanales > Solanaceae > Nicotiana > Nicotiana tabacum. Next base: position 10,259,720 of record NC_134099.1, on the reverse strand, counting down.
GCAACATTTTACACTGCTGCGCCGCGCCTTGTGGTGCCCCATGCGGCGCGACAGTGTAATTTTCTCAGAGTGAACTTATTTCGTCCTCTTTTAACATCCGGACTTGGTACACGACCTCCGAACACGATCTCGGCTTAATGTATTGGGCTTTTACTCAGACTTCAAAGCTCCAAATTGATCAATTTAGCTCCAAATTAAATTTTGAGCTGAGGATCACTTCCTTCAAGGCATAAAACACGTACTAAGTGCAATTCACTATCATTTGAACTCAAATACACGTAAAAAATACAGTCATTGGCATGTAATACTACGGCTAAAACATGGGTTTCTAGCCTAACATCAACACCCCACACTTAAACCATTGCTCGTCCTCGAGCAATCAAACTACACTTTATATAGACACGACCTTTTTAAACAATTCTCCTAACTCATCACACCAAGAATATTTAAAATAGACTAAGCACAAAAGCGTAACATCTTCACCTCAAGATTTGACTCACAAGTACCACACATTATTCACAACTCACCCACTTACTTTAACGTAGAGATCACTGACATTACCTTTCATTCATGAATCAAGTGCCCTCACACAACAAAAGAGAGTAGTTCCACATAATAAAATCTAAGAGCACTTAGGAACTCAAGATAAAAAAGAATTCACTCACTCTCAGAAATAACGTTCATATGCCACAAAAGATGCACCATAGGATTGCCCGTAGTGTATTAATCTACTAATCGAGCTCATTCAGTCTAGGATCAAGTCGGACTTTATTTGGTTGTAATGTAGGCTGCGGGACGGGTAGAATACATTTAGATAGAAGAGTGACTACACCTCCCTAAACACTTTAATACATACATTTAACATTTAAAACCCTACTTATGTCAAACCAAAACTCCACCTTCACATCAATGTATATTAACTCCATACTTCTTTAAGCACAATTACATCAAAAGCCACTACCACAAAGAATATTCTTCACAACAATACAACTATTTTTTTTTCTTTCTTTCTTTTTCAATTCAAGTGGCTCTTATTTTTTTTTAAAACAGTACACATTTCTCCTTTTTTCATTAGTTCCACTCAAAAGCCAAACCAACCACCCCACACTCATAACAATTCAAGTGCTCATGAGAGGTGAAAAAGTTCAAAAAGATGGTTAATTCAAACAAATGGGTAAGGCTTGTAATGTGGTTGCCAAAGAAACAGGATTAAAGGCTCAAAGGGGTTAACTACGATACATAACAATTAGGATGGTAAAATATACATATCTGGCTCAACAAAGAAACACCTATATCACTTCCAAGACTGAACAAATCTACTATTTCGCTTTGCAACACACAGGGCAAGTTCTAGGCATCAAATGCAATGCACGGAATACAACAACCCTCACACACATGGCACATGCCTGACTCACTCAAGATTGGAGAATCAAGACACTCTAGTCAAAACAGTTAAGCAAAGTTAAGAATATACAATTTAAGATACTTATACAAGAGTCAAAAATTGAGCCTAAGCGTCACAACCAAAGTACTCACTATTCTCAAGGCATAACAAAGTCAAGAGATATTGCTTCATTTCAAAACACAACACAATGACTCCTATTCCTAAAAAAAAACTAACTACACCCGGCTCAAACAAAACCATTGGAAAAGAACCGTGGTTTAAAGAAAAACCAAGGGGTAATTGTTACACTACCTAATAAACGAAAATCTCTTTTTTTCATTAGACTTAAATCCCTCAAGAAAATTGTCTAATAGATCCATCATTGTGAAAAGTCCAATCTTTTAAAAAAAATATTATTTAATTAAACTACATAACTAAAATAGCATAGAAAGTCACCCAGACAATCTCCTCACCCCACGCTTAAAATTGTGCATTGTCCCCAATGCATACCATACTAATAAGAGGGTAAAAGAAACTCCCTGGTAGGCCAAAGACCGAAGCACTAGAAGCTCATGGGGTACTCAAACTTCTCTCGGGCTTGGTCCTTCATGCGGGTACCTCACACTTTGTTCCAACCATCTGGTTTGCTGTTGCATCTTTTCAATAACTTTGTTCTCCATGCTCCTAGAAACTCAAAAATCGAGACAACAAAAATAATACAATAAAAAAATAAAAAAAATAAAACAAAGCAGTAAAGTTGGGTTGCCTCCCAACAAGCGCTTGATTTAAAGTCGCGGCACGACGCAAATAACTTTTTGCCTCCATTTTGAACTTATGAATTGGACCCCAAGTTTTGCTTCAAGCTTATGATTATACTCTTGGGGCGGTACAAATTCTTGCGAGCCAAAAATTAGATAGAGTCTTATGCACTTTTTGGCTCTCGACCGAGGAGTGTCACCTTGCCTAGACGGCCTTGAGAATTTCAAAATATAAGGCCCATCTACCTCTTCCTTGAACTCCTTTTTATGCTCGTAAAGATCCATTCCCATTTTACTGTCCGAACATAATGTGGAGAAGTGTTTGGAATGAGGTCCAACACGCTCCAATACATGAACTTCAAGATTTTCGACCTCAACACCCAAAACACTAGAGTCAACTAAAGTTGTATCTTCAATGTCCCTGGTTGACTCTAGTATTACTTCTTCAACATCGGCATCCTCAAATTCTAGATGGTTAGAGTGTTGGGTTCTACTTTGGACCCCTCCATTGGCACCTCAATTTCCGTCTCTAATGCAAACTGCTCCTGGCTACTATCCATAATATTGACATATTGAGCATTAAAAACTTCAACTAGTTGACTCACTTGAGCCTCTAAGTTGCGAATAGTTTCATCTTGCCTTTTTTTCTGCAGCTGTATTTTACTTTGTTGTTCTATAATGCACTTTAACATATCTTCGATCTTCTTTAGGTCAGCTTCCCTAGGTTCTTTGTTTCTGTTATCCTCACAAAAAAACGTAGAATCATCATAATAAGGGGTTGGGGGGAAGATAAGAAATATAAGCACAACCATGAAAGTGACCATCTTGACCACCACACATATCACACACATTCCACACATAAGATTGAGTTGGTGCACATAACTCGCTCTCGGAAATATTTTGATAATTTTGCCAAGGGTGGTTTTCATCACAATATGCGTAAGAAGGATTAAAAGTAGAATTACCAACAACAAAATTTTCATAATTCCATGATGCCATATTTTTTTTTAAATCAACAAGTAAAACAAAAAAAAAGAAATAAAAATCAAATACAAAAAATAAAAATAAAAGTTCAAACTTGAAACCTAGCAATATGTACACCTATAGCTACACCGTTAGTTCCCCGGCAACTGCGCCAAAATTTGATCGCGCCCAACTATGCCTTATAAAAAGGACAATGCGGTCGTTGCAAATATAATCCGGTTTACAAGTCTGGAGTCGAATCCCAAAGAGAACTAAGGTTTAGCTACAGATGTTCACTATCACCAAGAAGACAAGCTTGAACAGTTCCTAACTTATAAATATTTAGATTTTTGTGTTTAACTAATTAACTAACAAATTGAAATAGTAAATTAACAACTAAAGATACTACGGGTTGGAGAAAAGATTAAGGAGGTATAGAGTTATGATTTCCTTAATTGTCGGAATCCTTTCCGCTATGTCTTCTATAATTTCGCCTAAGTATTCTCTATCGATCATGAGCACTCTTATTACCGTAAATCTCTCCCGAGTAATCACGACAATTTACTAGACGCACTCTCCCGAGCTACGCTAGCTGACTTTTAATACAGCTCACTTCAGATCGCACCCAAGGCTTCGTTATCCCTAATCCCGCCTTTAAACCCTCGGTTATTGATCCCTCATGTACTCTGGGAGTGGTGTTGTTCAACAACTACGTAAATATGCACTCTCTCCCGAGTTATGCATACTAAATAGGCACAACTAATTGAGGATCCTATCAATTAATTACAACAAGAACGTAGTTAAACAAATAGAGCTAATTGAGGATCTTATCAATTAACTACAACAAGAACGTAGTTAAACAAATAGAGATTATACTGCGGCTCAATTATATAAAAACATAACAAGAATTTATCCTACAAAAGGTTCCATCAAAACCCTAGATAACAAATTAGATATTCATAATAGTATGTAAAACTACAATACTAAAAGTCATAACCAACAATGAAAAATAGGAAGAGGAAGGAAAAACTCGTAGAAGAATTCCCCGCCTTTCTCCTATTGTGTCTCTGCCTCCTTAGGTCGAATCTGTGTCAAAAGTATGTCCAACCTCCTCAAAATAGCGTTTTTACATGTATTTATACCAAGTAGGGTCGGGCCGAGACGAAAAAACCCTTTCCTGTGCGAACTAGGACTTAGCTCTGTAAAAATTGAACAGCCGCGTCGCCGCACCATGCGGCGCGTTAGTGCATTTTATCAGCAGCCTCAACTTTTCGCATCAGGCAGCATTTTACACTGCTGCGCCGCGCCTTGCGGTGCCCCATGTGGCCCGGCAGTGTAATTTTCTCAGAGTGAACTTATTTCGTCCTCTTTTAACATCCGGACTTGGTACACGACCTCCGAACACGATCCCGACTTAATGTATTGGGCTTTTACTCAGACTTCAAAGCTCCAAATTGATCAATTTAGCTCCAAATTAACTTTTGAGCTCAGGATCACTTCCTGCAAGGCATAAAACACGTAGTAAGTGCAATTCACGATCATTTGAATACAGTCATTGGCATGTAATACTACGGCTAAAACATGGGTTTCTAGCCTAACATTAATAATCTTATAACTTAATAGCAGCAAAAGATAATGTGTATTGTGCCAAAGTCCCACATCGGTGAAGTAACAATTTTGGTTGGTACTTCACCTTATAAAAGGAGGCCTAATGTTTAGGATTTAAAACACCTCTCATTTGCCTTCTTATCTTCTTAAGGCATTTGTATCTTCTCTCTTTAGTATTATTTCACTTGTATTTTTGGAGTGGAATAAAATATTGGTTGTGTCCGAGGAAGCATGCAAAATTGGCCGAACCTCAGTAAATTCTGGTGTTCCTTTTATTGTTGCTTTATTGTCTTATTTATTATTTGGTGACTGTCATAATTTTTGGTATAGTAGTTGTCACTCATTCACACTATATACAATTTGCTTCCGCAACAGTGTGATCCTTGTTTATTGTTTGTTTGGTTTTCCCTTTTGAATAATGATCTTAATAATATTCTGGATGCATGAAGTATTGATGGGATTCTTGCTGTAAATAATGCAATTCATGGATATTAAGAGGAAATTGATGAGTGATTTAAGTGTAATGCACCTTTTTCTTTTATCTTACAGGTGTAGATTGTTGATTTAACAATGTCAATAGCAGTTGTGTGCTGTCTTTTAGTATGTACTCTATCCTGATAGTTTTTCTTACCTATTGTAGTACTTGTTTATTTTCTGCAGATTCTTGTTGGCAATCATTTAATATGATGCCTCCCCTGGATGTACTTAGCGATCTTCCCAAGAGTGTAATAGATGAAGTTTTAATGCGGTTGTCTTTACAAGATGCTGTGAGGACAAGCATCTTATCGAAAAAATGGAGATATAACTGGTGCACACTTCCACAGTTAAAACTTGATCAAACTCTTTGGAAAACTACAAAGGATTTAACATGCTTTACAAGTAACTTTACAAAGATTATCTACCACGTTTTGACCCTTCATGAAGGACCAATTACCCAGTTTACCCTCTCAATTCCTCATTTGGAAGGTTGTCCTAATTTTGACAACTTAATATATTTCCTCTCTAGGAATGGCATTCAACATCTTGTTCTTGAACTTCAAGGCGGTAATCTATACACATTGCCTTCTTCATTTTTCACATGTTCGCAGATGAGGCATTTGTCTCTCAAAAATTGTCTAATACGTCCTCCACCAGTCTTTAAGGGATTTGAAAGGTTAATTAGCTTAAAACTAAATAGAGTCACAATTTCTTCTGAATTGCTTGGGAGTTTAATCTCCCATAGCCCGTTGCTTGAGAACTTGGTGCTGCAATACTCAGATATATCAAACCCCGTGGAAATTAGTGCTCCCAAGCTGAGGTCTTTTGTCTTCATTGGTAATATACATTTTATACGTCTAAAATATGTCCCTCTTCTTTCCAAAGTTTCATATGAGCCTAGAGCATTTTCTGTAGAGGCAGAACATGATCTCGCCAAGATTTTTGAGTCTATTCCTGCTATTGAGCATCTCTGCTGGAATCTCCAGTATGTCAAGGTAAATGTTGCTTCATGACTTGAATATAATGCATTTTTTATAGATGTGCCATCTTTTGGGCTTTGAGTCATCCTGATTTTTGACAATTTCTTCCTAGGCCAGGAATGCTGGACCCGTTGAATTTATACCAACAAGGCTTCTCTCTGCTTTTAACTGTCTTAAACGGCTTTATGTATCTTGGATTTGTCTAAGAGAATTCTTTGAGCTTTCAATTGCTCTTTGCTTGATAAGAAGCTCCCCATATTTAGAAGAGATTGAAATTGAGGTTATTAATGATGTTTCCTTTTCTCTTTTTTATGTGCTTTTCGTATGTAATTATTTTCTTATTTTGCATGCTCATTAGATCTTCAATTTTAAGTTCGGGCTGATGGATTTTTCTCGATCTTTCTTAGACATGTGATACTGAGGGGGGCAAGTATTATGAACCTGTGCCATGTGGTGTTGTTGATGAGATTCCTGCAAGCTTCTCAGATATGACATTTAATTACCTGAGGACAGTTAAGCTTAGACATGTAACAGGAATAGGGCCTGAAATGCAGCTTATCAAGGTTTTATTGGCCAAGTCTCCGGCGCTGCTGAGAATGGTAATCGACCCCGAAGTAGGAGAAGATAAAAAATCTCTCAAAGTACTGGCGGAGATAACAAAATTTCAGCGGGCGTCGTCTAAAGCAGAAGTTGTATATAACGTAGATTAGTATCCATATCCCATCCCTACTTGACCTTCACTAGTCAGTTAATCAGACCATGATGTTTGGCTAAAATGTTTGGAAGTTTAATGTGTAAAATGAATGTTGATACAGTAGTGAAGTTGTGTTTTGCCTTTGCCTTACAACTTGTTTGGATGGTTGTGACATGTTGTATTGTATCGTTTGGATGGTTGTGACATGTTGTATTGTATTGTATTGTTACTTTAAATATAATGTTTGGTTTGAATGTTACTTAAATTTATTGTATCGTATCATTAAATTCGTCGTTACGTAACGATGAAAAGTTTCACTTTATGAAACGACTGATTTGGTGGTCAAAACACGATGAAGAGAAAAAAAAAGGTTAAAAAAGAAAAAGAAAAAGAAAAAGAAAAAAGAAACTGAGCCTAAAGTTTAGTTGCTCTTAAATATATACCTGTATAGTCAGAACATAACCCATTCCTTTTTGCAGCTCTCATATGATCCTATACACAAGCTCAATCAAACTGTACCACGGATATAAGCCTGGTAATTAAGCAGAGAAGAGCAGAGAGGCCAACGTATTATCGACTGAGTTTTGAACCGTGTGCTACTTGCCCTTTAATTCAATATGGTATTTTATTTTTAATTAATGTCATGTGTTTTGGAGTTTTTTCTGTTTTTCAAGCCAAAATGAAGTATATTGTTCTAAAACACACACTTCAAAATATCTATTATGCTATAAAATAGTCATATATAGTGAAAAAATTATTGTAAGTGTGGATAAAAAGTAAAAATAACAACCTAAAAAGAGTTGAAAAATATGTTAAGAATTCAAATGCCTTTTCAGCTTCCCTATTAGAAAGTAATTAAGGCTTCATTTATTGATATCGGATATCTCAAGGGTCATTCTTTTCTAGTAAAGTAAAAGGTTCTTTCATTCTTTTAAATAGTTTAACGAAAATTCGAGATGGAATCAAGAGCAAACAATGAACCAAATCTCAATGTTGTTTACTTGGGTATATATATGTGTGCATGCATTTTCTTGTATGAGTTATTTCAATTAGAGTAGTCTCTCTATCCTCATAAGGTAGGGTTAAGGTCTGTGTACACATTATCCTTTTCGGACCCTACAATTTAGGATTGTTGCGGAAGCCAAATGTATATAGTGTGAATAAGTCACAACTACTATACCAAAAATTATGACAATCACCAAATAATAAATAAAACAATAAAGCAACAACAAAAAGGAACACCAGAATTTACGAGGTTCGGCCAATTTTGCCTACTCCTCGGACACAACCAATATTTTATTCCACTCCAAAAATACAAGTGAAATAATACTAAAGAGAGAAGATACAAATGCCTTAATAAGATAAGAAGGCAAATGAGAGGTGTGTCTAAATCCTAAACATTAGGCCTCCTTTTATAGGAAAAAATTCCCACCAAGTTTACTTCCCAACCGATGTGGGATATTATCATATTCAACAAATCTCCACCTTGGCAAAATTCCACATCTTCAATTCTCTCTCAATAACAAATTTTGATTGTGTCTTCATCTTCAATCTTCAGTGTTCAACAATGTTGATCAAATCCAAACAATGTTGAAACTTGACCGCAATCACCACTTTTGTCAGCATATCAGCAGGATTCTCCGTAGTATGAATTTTCTTCATTGTGATTCCACCTTCTTCTATGATTTCTCGTACGAAATGATACCGAACATCAATGTGTTTCGTCCTTGCATGATAAACTTGGTTCTTCGCCAATTGAATAGCACTTTGACTATCACAAAAGATTGTGATATTTTTTTGTTCAACACCAAGCTCCTTTAGCAACTCTTGAAGCCAAATTGCCTCTTTCACAGCCTCTGTAATAGCCATGTACTCTGCCTCTGTTGTAGACAAAGCAACTGTTGACTGCAAAGTAGGCTTCCAACTAACTGGTGCTTTTGCAAAAGTAAACACATAACCAGTAGTTGATCTTCGTTTGCCCAGGTCACCGGCAAAATCTGAGTCACAATATCCAACTACAGACTGATTGCATTCCTGCTCAAAAACTAACCCAACATCTACAGTATTATGAATATACCATAGAATCCACTTCACAGCTTGCCAATGCTCCTTTCTTAGATTATGCATATATCTGCTAATAACTCCAACAACTTGTGAAATGTCAGGTTTCGTACAGACCATTGCATACATCAAGCTACCAACATCATTTGCGTATGGTACATTTGACATATACTCTCGTTCAGCTTCATCCTTTGGCGACATAGTAGTACTTAGCTTAAAATGGGGAGCAAGTGGAGTACTAACTGGCTTAGTCTTTTCATCTATGCCAAAACGTTGTAGTACTCTTTTCAAATATTCTTTCTGAGATAAACAGAGTTTCTTTGAACGTCTATCTCTTATTATCTCCATGCCAAGAATTTTCTTTGCCTCACCCAGATCCTTCATCTCAAACTTCTTCTTCAGTTGAATCTTCAACTTATCAATTTCTTCCGAATTCTTGGAAGCTATCAACATATCATCAACATATTAGAGAAGATATACAAAAGAACCATCTTTAAGCTTGCGCAAATACACACAATGATCGTATTTGCTCCTCTTGTACCCTTGCCGCAACATAAACTCGTCAAATCGCTTGTACCATTGTCTAGAAGATTGTTTCAATCCGTACAACGATTTTTCAAGTTTACACACCATATTTTCTTTTCCAGCAACTTTAAATCCTTCTGGCTGAGTCATGTAGATTTCCTCCTCCAAGTTTCCATGTAAAAATGCAGTTTTTACATCCATCTGAACTAGTTCCAAATCCAATTGTGCTACCAAAGCCAACATAATTCTAATGGAGGAATGTTTTACAACTGGAGAAAATACTTCATTGTAATCAATTCCCTCCTTTTGAGCATATCTTTTGGCCACCAATCTTGCTTTGTAGCGAACATCTACTTGGTTAGGAAATCCTTCCTTCTTTGCAAATACCCATTTGCACCCAATTGCTTTCTTTCCCTTCGGGAGATTGGCCAATCTCCATGTATGATTCTGATGAAGGGACTGTATTTCATCATTCATGGCAATCCTCCACTTATCTTCTTCTGAACTTTGGACTGCGTCTTTATAAGTGGTAGAAACATCATCAGCTACAATTGAGGTTGCACAAGCAACCGTCTCTATGAGACGCACAAGTTTCGTTATTGTCCTTTTTGGCCTGCTGGTTGCTATTGATTCAAGTTATTGTTAAGGTTACTGAGTTGGAATCTCCTCTATTGGCTCTCCTTCCAGAGGATAATCTTCATTTGTTTCCTCCTCTGCTTCTTCTGTAGGAAAAATAAATTTTTCCATAAACTCCACCTGCTTAGAAGCACCTTCATTTTGTTTGGTATCTTCTGTTACCTTATTTACCATAGCAGATTCATCAAAGGTAACATCCCTCCTGAATATTACTTTCTTTGTCATAGGACACCATAAGCG